>NC_136070.1:481729589-482330764 GCF_964261635.1 Lissotriton helveticus | reverse complement strand
CCTTTTATGGCTCCATAAAGGGGGCCACGGGGCCCCCCTCCAACAATATTCAAGCAGCAACTTTATTTTTTAATATAGCCTGTAGAGTTGGTGTTCCCTGGAGCTCCGTGGGGTGGCTGGAGCCCCCCATGCATCTTTATGATATTAGCTCCAGGGAGGTGGCGGCCCCGGGGCTGCGGAGGTACATTTTCGGCAAGGGGCCCTTCCCCCAACATTTGGAGAAAACAGACGCTTATCTATGCCTCCCTCACATCCATGATCGTTGTATTCAGCAAGGAACATTACTTCCATTGCTCCAGTTCCTTCCGCAGCTGCCAACACTGGACCGCCACACTTTGCAAGGGTCATTGATCCCTATGCTACCTCTTATGCATTTAATTTGCTGTCCTGATGATAATCCTGCTACCCTAGCTGGATCTTGATTCACAATTATGTATTATGATTCCTGTATGGCATAGGATGCTTTTACAATTGTGACTGCTGTATTTCTATGTAAAGTCACTATGAATGTGCATGCCTGAGATCTGGAGCTCTGCTAATTTCCAACCCCTTGTTTCCTACTGCACTTTACTTATATTTTGTTTTTCCTTCGGATTACTTGTTTAATAAATACACCTGTCCATTTGGAGAAAGATTTACACAGTTCACAGTGTAGTCTTGTGTTACATTACCACTTACATTCAATGGTGGAAGGGACCTGTGTCTCTAATAACAGTTGGTAATCCTTTGGTTCCTTTCGACTCACTGGGTTCCCTTCTTTCCTTGTAAACCTCAAATATTAAAAAAGGCAATTGCTCTGCTGATCCTAGAAAGAGCTAGTGCTCTTTTTAATAAGGGGAATATAAAATGGAGCACCTCCACAATTTGGGATTGACAGCTGTGTGTAGACATGTTAAAAACATGGGGCAAAGCCACTGGGCCCAGGAATAGTCTGTGAATAACTTGTCTGGTAGACCGTTGGTGTCAAGGTGCCCAAGAGAAACAACATTCACCTAGTAAGTGAGATATATGTTCCATAGAATCCCCAGATTCTGTCCCACCTCTGGTACCCTGCGGTCACTGCATTGGCTCCCGGTGGCTCAGCGGATCCAGTTTAAGGTCCTCTGTGTCGCCTATAAAATTCTGAAAGGGTCCCCAGCAACGATTCTCATGGCCCTCCTCGCCCACTACACCCCAGCTCGACCCTTAAGATCTGCGGACCTAGAACTAGCTGTGGTGCCGCGTTTCAAGCGGAGTAGAGCTGGAGGACGCTCCTTTCGAGTGCGAGCGGCGGTCCTGTGGAACTCCCTGCCCTCGGCGATTCGTGCTATGAGGGATCTGATTTCCTTTCGCCGTGCGGTGAAAACCTTTTTATTCCCTTAGCTGTTTATTTTGTCTTTTTGTTTAGTTGTGTTGTGCAGCTGCCTTGTCGGGCGCCAGGACGCTCCTTAGCTGGAGCATCTGTGCGCCAAATAAAAAACGCATAACATAACATAACATAACATAATTCCTTTTATCTAGAACACTGAAGAAGGAGTTTTCTATGTTATAAGAGCTGTAAAAGGATTTATATTACTGACCTAGATATGAGCAGGAATGTTATACCTTTGTATGAAGACATTAATATTGGCCCAGGCATTTAAAAGGGTCTACACATTTGTATTGTCTTTTCCCCTGCAAATGTGTTAAATGATAATCAATTTTGTGTTGTTTTCTTCTGTTTTACTAGCTCATATTGCCTTTGAACATTGTACATGTTTTTTACATCATTGATGGTTGCCATTTCTGCAGAATTAGTACTTTTAAGTTTGTATTTACTAAGGCCATCTCTAGTTTATAACAGGCTGTGCCATGCATTTTGAAGTGGTCTGATTAATGTTTAATATTTTATTTGACTCTTAAAGCAACAGATCAGCCTGAATTAAGATGAAGTATAAATGACACAATCGATACACAGGCATTTGGGTGGCTAATCCTTCCAAGATACAACTAATAACAAGGCATCATACCGTGTTTCACCTGCATGACTTGGTCCATTTGAGTCATATTGCCATCTTGATCAGTAATGGTTATGCACACTGTGCCACTGGAACCAAGCTAACTTGACAGAGGAGCCCTAATAAGGGTGAAACCAATATTAGGTTGCTTGTGTTCTGGTTCCAGGAGAACCTGACATGGCAGTTCGGGCTGGACTGTTCCTATTGGAGCAGGGTCAAGAATGATTTGCATATTGTTGGGTCCAAACTGCGGTGGCATGGTGTGCAAAATAGTAATGAACTGGAATGTGGTCCCAAGTAATTCCCAGTGGCTGAAATTAATCCAAGCATTCCAGTCGTCATCTTTTTGTATACTTCAGGGCAACTTTCTAAAAGTGGCGTTTTAAAAGTATTAATTGAAAATCTAACTTGACTATTAGATTGGATTTTAAATTACCACTAATTTAAGTCCTTCACTTATTGTTCTAGCTATTATCAAACTGAAGTTGTATGTTATAAGGAGTTCTAGTAAAACCCACTGCTTTTTTATAGGGGAGTCAGCCTTGCCTCAGTGAAAAATGACTTTGGGGATTTTTCAGTGACAGGACATCTCAAACATAAGTACATATGCCCCACCTTTTAAATACAGTGCACCCTGCGCTTTGAGAATAAAGACCTAACTTTGAGGTGTCTTACATGTATCATGCGAATAGGTTTAACACGTCAAATTTGAAGTTTTAAAACTCCACACGCAATCTGCAGGGACAGGCCTGAAGACATGCTTTATCCTGCCACTGTGGTGGTGGCACCATACGTGCTGCAGTCCACTAATGACTTTTAACTTACAGGCCTTGGCTACGCTGGGTGCCATATATCAGGTATTTATAGGTAAGTTAAAGGTGCAAGTTAGGATTGTTCACAAATTCAACACGTGTTAGGAATTTCAGTGCATGCACTGGGGCCTGGTTAGAAGGGGCCCAGTGTACAGAGAGTTCAAAATAAAAACTAAACATTATTTTTACATATCTCATCTCATTTACCACTATGTGGTAAGTTACAATACATGACATTCACGGTGTATTTAAGGCTGTATGGGCGGGTGGTTGGATGGTGTTTTGGGCATGTAAGAGGTCAGATTGCGTTTTGGGGCAGCAAGAGTTTTAGGAATTGAGAGAGGCATTGTTCCCCTATGCTACCTCTCAGGCATTTAATTCAATGTGGATGATCCTGCTACCCTAGCCGGGATCGAAACGTTCTTGACAACTACATCTTGACTCACAATTATGTATTATGATTCTTGTAGGGCATAAGATGTTTTTACAATTGTGACTGCTGTATTTCTATGAATGTGCATGTCTGAGGTCTGGAAATGTGGTGTTTCCCAGCCTATTGTTTCCCACTGCACCTTACTTATATTTTGTTTTTCCTTCGGATTACTTGTTTCATAAATACACCTGTCCATTTGGAAAAAAATGTACACAGTTCAGAGTGTAGTCCTGTGTTACATTATCACTTACATTCAATGGTGGAAAGGACCAGTGCACCTTATAACAGTTTTTCAATAATTGAGGAAAAAGTATATGCACACATGTTCATGTCGTAGCTGAAATGCTGGTTTAGGTGTAACCCTTACATCATGTTATCAAGACAGTTTTAGCCGATCTAGGGAGAATATACTCGCACTTTCCCACATGCTGCACAGATCTGGATCCATCACAGAGGTTATAGAGTATGCTTGCTTTATCAACCATAATCCAAGCGTCCAATGGTATGGACTGTGGCAGAAATTGAAGCTACAGGGTAAACCACCCCATAGAGTGAAATACCTTAATACAAACACGTGGATTTGCATACATTTGGGGTGATATTCAATTGTCTGTGGCAGTATATTTACACATAAGGGAACACAACAACGCCCTCCATGTTTAGGCTACTTACAGAAGTACTGACTGGGTTGGGAGGAAAGATAGTTCTATTCTAAACTGGGTGTCAAACATATTTCTGCATTGCACAGTGCTAGGCTCACAAACAACTCTTCAGGCTCCCTACGAGCATAATAAGGCAATATATATTTATTTATATATTGTTATACTTTTTCATTGGTATATTGATGTAAAAACATGGTACAATGCAACAGAAATCCACCCCGTAGATGACTATATATTGTGTCCTCGCCATCCACTGCAAACGTTCCCACATTTTACATCACTCATGACATCTTCTAAGTCATCATTGATAATATCACTGCAACATTTGCAAAAGAAGCACTGATGTCAAAACTGTGCCCAGCTAACTTAGCGCATGAGTTATAATTACATGAGGTAACTATAACTGGGGCACATCATAGAGTGGAGTGACATTCAATGTAATAGTGTGAAGCAGCATGTCCTAGAGTGGAATGGCGTGTTTTCGAGTGGTGTGGTATGTTGTAGTGTGGAGTGACATGTTGTAGAGTGAAGTGGTGTGGAGTGTCATAGAGTGGAGTGGAGTGTCACAGAGTGGAGTAGACTGATAAAGTGGAGTGACATGTCATAGATTGGAGTATTTTGTTGCATTGTGGAGTGGAGTAGCGTGTCATAGAGTGTAGTTTAAACATACATTGTGGGAAATTTGGCAGGAATGCAGAATATGGGGTGGAAGAGTTAGTTTTCTGTAGCAGACCTAAGATGGTTAAGTATTGTTAAAGTTATAAGGCACAAAACACAAAGTGGCAGTGTAACGGAAAAGTAAGATGTCTCCCACCAATATAGGATCTTTCTATGATTTATTTCTATTACAGGAGTTAGTGGGTAGTGCAAAAGAAAGGATAGCGTTACACAAGTAGGGTTTTTTTGGCTGCCCAGGGTGTTTGTTCTTCTCGTCTTTGGGTACTTCTGTGGCCTGCAGCAGGTCCAGACTCACCATCAGGAATAAGAGACCTAAAGTACTTGATTTTTTTCTTTTTAAATATAGAGTCCGTAACCACACTCTGGGGCATATTTACAAGCCCCTATCGCCACCACAAAGACACTTTTATCGACGTTGTGGGGGCGATAGGGGCATCCTCTTATTCACAAGGCGGTGTTAAGCTCTTAACGTGGCTTTTATGCTGCCTTGTGAATAAGGCACCCTTTTAAGCTATAGTTAGCATGAAAAGGGCGAGCAATGGGTGTTGTGGGGATGTATGATGTTACCATGCGATCAAAATGATCACGGTACATCACAACGCAGCTTTTACAATGCAAAATGCAAGTAGTTACCACGACTTGCGCTTTAGGGTGCTGGACTTAGGAATAGTATGATTTACTATTTCAACTCCAGCCTACGTACAGTAGGGAAGGTGTTGGAATAGTGAATCACACTATTCCTTAGTCTAGAGCGCCCTCCAGTGCAAGTCGTGGTAACAACTTGCGTTATAAAAGCTGCGTTGTGAATGTATTGCAGTGTTTTGACCGCGTAGTAAAGGTTGTTTCCCGTGTTGTGGTGGCCGTTCCACCGCAACACCCACTGATTTTGACGTGCCCCATATTTACAAGTGTGGCGTAAATATGGAGCAGCACCAAAATGAAGACGAGGGAAAACCTGGTCTCACACTGGTGCAACTAGGAGAAATGTTTAATTTCTCTTCGCTTTTGCTGTTTCCATGTGCGGTGTGTTGTGCAGCACACATAGAAACAGCAAAACACCATTGATTGTTTATATGCAAGAAGGTGTCATTAAAGAAAATTGCGTTCTGCAACTTCTATGTGTGCTGCATTAAGCTGCACACATATAAGTTAGAAAACACCATTTAAATATTGTTTATGTGTGGGAAGGTACCGCTTCCTGCCCATAAACAATCTTCCCCTGCAGCGTAGACACCCTTGCACTATGCTGCAAGCATACCGGCGTCGGTGCTAGGCAGCTAAATGTAGCGCCAGCGCATGGAGAATCGCAGAGCTGCACCAAATTGTTGTAAATATGGTGCAGCCCTGCATATCAGAAGTGGTGGAGTTAGCCAAGAAGGCTAACTCTGCGGTCCATCACTTCCACTGTAAATATGCCCTGTGTATCTTTTCCACATAAGCTCGCCTGAGCTTTATTTAATAGGCATCCATCCTTTTCATCCATGCCTCCAGGTTGTGGGATGAAAGTGTGCAAAGCTTAGGGTTGTCCTATGAGCTAGGGACTTCGCATGTGTTCCTGTGTACCCTTTCTCTCCCCGTGCCTGTGTAAACCAGTCAGGCCAAGTGATCCTAAAAACCCACTAAATATCCCTGTGACATAGCACACATAACCATGTGGTGTAAACTCAGCTGCAGCACTTGCCCGCATCCATGACTCAGCCTCTGAGTCACGACATTCTCATCCTTTTCACCTTTCACCAGGGCCAGTGGCGGCTGCCACCGAGTAGCACGTGTGAGGCAGGGAAAAGAAAAATACATTTTAAACATGACTTTCTTTGTTCCCGGACTGCTACCTTTCCACGTGACGTCCCCTTCTGTTCCTGCTTGAAGCAGGAAGCACAAACAGGGTCCCTTAGCGAATCACAATGTTGCAATGCAGTGGTGTGATTGGTCTGAGCGCCATGGTTCGGGGCTCAGACAGGCAGTGGGAGCTTGTGCATGTTCCTCACCAGGCTGTGTATTACAGTTTTTTGGGGAACATGCAAAGTGCGCATGACTGTTTGGCCGGCCCAAGACGGCTGTCCAAACAGTCAGTGCACTTAAGTGCCCACCACTCCTCCCCTTGCTGGCTGTCACACAGCCAAGCCCTACCCACCCCGTAAACCAGAGAAATAAAATAATAATAGCATAGTGTTATTATCATTTTATTTTTTCTGCATCCACTGCTCAAAATGCGGTGGGGCAACACTCCTCCGCCTTAGTGGAGGAACCAACGCTGCCCAGGGCTCTCCAGCGGTACTCCTCCTCCACCAATTCTTCCGGCTCCGACGACTGTGAACCATCTTTTTCCATATCCGGTTTGTCCTCTGGTCTAGTGGTCGTCTTCCTCCTCCGATTACTGCACTCCTCTCCTGGTTGTCTTGGTTTGGCTTCTGCATTATTCAGTGCTCCTCTCTCCACGTCCTCCTGTCCTCGCACACCATAGGCTCCTGCTCTCGGCCTATTAATAGCCTTGCCAGGCTCCATAGATGGGGAGGATATAACAACTAGAACTCTTACCTGCGCTCCAGTCATGCCCCTGGGTTCCCACCAGAGCTGCTTGCTGTTCCCATGTCAGTTTCCCATTCACAGGCAGAATTAATAAAATGTCACACAATGCAATGCAGCAAGCAAGACACTTTGATGAGCTGTGTTGCGTGAGAGGGAGAGGGCAGGAATGCACTATATCTAGCAAGATATGGTGCATTCCTGCTCTCTCCTTGCGGTGGGGTACTTGTGGTTGCCTAGCGCCAAAGAACGCACCCTGGCAGCAAAGTGCAAGGGTGCCTGTGTTGAAGGCAGGATTGTTTTTCTTCATTTTCCCTGCATAAAAACAATCCTTAGAGGCATTTTCCTATTTTTAGTTGTACTGCAGAATGCAGCACACTAAGAAAGATGAAATATTGAATAGAAATAAAGATATTTCTTCTTCATGCACCTCTCTTGGGAGGGCATAACATCTTGATGAATTCCCAGGTTTACCATAAAATCTGGTGATGTGCCAAAATCCATGGGTGGATGCATGGTAACACCATCGCTCCATCCATGCTACAGCTTCCCTGGGGATGATAATTCAAGGCAGCAACTTGCTTTACCTTGGTTACTCCAAATTTACCAAGCAACGCAGGGCCATGCATGATAGCCTTGCGTTGCTTGATAAATCTCACTTGTGTAGTACTTTGCTCTTGTGACATCATGCGTGACACGCAGGAAATGCAATGCAATGATAAATCTGGCCCATAGTTATATATATTGGGCCACAGTATACAACAGTAGTGTAGTGTAGTTCCTATATTCCCAATAGGCTCTGCGCATTGGAATAATATATTCAGCAGTGTAGACGTAGGACTGAGGTTATCTAGGTCTCTACTGACTATATTAGACTTAAGGTTTGCCAGCTAGCTCAGAGGTCACTAGAAACTTTCTCGAATAAACGAGGAGGAGTTTAACCTCCCTGGATAGACAAGAAATGATGAGCTTCTGACAACCGTACAACATGACAACTTTGCTCTCCCTGAATAAGAGTGTATCTCTAGGGTCGTGTGAAAACAAAAGACAGCTATTTCACTCAGTCAAAATGTGCGTACTTAGTTTCACCAGAATGCAGAGAAAAGAGAGACGGGCGTTTTCAATAAAAGGTGTTATTTATTGAGCAGTCTTCTTCCTCATACAAGAGAAATGAATTGCCACGATTGTAATGCTCATGGTAAAGTAAAGTGCGTACAGTAAAAGGAGGATTATAAAATAATACTGTAAAAGCATTGATATGGTTTCTTAGCCATATGATACTTTAAAATAGATAAAATATATACATACATATATACATTGAATAATCGTACTCAACTGGTGCTTCTAAATACGCCTACCCCTGTGTACCTGACCTAAGCCTAATACGTGGGAAGGAGTAAGTAAGTAGCAGTTTAAGTTAAGTTTGTTTTGCCAAGAATCTGACTCAAGAATTCTCTGTAAGGGTTTAGTCAGTTCCGTACCTGGGTAATAGAAAGCAGGAGGTCTGGTATCTCTCTCTCAGGACTCGATATCCCAGCAACCCGCAAGGGTAGGCTGGAAACGCCGGAGCTGGATTTCTTGGCAGGAGAAAAGACAGCGTCTTTCTCAGCGCGTCAAGGAGGAGGGGCAGCGTCCGTGGGCTCTCGCATCAGCTGGGCTTTCGGAAGTAGATAGCTGCTCTGCTCCAGAATTACCACTGTGTGTTTGCTTAAGGCAACGTTGGTATATTTATACCTGAAAGGTGCCTGGGTTTGACGTAAGGTTGGACATAAGACGTCAATAAAGATGTCACTGAGAACTGGCCGTTCTTACAGTGCTTTACAGGAGTTCTAGGACGAAATCAAAACAATAGCAAGGGGGATTTCCCAGGTTGCTGGAGGCTTGGTTTTGTTTAGAGAACTCGGTGTGCTTACTAGGGGGCCGGAGAAGTAGCCTTGCTTAATGTGACAGCATGTGCTACGACTGAATTATGGATATGATTATTATGCCGTTGTATGGATATTATTGATTATAGCCGGACAAGGGCATAAAATAGGAATATCGATTCAGGTTTCCTAGATAACACACTACACCCACTCCACAAATTAATGTCCATCATTACTAAAAACTAAGCAATAGTAAACATAAAAGGTGCACGTGTATACCAACCCACCCCAAAATACATTTTTGCATTTGCAATGGTGTATGCGGAATACATGAAAATGATTATAGGTACTGTACGCGTTTCAAGCAGTGTAATCATTCATTAAAAAAGTATGCATATATATATCAGCATGAATGATTTGCGAAATTTACACATGAAATGGCTCTTAATACAGAAAAAAGGGTTGAGACCATTCCATCACATATAACTACAGTTATTGTAAATGTGCTATAGGTTGACGTGATATATTGTCTTTTAGAGTTCCTAAAATAGAAGCTCTGTTCTCTAAGAATAGTTCTACTTCAAGCAGAGTACATGTGCCAAGAAAAAAGGTAAATATTTTGGAATCGGGAAAAAAATAATTTCGCTTTCAGGGGAGAGAGAGAAAAAAATATAGTTCCAAATATGCTCAGTAGCTTTTGTTTATCAAAGCCGAAGGCCAAATTCAGAGTTCAGGGAACACTGTGTACTAGTTTGCTTAAAAGTTATTCTTTTTGTTCGGGGGAAAACATCATTTCAGACAGACTTTCAAAAAAGCAGTTTACCGCTTCAGGTGAAAGTTCGACCAAGTTGGAAAATGCCGCAACTGTGCAGTCGTGAGCATGATTGCTATCATCGATGACAGGATCAGCAGTGCTCACAGAAGGTCGTACCTGGGTGATGTTGCTCTCATCTCGTACTTCACTACCCTTTAATCGCAGTGGTGAAGTCTCAATGAATGCCGTCATCAGGATGGGTAACCGCTGGGGACAACACGATGCATGAGCCGTTACAGGACTCTGTATCCAATGGTACTTCTGATTGTAGTGTAAGACAGACGTCCAACACGCATTCTTCTCCGCATAGCATACATCGAAGCACAGGTAAGATACAATTCTGCCAGATGGGTCTGAATGAAAGAAACCAGGTCATATTCAGATCTCTTAGCCGGGCTAATCCAAGGACTTTAGTTATGCGGTCCCGATAGGGTATAGCTAGGATCGTTTCTTCCATTGTGGCTGGAATCTTGGCTGCGTTTTGGCTTGCCATAACGAAGCAGGAGAATCAAAAATAAAATGCCTGCTACGAGTCCCAACAGGAGTAGTAGGCCACCAAAGACAGAATGGACAAAATTAGGAAAAATGCCCAGAACTGTTGTGAAGGGTGTTAACAGTCCCGAAAAAATTGTCTTAAATACATGCGGGATACCTCCAATATCGGACATATTTAGGATTTGGCTTAACATTTCTGCGAAATGTAGGGGGCAATTTGCTGATAAAAGGCTATGTATTTCTACCGTTGTCCTTGCGACTTGCAGATCATACGTTTCTTTTGATGACGTCAAGTGCACAGTTGTCCGCAAAAGGACAGACTTTATTCTGCTTAAAGTATCAATTCGAATGGAAGAGATATTCAAAAAGGGCCAAATGTTTTCCTCCCTGTCTGGAGTGCTGTTTGGAAACAATACTTGCATACAGCAAGTGACCATGGAACTAACGCTAACTAGATAAGCTTTTCCTGGCACCATGCCACAACATCTGTGGTCCACTATTAGAATATAGCTCTCGTTAGAAAGCCGTCTAAAGAATGGCTCTATTCGAGTTGCAGGTGTGCCATGCTGGTGACATGAAAGGTTATTTGAAGTCCCCTCACAGGCCCCATGCAAGTTAATACCTTGACACAGAAGTATACAGCTCAGTGATCTTTTACAATTATTACCACTAAGAAATACATTCTGTTCCTTTTCACTATAACATGTGTGTGTGTAAGGTAATTTCCATGATGACTTAATGTACCCTTTACCCAACCTTTCATACTGGCCTGCTGGTATATACTTTTGACAGAATTTAAATTTGAAAGTTGTTATCAGAATAGTTATTATTCCGTGTATTATCCATTCAATGACAGGTCGTTCTGACATTGTCAATGGTAATCTCTCAAGTTTTTCAATGCTCAGAATTGTATATTCCGCTCCTTTCTGTGCCAAGCTGATTTGTGTATCAGTAAGGTTAAAGATAGAGAATAATGACATTGTGTTGATTAAACGCCAAGGCACGTAGCGTGAACGCAGATTTTGTAACGTCCAGCCAAGCTGTACAATAGAACGTAATTGGGACTGACCATGTTGTAACATTAACAAGTCCTGTTCTATTATATCTATAGCAGATGATACAATGCTGTCCAGTGAATATATTCTGGAAGACAGAGTCATTAACCCATTGTCCACAACAGAAAGTGATTTTTCCAAATGAATACGGTCAATTTCCCGTATTTTTTCTGCTGTTTCAATTTGCATTATTTTCCAAGATTCGTTGTAAGCTGCATATATACTGGCCGCTATGAAACGTTTTTGACGCTGTTTGCGTGGTCCCATTATGAAATCACGCAAGTCAGCACCGTCTTTAAGTAAAGTCAAGTGTTGCTTAATTTCTGCCAGTGTGGATGTTTGTAGCCATTCGAGGCAGAGTTTTCCTACACTGTATGTTGTTACTATCCCTGGATGTTGTCTCTGGGAGTATCTAGGGCCTGGCCTGGTCAATTTGAACCCCTGTATTTTGTTCAGGAATCTATCTTGACAGTTATTTGTGTCTGTGGGCCAGATCAACCATTTCTTCCAATCAGGATGTGTTCTGTTTTGGTTAAGAATATGGGATACGTCTATCTCAACTTCTGTAGTGCTATTATTGTCAGGTGTTGGCTTTGGAATAGACGGTTTGTTCAAGTCTTTAATTTTGGCTAGGCCAAGACAGGTTGTCTGTTGAATGGTATCATTCAAGAATATAATTTGTTCTGGGATCATGCAGGCTCTAAATAATGATTCTATACCTTGGACCTGCCAATCTTTGGTACCCCAGATGGTTTTTGTTTCAATATTGTTTTTTCAAAAATCAAAACCAAATGTAGTCATTTTTTCATAAAATGCTTCTGAATGGATTAATTTAGTGTTTCTCAGCATTGTTTTCATTCCTGTCTTATTTAACATTTTGAAATAAAAGGTTTCTGCTTCACTTGTGTTGAACCCTGAGAAGTATGGGAATTTTTCATAAAATGTTTTTGAACTGCCTTTTGGTGGAGTTGCACAATGTTCCCATTGATTATAATTTAAAACATTTCTAGGTTGAGCAGATTTATGCAAATAGTGATGCGCAAAGTGGTTGTAGCAGTACAATTCGTCATAATTAGATGAACCCTGCAAGTAATCATGTTCTGTAAATTTTGCTGACATTACTAAATCTGACATCGTATCATTAATGCTTTCAAAGTCCCAATCATCAGAGAATGTGCTCGGTTTTACAAAGTCACTCAATGAAATTTTGAACTGGTGTGGATACTTCAAGAACTCGACCGGGCCATAAATATCGTAATCTGTTTTGTCCCAAGCTACCCCACCGGGTATTGGATTGGCTGTGACATTCACGGATGAAAGTTCTCTTTTCTCGATGTGAGATGACTTGTGTGGCTTTAGGGCCAAGTTGATAACTCGGAAATCTCCGAAGAAAACATTCAACTTAAAAAGAACCCTAGATTTAAAGTATAATAATGACTACAATCCAGTGATTTTGACAATGTGGAATGCAAACATGGATATTCTATATGTTGCAGATAATTCGATTGCTGTTGCTCACTATGTCACGTCATATATAGCCAAATCTGAACAGGCCGAGTTGAAAGAAATGTTGCAAGAAATTTCATAGGAAAAGAGTCTTAGCAAGAAATTGCAAAGCTTTAGCTTGAAAATGCTTTCCTACCAAGAGATTGGATCCTATGAATGTTCAGGTCGGTGGAGCTCTGCCAGTTTATATTCAAAGTCAAGAGGAATCATTTGGGTTAATTTAGGTCTTGCCACCACATCAAATAGAGTATTGAAATCTCTACAAGAAACTGAACACTTTTTTTTTTAACACTTTATTTCCAGCTGTTCAGGATAAAATAAAGCAGTTACATATCAACCAATGCAGTTTACAGCCATCTTTTCCGTCTTTCCTTGATTGCAGAATTTCATATATGTCCCGCACAATAGAGTTACTAACAGAATGTCCTTGGTTATCTTTGACATATTACATTTACATATCTCATATTTCCCGCATTAATGGGGAACAACAGTATGTCCTCAACATCATACTTAATTACAATAGGAAGGAAACAAAAGGAAAAACTCAGCAACTCCCATTACCTCCCCTCTTAACCCTCCCGTTCCCTAACCCTCCCTCCTCCTGGTGGCAGTGGAATCCTCCATGAGCTATTTCCAGTTGACCCTATCTAGTATGTACACTGTCATGTAATGAGTCCAAGTAATCCGTGCGCTCCCTCGGGTACCAACAGCTCTCGTTAAGGAACCCCCGCGCTGTGTGTAGTCTCTACACTCCATCCCCTTGTGATGGGTTAAGGTCTATCTCCTCCAACGCCGCCAACATGACCTCCCAGTATTGAGATATAGGATATTTCCTCTGACCTCGTTCCTCCTCCCTTCTAAGAGCCGTCCCCTCTGCTCTGCCCCACCGCACCACCTCTATCTGCCACAGGGATGCCCTCGGTGGTCTGGAGGATTTCCATCTCATCGTCAATGCTCTGAATTCCAGTAGGAGTGCCAAGTCAAGGAATTTCAGCTGAGCTTTCAGGGTTTTGGACCGTTTACGGGACCCCACCAGGCAGTACAGAGCCTCCCCGGGCACTGGCAAATGAGTAATCGATCATAGTGTTTGGCATACCTCTGTCCAATACCTCCGTATACGTGTGCAGGACCAGACCATGTTGAGGAATCCAGCTTCATCCTCCTCACAACGTGGGCAACAGTGGGGGTCGTTCGGAAACATTTTGTGTAGCCTCTTGGGGGTCAGATAGGCCCTGTGCAACACCATCACCTGTATAAATCTAAATTTAACGTTCCGTGAAACCCGCCTGGGGTGCTCAAGGATAGTCTGCCACTCTTTGTCCGTTAGTATAATATCTGTGTCCTGGACCCAGGTGTCTCTAAGTGTCATGAGCAGGATTGCTGTGTGTGTTCTGACCCCTCTATATAGCCAGCGTAACAGATGTCCTCCTGCTCCCATGTAGTGTAATAAATGAACCAATTCATTCTGCGCAGGTTGGAGTAGTTGTGGTGCCCAAGTAGTTCGGATGTAATGTGTTACTGTGGTGTGTAACAGATAAAGTCAAGGGGAAGCACCTGTGATCTGTAAAAAGGTTTCATGATCCAATAGGTTACCATCCCCAAAAAAGGCCCCCACCTCCTCTATCCCGGCCGCCGACCAAGGGCGCAGCACCCATTCTGTGAGCTTAACCTGTGGTGTGGGGATACCCAGTAAGGGGATGTTCGCTGCATATGGTATAGCCGATGAGGTGTATGACAGGGCTCTCCTCCAGCACAGCAGGGCCATGCGCAGAAGCGGATGGCAATCTGGGGGGATGCGACTCCTCGGTAACAGCAGGGCATGTAGCTCTCCCCGTCTAAGTCTCTCCGGCGTGAAGTCAATCTCGTGGAGGTTTCTGCCTGCCATCCAGTGGGAGAGCCACTGGAGTTGACTGGTACAATATTAACCCCGGAAATCTTGAGCTCCCAGCCCCCCAATCTGGTCCCCAATTGGAGCTTACACAGACTAATACGCCTTCTACCGACCGCCCAAATAAGACTAATCAACAGAGCGTTGAGTGTATTAAACGCCTGTTGAGGGATAATTACATGCAGATTTACAAAAAAATACAGCATGCGGGGGAGCATGACCATCTTGGAGACTGTAATTCTACCCATGACGGACAGAGGCAAGGAAGTCCAGAAGCTCACACTATTACGAAGTCGCGTAATAGCTCGTTTAATATTACCGTCAAGTTGATCTTCTGGCGACCTGTATACCTGGATCCCCAGGTACTTAAACGTGGTCTGGGCCACCGGGATCAGACGCGCTCCAAAGGGAACGGAAGCAGGACGTAGTGCTTCCTTAAAATAGAAGCAGTTCGATTTTTCCGGGTTAATAGCTAAGCCCGAGATCTCCTCAAAGCAGCTAAAAATATCATAGAGGGCTGTGTGGTCCGACTCTAGATCGTTGAGGTACAGTAAGATATCATCCACATAGATTGATATCAAGTTATGTGTTCCCCAGATCGGGATGCCCATCCGGTTGCCCTGGGCACATAGGGCTAAAGCTAGGGTCTCTAGGGCAAGGACAAATAAAATCGGGGATAGGGGGCAACCCTGCCGAGTGGCCCGGTGTACCGAGTAACTGTGCGCGTTCTAACCGAAGGGTCCGTATATAGCAATCTAATCCACATCAAGAAGGGAGCTGGAAACCCAAAGCGCTTCAGGGCTTCGAACATAAACGACCAGGACAACAAGTCAAATGCCTGTCTTAGGTCCAGCGATATGCATCCCGCCCGGTGATATTCCCGTGGTGTTGTCGTCAAAAGTGCGTGCAATCTCTGTGTGTTCAGAGATGTACTTCGGCCTGGAAGAAACCCGCACTGGTCCCGGTGGACAAGGGTAGGAAGATAGGATTGTATTCTTAAAGCTATGGCCTTATTAAGGATTTTATACTCCGTGGAGAGCATCGACAGGGGCCTATAATTCGGCATTTCCAAGGTATCCCTGCCGGGTGTAGGTATGGAGATAACAAAAGCCTGCATCGTCGACATAGGTAAATGTCCTTCTTCAAATGCCGTTCAGGGGAAACAACCTTTACAACGCAACTTTCCAACGCACCACCATTACAACTAAACTTTTACAATGCAACATCCATTACATCGCATGCCATTACAACGCAACCATTACAACGCATGACACTACAACGCATACCATTACAACGCATGTCATTACAATGCAGTCATTACAACGCATACCATTACAACGCATACCATTACCATCCAACACTTACCCTACTGTTACACCCCCTGGAGTTAGAATAGTAATATTTACCCCTACACTATCCAACACTTACCCTACTGTTGCACCCCCTGGAGTTAGAATAGTAATTTTTACCCCTACACTATCCAATACTTACCATACATGCAATGTAATGTTATGCGTTGTAATGGTATGCATTGTAAAGGTAGTATGCATTGTAATAGAATGCGTTGTAAAGGTAGTTTTTAAAAATTCGTTGTAATGGCATGCGTTGTAATGGAATGCGCTGTAATGGATTTTGCATTGTAAAAAATGCGTTGTAAAGGTATGCGTTGTAAAAGTATGCGTTGTAAAATCATACAACCCAGTTCGGTATACCATCTCCAGAACAGGCACTAGGGTGTCAGAATAGGCAGCGTAAAACTCCACGGGGAGCCCATCTATGCCCGGTGTTTTATTGCTGTTGAGGGATTTAATGGCAGCCCGAATCTCATGTTGTGTGATGGGCCCTTCTAAGTCCCCCCGGGCTTCATCCGTCAGGACCGGGAAGGGAAGATATTGAACACTTAGCATTAAATGAACCAGAAAGTACAGATATTGTTAAAACTAATATGTTTTATACGTACTATCCCAAAAGAAGTCCACATCTGGAAAACACATGTCTCTATGAAATACTTCAACATTACAGTTTTAAAATATGCGGTAATTGGATGTGAAGGATGTTTGGTAAAACATGCCAAAGGAAATCTTATTAACCACAGAAAATTCAGTTGTAAAAGCCCAGATAAGAGGGAATCTTTCTATGTAGCACTTCTGCAACTGTTCAAGCCTTGGCATTGTGAAACAGAATTAATTGTAGATTTTTACATCTATGAAGATTCTTTCAATGCAAGTAAAGATAGCATTCAGTGTACAATTTACCCTACATATCTACAAATGTTAAATGATGAGATTGAACATGAAACTACTATTGCAGGTGAAATAGCCAGAGACAGTTCTCAAGATAGTCAAAGTTCTGGTCCACTAAGCCAAGGTCAACAGGGACAACCAATTATCGAAAATGAAGCAGCAATTGCCATGAATGAAGTAGAAACTGCAATGCAACAAGCTCAACTTGATATTATCCATTTAGAAAACGTAGAAAAACAACTATACTTCGAACAAAAAGAAATATATCAACAAGTGACACAACAGATAGAACATGGTTTCCTGCACGAAAAAAAAGAATGCCAATGTTCATCATTTAAACCTATTTTAATGTACATCAATGGCCAAGCTGGAACAGGAAAAAGTTTCATAATTAAAGTTTTGACCAGTTATCTCCACAAAACTACAGAATCACATTTATCTTGTGTTGTAACAGCTCCATTTGGATTAACAGCACACAACATTGAAGGGATTACTTTGAATAAGGTATTTATTGAGCGCACGGTGGCCAAACGGCTTCCTGGCGCTGAGAGGTCTACAGGTCACAACAGAACGGAGGCCGAGGAAGCTAGCCAGAGTATGCCTGGGCAAACAAGAAGGTCTTAAGCGCTTTACGGAAGTGTGAGAAGATGGGGATTGAACGCAAAGATAGAGGAAGGGAGTTCCAGAACCGGGGGGCAAGAACAGAAAATCTGGTACCACCAGTGCGGGATTTACGGAAGCGAGGAACAGTGAGAAGGGCAGAACCAGAGGAGCGGAGGGTGCGAACAGGGGTGTGGGTGGAAATCAGAATGTTGATGAACGCCGGAGCAGAGCGGTCAACCGCACGGAAGACTAGACACCCTAATTTGAATAGGGATCTCTGCAAGACCGGTAGCCAGTGAAGTGATTTAAGGACGGGAGTAATGTGATGGGTTTTGGGAAAATGAAAAATAAGACGGGCAGCCTGATTTTGGATTGCTTGGAGACGGCGAGTTTCGTAGGCAGGGATGCCGACGAACAAGCCGTTCCCATAATCAAGACGGGAAATAATAAGGGCCGAAATGATAATTTTAAGGGAATCCAGAGAAAAAAACGAGAAATTTTTCGGATCAGACGAAGAGAAAGAAAACAAGAGGATACAACAGAGCTAACCTGATCGTGCATAGACAGGTCCTGGCTGACCTTAATGCCCAGCGTTTTAACAGAGGACACCGGAGTGGGGGAGGGGCCGAGAATAGAGGGCCAGAAGGCAGAGGACCAGGGGCTGGATGAGCCACCAGTCAGTACAAGCTCGGTCTTGTCTGGATTGAGCTTGAGATGATTGGCGCTCATCCAACCAGAAATGAAAACCAAAGTGGAACGAAAAAATGATAAGGAGTGGGACGAAGAAGAAAGATCAAAGACGAGCTGGAGGTCATCTGCGTAATTATACACAGAGACCCCCAGGTCAAGAAGAGAAGCAATAAGGGGACGAATATAAAGATTAAAAAGAAGAGGAGAGAGAGAGGAACCTTGGGGGACCCCACAGGACACCAGGAGAGGGGGGGCAGAAAAGCCAGAGAGGTGAACAGCTTGAGAGCGGCCTGTAAGGAAGGACGCAATCCAGGAAAGAGCAGAGCCCCGAATGCCCGCTGCGCCGACACGGTCAAGTAAGATGGAGTGATCAACCGTGTCGAACGCAGCGGACAAATCGAGGAGAACCAGAGTTTGGGGAGAGTTGGTGTCGGCCTTGGCTTTCAGCTCATCAAGAACCGCAAGCACCACTGACTCTGTAGAGTGGCCCGAGCGGAAACCCGCTTGATGGGAAGCGAGGAGATGGTTCGACTCAACATAAGAAGAAAGACAAGAAGTAACATAACTTTCGAGAATTTTAGCAAGATAAGGTAGAAGAGAAATAGGTCTGTAGTTGGAGGGAAGGGAGGGATCCAGGCCAGGTTTTTTAAGGATAGGGAGGACAATAGCGGATTTAAATGAGGAGGGAACCAAACCAAAGGAGAGAGAAGAATTAAGAAGAGAAAGAGGAGTGGAAGGGCAAGAGGTAAAAAGGGTGCTCAACACGCGAGCAGGAGCGCAGTCGGCTGGGGAGCCAGATTTGATCTTAGTAAGTAGAGCAAGGAAAGTGTCCAAGGGAATAGGTGGGAGGGAATCAAGGGAAGATTTAGGAAGAGAGGGAGTGGAATGATGGGGAAGAAAGGGAGTGGCAGGGATGTTAGATTTTATTTTAACGATCTTCTCGATAAAGAAGTCGTTTAAGGAGGAACAGAGGGCATGAGTAGGAATGATTTTAGGACATACGCGATCAGAGGTGGCCAAGTTGTTAACCAGAGAAAAAATCTCTTTAGATTTGTTCGCGGACAAGGCAACCTGCTCAGAAAAGTACTTGGTCTTAGACCCCAGGATGGCTTTTTTGTAGTCATTCAGCAGGCGTTTATAGTTGGCCCTGAGGTCGGGACAGTAGTTACAGCGCCAGCGACGCTCAGAGCGTCTGAGTTCCAATTTAAGAACCTTAAGTTCAGAATTGAACCATTTATGGGCCTCGTGAGGGCGAACAGACTTAACTATCTTGAGAGGGGCAACTTGATCACAAGAAGACGATAGCCAGTTGCTGACTGCAGCGGCCTGGAGGTCAAGAGAGAGACCGTTAAGATCAGGGGGGGAGGATGCAAGGGAAAGAGAAAGAGAATGCAAATCCGCACGATTCCAACTGCGGGCAAGGATGTTCTTAGGGCGAAGGGATTAATGAGGGGAACCAAGGTCGATATTGAAAAAAATAAGGGAATGGTCAGACCATGTGCAGGGAAGAATATTAGGGGGAGAGATAATATCCTGAGATGACCAAACTTGGTCGAGTATATGGCCAAGGTTGTGGGTAGGAGCAAAAACATGGGACTGAAAATTAAGGCACAGGAGAGTGGACGTGAAATCTTTAGAGGCCAGGTCCTCCCTGGGATCACCAGGCCAGTAGTTGAAGTCTCCCAGCAGGAGAACCGACGAGTTGTTAACTACAAGTGTAGCGAGAAGTTCCTGCAGGGAGGCCACAAATAAAGGCATACTTAGGGGGGGGCGGTACACTAGAACGACTGTCAGAGGGAGAAGAAGATTAGTAGAACGAGCAACCAGAAAATCCACACCAGCTATGGAAGGATGGGGAAGGAGCTGGAATTGAAGATTAGACCGGGCAATCAAGGCTACACCCCCGCCGATCCTGCCATCAGAGCGATCAGCCCGAAGGGCGTAGTAAGAATCGGGGAGGATGGCCAAGATGTCAGGAAGGGAGGCCTCTGAAAACCAGGTTTCTGTTAAAAACAGAATATCAGGGGAATCGGAGGTAAGGAGATTGAATAATTGCGATTGGTGCTTGCCTGCCGAACGGGTGTTGAGGAGGCAGGCAGAGACAGTATGAGAGGAAGGGGTAGTGATGGGAGGCGTAGGGACCTGGGAATGCAGGGAAGGGATGGACTGCAGTGAGGCGGTACGGCCAGGATGAGGGGCATAAATACCTAGAGTAATATGATGCTGCATGAGGGATGGAGGAAGAGGCACATCAGCCGAGCAGGAAAGGAGCTGCACGGGAGAGTATGCAAGCGGAGGGGCAGAGTGTAAGGCCCCAGGTCCCGGCCTGTCGCGGACGGGCGCAGACGGGCTTAACTTAGGCGCAACTTCGGCGCGCCTTCGTCGCGCCCGCTGCGCTCGTCCGCTGCGCGGCCGGGATAGGAGTGCCATGATATGGGCCGCAGGAAGCAATGGGGCGTGGCAGGGGGGAAGGGACAGAGGAGCTGCACCGCCAACCCCAGAGCAGCCCAAGATGGTAGCCACGCCCGTCCCCGCCCCCGTGACCTGCCCGTCAGAGGGGGGGAGAACGCTCGGCGTGGGGCGCTCTGTAGCGGGAGCCCAGGGGGGGCGAAGTGGCGGCAGGAGGGGTGCGTGGTGACCAGAGCGCAACCCCAGAACAGGTAAGGTCAAGGCTAAAAGCAAAAGTTAAAAAAGTCACGTTGCGCCACCGCAGGTAGCGTTGTTGCTCCCGGCGAAGCCTCGGGAGGTCTGTGCAACAGGAGAAGCTCTTTACTTTACATAGATTGATTATGCAACCAGTTGAGCATGATAATAAATTGGATTATCAGAAGCTATCTGGAGAAGCTTCTTAAGAAGTTTCAAGCGTACTAAAAAATAGAAACTTATCATCATCGATGAGGTGAGCATGGTCCCATGCAGGCGGTGGCGATCCGTCCGCCATACGTGCCCATCCGCCACCTATTTCCCCCCTGCCATATTACAATGGGGTGGGGGACCGCGGCAGATGGAAACACCGTCCGCCGCTTTTCTGCCCCGGTCGCCTTGCGGCCGGGACGGAAAAGGGTTCATATGGCTGGCCTCATGCAGATGCCTTTCCGTTGCAAAGGCATGCTGTCTTTACTTTGGGGGCCCCCTGCGGGCCCCCATAGTGAAGGCGAGAGGGGGGGTGGACATGGGGGGTACCTGAGGTACCCCCCTGCATTTGCATACACAAAGTGGCAGGCACCACGCTGTGCCTGCCGCTTTGTGTATGAAAGTGCATGCCTGCATTTTTGACATTGCAGCGGGAGGTACTTTCTGCACCATCCACCGCAATGTTAAAAATGCATGATGTGCCCGCCAGTGTGGCGGGTGCATCATAATTGGCATGGCGGGACCTCCGCCCACGTGGCCATCCTAATCGGCCCCTTAATGCTTGTCTTTGTACACTTGAGGATGCAACAGATTTTAAAAACAGAATACAATGTACTGTTTGGAGGTAAACATGTGTTTTTTATTTGGACATCTACTACAACGTACTCCTGTAAAAGGACAACCTGTTTTTTAAACACTTGTGCAGGAGGATACTAGGAAATCTTTGGGAAGTATTGGAAATATGAATATTTGGTCAAATTTTGAATATAAAGAACTTATTAAGAATATGCGACAAGCAAGTGATGAACATTATGGAAATACTCTTCAAGATATAAGAATTGGTGTCTTGACGAAACATGGTAAAGAAGCTTTGGAAAGTCGACTGCTAAGGAGCTTGTTTACAACTGGAAATACAGCATCTGAAAAAATTTCCAATAAGCTTGAATATAAGAAGTCTATAGTTTGCCTAATTCCTACACTTCAAAAGTGTTCTACATTTAATCAAGAAGTTTTGAAACTGAAAAAACAGGAAATACTTGAAATGAAAGCTAATGATAAAATTCAACACCAGGAAGTGACTATCCTACTTACAGACAAACTACAGTCTAAATTGCATTCTTTGGAGAAGTATGTATCTAAAACAGCAGGCTTAGAAAACACTTTACATGTATGTATAAACTGTTGGGTAATTTTACGGAGTAATTTGAATGTATAACAACGTTTAGTAAATGGAGCAATGGGAAAAGTTGTTGAGTTTGTAAAATTTCAGAACAGAGATGGAATAGAATTTTTGTAGATCAAATTTGATCAGATTAAAGAGGTAAAACAGATTGAGCATTGTGTTGTACGTTTTTGGCTTGTAAAAGACTTGTATGTTTGCAGAAAAGAGTTTCCTCTGTCTTTAGCATATGCAGTAACTATTCATAAGTCTCAAGGTTTAAGTATAGACAGCTATTATGTAAATATTGGAAGTACAGTGTTCAAAGAGGGAATGGCATATGTTGGATTATCTCGAGTAAGAACCTTGGCTGGTTTGTGTTTTTTTTAAATTATTTTCATTAAACATACATCAGTGGCAATGTACAGTATTGCTTTAACAACTGTCTGACATTACAAATACATCCATCCTTAAATCATAGTCTATGATCCTTTATTGCAGCAGTCATAATGGATCTAAACTCTTTCTCCCAAGTATCCCAGTATGACTATCTCCCTCCCACCTTAGTGACCTATCCTCCCTCCCTCACTCGTCTTCCTCAAGGATTCCTGTATGCTCTCATATATTGTCTTTTCAGCTGCACAAAACCAATCCAGATCTGTTTTCCATTGGTCTACCGTCAGGGGAAGGGTAGCCCCCCATGCCCTGGCAATATTCCTCTTGGCCACCATTGCTGCCACTAATAGCCAGATTTCCGGATATTTCAGCCAAGTCTTGTTCCCCATTACACAGAGTATGTGCCGTCTGGCCTCCGTGGGTACAGTCTGTCCAGTCACTACCGACATTACCCGTACCACCCTCCCCCAAAATTTCTGTATAGCAGAACATTCCCAAACAATGTGGAAAAAGGTACCTCTTTGATCACAGCCGTAGACAACGATCTGTAGGGGTGCGCCCTAGTTTGTGCATGAGTATGCTAGTGGAGTATGACCTATGTAGGATTTTTAACTGTACTGGGCTCTGTATGGCCTCTGCCCAGTCATTGTCCTCTAGTAAACCAACGCGGTCTCCCAGGCCTCCCACAATGTCCTTAGCAAGTCCGGGGAGTTGTTGATAATCTTTCTATATGTACAGGATAGTGCACTTCTGGGATTTGGTCTAATATGAGCCTGGTGCTCCGGTGAGGCATAAAACCAGATTGTTCAGGGTTTATCAATGTGGCGATTGGCCCTAGAAGGCAGTTCACCAGGACCTTAGCCAGGATTCCATATTCAGCAAGGATATGGGCCTGTAGGAGCTGCAGTGGTGTGTTGGTTTGCCCACCTTGGGGATCACTACTAAAGTTGCTGTCCGTTGATCTATCAGCAGACTGCCTCTTTCTCTAGCCTCATTAAAGATTTCCAGGAGATACGGCGCCAGCACACTTGCCGTGCCATTGAACAACTCCACAGGCAATCCATTTGGTCCCGGGGCCTTCCCCACCTGTAAATCCTGTATGGCTCCCGTTATGTCTTTGGTTGTTATCTTCTTCTCAATGTCTTCCCTATCTTCATCAGACAGCACTGGAAGCCTCATTTCAGCTAGTAATTCCCGAGAGTCCATTTTTGACCTTCAGGGGTGGATGTATAGACCTCTTTATAATAACCTGCGAAAGCCCTTGCTATCTTCTCACTGGTATTTTGCCTGTCACCCTGTGAATTGCATATCTCTGTCACCCAATTTCTTTCCCTATTCCTCTTTTCCAACCAGGCGATCATTTGTTGGCCTTGTCCCCCATGACGTATATTCTTCTTTATGTGGCTAATGCTGCCGACCTCACGACTTGGTTCGCAAGATCCTTAATTTCCTGTCTTTTAATCTAGGAAGTATGCGAGTGGTGGGTCAGCCATTTCCCCCTCCAGTATCATGGCCTCCAATTCAAATTCTGCCTTCTCTAGTGTATCCCATTGTAACCGTTTTTCCTTATTGCTTCCTCCAATGTGAGCCTGAATATGTCCCCTCATGACAGGCTTAAATGCTTCACATAGGGTGCATGTCGAGTCCACCATTCCCTTGTTCTCCTGGAAGTAGAGCTGTGCTCTTTCTTTAATTTTTTCGGTTACTTCCTTATTCTTAAAGAGCCAAGAATGTATTCTGGGTGGTAGTGCGTTGGTTCGTACAGGCCCCTGCAGGGCCACCTCCACGGGAGAGTGATCCGAGATACCTTGGGGTCCAACTCAGGCATTGTAGAACCACGCCTCGCTCCCCCTGTTTGTTAAAACGTGGTCTAGACGAGAAGAACTACCATGTGCTGCTGAGTAGAAGGTGTATTGCCAGATTTGAGGGTGGTACAGTTGCCATAAATCCATCAGGCCAATGGCTTCCACAATACCCAAAGTGGTTCCATCCCTCTCCCCCTGTTTGCCGTAGTTTCCCTATCTCTTCCTGGGTCAATAGTGGAGTTCATGTCACCCCCCAGCATCAAGATTCCCGGAGGAAGATCTACCAAGAGGGTTCCCAGAGCTGAGAATGTCGCTGAGTGTAAGACCAGGGGTATGTAACTTGAGACTATCTTGATAATCTGCCCCTCCCACATCCTTGTGAGTGCTACAAATCATCCCAGGGGGTCATGCCAAATCTTCTCTACCACCAGGGGATGGCCGGTCTTTACAAGTATTCCTACTCCTCTCGATCCGGTGGTGTAGCCAGCGTGAGCAACAAGTTTGTAACTGTATCAGTCTAGCGCTCTGTATTTGTTACCCTTTAGGTGTGCTTCTTGGAGCAGCACCAGGTCCTGGGTGTGCCGGTGCAGATACTGTAGGGCTAGCATGCGTTTAATACGGTTTCCCAAACCATTCACATTCCATGACATGACTCTAAGGCTAGTGTTACTTTGGCGCTCCCCGTGGTGCTGCCCCTTCACGCTCTGTCCCTCCACCTGGAATACCATGACCTCTACAGAAGCCATATCTGTATCGACCCCATTACTTCATTTCTGGTGTAGTATACCAATATCGCAAACTGACGTTTCAATAATAAATTAAAAACATTGCCAAAATAGGAACAAAAAAGACACATCGTATCTCAACTGTAACTTCCACCCTCCCTGCTACCCTGCTGGCGAGTTTAACAACCACCCACCTCCCCAACTCGCATAGTGCCTGTCGCCCTTGAACCAATAACTAGTAGGGGTTGGCAGGTGCCGAGCAGTTAGAGCGCCGCCCCAGAGTCCCCTTCCTCCCCAAGCCCCCCAACACCTATTTTAGTCCTGCCATCAACTCAACTGACTTTAGGACGCCATGATTGTCTCTGTGAATGTGAGTCCATTCTCGTAGTCACCCCACCCCCTCCCTCCTGTACCATTACATACGCCCTTTTTCTCACAGTCCCCAACGCGGGACCTCCGCAGTGTCCTCATTTTCCAGACCCACCTTCTGTATATGCCTTGTGCCAGGGCATGCATTCCCTCACTCACTGTTCTCCTTGATCATCTTTTTGTTGACCTCAGGTTCTCTCACGTAGGGAGTTTTAGCCCACTGTGCGTCACCCTTCCAACCATTCCCAATTTTCCTCTCCAGAGTTGAAATACCATGTTTTCCCTTCAGCGACGACTCTCAGTTTTGAAGGAAACATCATAGAATACTTTGTATCTTTGGCCTACAGTTCTCTCTTTACTCCCTCGAAGGTCCGTCATTGCTGCTGAACTTGCAATGTAAAGTCTGGAAAGAACTGGATCACGGCATTCTCATGGTGCAAATCCTCATGCAAGCATGCTCTCTGCAAAATGGTGTCCCTGTCTCAAAAGTTGAGGATCCGCAAAATAATTTGCCTTGGTGGGGCACGGGGCTTTGGCATAGGTGCCCTGTGTGCGCGCTCTATTGTGAAGTAGTCTGAGAGTTGCTTTGGCTTCAAGTGATTAAGAATTAGGTCCTCCAAAAACAGGTCAACGCTAGGTCCCTCCATACCCTCTGGAACCCCTACCACTCTTATGTTGTTTCTGCGTACCCGCCCTTCTTGATCTAGTTTTGCCGACATTGCTTCTTGCCGTTTTGTAAGGGCCTGAACTTGCTCCTCAAGGCTTTTGGTACTGGTCTGCAGGTGCACTACCTACGTCTCTATTGAGGCAACATTGTTGGCCATGTTATTTAGATCCGCTTGCAAGAGGTTCATATCTACAGTCACAGCATCTATTTAGGATCTATTGTGCCCTTCAGATCCACACACAATGGCCAACATTATTGCACTCAGTTAGGGTTTCGTGACTGTTCCTGGCCTGCCGCCTTTTGTGTTGTACCCGTGTACTTGTCCGTTTTGTTGGTCTGTGGCTGCGCCCCAGCGTGTCCCTTTGGCTTCATTCGAGTGCACTGGGGAGCAATCATTAACACTTCTGTTGCTTCATAATAGTTGGGCCCACTGTGGTTTTTTACTCCCTTGTAGGGTCATGCAAGCTTGGGTAAAGCACCCAGGATCATGCTTGTCAACCAATTCAAGTTGTGGCCCAATCCTTCACCGCTGCTAAGTACACTTACTGCCCCTCAGAGTCAGTCCTCACCTGTAATATTAAAGTCTCTGAGTGGTAAGGGGGGAACATTCCCACCGACTCTTTCATTTACTGCATGTGTGTTAGTCTATCATCTTATGACATTTTGCGGCAAACAAAGTATGTTGTGTGGGCCTGCTTCCCCTCCACCGTCCTCATCAAAGTCCTGGCCCTCCCAGTGTCCGCTACTTCTTCGCAGCTCCCCTACTTTTTATCGTGCAATGGTCCCTTCTCAAGGGGCAGTGTGAATAGGGGCTCCGCGCTTTCCAGGACCCAATGTCTCTGTGATTTAACGGCCCCCGCTCTGTCCTCAGCATGCGACTCCCACCCCTTGCTCCACAGTTGGCCCAGCAGTCGTACTCTGCCTCTGATCACCCCAGGCCAGGCCCCAGTCGAGCACACATCTCTTCACCCCCCCAGCGGGGGCTGCTCTGCTTTGCTGTCGTCACACCCACCGCACCAGGCCTCGGACGGCACCCGGGCAGAAAATGGAGGCCGTCGGCTGTTACAGAGTCACCGGGGGCACTGGCTCGGGGCTCACCCACCCTCCGGTCAGACACGGTGTAATCCCCTACGGTATTGCACAAGGAAGTGGTGAGGCTGGGCAGCACCCTCTACGTGGAGCCCGACCGCCCACCCTGCCCAGCACAGACTTACAGTGCTCCGTTGTTTCCTCCGGGAAGGGCCCGCCAACTATCATAGTCCTATTGATATGAGGTGTCCAGTGTGCTGGCGGCGCTCCTTGGGTGTCTCCTCCCACGCCTCCCAGTCCGCAACTCGCCTGGTGTGCGTATTGTCGTATGTTAGACCTCACTGCTACCGGGTGACAAAAGGACACGGAAAACACTACAATTTGTTGCAGCGCCATATCCATCGAGGGCCCTCTGTATTCCGCCACGCTTCACTGATGTTTATGTTGCGGCAGGGTCGGCTGGATGGTCGGATGTTGGAGTACTACGGGCCCGAAAGCGGGAGCTCCACTAGCAAGCAGCCATTTCGATCAGCTCCCAAGCCACGTCCTGTTTGGTTTGTATTTGATAGATTTTGATGAGAAAAAGGTTTGTGCTGATGCAAATTGTGTAAGAGAATATAATCGTTTAAGAAGATTTTATGCTTCTGATTTAGGTGAATACCCCATATATGAGAAACGTATAGTCTGCCCAAAACGGAAATTTGTCAAAGATGAAATTTGAGGTTAAAAAAAAGAAAAGAAATTAACAGAAATTTGAAGGCGTGAAGAAAAAGAAAATGGAAACTGTTGATGAGATTGTAGGATTTCAGCTGGAAAATAGGTCAGGTATCAACTGCTATGCTAATGGTATTCTGAATGTTGTGTGTTATCTTTCTTTATTACATCATTTATTTCAACAGTTGGTAACTGACAGAACTAAAATCCATTCTGCTTCTGGAGTTCGTCATCTTTTGGATATATGTACTAGTTCATTAACATTTACTCTTAATGTACAACAAGATGCACAAGAATGTCTAATGCTTATGCTAGGAGTGTTAGAACATGAAGGAATTCAGATTGAAAACGTGTTTGGACTAAGTTACAGATGGGATCATAAATGTAAAGAGTGTTAATTTACTTCTACCACTGAAATAGGATCAGAACGATTCATATACTTGACAATACCAGACTGTGGATTAGTTACCTTTTAACAAATTGATTAAAACAGCCAATCCCGTCATGAAATGTTCACATTGTAAACCAGAGATGTTGTCTATATTATATATAGAAAGTTCTGGAAAATATCTAATTTTAATGTTTCAAGGTTGTAGAGCAAATGAAAGAAAATTGGAGACCACAATAAAAAAAAATTGTTGCAAGTCAAATATCTATTTCAGGAAGAACTTTTATAGCAGTGGCTATTATTTTCCATGATGGACCTACTACAACATCTGGACACTATACAGTGTATTTAAAGTGTAATAAAGGATGGACACATTGCAATGATGCCCACTTGCAATTGAAATGTAAGTTGCCTTTTGATTTACAAAATTCATATTTTATATTTTTGAAGTAAAAGTTTTGAATACATTATTTGGCTTATTGGGAAGATGTCAACATGAATTAACACATTTATATTGGATTTTTTTTAAGCAAAAGTTTTGAATATGTGATTCGGCCTATTGGGAAGATGTGAATAGAAAGTGGACAGGATTGAAACAATTACTTTTTATAATTAGTGTTTGAGTTATTATTTGTGCTCATTGATATTGCATTTGGAAAACTGTGTTTAAAAACAATAGTTCATATATTTCTTGTCTATATTGTACCAGATATAAATGAGAGTACACATTTTAACAAATGTACTTGAGAGTATTAAACGACTTAATGTGCAAGTTGATCTTAATTTAGAAACGGTAGATAGGTAAACATATAGGTACACATATTGGAAATAATGTTTTGCTGTAATTTGTTTTTTTTTCATAATCTTCTGTTGTATGATGATACTCATTGGAATCACTGTGTATGGTCAAGTTCAGTCGAATCTGAGAACAGCAAAAAAGGGAAACTGAAAATTTTAGGTCTTCTAAAAAATGTTGTGTTCCTAAAAGTCTAATATTCTAATTTCTATAATACATCACAATATATAACGTGACGTTTGAAAAGTGTTTTATTACAGTTTACAACAACACTATTCTTAAATAGTTCAACAGAGTTATGTATCTAAATTATCAAAAAAGGTAAGAACACAACATAATATGCATGATAATATTAATTTATGTGTTATTTATTCCTAATAAAAATAATGTTGACAATATGCACTATTTAAAAACTGTCAGATATCATCAGACAGGTACTATGCCTGCACTTATACAGTTAGACAGGCACTACACATGCATTCTTACAATAATTCGGACACTACTATTGCACTCATCCATTCTCTCAAACACTACCTATGCACTCCTCTATTCTTTCAAATGCTACCCATGCACTCATCCAATCACTGTGGCACTACCCATGTACTCCTCCCATCACCCAGGCACTACCTATGCACTCATCCATGCACGCAGACGCTAGTCATGCACACATCCAATCACTCAGGCACTACTATTGCACTCATCCATTCCCTCAAACACGACCCATGCATGTATCCAATTACTCAGGCAATACTCATGCACTCCTCCAATCACCCAGGTACTACCCACACACTCATCCATGTACTCAGGCTCTACTTATGCACTCACCCAATCACTCAGCGGCTACCCATGCACTCATCCATTCTCTCAAACACTACCCATGCACTCTTCCAATCACTCAGGCACTACCCATGCACTCAGGCTCTACCCATGTACTCATCCATTCTCACAAACACTACCCATGCACTCCTCCAATCACTCAGGCACTACCCATATAGTTCTCCAATCACCCAGGCACTATTTATGCACTCATCCATGCACTCAGGCTCTACTCAGGCACTCATCCAACCACCGAGGCACTAATATTGCACTCATCCATTCCTTCAAACACTACCCACACACTCCTCCAATCACCCAGGCACTACCCATGCACTCACCCATGTACTCAGGCTCTACTTATGTACTCATCCAATCACTCAGGCACTACCCATGCACTCATCCATTCTCCTAAAGACTACCCATGCACTCATCCAATCACTCAGGCACTACTCATGCACTCTTCCACTTCCCCAGGTACTACCCATGCACTCATCCATTCTCTCAAACACTACCCATGCACTCATCCAATCACTCACTGATGTAGTCCTCCAATTACCCAGGCAGTACTGATGCACTCATCCATGCCCTTGGGTTCTACTCATGCACTCATCCAATCACTGAAACACTAGTATTGTACTCATCTATTCCCTCAAACACTACCCATGTACTCATCCAACCACTCAAGGACTACTCATGCACTCCTCCAATCACCCAGACACTACCCATGCACTCATCCATGTACTTAGGCTCTACTTATGCACTCATCCAATCACTCAGGCACTATCCATGCACTCATCCATTCTCTCAAACAACGTATGCACTCATCCAATCACTCAGGTATTATCCATGCACTCATCCATTCTCTCAAATACTATCCATGCACTCATCCAAACACTCAGGCACTACCCATGCACTCCTCCAATCATGCAGGCACTACCCATGCACTCATCCATGCACTCAGGCTCTATCCATGCACTCATCTAATCACTCAGACACTACTATTGCACTCATACATTCCCCCAACGATAGCCATGCACTCATCCAATCACTCAGGCACTACTTGTGCACTCATCCAATCACCCATGCACTACCCATGCACTCATCTGTGTACTCAGATTCTATCCATGCACTCATCCAATAACTCAGGGAATACTACTGCACTCGTCCATTCTCTTAAACACTACTCATGCACTCATCCAATCACTCAGGCACTACTCATGCACTCTTCCAATCACCCAGGCACTACCCATGCGCTCATCCATGAACTCAGGCTCTATTTATACACTCATCCAATCACTCAGGCATTATCCATGCACTTGTCCCTTCTCTCAAACACTACCCATGCACTCATCCAAATACTCAGGCACCCCCATGCACTCCTCCAATCATGCAGGCACTACCCATGTACCCATCCATGCACTCAGGCTCCATCCATGCACTCCTCCAATCACTCAGGCACAACCCATTCTCTCAAACACTACCCATGCATTCATTCAATCATTCAGGCACTATCCATGCACTCCTCCAATCATGCAGGCACTACCCATGCACTCATCCATACACTCAGGCTCTACCCATTCACTCATTCAATCACTCAGGCACTACTATTGTTATGTTGTTCCTATATAACCTATACAGGATCTGCACTTTTGGTTAACATGAACTGTGGGATTGGTGGCAGACTGATTTCATGCACCCCACCAGGTATGTTAGCCTGTCTGTATCATCTAGCTAACGGCGCCACTAGAATCTCCTCTTATTGGGGAGAGAATAGTTTTTGGCAACCTCAGAACATGATAACCCTGATCCCTCAGAATCGTGGGAACAATATACTGCCTTAAGCTCAGTCACTCATGCTCACTTAGTTTGTCTCAGAGATACACAGAATAGACAGGCTGGGCGTTTTCAAGAAGAATTTATTGAACAGTTGTTATTCTAGTGTAAAATACATGAGTTGCAACAGCCATTAGTCAGTAGCAGAGATATATCATTAGAAGTACTATAAAAGTAAAAGGATGGTACAGTTCTACCTTTTTGCAGTAATCATGAATATATATAAGTACATAAAATACATGATAGAAAGTGCTTACTCCTACGATGCCTCCCTAACTAGATGTACTTAAATGTACCTAGCATCAATGTAGGTGTTATGCAAAAAATTCCTCTAGGATCTAGTCAACCCCATTACTTGAGAATGAGAGATATGGAACCCCGTCCAGGTTTCGAGTTGGACATGCCGCGAGGGATGTTAGACCACTGCTAGCAGGTGAGTCTGCATGCAGGAACCTTAGCGTCTCTGGTCAGTGTGTTAGCCGGAAAGTCACGGTCTCCTCTGTCCTTCTAAGCAAGATGTGATGTATATATACCCATAGGTCTCCCCAGGGGTCCTACCTTGCTGTGTCGGCCTAAAGGATGACATCGGGCCTGAACTTTATTCAGATATATTATACAGGAGATGGTAGTCCTGCTGTGTTTCCAAGAAACCTCATGCATAATGTGTGAGATTTGAACTAGGGAAAACCCATGATCTGAATACAGTGTTGTATCTAGGTAAAAGGTCAGTCCCTAAGAACCGTTATGTATGTAATGTAGGGAATAATATAGGTGAAAGGTTGCAATGTTACCTATGCCTATATAGGATACCTATATGGAATATAACACCCACTCCGCTCTCGACTGGATGACATATGTAACTTATTACCATACTACTAGCCAAACTAGATATAGGTAGGCTCAAAGTTCATAAAACATTTCTTCTGCAAAAATGTTTAAAAACTTCTACAATTTCTATACAAACATAAAAAATGTTATAAGAACATATTTTACAAACCATTGGTCTAAAGTGTCTGTAGGTATAGTCCAAACCACTATAGGCATTATGCCCAAAAAATGAAAGGAATGTAAATTTTGTTTTAGAGTACCAAATTTGAGCTTGTTTAAAAAGGGCGAAGTTCTTCCAGCACATGAAAACCCAAATTAGTCAATTGTATATGTGTCCTGGCTGGTAGACGCAACATTTTTGTTCCATGATTCAAGAGTAGACGGCCCGTGTAGCACCTCGCAGAGTACGTCAATTGAGCACAGATAATGTTCCATACTGTCCGCAGCCGATGCTGGGGCAGCCTGTGCGCCGTACAAAGCCTGGGTGTCAGGGGAGGAGCCGTTGTCTATACTAACAGGTGCAGTTACTACCTGTGGTGGCTCAAGGAATGCCGTCATCCACATCAGAATACGCTGAGGACACTGCAGAAGTTGGGTCTTTATCGGGTCCAGTAGAGCATTCACATCCTGTTGGGCACATGATGGTAGTGTCAAACAAAGGTTTAACACACATTCTTCTCCGCAAAACAGGCATCGGAAGACAGGTAAGGTGCAGTCCATCAGACTGGTCGAAATGACAATAACCAAGATGCACTTAGTTCTCTTAGGCGAGGCATGCTTAGATGTTGTACCATGCGGTCATTGGGCCTCATTTATGAGAAATGACGCATCGCTGCGTGAAAGCAGCGATGCATCACTTCTCAGTGTGCACTCCTTGCGACATACTGGATGCGTCATATTTAATGTATGACGGATCACGTCGCAAGGAGTTACAGATGCGTCAGTATTTTTGACGTATCTGTAAGCGCAAAAGTGATGCATTGCTGGAGTGTGACACAAAAGTGACGTAACTCCAGCAATGTGTCCTTTCACATGGGGCAACCCCATGTGAAAGGGCCTGCGTCAGTCTTACGCCTGCTGTGAGGCAGGTGCAAGATATTGACGTAAGGGCGTCCTAGAAGTGACGCAGTGAAATCTCATAGATTTCACTGCGTCACTTCTACAAGGCTTTTTGCGGGGGAACGCCCCCCGCATACATTATACCTGACGCAGGTATAATGTAGCGCAGGGGTTTTCAAAGTGACGCATCTGCTTAGATGCTTCACTTTCTAAATAGTGCACAACAGGAGGCATGTTTTACGCTGCTGATGCGTCACAAAAAGTGATGCATGGGAAGCGCAAAACTGACGCAAGGCCTCATAAATGAGGCCCATGGTATTTATGCTCAAGGAGTGCTTTTCTCATGTCCTTGATGACTGGGACCTCCATTGCGTAGCAAATAGAAGATGATCAGGATACTGGCTATTAGAAACAGGATTAGTGGAAGTCCTCCAAAGATGCTTCCAAATACGGAGTTTATGAAGTTTGGTATAACTCCAAGTACTGTCTGAAAGGTGCCTAGAAGTCCAAATGGAAAGGGCAATTTGTATGGATAAGCGCCTGTATCTCTGCCGAAACCTTGCAATCTAGAGATCAAAAGCCTCTCGTGCGGAGGTTAAGGGCACAGACTCCTGTAGAAGCATGGCTTTCATTCTGCCTAGAGTATCAAACCGTATTAAAGAAACATTCTGTGAAGGCCATAACAGAGCCTCCCTGCCTGTATGTGTCGGTGGAAACAATAGTTGCATACAACAAGTAACCCTGGAGTTCACGGTTCCTAGACATGCGATGCCCAGGAGCATTCCTCAGCAGAGTTGACTACTCAGCATCAAGTAACTCCCATTGGAAAGTAGACTGAATGCAGGAGTAATCACTGCAGCTGGGGTACCCCTCAGATGACAGGACACGTTCACTACAGATCCATTAAAAGCCCCGTGCAGCATTATATCCTGACATATGAGTGATCCACTCAAAGCGTTCTCACAGTTTGTACCGCTTAGAAACCCTTCTCAATCCCCACTCCGGCATCGAAATCTGTATAGTAATTTGCATGATTCCTTAATGTATTCCTTACCCATTTTGTCATATCTGCTTGCCTGATTTTGTTCAAGGCAATACTGAACCGGAAAAGTAGTGATGGGTAGAGTTATGCGGCCATGGATTAGCCATTCTGTGGACGTGATTCTGCTAATATAAATGGTAATCTATGCAGTTTTTGTGATAGGCAGCATTGTATATCTTGCTCCCCTTTGTCCCATTTCTATCTGTTTATCTGTTAGATTGCATTCGGAAAACAGAGACGTGCTGTTGATAAAACGCCAAGGCACATAGCCAGCACGCATAGATTGTAGCGTCCAGCTTAACAACATAATAGAACATAATTGAGATTGTCTGTGTAGTAATATGGCCAAATCGTGTTCTAGTATGTCTATTGCAGAAGATACAATGTTGCCTAAGAAATATATCCTGGATGTCAATGTTGTTAAACCATTGTCTACCACTGCTAGAGATTTTTCTATATTGATACGGTCTATCTCCTGTAATCTCACTGCTGCCTCTTGTTGGGATATTTTCCAGATTGCATTGTAGGCAGCATAAATGCCAGCATATAAGAAACGTTTCTGATGTGGCTTCCTGGGACCTAGTAAAAAATCCCTAAGATACACATCCTGTGATAGTAAGGATAAGAGTTGTTTCACCTGTATGAGTGTTAAGGTTTTTAGCCAATCAAGGCACAACTTCCCAACACTGTAGGATGTCACTACCCCTGCATGTTCTCTCTGTACCGAACGTGGATCTGGCCAATGGATAGCGAAACCTCCGGTTTTACCCATAAATCTTGCCTGACAACTATTGGTGTATGTGGGCCAAATCAACCATGTCTTCCAATCGGGTCTGCTCTATTGTATTGTATGATGTCATCTAATCTAACCTCTTTTTGTGATGTTTCATTGCCCTCTGTGTGTGATGGAGTTGGCGGCCGTGGTGTGTTCAAGTCTTTGTTCTTGGCTAGTCCAAGGCAAGACGTCTGGTTCACTGTCTCGTTCCAAAACATGATCTGTTGAGGGATAAGGCATGCTCTAAACAAAGCTTCCGTTCCCTGAACTTGCCATTTTATAGTACCCCAGACCCATTTTAAGTCTATGGTTTCTTTCCATAAGTCGAAACCTTGTTCACACAACTGGGCAATAAAGGATGCAGAGTAAATCTGTTTGGTGTTTGTTAACATATTTGTTTGTATGGATGTTGGGGCAACCTTATAACAATATGAGGCTGGGTCAGACATATTAAACCCTGAAAAATATGGGAGCTTTTGTGTAAAGGTTTTTGAACTGCCTTCTGGGGGTGTTGGACAATGTTCCCACTGATGGTATGTGAACACATTTCTAGGATTAGCAGATTTATGCAAAAAGTGATGACCATAATGTTGAAAACAATACATCTCTTCGAAATCTGATGTGCTTTCCAATGTTACACTATTAGAAAATGCAGCAGATTTTTCCAAAACAGACAACATGTTATTTACAATTTCAAAGTCCCAATCATGGGAAAATGTACTTGAGATAATGATATCATTCAACGATATTTTAAATAAATGTGGAATTTTTAAAAGTTTGGTCGGGCCAAATATATTGAAATCAACCTTGTCCCAAACTCTACCATCCGGTATAGGGGCTGCTGTAATGTTTACTGATGACAAGTCTCTTTGTCCTCGATGAAATGGTTGATATGGTTTTAAAATGATATTCAGCTTTTGGGCAGCAGGGCCTTGTCGAATGTATTTTCCATTAACAAGCATGCTAAAAACTAATACTAAGCCTACTCAAAAAAGAAAGAAAAGTATCCCGTTGATTACCCATAGTTCTTCCCACGGCAACACTAGGTAAGACTTTTTAAGAAAGTTAAGAAAGTTTTTAACTTGCTACTTGTGTGATTTTTGGGCTGGCATTGTTTCAGATTCACTTGGTTCCAAAGAAAATGTATCAAAGTTTATGAAGTAGCCAGAAGCAGTTAGATCAATTGTTGGTATTGCATCAGGATTTGTAGAAATCATAGCTTGCTCTTGTTGAGGCATGCTGATGTGGACATCTGTATTTGGTCAAATTGAAATTTGTTTCTCATTTTGATTCTGAGTGTAAACTTCAGGTTCAAGAGGAACGAGTTCATTAGCATTATTGCATAGTCCTTCATTCTGTACAGGAGACTCTTCGAACATGATGAGTTTTTCCGTTTGACTTTCTTGAATTGTAGCGAGTGGAGGGCGTCTGCTAATTTGGAGTCGTCGTGGCCTACTGCTCAGTATCAGCCACATAGTGTGGTTTGATTAGGTCGACTGAGATAAATCTTTTCTCCTTTTTCCCGGCATGAGGCGGTAGAAATACAATTTGTGTTCCTTCAACTGTTAGGACCTGTACAGATTTTCTGTAGGATGGCCCAAATTCTTTCTTATCCGCTATTTGACCAGATCCCCAACTCTTGGGATCTAGACAGGTCTTGCGGTGACTGATTTGACTTCCCCAGTGGCGGTCTGCTTCAGATGGACATTACTTTGTTTTGTCCTGGATTCATTTATATCCTGTAAAACAGCCGAACTATCAAGGAAGTCAAAAGGTTTTTCATCTGCCGCTGCATCTTCACAATCAAGATCAGGTACCCACATTCTTGTCCCAAATAGGACCTCATATGGAGGGACCCCCCTAGAGAACTCCCCGGCATATTGTTCGCTGCACTCCATACAGATGTTTTACCCAGCTCTCACCGTGCCTAATACTCCAGCTGTTAAAGACTGCATTAAGTCCCGGTTTTTCTTCTCCGTGACTAAATTTCCCTCGGGATGGTATGGAGAGGAGTACCGCAATGCTACACCCAATCCTCGCATGGCCTCCTTGTAAACCAGAGAGCTAAACGCATGGCCCTGATCAGAATGTAATTTGCCAATTGCGTATGTCGCTATGAAGACTCGCAAATCTTTTATAACAGTTTGAGCGTCAGCCGAGCGTTGGGGCCACACCCATAAGAATCTTGAGCAGGAATCTACTGCAACCATGATATATCTGTAAGCCCCATCTCTTTGTAAGGGGCCGCAGTGATCCAAGTAAACATACGCTAGTGGTTTGTCAGATAATAATAATGGTGTCTGCGCTGGACGTGTTACGGTGGAACCTTTCATTTGCTGGCAGATGTCAAGACCTAGGGGCATATTCACAAGGAGCTGTTACCAAATTAACGGCCCTTTATCGCAGCCAAAGTTGTGATAAATTTACCACACCATTCACAAGCTGGTGCTAACAGCCCACAGCACCAGTTTACCCACGATAGCAGCCGCAAAAAAGATCGCCACAGAGGACCCCCCCAACTATCTCCAATGAGATGCAGAGTAGGCATTCCCATGCCAAAACACGCAACAACACCACACCTCAACATTCACAACGACCAGACAGATCAGCGATAAGAACACAAAACACGCGATAAGGCACGTTAGCAGCAGGAATTTTACACCTGCTCTGACCTGGTGCAAAGTTGGACCACAGCACGGTACCACAAAAGGGAGCACAGCCCACAGCCACACCTGAAGACTAACAGATGCCATTGAGCAACTGAACATGCAGCATGGATACCCAAGAGGGCCTCAACACCCACCGACACCACACCGAGGCCCGCAACCCCCCCCCCACCGGGCCCACCCCAAACCCCGGACCAAGAAACTGCACACCAACACCATGAATCCCAAATTAAGTATTCTGCCTGATGTCGCACAAGCAGGAACATCAACATACATACGTGGCCAGAAAATGGAGATTCAGTCACACAGCAATGCAATCACCAACACAAGACACCATACAAACAAATGCCAAAACAGCCATTCGGATGAGACCTAGCAGGTCGTCATTTGACAATCCGTAGGACACAGCCTGGATCACTAAACCCAAGAGAAGAAGGTGTGCCATGCGCCCAACAAAGGAAAGGGAGGGAGAGAGCGAGGGAGAGAGACGGAGTGAAATTGCACAAGCAGCGCAAGGCCTTGCACGGCACCTGGCTCCTCATGCCAACATGTGTGTGTGCATCACCATCCGTACACCATGAGCCCAAGGCTGTGTCCCAATCTCAGCGCCAAATCCACATAACATTCCGGAAATGCAAGTAGAAGACAGACAAACAGAAAGCTCCATTGTCCCAATGCAGAAGGCGGGAGGACACCTGCACCTCTGACCGGGAGATTGCACAATTCCTCGTGGGCAGTGACCATATAGATGCGCTCTCCTATTGGTCTGTATTGCGGATTGGTGAAATGGTGTGGGCTGAGCACACCTGCCCGGACCAGTTAATTGATTGGCTCACCCTGGTGTTCTTTGAACAGGACAACAACGTACTATTGCAACACATTGCACATGAAGCAGCGCGGGCATTCGTGGATGAGTAACTACGTCCCTGCAGTCACATCCAATTGTTACCCACAGCACATGTCCCAATAACTTGTTGCATCATGGGGATTGCTCACATATCCCACCACAACAGAGGACACGTCTGCTATCGTCCGGACTCTGGATGCATGTGCGTGGCACAACGCGCGTGTACACACACCTGTGCAAGGTGATGCAGGTCCATGGTAGGGGTGGGCGGAGTTTGCGTAGTCTCGCTACGCAAAGCTCCGTGAACCGGTATAAAATCTCTGCGAGCATGCAAAAGTTCTGTGAACATGCAGAATTGCTTGTTCCGCCCGTTCGCAGTGCTTTTTTCCTGTTTGAGAAAGCGGTTTGCTTGCTCAAGAGAAATATCTCGTGAACACGCATTTTGAAAGGGCGAACAAGCAAAAAATTCTGCGAACTAGCGGATCACAAAATTTTTGGCAATTCCGCATTCTCAGCGGAATGCGAAATTACCCAAATTCCACAAATTCCGCAAGCGGAACGGAATTTGCCACCCAGGCCTAGTCCATGGTCGGAGCAACACAGCGGCGTTTGGCAACGTTGCCAATTCGGATAATAAAGTCTATGCCACACTACTGGTGTATAACTGTGAGGTGTGTGGATTTGATTGTCCACTCGTGTGCCACAATGATCATCGTCCCTACACAGGGAGGAACTGACTGACGCCTGTGCAATTGGGGTGGGTCCCTTTTGCAAGCTGAACCTCTGTGAGCCATACATTGTTTTGGGATAGGTGCTGGCCGACATGTGCACTGACGTGACTTTAGCAATGTGAATATGGTGTCCAACCTCTGACCATGTGGAGCAAAGTCATATATCATAACAGAATGTGTCCACATAGATGTGTGTAAGTAGGTATGCATCGTGTAGTTCTGTTGTCACATGTGAAGTAGGACACCACTCCTGACCTGCTACCGATTTGGTCACTCCTGCACATAACCCTATTCAACACATGGACGTGTGCCTATGTTGGGGGTTCATGAGATTTTTGTTGATGTGCATTGGGGCCACAGCTAGTACTCACCTTCACAGTCATCTAATTTGCGATGTGTCTCAGGGATATACATGCGTGTAGATGTCAGTTACCATGGTGTACCTTCATGTGCAATCATTGTCATACATCCAGCCATTCATCCATATGTTAGTGAACATAGTAATGACACATCTGTGTGATTCTGAATGTTTAATTCACATACAGTTAATTGACAGAGCTGGAGCTGTACATGGCCATCCAAGCCCACATCACATGGAAGCCCAGTGGTGGCCAAACCGCAGTCCTTTGGGGATTGAGAAGTGATTAGAAAGTGGGAGGGTGTAGTCCTCAGCAGGATTGCTGTGTAATTGGCCAGCAGTGATGAAATTGGAATCCGTGTCGGGGTCCAGGTGCATGTCGGTGAGTGTTCCGGGGGTCAGTAGGGGGTGTTTCCCAGGGCATGATGCATAGGTCATCACCAAGCAGGGACAGGGAATATGGTGGTGATGGAGGGTACTGCCTCCTTCCTCACACAGTATTTTCCATCCCCTCCTTACTCCACTGATACAGGTTCTGTGTCTGGTGTGTCCAGTGTGTGTGGCGGGGTGATGGCTGCATCACTGTGTAACACTGACACAACAGGCTGCGAAGGTGATGGGGCAGCATCACTGTGTGCCACAGACACATCAGGGGTCGGAGCTGTGTGTGTCCATGTTACCGCTGCGGTCACAATGGCAAGATAAAGCACTGTAGGGCATTGAAGTTCCCAGTTACTACTTGCTGGTGTCCAGCCATGGCAGACATACTTCTAGCCCGCATCTGCTCCATGGTCTCCATTGGCCTCCGCATCTGTGCCAACTCTGTGCTGTGATTGATTGTACCCGTCTGAGCAGACAGTTCTTGTAGCACATTCATGGCCCCAGCGAGGTTAGCCAAGGTATGTGGCGGAGCATGGTGCATGCAGGGGTTGTCCGATAGAGACTCTATGTGGTCCCTGATGGGACTCAGACACCCACGTATGGCATCGAGTTTGGCTGCCATGAGTTCGAAACCCACCCGCAGCGGTTCAGCCAAATCCAGCTGGCAACTCCACACACGTTGTTGGAACTCCATGTATGGAACTGGGGTGCTGGGAGACAGCTGTGGTGGTGTGTGTTTCCTGCTGTGTGGTCTGTGCAGGTGGTAGGCTCACCTTGAGGCAGCTGGCCTGTCCTGCTCCTGGGGATGGGGTGCAGAGGCTGTCCATTATCCTTTGGAGGGTGTCTTGGCACTTGTGCAGGTTGTCCTCCTTGTCATCATTGGAGTGAAGTGTACTGTGCCCTGCATGAGGTGTTGTTTGTCCCTCTGCAATGTGAAAGGTGAGATGCAGGTTAACAGAGTTACACATGTATTTTGGAGTTTTTGCAGATGTTTACATTCAGATTGCAGGCCAATGTACAATGTCACAGTTTTGGTGGAGCTGGCTATTGATGGCAGTCAGTGTGTTTTTCGACTAAATGGCGGATGTGTGGTAGTACCCGTGCCTTTTTATCACACAGTGTCAGGCAATGCCAGATGTGAGTGCACAGTAACTAGGCACGTGCTGGACCTCTTGTGAGCCGTGGCCTATGCTGTTGGTGTTCCACTTTGTCGACATTGCCGTCATTACTGATGTTTTGTGATTGCTATGTGTGTGTGCTGCATTGTGGGGGAGTTGCCCCTGCAGCTAAGATTTTGTGTGTCCTTCTCCCTTTGAGGCGGTGTGCCTTTTAATTGTGTGCTTTTCGGACCCTGATTTCTTTTTGACTTGGGTCATATGTGCCCTTGGACAGATTTTGTGGCCTGGTTTATTAATCGTCTGCTGCGTGTATTGTACGGCATGAGTTGTGTGTGCACGTGGACATGTCAGAGTGTGACGTGCTCCTTTATGATGTGATCCGCACTGGGCTACCTCCATGTTGATCCGTGTGCCATCTCATGTTTTTGGGCTGCTGCCATGCTATTAGGCAAGCAGTGTTACTTGCATAGTCGGTGTGGATCACAGAGCCGCTGCTTTGCTGGATTCAGCACATGTTCATGGGTCGGTTGTGGTATTGGTGATATGGAGGGGGTCCCCTTTGTGCACATTGTGGACGGGGGCTTACTTGGAGTTTGTAGGTGTGCTGTAGTGTGCCAAGGCTATCAGTGACATGTGCTACATATTCTAGTGCATGTGTGCCATTGTGCCTATCTCCCCCCGTGGCCCCCATCCCTGGTCGTTACTCACCTTGTTGCTGTTGGGTCAGGTTGTACCGTGCTGTGTCCAGGCACCCAATTCCTTTCACTGTCTCCACACTGATGACTGAAGCCACCATTTCCTCCAGGTCATCCAGCTCCTCCTGAATCGCAGGGCTCCCACCTCCAGTCGCCCTGGCTGCCTTCCTGTTGGCGGAGAGCTTATCCTTGGTTTGGCTGTGCACTTCATGTCAGCGCCTTATGACCTCCTTCAGTGACCTCCTCGACACTCCGACTGCATTGACGTTGGTGATGATGGATTGCCATATTTCCGTTTGGGTTGCCAGTGCCGCAGTGGAGGTGCCAAACAGTTGTTGATGGTGTCCTATGACCTCCGTGATGATGATCCGTTCTTCCTGCGGACTGAACCCTGTCTTCCTCTTCTCCTTGCCCTTCTGCAAAAACACGGGGTTCCATGCTAGTCCTCTGTGGGGCTTTTGGGGTTCGGCTTGTCCTCTACACTCGGTCCGGGTGCCTCCACAGTGCTACGCAGTTAGAATTGGTTCATGTATTTTTTTTCTTTCTTTTATAGTACATTTTCCCACATGACGCGTGGGATTTGCAGGCCTGTGGCTGGTTTTCTCTGATTTTTCTCCCGCGATTTGTCTCATTGCATTTTTTTTGCTTTTGCGTATTGCATTTTTGCAGCATGGCATTGATTTTCATGCAGACATTTGCTGCATTATCTAGTGTCTATTGCATGCTACCGCCTTGTTGTGAATTCCATGTTGACAAGGAGTTATTTTCCTGCGATGGGCTGCGATGTTGAAAGTTGTGTTACGTTACTCTTGTGGTAGTTATCACATGTTCTTGTGAATATACCCCATAGTCTTTAGTTTGCTTTGTTAAACTAGGCCACCAATAGCATTGTTTCAATAAAGAAATAGTCGCCACTCACTCCTGCATGCGTAGAACCTATCCCTTGGTGAGATGCTGGAATTAAACCTAACCTACGATCCATATTTTGTATTACTCTACCCCCCACTCCAGGAATCTGAGCAAATGGAATGTTATTGGCATCTAACTTGTAGGAGTACTTGAGTGGAAATCTTTTTGGTACAGCACCACTGTTTTTGCGTGAAGCAATAACAGCCACCATAATCTCATAGTCTATTTTCATTTTAGAATGAGTGATTGCACCTACGGAAGCCGTGCGTACAGCCCCCTTTGCGCCTTCATCAGCCAATGAATTCACTTCAACGTGAATGCCATCACCCTGATGACTCAGTGTATGTATCACGTGAGCTCTCGGCAGTTAGGTTTTCAATTCCACGACCTGTTCCCATAGCATTTTGTGCTTAATTGTGCCACCTTTAGCATCTTTAAACCTGTTTTGAAACCAGTGATTTAAATATTCATTATATGACTGAACACAGTAAAATGAATCCCCCACAATTAGTGTGGGGAATTCTCGATCCATATTTACCAGGCCAGCATCATGGCTTTTAACCCTGCCAGCTGTGCAGTCTCCTAGAGATTGCATTTTTGTGCAACTTGGGTGGAACTTTCCATCCTGCATGCGACTATTAATGATTGCACATGCTGCGCTATATATTTGCTTACTTCCTATGGCTGGTTGGGCAGGTCCTTCAGTTTCAATTATATATTCATACTGATCTAGATGCATTATTTTGTTAGGTAGAGGATATGCTTGTTCGTATTGCAGAAAAGCTTCTGTCTTTAAATTTGGGTTGTACTTTTTCTGCGTAATCTAAAATGTATGTTCTACCAAAATGTAGGAATCCCAGAATTGATTGTAGATTTTTAAATGAATTTGAAGGTTGGAGCAGCACGCATTTTTCAAAACAATTGGCTTCCAGGCTTTTCCCATCACTTGAAAGCTCATATCCTAAAAACAGGACACTGAGGTGGGCAATTTTTGATTTTTTAAAGTTGAATTTGTAGTCCTCAGATGCCAATCCCAAAATTATGGTATTCACTCTGTTCAAGTGCTCCTCTAGATCATCGTCCCTCAGATAAATATCACTCACATAGGACAATGCCTCTTCATCTAAATTTTGGAGTAACTCAGTTACTCTGGCCGAAAACAATCCGTGCTGTTCTTATACCCTTGGGGGAGTCGACAAAATTGCTGCTAGGACCCTAGTGCTGAGAATGCTGTTAGATGTCTGCTTTCAGGCACTATATTCTGGCAGAAAAATCCATTTGAGACATTGTGTTGTTTTATATTTTTTACGCACAATGTTATTCATTAATGCGGCACTGTGTGCATTTTGGACTGCAAATGTCTTAGTGCAAGTGTTTAAATGTCTGTAATCTAAAACTAGACAATATGAATTGTCTGATTTCATGACTGGCAACAAAGGATTATTCATTGATGAGGTATAATTTTCGATCACGCTTTGGTATTCAAGTTGATTTGTTTTTCACCTTTATTGGATGCTGCCTCTGTGCAGTTGGAGTGTTTTCTAAAGGAATTATGTGGTGGGTTGAAACCTCATCCCATCCAACATGGTTTTTTGTACAATGCTGGTGCCTGGGCTACTGCCCACTCCTGCCCATAGGTATTTTGTAAGTACCCAGGAATATGGTCGGTATAATTACTGTTTCCCTTTTAGGGCAATCCATGACGAATGCTGGCAGCCAATCTCGTTCAACTAACAATATATCATAGCCAAACATCAAGTTTTCCCAAAGAGACCTCTCACTGTTATACATTTGACCCCCTACACCTGGTGCGTTCTTTCATATCTTTTATGTGGGACACTTACCCTAGTATTGGGTGTTTCTACCGTGAAATAATCATTCAAGACCCCTCTCACTAGAAATTCCATCAGGTTCTGGCAAGCTATTGTTACTTCTGCTGCACTGTTTAGCATTGTGAGAGCCCATTCCCCATTCAGTAGTGGAGTTCTTAGAATTGTGGCATGTCTGATTTTTATATCTGCAACCTTCTTCTTTTTAAACTGTGACTTTTGCTTTGGCTTCTCTTCTTTTTTGGAAGTGTAATCTTGAGCATGCTGCTTGTGGCTGGACTTTGTACGCTCTTCTTGTCTTTCTGATCGTCCTTCCCTCTCTGAGTTTTTCGATGAACCCTGAAAGGAACAAGAGGAACGTATATCCGTATCCTGATACCTGTCAGGTTTTCTAATATTATCTCTATTCCTGAGGTTATACCTCTTTTTGGAGGGCTCCTGTGGAGGAGATCTACCTCTGGATTGAGATCTGTTTCCTTTAAATGTTTGTTGTTTTTTATTATCCTACTTCTTTTTCGGTGAAGCAGGAGGCAGCTTTTTAGTGTCCTTTTACGGACTGCCCATCAGTTGTGGTTTTAAAGCTTTCCCACCCAAACTGTCTCTGCCTAATTCTGCATATGCAGTTTAAATTATTTTTGGTAGTTTGTGTTCCTGTTCTAAAGGACTGAACACCCTTAGGCGTTGGCGGATAGCCACTGAAGCTGCTTTCCCTTTAATATTAGCTAATATTATGGCTGATACCTGGGCATTTGCCTAATAACTTTATCCCTAAGTTCATTCAATCAATCAATCAATCAATCAGGGATTCGTAAGTGCGCTACTCAGCCGTGAGGGTCTGAAGGCTCGGGGGGGTGTATGCAACTCTGTTTCAGCCAAAGAGCCAGGTCTTGAGGGTCTTCTTGAAGGCGTTCATGGAGGGTTAGCTACATTGTGGGAGAACGATCTTCCGCCTGCTCTGGCTCTGTGGATGCGCACAGTTTCAGCTAGTGTGAGTTTGGCAGATCGGAGGTTCCTTTTGGCTACGTGTAAGTTTATTCTGTCGTTGAGGTATTTGGGTCCGCTGTTGTGAAGGAATTTGTAGGCATGGGTGGGATTTTGAAGGTGACTCTCTTCTCCACGGGGAGCCAGTGGAGTCTCCACAGGTGTAGGCTGATGTGTTTGTACTGTGGGATGCCGAGGACGGGTCTGGCCGCGGTGTTCTGTATCGTCTGGAGTTTGTGGAGTAGGGATTTGTTGATGCCAGCATAGAGAGCGTTACCATAGTTGAGTTTGCTGGTGATGAGTGTGTGGGTGACTGTCTTCCTTGACTGAGGTGGAATCCATTTGAAGGTCTTTGGAAGGATGCGGAGGGTGTTGAAGCAGCTGGAGGTGACGGTGTTGACCTGTCGGATCATGGTGTGTGATGAATTGAGTACGATGCTGAGGTTTTTGGCATGGTCTGAGGGGGTAGGCGGGCTTCCGAGGGCTGTGGGCCACCAGGTGTTGTCCCATGCTGATGGGGTAGTTCCGAGAACGAAGACTTCAGTGTTTTTGGCATTGAGTTTTAGGCAGCTGTTTGTCATCCAGACTGCGACGTCTTGCAAGTTTTGCAGTGACGGGGTCCCTGGCGAGGGAGAGGATGAGCTGGGTGTTGTCGGCGTAGGAAATGATGTTGAGGCCGTGACGTCTGACAATGGCTGCAAGGGGGGCCATGTAAAGAGAGTTGGGCTCAGTGATGACCCCTGTGGGACTCCGCAGGTGATTCCAGTCGGGGTGGAGAGGAAGGGTGGTAGTCCGATTCTTTGGCTTCTTCCGGTGAGGAACAATCGGATCCAGTTCAGGGCAGTTCCTTGTATTCCAGCATTGTGTAGTCTGTCTGTTAGTGTGCGGTGAGAGACGGTGTCCAAGGCTGCATATAGGTCAAGGATGAGGGTTGCGGAGTGGCGTTGCTCCAGGAGGGCATGGATTTCATCTGTGGTGGCAAATAGGGCGGTCTCGGTGCTGTGGTTGCTTCGGAATCCGGATTGGGACGGGTCGAGGACAGTGTTCTCTTCGATGAAACATGTAATTTCCCTGTTGACTGCTTTCTCTGCCACCTTGGCTGCGAAGGGGAAGAGCGAGATGGGCCAGTAGTTTTTGAGGTCGGAGGGGTCGGTCATGGGCATCTTGAGCAGGGGTCTGACTTCTGTGCGCTTCCATTCATCAGGGAAGGAGCCTGTTGTGAACGTGGTGTTGATGGTCCATTGTAGTTCCGGTGCAATCGCGTCCGTGGCCCTGTGGCAGATGTGTGGGGGGCAGGGGTCGGTGGGGGCCCCTGAGTAGATGCCTTTCTTAGTCGTGGCGATGTCCTTGGTTGTGATTGGTATCCAGCTGGAGATGGTGGGCTAGGTGGCATCTCTGGGGGATGGGGGGAGGCTGTGTTGTCTTGTGGGTGGTCGACAAAGTTGTTGTATTGTGTCTTGATCTTAAGGTAGAAGAAGGTTCTAAGCTTGTTGCAGAGACCTTGGGACAGAGTGATGTCTGTGGCTTCGCTGCATGGGTTGGTGAAATCCCGAATCACACTGAAGTGTTACTTGGAGTTGGCGGAGTTGGCGAGAATTTTGTTGTGGTGGAAGTTCCTTTTGATTCTTCTGATTTGGTGATGGCAAGCTTGTAGGTGGAGTAGTTGTCGGTGGTCCTGGTAAAAGCATTAGCAATCAAGTTAATGGGTCCTGAGGAAGCGGCAGGTACAAGTTTTGACCTTTAAATGTCTGCAGAAACATGTCGACCAGATTACCCAGTCAGAAGTTATTTGTTTGAACCATCTGACTTTTTTGCACTCTATTGTTTTTAGCTTTGGAGGTGCATGACTCCAGAATAAAGTTATATTGTATGCATTATCCAATCTTATTATGAACACATTCACTTTTTTCACTAATCACTAATGCACTGCTTTCAGTTACAAGTAAATAACATCTACCAGACATCCATCCTTAATTAACTATCTCCTGTCCATATCTATGGAGATAAACAATGGACTACCTACTGTGAAGTAGACCAAATGATGTACTGGGTGGTACAGAACGAGTAACTGATGGACATTTTTTCATAATGGGTAATTGTCCAATAGTTTGTCTTCAAATTAAATTCTGAAGCAGACACATAGCCAGCTCTACACACACATAGTTCTGATTTTGTTTGGAGACCCACAGTTATCTGTCGTTTTTCATTCGGTGGTCTTGGTATCCCACCAGTTGTTCTCCAAACGTCTGCAGGTGCACCTGATTTCTTGGAGATCGGTGGTGAACCAGTAGGCTTTCCGGGGACTCTGTTTGCCGGGGTTGCGTAGTGTGATTAGCTTGTCGGCGCAGCTGGAGATCCAGGTGTGGAGTCCTGTGGCTGCTATGTTTGCGTTAGATGTCCAGGTGGGTGTGTCAAAGATGAGGGCGGAGTTCAGTTGCTCGTCAGTAATCTAGCTCCAGTTCCTTGGTGGTGGGCAGGGGGTGACCTTGGTGCTTTGGGTTTGTTGACGGTGAAATGGACAGTGGTGGTCTGTCCAAGGTGGTTGCGTTGTATAGCTGAAATGAAAGCTGCTACCTGCTGTGAAGATGGGGTCACGGGTGTGTCCTGCTCTGTGTGTGGGTGCGATGATGATTTGGTTGAGTCCAATGCTGGCGAGGTTGTCCCGGAGAATGGTGGAGTTAGGGACGCTGAGATTGCCGAGGTGGAAGTTAAGGTCTCCGATGAGTATGTAGTTAATTGATGCGATTGCGTGGGGTGCGATGAAGTTTGTGGAAACTCTTTGGTGAGGTTACCACCCACCACTGGAGGTTCGACTAACAACACCTGGTTCACGTTGTTGGGATCAAGGGTGATGCCCAATTCCTTCTGGTGTTTCCACCCCAATAAGTTTGAACCCTTTTTGGTAACATATACTTTTCCCACGGTGTGCCTTTCCATAAAAGAAATTCTCATCCTCACCATCCCCTCTAAAGGAATAGGTTATTTGTTGTACCCGGCAGGACAAATATCTGCAGTTTCTAAAATGACATTATGTTTAGCAAACCTTTCATCAAACAGTTTCAATCAGAGTAAAAGGAGAACATGAATCAGCATATGCTTGAACCTTTTCTCCATCGATACTATGTCACATGTGGGATATTGTATTCTATTCTCCACTTCCCCTTGGTCTATCTGAAAGACGAACCCTTTATTCTCCTCCACCTCAACTTCAGGACCCTTTACCTGTACCTTAGCACTAAAAGCTTTGCAGACTTTTGAAAAATGTCCCTTCTTATTACATTATCTGCAAACTATACTTCTAGCTGGGCATTTCCAATTGTTAGCAAGGTGGTTAGGACTCCCACACCTAAAGCACTGAAAGTTATCTGCCTTACTACAGGAACCCTCTTTACTCTTCTCACATACTTTACACACCATTTTTTCAGTGACAGTGTTCTTAGCTTCCCCTTTATCTTTATTCAACCCTGCTGATGGCTTCTTCTCCTTAATACACAATGCTGTGTGCTCTAAGCCCTTAGCTACACTGATGCCTTCAGAAAAGTCAGGATTTCTGGTGAGGAGTTCTTCCTGTAACTTCATATCATTTGTACATCTAACTAACTGGTCCCTGATGAGGGAGTCCGTAAGAGCTCCAAAATCACATGTGGCCTCTTAAAGCCACCACATAAGAGGAAATGTTCTCATCTTTTTTCTGGATTCTATTAAAAATGTGTGCCTCTACAGGACAACATTTATCTTTTCTTGAAAAATACCCACCCACCTACCCCAAGGTATGTCTTAATTCCTAGTGAAGGAAGGGTGGTGGGTACCAGCAATACCCATTTCGAGAAAGTGCTGGGAAAAAGGGGGGAAAGACTCAAGCAATTCCCTTGCTGGCACAAACATTATAAAATATCGTAGTTACCATCTGTAGCTGAATGTACAATATTTCTGTTATGGTCTTCTGCACAAGACCACTCCATAATGAGTGTCTCCCTTTCCACAGCTGTCTTCTTTCCCTTCCCCTGCTTTTGCTGTATCCTACCTTTCTGAGTCTCTCTCGCTCACACTTTCTCTCTTTCGTTCTCTCTCTCTCTCTCCCTTTCTCTCTCTCTCTCTTCTGCTTTTTCCTATCCCTCACCCTGACTTCCGCTCCTTTTCCCTTCAGGAGTGAGATGTGTTATATCTTTTCCCCTTTTGGTTCGCTCCTGTCCTCCCCTCCTTTCTCGTCACATTTGGTTCCACATTAGAATTCTCAGGTGGAAGCTGCTTTAGAATGTTGATGTTTGCCTGGGTCAGTCTGAGGTGAGCCTTGGACTGGCAAGCTGAAGGTGTAGAGTTCTTTACTGGAAATAAAGATATTCACACTTAGCTGCTGCGTCCCTCCTTTCTTCAGGAAACCTAGCCAGCTGTATATTTTTGAAAACTAGACTCCCGGGGTTATCCAGGGTGGGCAAACTTGCGTGGCTCTTACCACATATTTGTGCCCAGATTCCCTTGCAAACCTCAACTTTGACTAAACAAAACACATTTTCTCATATTTCTGTGATGAAAAGTTCTGGAATCTGCGGAAAGCAACAAACCTCTATCCATTCGGCATTTCCTGAAGTCTCCTGATGAAAATGGTGCATCACTTCTGTGGATAGGCAAAGTTGCAGTGACAGCCCAAAAAGCAACATGGACGAATCTCATTTTTCCACCGAAAATTGACCCTTTTTTAATGTGGGTAGCTCTAGATTGCGGACCCTAGCTTAGCCAGCACAGAGGGAAACCTAGCCCACCTGTACATTTTAGAAAACTAGAAACCTAGGAGGATCCAGGGTGGGTTTACTTGCATGGCTTTCACCACATTTATTTTCCCCAGATAAGGCCTTGATGGAGCTCATGGAGTTTCACTCCACACAATTCCACATAGTTATCAAAACAACCCGGCCAAATTCAGTGGAGTTCCGTGAGCAGGCGGATTATTGCTCTGATACTCCTAAATGTTACCCTTATCACACAATCCACTTCACTTGACAGCTTGGCAAGAGCAGTGGACCCGTTTTTACTGGAAATGGGGTACTGTTTACTGTCAGCTTGCTGGCTTTGAGAAAGACCGATTCAGTCAAAATGAGCTACCCGCATGAAATTTTCTTTAAACACCTCTTGTAGTGTGGACATTTCTTGCTCTGCTCCGTGAGCACTTCACTCATTTATACAGGGTTCTGTGCCCTGCTGCCCACCACTGATCTCGCTTGGTGGAAGCGGTCAGGAATCCAGTTTCATATATATATTTAGCCGCATAAAACTTTGTGGAATTTGGATTATCGTGTGCGAGTCTTTTCGAAATCCTTGATGGTTGGATTCCAGTCTCCTCTTCAAAATATATACATATAGATATAGCTATAGATAGATACATTTATATATAGATATGTAGATATATATACCACTTTTTATCTAGATATGTGGTGATCGGTCTCCAGGGAAACCACACATCTATAACACAAATGGCCCCTACAGGGGGTCAGCCCTTGAGTAGGAGGGTCAACCAACCCCTGTCAATTTTGCAGCTTTTTTTATTTTTCATTATATTTAACCCCGGGGAGTGATCATGCCCCCCCTTCCCAGAGTAAACAAACATATTGTTTTCAAAATGAAATACCCCCATGGGGGGACTGGCCCACTCCCATGAGGGCTGACCCCCAAAGATGATATCGCTGGTGTCTAGTGGGATTCCCTGGTCATGATTTGCATCACAGCTGCGATTCATGGCCAGGAAACCCTTTCAGGAAGGCCTCATTTTCAAGGGAGACTCTCCCCTTTCAAACAAGGCCTCCCTAAAAGCTGGGGAGGCTTTTCGACCTGTTTTCCCAACCGGTGTTGAGCTTGGCCAAAACCTGCTGCTTCCTCGGTTCCAATGGGCGAAAACTGTGACGTCAGCGCGCCTCATAGAGCACTGATATCACAGATGGGCATCAGGGGGGCAGGGAGAGATGCAGAAGCAATTCCGCATCTCCCCCAGGGCTTTTGGTAAAAAAGCAACCTCCGGTGCTGGTCACCAGAGTATTTTAGACAGCTCTTACTGTTGTCTGCCAATGGCCATTCTCCGTACCAGGGAGTTAGTGGGTATGTCCGCCATTGGCTGACTCACAAAACAAAGGGGTTAATACTTACAATACAAAACTACTGAATGGATTTATACCAAATTACAAAATGGTTGCTTTCGGGACCAACACTTACCTTTCTGACACATTTGGTGTAATTCCGTTCAGCAGTTCGGGCTGTAGTCATGTTTAAAATTCCTATGGGAATTAACATGGCAAACACATGCTTTTTACCCCCCTTTTTTCTCAGCCCTCGCTTGACAGATCATCCTGAAACCTTCCATGTTCAACAAGAATCACCAGGGCACTTTTTTGGGAAATGTTTGTAAAGATTTTTCAAACTATGCCAAAGATAAAGGCGCGTCAAAAAGCGCATTTCCTATGAAAACCAGGTCCTAACTATAACTACCTAACGGCAACTATTTATATATTCACTGAAAAAACCATAGGTTTCAGGCCTGGTATAGTTAGAAATTAGCATTTAAAAAAACCTTTGAAATTCACAGAAAAAACGCTAAGTTTCAGGGGTGTTATAGTTAGCTGGACATTTCACTCATACAAAACATTAAAATTCCCCCGTCATAGTTAGTTGTACTAACTATAACTCGCGCGCCCAGAATCCACTGCTTATGATGTCACATAATACATCATTCATGGCATGGTCAGTGACATCACTGATGACATCACTGATGACATCATCCGGTTTATGGTTTGCATCAATCCAAACTGGGGAGGAGCGTACTATTCAATAAATCTATTTACAATGTCACAATATTACATAAATTCTCAAGAACAGTATTCCAGGCGAGTCTTGTCTCACGATTGTTCTTTATTTTAGACCATGTATTGCTGTAATTCAGCTTGCATCAATATATACTCAACAGCCGACGCGTTTCGTCCCATCCTGGGACATCATCAGGGCTGTGAACGAGGAAAAACGTCACGTCATTGATGCAAAAATAAAATCAACTCAACCCTTAGTCAAAATGCATATTCACAATAATGACTCATATCACTTTCACATTGTTATCTATATACATAGAAATAAGTGTTTAGATGTGTGTGTAGATGTAGGAATCACTGAGTGGGTTTTTAGAAACTTGTACTGGTGTGTCAATGTTTCAAATATGGTACTTCATATTTTATAATGTGTGTTAATAGATTATGCTACTGTATGATCAGGTGTATCAGCTTATCACATGGATGATGTCATCAGTGATGTCATTTGATATGTCATCAGTGATGTCACTGACCATGGTTTTTTCAGTGAATTTCTAAGGTTTTTTAAATGCTAATTCCTAACTATAACTTATCTGAAATCTATGGTTTTTTCAGGGAATTTCAAAGGTTTTTTAAATGCTAATTCCTAACTGTAACATGTCTGAAACCTATGGGTTTTTCAGTGAATTTCAAAGGTTTTTTAAATGCTAATTCCTAACTATAACATGTCTGAAATCTATGGTTTTTCAGTGAATTTCAAAGATTTTTTAAATGCTAATACCTAACTATAACATGCCTGAAACCTATGGTTTTTTCAGTGAATTTCAAAGGTTTTGTAAATGACAATTTTAAATGTATTAATTGTTATATTTATTTTTTTTATACTTATTTACTACACTTTTTTAACTATTTATTTTTAGATATTTTATTTTTTAAATCACATTATAATATCATTATACTTTACATTACAAAATATGCTTTCTCAGAATGAATTACTTTATTTTAAATACTTTGCAAATAGGCAATAGACTTTTAAGTACAGTAGTTACAGTCGCTGCAATGGGCAACACAATTTCAAACACAATGCAACATTGAGCTCAATGAGAATTTCTAGTTAAATGCAATAAGTTACTTTATGCATTACTTTTCTAACCTCAGGACTGGATGCTAGATTCAGTCTTGAGACATCTCCAGTAAACAGTTGAGTAAAAGCGTTTTGGTTACAGTAGTGATTTTTAAGGAATATTATTGTATTTTAAAAGTTCACAGAAACTTTTTCACATAGAATTACCAATGTTATCTATGACAGAAAATTCACTTAGCAGGTAAGTAGTGTTATCATTACTTTTTCTTACTCAGTGGTGGATCCTGGTTCCAGCACTGATGCATCTCCTGTAAACAGTTGAAAGAATGCGTTTAAGTCATGCAGGCGATTTTTAAGGAATATTTGTAGTTTGTGAAAATCAACATTTAGAAACTTTTCTGGTGAGAACCAGACTATGGATTCCTATGGGAGGAAATACAACTTACAGGTAAGTACGGTTAGAATTACTTTTCAGGATCAGTACTGGGCTTAAAGATGCAGCACTGAGGTCTATCCTGATAACAGGTGAGTAAATCAGAATTCGTATTTCGGCTGATTTTAGAGGAATATTCGTAAGTTTCAAAACTCCACACTTAGAAGAATTTGCAAGTGAAACCAGTCAATGTTAGCCTATGGAAGGAAATTCAAGTTACTGGTAAGTACGGTTAGAATTACTTTTCAGGATCAGTACTGGCCTTTGTAGTTCGGCTGATTTTAGAGGAATATTTGTAAGTTTCAAAAATCGACACTTAGAAACTTTCTCAGCAAAAAGCAAGCAATGATATTCTATGGAAGGAAATTCAAGTTACTGGTAAGTACGGTTAGAATTACTTTTCAGGACTGTGCTCAAAGATACAGCACTGAGGTCTCTGCTGATAACAGGTAAGTAAATCGTAATTCGTAGTTTGGCTGACTTTAGAGGAATATTTGTAAGTTCCAAAACTTCACACTTAGAAGAATTTCCAAGTGAAACTAGTCAATGTTAGCCTATGGAAGGAAATTCTAGTTACTGGTAAGTACAGTTAGAATTACTTTTCAGGATCAGTACTGGGCTCAAAGATGCAGCACTGAGGTCTCTCCTGATAACAGGTGAGTAAATCGTAATTCGTAGTTCGCTGATTTAACTTCGGTACAGTATATATAGAGCCACTTTCCTACACCATCCCCTGCCTTCACCACTGTACAAACACGCCCTGTGTCGCGTTTTAAGTGGGGGAAATAATTCCCCTTCAATCCTGAGGGTCTGTAGAGTCCAACTAGACCACTAGGTACATCCAGTAAGCGCCACAGAGCTGCGTAGCAGAGAGATGTAAAAAGGCACACGGCCTGCACCACCTCTCTGCAACGCAGTGCAGTGGCACTTCCTGGAAGCACCTGGTGGGCTATTTGGCCCCCAGGGTCCCTCAGGATTGAAGAGGAATTTTTCTCCCAACTCCAAACATGCCACAGGGCGTATTTGCACACGTCACCTCAGGCTCCGTCCCCTCCCTTCACCAGTGTGTAAACGCACCCCGTGGAATATTTTAACTTGGGAGATTAAGTCCTTTTGAATCCTGAGGGTCCCTGGTGCCCAACTAGCCCACCAGGTACCTCCAGTAAGCGCCACAAGGCTGTATTGCAGAGATGTGTAAAAAGAGTCATGGCCTGGAGCACCTCTCTGCAACACAGCCATGTGGCACTTACTGGAGGTACCTGGTGGGCTAGTTGGCCCCCAGGGAACCCCAGTATTGAAGGGGAAATAATCCCCCAATTTAAAACGTGCCACAGGGCGCATTTGCAGAGTGTGTTTGTGAGGGGGCGGGGCCTAGGGAGGATCGCGTCTTTTTTTTTTAAAGGGGGCTGTGTGGCCCCCCTTCCTTTTACTTTTTTGGGGCCCTGGGGACCCCATCCTCCAGGTTCTCACCCTAAAATTAAAATTGTTAAAAATTATTTACGGGAAGGGGGCCGCGCTTCCCGCCCCCTCCCGTGGCCACTTAAGGCCCCGGGGACCCCATCCCCCGGGGCCGGCCATTTTTTTATTATTTTGTTTTTCTTAATGGGGAGGGGGCCACATGGCACCCCTCCTGTGCCACTTATGGCCCCGGGGACCCCATCCCCTGGGGCCTGGCCTCCTGTTGGGGACAGGGGCAGGGGGGCCTCAGAACCCTCCCACCTAATTTCAATAAGCCCCAGAGCTGGCGGCAGTGTGGGGGGATTGCCCCCCACACTTTTTTTCAGCATGGCCCCAGGATTTGGCCTCCTCAAGGGCTAATTAACCTTGAAACGCGGGCATCCTGTGTGGATTTTGCAATTTTTTTTTTTAATTGGGGGCCTTGGGGGTCCTTTTGGGACCCCCTGAACAGGCTTAGGGGATCAGGGTGTTTCTACCCTGCCCCCTTTTTGTGTTTTGCGCTTTTTTTTATAGGTTTGTTGTGCCTCAGTTCTACTGAGGCACAAATTGGCCGCCAACACTTTCTGATTTGGAGTGTTGACAGCCAATTAACATGCAGCTCGTGCACGGCAGGGTCTGTGGATCCTCCGCGGATCCTCCGAGGCCATAGATATATATGTACTTTTAAATGTCATTTTCTCTGGAACTACTGAACGGATTTACAGCAAATAAGAAAAAGGCACGAGTCTGAACCAAGGCTTACAACTTTGCCAAATTTGGTGTAATTCCGTTCAGCCGTTCGGGCTATAGCTGCGATGAACGGTACCTATGGAAAATTGCATGGGGAAAACACGTTTTAGGACGGTCCTTTTTTCTCAGCCCCCGCTTCACGAATCACCCCGAGACTTTCAGGATATGGGCAGACCGAAGTGCCCCACCAGTTTTGACAATATCGGGAAGATTCGTCAACCGGTGCTAAAGTAATTTCAAATAGAATGTTGCAGATTTCCTATGGAAAATAGGTCCTAACTAGATCTACCTACTGGCGACCACCAGCATATATATATATATATATATATATATATATATATATATATATATATATTCACTGAAAAAAACATAGGTTTCAGGTCTTATATTGTTAGGAATTAGCATTTAAAAAACCTTTAAAATTCACTCAAAAAAGTTTTAGGGGTGTTATAGTTAGCTGGACATTTCACTCATACAAAACCATTGAAATTGCTCCTAAATAGTTAGTTGTACTAACTATATTTCGCACACCCGCAATCCACTGCTGATGATGTCACATATTACATCATTCATGACATGGTCAGTGACATCACTGATGACATCTCAAATGACATCACTGATGACATCATCCAGTGAATGTGGTTTGCTCCGTTATTTAAATATGCATTATATATATAGCAATTTACATTGAAGAATGAGTGGATATATAAAAATAAATATTTGGATGAAGGATTTAGTAGCAGTATAATTGACTGTTTACTTGACCAATTTATAGTGTCTCACTAAATATAGTGGATAGTGACTAAACTGTTTGAATATCTGTATCACTTTGTCAGTTGTTGTGTAAACTGGTTCTCCAGTTGGTTACTAGCTATGTGAAAGTCTGTATTAGTTATTGATTAGTTAACTGAGTATTTGTATGGGAGAGTGAATGTGTGTGTGGTTCGGTGGGGGGGTGTGACTGCCCAAAGATGTGTGAATAGTTGATCCACTAGATATATGAAGTTAAAACTACATGTTCTAACAGTTGTTTGGGTGAGTGAATATCTTTATGGGTGTGGTGATGAGCAAATATATTTCTCAATGGTACATGTCCAACAAACTAGAAAAATAAAAGGCAGTGTATGTGTCAATTGTATATTAATAAGTATACATAAGACTCAATAATTGTGTGAGTGACTGTATGGATAACTTTATACTTGTAATAATGATTTTATAATTCACTAAGTATGACTTACTATCTAAATGAATAGATGAAGTTGTGTTTGTATAAGTGTGTAGCTAAGTAAATATGTAAGTATGATCCATTGTTTGCATAAGTGAGTAGGATGACTTCATATGTGAATAGGATGTGTGCTGGTGTGTAATGTCGATTTAGGTGTATAAGTATTTTTGATAGTGTTCTACTGTTCATTGACAGCATGTATGAGTGAATCTACAGGTGAGTGATTAGATGTCTGTATACATCTATGAATCACTGAGTGGTTTTTTAGATACTTGTATTGCTGTAACAATGGATTCAAATATGATACTCTGTATTTTACAAAGAGTGATGAAATATTTTACTAGTGTATGAAAAGATATATGTGATTGTCACGTGGATGAGATGTCATCAGTGATGTCACTGACCATGTCATGAATGATGTAATATGTGACATCATCAGCAGTGGATTGCGGGTGCGCGAAATATAGTTAGTACAACTAACTATATAGGAGCAATTTCAATGGTTTTGTGTGAGTGAAATTCCTAACTATATAAGGCCTGAAACCTATGGTTTTTTTCAGTGAATTTCAAAGGTTTTTTAAATGCTAATTCCTAACTATATAAGGCCTGAAACCTATGTTTTTTTCAGTGAATTTGCAAGGTTTTTTAAATGCTAATTCCTAACTATATAAGGCCTGAAACCCCACCAGGAATCTCCAGTATGCGCCAGGGGACTGCATTGCAGAGAGATGTAATGAAGCCACGCCCCTTTTTACACCTCTCTGCAACGCAGCCCCCGTGCATGTTTGAAGAGGGGGAACTAATTCCCCTTGCATACTGGAGGCCCCTGGGGGCCAACTAGCCCACCTTGAACCTCCAGTATGCGCCAGGGGGCTGCATTGTAGAGGTGTAATGAGGCTATGCCCCTTGTTACACCTCTCTGCAATGCAGCCCCCTGGCGCGTTTGCAGAGGGGGAACTAATTCCAATTGCATACTGGGGGTCCCTGGGTCATATCTGCCCAAACCCCGAAATTCCGAACGATTGAAAATGACTTTTCTTGAGGAACATTTGGATTTGGGTTATCATGTCCTATTCTTTGGAATTTTTGAAAGACTGACTTTGAGGATGCTATAAATTACTCAAGTCTGCCCGAATTGTGTGGGTAAAATTGATACCTAGTCACTTTGAATAAGAATGTACTTACATCTCGTCTAACATTTGGAAGAAATATCTAGTTATAGGACAACAGGATACCGACATAACTTGAAGGAAATAAGAACGCCCTGTAGAAGTTCTGTTGTACAGAACGAAACACGTCAGCTGGCTGTGGTACATAAACTTAAGGAAAATAAAAGCATTTGAATATACACCAAGATTCAGCACTTCAATAAGGACTCTAAGTGATATAATTTCATTGGACTTATTGTGCAAGTGGTGCTGTGCCAAACTTTGGAATATTCTCCACTACTCTCTACTACTTACTCTCTACTACTCTACTACTCTCTAATACTCACTCTCTACTACTCATTCTCTACTACTCTACTACTCTCTACTACTCTCTCTCTACTACTCACTCCCTACTACTCACTATCTACTACTCTCTACTACCCACTCTCTACTACTCTCTACTCTCTACTACTCACTCTCTACTCTCTCTCTACTACTCACTCTTTACTACTCACTATCTACTACTCTCTACTACTCACTCTCTACTTCTCACTCTCTACTACTCTTTACTACTCACTCTCTACTACTCTCTCTCTACTACTCTCTACTACTCACTCTCTACTACTCTCTACTACTCACTCTCTACTACTCTCTACTACTCACTCTCTACTACTCTCTCTCTACTACTCTCTACTACTCACTCTACTACTCACTCTCTACTACTCTCTACTCTTCTCTCTCTCTGCTAGTCACTCTCTACTACTCACTCTTTACTACTCTCTACTACTCACTCTCTACTGCTCTCTACTACTCACTCTACTACTTACTCTCTACTATTCTCTACTACTCACTCTCTACTACTCTCTACTACTCACTCTACTATTCACTCTACTACTCTCTACTACTCACTCTCTGCTACTCTCTCTACTGCTCTCTACTACTCTCTACTCCATTACTCACTCTCTTCTCTCTACCTCTCTACTTCTTTCTCTACTAGTCTCTACCTCTCTACCTCTACCTCTCTACCGCTATACCTCTACCTCTCTATCTCGCTCTACACGCACACATCTACACATATATATATGCATATATATGCATATGCATTTATGTATGTGTATATATATATATATATATATGCATACATATATAAACATATATAATCTGCATATCTATATAAATACAAATATAAATGCATGCATACATATACATATATGCATAGATATGCATGTTATTTACACGAAAGTTTTAAAAACACTAATAAAAGCAAAGCTAAAAAGCCAACTCATTACAAACAGAATGGCTTTAACTTAAACGAGGGCGAGATCTATTGCATTTCCAATGCTTGTTTACTTTGGTTCCATCAAGAAGGCATTGAGATGTGTCACAAATTTGCCATCAATTCTGAATATTAGCACTCTAGTTGCTCATTAGATCACTGTAGTAAAGCTACTGCTCACCAGACGGCTGGAATGCCAAAAACCGGTCCTCGGAAGCTTGTTTCCGGTCCAGGGAAGACATGGCTTGACAGTTCGGGCAGGACTGTTCCCATGAGGCACAGGATCAGACTGATTTGCATATAGCCATGTCTGAACTGGGGTGGCAGAGTGGGCTAAAGAACGGTGATGGATTAAACCCAGATCTTTTGACTGGGTGTGAGTGTTTGATTGATTCAGATGCTCCGTCCATCACCACCCCCTTTTGTACCGCTTTTGGCCGCCATAAGTGTGGCAGGGTATGCTCAGACGTGAGTCCCTTGCTCACTTTGCCACTGGATTCAAGCAAGCCGGGCTGAAGACGGATGGAATGCCAGAAACCGGTCCTCGGAAGGTTGTTTCCGGTCCAGGGAAGACATGGCTAGGCAGTTCGGGTTGGACTGTTCCCATGAGGCACAGGGTCAGACTCATTTGCATATAGCCATGTCTGAACTGGGGTGGCAGAGTGGGCTAAAGAACGTGATGGATTAAACCCAGATCTTTTGACTGGGTGTGAGTGTTTGATTGATTCAGATGCTCCGTCCATCACCACCCCCTTTTGTACCGCTTTTGGCCGCCATAAGTGTGGCAGGGTATGCTCAGACTTGAGTCCCTTGCTCACTTTGCCACTGGATTCAAGCAAGCCGGGCTGAAGACGGCTGGAATGCCAGAAACCGGTCCTCGGAAGCTTGTTCCCGGTCCAGGGAAGACATGGCTTGGCAGTTCGGGCTGGACTGTTCCCATGAGGCACAGGGTCAGACTGATTTGCATATAGCCATGTCTGAACTGGGGTGGCAGAGTGGGCTAAAGAACGGTGATGGATTAAACCCAGATCTTTTGACTGGGTGTGAGTGTTTGATTGATTCAGATGCTCCGTCCATCACCACCCCCTTTTGTACTGTTCACCAGGGAAGTCTGCTGCTAATCATACTTTCTATGGCAAAATGAACCCCCTCATTTTGTTCCTTTTTAAAATAAATGTTTTCAGACTTACCACTTCATTCCAATCAAGATGGCTTCTGGTGTGCCATACTTTTGTCATAAGTAAGACTGTTAGCGCTCTAGTTGTTCTTTAGAACACTCTGGGACATTCTGTCATTGGGCTATACTTGGGCTACATCTGGGTGATATTTGGGCTATATTTGGGCTCTTTTGTCAGAATTTTTTAATGAAATAGAAGAGGATTTGGGAAGTCACTCAAAATGTGCCCTGATTTTTCTTTCTGCAGCACTAATCATACTTTCTATGGCAAAATATACCCCCTCATTTTGTTCCTTTTTAAATTAAATGTTTTAAGAGTTACCACTTTATTCCAATCAAGATGGCTTCAGGTGTGCCATACCTTTGTGATAAGTAGGACTGTTAGCGTTCTAGTTGTTCTTTAGAACACTCTAGGAGGCTGCAGTAGAACACAAAGGAATCAACTGACAGTCTCTGTCCTTGTTGGATGTACATGTTTTACTGAGAATGTCAGACTTCATTCTCACATGACTGAGATTGATAATGTGAATTTACAGAAAATATGCTTTCACTTTAGCTTATAGATCCCCTTCCAAACCACTGTGGGAAAAGCATGAGATAATAGTTTTCTTTCAAACATGATTCATGATATCCCAGCAGAAGGCTTTTTCACATGGTAAAATCACCTTAGAACACACCACAATTCCTAAAATAAGTAGGGTACCATCAACAAATGATTTATAATGTAACTAAAGTCCTAAAACCCTCTATTAACTACAATGCTTTTTAATGAGGTGCTATCATGTATATTGGTCCCAAGATGGCTGCCAACACTTCTTGGATGAAGTGCTGACAGCCAATCAGATCTCACGATGAGATGTGTGGTTAGGCTCCGCCCAGATATATATGTGTTTTTGAAGTTAATTGTCATAAAAACCACTGGAGCAGTTTTCACCAAATATAGCAAAGGCACTTCTGCGTACCAGTCCCTACAATTTTGCCAAGTTTGGTGTAATTCCGTTCAGCGGTTCGGGCTGTAGCCTTGTCAGAACGTCCTATGGAAATTAACATGGGGAAAACACGTTTTTTCTCAGCCCCCACTTCACGAATCTCCCCGAAACTTTCAGGGAAGGAGCGCAGCGGAGCTGGCCAACATTTTGGAAAGTTACGCGCAAATTCCTCAACCGGCGCCAAAATTATTCCCAATAGAATGTTGCGGATTTCCTATGGTAGCTAGGTCCTAACTATATATACCTACTGGCTATCGCCAGTAGGTAATATATATAGATAGATAGATAGATAGATATATATTACCTACTGGCAGTAGCCAGTAGGTAGTTATAGTTAGGACCTAGTTACCTTAGGAAAATGGGAACATTCTATTCCCAATAACTTTGGCGCCAATTGACGAATCTTTGTGAAATTTTGGGGGTGATTCATTACGGGGGGGGGGGGGCGTGAAAAAAGGGGGGTCCCAAAACTTGTTTTCTCCATGTTAATTTCTATAGGAATCTTTAGACAAGTCTACAGGTCGAACGGGTGAACGGAATTACACTAAATTTGGCAGGGAGAAGGGTCTTGGTCTTGAAAGCACGCTTTTTTTTACTTGGTGTAAATTCATTCAGTAGTTGTTGAGAAATATTGAAGTTTACAGATATCGATATTTGGGAATTATGTTATCTGATTGGCTGAGGCGTTACGAGCACGAATTTGCTGCTGATTGGCTGCGAACGGTGCGAGCGGTTGCAACTAGGAAGTGTTGGCCGACATTTTGTGATTCTGCGAGTAAGGGGAAAAAAGGGGGCAAAAAGTGGGAAATAGGAGAGTCCGTCTGCGCTCGTCAGCGTCTCGGAGGCGTGCGTGGCGGGACTCTGGCAATTCGGCTCATCTGTTATCAGGGGCGCTCCACTGCTTTGGAGGTGCGTGTTATTTGCTACCTTCTGGGATGTTTACCTACAGTGCGGATGCTTTGCTAGCTCTTCGGTCTCGTCCTTTGGGGTGTAAATATCTTTTTCCCGGAGGTCGGCTTCTGGGAAGAGGTTGTCCGGTGTGTGGCTGGCGCCCAATGGCCTCGCCAACACCTGCTCGCTCATTTCCCAGGAAGCAACTTCACTGTGCTCTATTGAACACCAGATCCCTGCCCCGCCACTCTCAGGAAATCTGGAGCCTTCTTGCAGACTCCAAGTTATCATGTTTATTCTTAACTGAGACTTGGCTGGGGGCAGGCTCCGAACCGGATATTGCCGGTGCTCTTCCCTCGAATTATACCATCTTAAGGAAAGACAGAATCGGGGGCAGAGGAGGAGGGGTGGCCCTAATAGTGGATAAGGCTTTGGGGTGCTCCTCTTTCCCGGTGGAGAACATCGCAGGATGTGAAGCGTTAGGCTTTTCACTTAGTCTTTCTGCCTCTCAGACTTGCACGAGGCTTCTCGTTTATAGACCACCGGGGCCCATTGGTTCCTTTTTCGAAGATTTGCAGGCGGCCCTCTCTGTACCCTGCATGCGGTCAGCTCACTGTATGTTGTTGGGCGATCTAAACTTACATATGGATTCGATATTGGACGCTGACGCTTCCAAGCTGCGGGATATTACTGCACTGTTGGGCCTTGCCTCTTTTATTGATAGTCCTACCCATGTCAAAGGCCACACGTTAGATTTAATTTTTTCTACGGTGCCGTTAGAGGTGTCCTTACCGATCCCAGTTCTCTGGTCTGATCATTTTATAATAAATTTTGCCATCGCATATGAGGTTAGGACCAGCCATAGAATTCAGAAGGATGTGTTTCATCAGTCCAGAGCGTTTCATCGAGTGACAGCAGATATGCTATCGGACGCCCTTTGCCAACACCCGTGTAAATTTATAGGGAACCTTGAGGCAGATCTGATTTTGTTTCAGGAATGGCTGCAAGCAAGATTTGAGGAGCTAGCTCCAGGGAAGTTAACTAGAATAGCCCCCTGTCATGATTCCGCCCCTTGGTTTACCTCTACACTGCGGGTAATGCGCCAAGACTGCAAAAGGGCGGAAAGACTCTGGCGTCGTAAATACGACCCTGTGGAGAAATTAAAATACCGTGATGCCATAAAACAGTACCACAAATACATCTCCGAAGCTAAAAAGGAATATCTGGAGCATAGAATAGACCGAGCGGACAACACGAGTAGGGAACTTTTCAGGATTGTTAAAGAGTTTGTTGATCCTGCCGCTGGTGCCCTCTCACACTCTCATACAGAAGAGTGGATAGGACAGCTGGCTGACTTTTTTGTCACAAAAATTAAAGCCATTCAGGATTCTTTCCTTCCCGTGGATTCTGCCACGGAAGCGGACGTTTTAGGCCGTACACTGAGCCTGGAACTCTCCCTAGAGGCAGAGCCCAGACCCATACTATCGGTCTTTCCACCGATGTCCTGTGGAACGTCGATGGAGCTACTGTCTCGGCTCCAATCTGGCTCACCCCTGGACGCTTATCCTGCGAGGTGTTTGGGCAGGGTGGCATCGGCAGTTAACAGCTTGCTGAACCCCCTGCTCAATCTGTCTTTGAGCTCGGGAGTGGTGCCCAGAGAATGGAAACACGCACTTATTCTGCCGCTGATCAAAAAACCTCTGTTAAATCCTTTGCTGCTGGCTAACTACAGACCGATCTCCCTCCTCCCTGCTCTGGCGAAGGTGGTTGAGAAGCATGTTCAGTATACACTTACCACCTTTATTGAGAATAACAACGTTCTCCATGACTCTCAATCGGGTTTCCGTGCTAATTATAGCACGGAGACAGCCCTTGTGGAAGTGACCAACGCCATCAGGGAGACGCTCGATCGAGGGGGAAAGGCGATGTTGGTCATGTTGGACTTGTCGGCGGCTTTCGACACCGTCCCTCACGAGGGTCTCCTTTTAAGACTCAGGGAGATCGGATTGCGGGGGACGGTGTTGGATTGGTTTCAATCCTTTTTATCGGGCCGCAGACAGGTGATCTGGGCTCCACCGTTCTCCGCGGAAATGCCATCGCTAGAGGTTGGGGTTCCTCAAGGGTCCACCTTGAGCCCCACCATTTTTAACATCTATATGGCCCCTCTGGCGATGGTAGCGGAGGCTTACGGGCCCGGGTCATCTCATACGCTGATGACACCCAGCTCTTGTTCACGTGCAGCAAAGGTGAGGTCTTTGACGGCGGCAGGATCAAAGACTGTCTGAGTGCAGTCTTTGCATGGTTTCGGCAGCACAGCCTGAAATGCAACTCGGATAAGTCTGAGTTGCTTTTCTTTGGTTGTGCTCCCGATCCGAGCTGGAAGTCGTGGTGGCCCCAGGACATGTTCCCTCCCGAACAGTCATCCTCCCAAGTGAAAAATCTGGGAGTGGTATTTGATGAAGACCTATCTTTCCGACCCCATATTGCAGGACTAGCAGGGAAATGCTTTGGCATTCTTAAAATGCTGAGGAAATTCCTTCCACTGCTTTCCCTGCAATATCGTAAGACTGTAGTCCAGGCGCTAGTCGGGTCACGGCTAGATTATGCAAACGCGCTTTTTGCAGGTCTGCCTAAGTATCTCCTGGCTAGACTGCAGATTGTCCAAAATTCGGCGGCTAGAGCCATTTTTGGCCTACCAAGGAGAGCCAGCGCTTCTCTGCTTTTAAACAGGTTGCACTGGCTACCTATTTCTAAAAGAATTAGGTTTAAAATTCTCACGCTGGCGTTTAAAGCCCTTCACTCGGTTGGCCCAAACTACATCAAAAAGCGTATTGCTTTCTATGCGCCACGGAGGTTGCTGCGGTCAGCCGATTTGGCAAAAGTGGAGGTGCCCACTGTCAAACGAGTTCGGATGGGAGGACGGTCCTTCCAATATATGGCAGCGTGCCTTTGGAATGAACTCCCTCTCTCCCTCCGCAAAGCCAACAGCCTTTTAGCTTTTAGGAAAGAGCTGAAGACCATGCTCTTTTCCGTGTAATCAACGTGACGGTAGCGTCTCTGTCTTTGTGTTGTCTGGACTTCAGGCCCCCTTTGCCAAAGCGCCGGGACACCCCCTGGGGTAGCCGTGCGCTCTAAAAGTACGGCCTTAACATAACAGGAGAGTAGAAACACTGTAAACTCTGTGGGGTTTTTAGGGTCTGCTATAGAGGGGGTGCGAAGCGAAGTATGCACCCCTACCAGTGTATAAGTGGTGGGCTATGAAAATTAAGTGAGGTATTTCGTAGAGTCTGGTGCGGGTAAGGTGAGCTGGCGCGGGACTCGGGGATTAAAGCATGAGCCCAAATTGTGTGTCTTATGCTGTGAAGTCATGTGCCGTGGCCACTGCACTACAGTTGTGGAAGTAGTGTCAGCATGTGTTTATAACTATTAGGATGGACTACTGATCCGTACTGGTATGAAAGTCCTGGGGTATGGAATATATGTGAGGTATTGTCTAGAGTCTCATGCTGCTAAGCTGAGCTGCTGCCGGAGTCGAGGGTTGAAGCGTGAGCCCAAACTGTGTGTCATATGCTGTGAAGTCATGTGCTCTGGCTTCTGTACCACATCTGTGCAAGTAGTTTCAGCATGTAGTTATAGCTACTTGGATGAACTTTTGTTTAGAACATTGTAGCTCGTGTATGATGCTTAGGTGGAATTGTATAGGGAATGCAAAGGTATATCAATACAGTATTTGTAAAGCGCAAACTACTCACCCCTATGGGTGAATAGAGCTGGGGATCAAAGCGAGAGGTCTTTGCTGCAAAGTGAGATGGTCTGGCCGCTGCGCCTCAGCTGTGTGGAGAATACATTTTGGTGAGGGTGTGGGAGTTGGCGTTATATGGCCCTAAAATAGCGGGCCTAAGTTCTAAGTTATAGGGTGGCTCTAAAAAGAGCCCTTGTGTTCATTAGTTGGAGCTACATATATGTGCGGATGCACAGCTTCAAGTTATTCAGGAAAACTGGGTTTCCCTGATCTGTGAAGTGTACTCCATCACTTCTGTATATATCTGCCATATCAAAACGTATGTTGTTGTTCTAGATGGAGCCCATTTTGTGGTCTCTGAGGTATGCAGATACAGCTTTGTTGACTTTTTTCTGAGATTTTTCAATCTGAGGACCACATCTTTGGACCATTTCCACTTCTGTCTTTGGCATATATTGGAATATACAAGGACAGTTTGAGGCAAAAGTAACATCAATTGTCCAAAGGTGTCCTTCATAAGCATTTCCAAACCTACCCAAGACAATGTGCCTAGGCTGTTTCCACCACAGTGCACAATCATGAGGTCAGGGTTTTGGAGATGCAAACAGGTTTTAACCAAAGGCAACAATTGGTGCCTCTTCAATCCTCTCTGTCCAAACCATTTAATGTCCACATTTTGTAAGCCTAAGTCGAAGTCAATACGTTTCGGTTCTGCATACAACTTGCACCAGAAAACATAGTTATGTCCTACGATCCACATTAGCATTTTGAAGGTATGGCTAGAAGGAATGGAAAGATGTCTGTAGCTCATGCAGTTCCTTCGTAGAATAAGAGATATGTTTAAAGATGGGGAACTAGTTTTTTTTCGCATACAAACGGTACCTGATTGGGAGATGAAAAGCATTGATTTTTCAAAGTAGGGTGCACATTCGTTTTGTGGAAAAGTATCTTTGTGATTGGTTAAGAAAAAGCAGTTTGCACGTCGAGTACATATTATAGGATAAAATTTGCTCCACTCAACCACACCTGCTACTTGCATTTGGAAGGCACTGTTCGAACTTAAAACAATTGTCAACTTTTAACCTGCATGTGCTGTTAAATGTTTGAGAAAATGTTGCAAAAAAATATCGTCAGGTTTAAAAAAATGGATGAACTTTTAACCTCCACATGTTGTAGAATGTTCTAGAAAGTGTGTTGATAGAATATGTTGCATTTCTGACTTTGATGTATATTTGAATATTAACAACCCTGTTTATACGGAAAAGTAGAAAGACAGTAATAGAGAGAAGTTTTGAAAGCTAAAAGAATCAAGGATCTATTGTAATTTGTTCTTGATTACCTACTGGCGGTCGCCAGTAGGCAGTTATCACTGGTACCGGTCTGAAAGTGCAGTGTTGCTCAGAGTGATATGGTGCTGATATGATATGGTGCTACACTCAAGTATGAAACCGAGAGTCTAAACCGTGAGATCATTGCTGTAAAGTGATGTGGTCTGGTGTTTGTAGCATACGTGTGCAAGTAGTGTTAGTGGGCATTTATACCATACAGGGAGTGGGAAGCGAACTACTGACCACTACTGTGTGTTGATAGTATACCGGAAGCGGAAAGCAAAGTAGTTACGCCTACCGGTGTGAAGACTTGAGGATGAAACCGAGCTGATTGCTATAAAGTGATGGGCACTGGGCGCTGTAGGATACTAGCCGCTGTAGTATAAGTGTGTAAGTAGTGTTAGTATGCGTTTATAATATATAGGGAGTGGGAAGCGAATTATTCACCCCTACTGGTGCGAAGACTCGGGGATTAAACTGTGAGTCTAAATTGTGAGCTCATTGCTGTAAAGTGATTTGCTCTGGGCACTGTAGCATACCTGTGGAAGACGTGTTAATTTACGTTTATAGAATATAGGGAGTGTAAAGCGAAATACTTACCCCTACCGGTCTCAAGACTCGTGGATGAAACCATGAGATCATTGCTGTAAAGTCATGTGCACTGTGTAGTATTCCAATGTAAGTCATAGTAGAATGTTAGTATGTAATTCTACTAGAATCTAAGTATGTCATGTTAGAATGTAGGGCTGTCATGAGGGGAACCTTGCAGAGTTTGTACACGGTGCTGGATTAGATGGTTGCTTTGCTGTCTGCTCCTGTTGGTGGTTGTTTCAAGTGTTTTGTTTCCTGTAATAAATCTACTTATTGGATCCCTGCTGTATGCCTCTTTACTACATAAATTTGGCCACGAGCGGGAGAAGGCAAAAAGAAGGCACCACTCACCAATATTTCAAAATTGCTTGCATTGTGCTGAAGACCCATTTTCTTTGTGTCGCTGTTTCGACTCATGGCAGCGTTGTTGGCTCATTGAACTATGTCATCCGACTTCAGGTAGGATTTATATCTTTAGATTTTGAGCTTCCTCTGCTTCTTCACTTCATTCTGGTCGCTGTACTACACGTGTGTAAGAAGTGTCAGTATGCGTTTATACTAACAAATGCATCATGGTCCTAGGGAGGGCAACCTCTCAGGCGCAGCTCATACAATGTCCCGGGGTGTGCATTCCCGGGACATTTGTGTTTGCTATTAGAGGGTGGTGCATGGCTTCCACCCTGTGATAGCAAATACTAGTTTGACTACTTGAAGCGAGAGAAGGAAAACCTCGTATCGCTGTAATAGAGGGAATGAGGATGGTAAAAATCGAGATAAAAGAAAAAACAACAACAAAAAAAAGTGGGGTCTCACCCGTTCTTTTAAATGAGGCCCCTGGTGGGTAATGTTCCATGGCTAATCCAATTATTATATTGCAGGGTTTCTGTTGGACTGGAGATCTTAATGTCATATGTAAATTAGGCGCGGAAGGGGACAGAGACGTTTTGCAGCCTAGGAGAGCGCCACCTTCCCGAGTATTGTTTACTAATTTTTCGGGGGGTTCGAGGCCAACTGAAGTCCGGGAATCGCCACACTCTGGGTCTTTATTTAAATATGCGGTGTGGGCCGCGGCAGTCCCTGAAGTCTTGGTGGTCCTAGGCAGTGACTTATTTGTTCTGTAATCACACGGGCAATATTTTTGTGTTATGAAGTAATTCATTCATAGAACTCTTGCAGTTGTACAATTACCCAGGCTTCATTTGTCTAATAGTCAGTTAGATTATGTTTGGTAGGTGCACTCTAATATTAAATCATTTTGTCCTTAAAATCTCTTATAAACAGATGATTTTCACAATAAGTAATAGACAAGTGTTGTCAGAAAAAGAAGACCTGTACACTCAGTTATTTATTTGAAAAAAAAGGTAACCTTTGTTAAAACACAAATAAATAGAAATGTAACTTTAATAGAAGAAACAGGATAATAAAGCCAGGAAATTATTATTGGACGGAAAGTTTGTTTCTTATATGAACGATTGGATTGCAGCTTTTATTCATATTAACCGGGGCAGTACGGAAACTGGGTATGTTTGGGATGCTTTCGAAGCTGCTTTTAGGGGGGAAGTTCTTAATTTTGGGTTATACATGCAAAAACAACTTAGGACCACTTTACAAGAATTGTACCAGGCTCTGACACGGGTGGAAGAAAAGCTTATGCAGGGCATTCATGATGGTACAGATGTGGAAGACCTGTCAACAGAAGTAGTCAGGTGTAAGGTGAAATTAAACCTCCACTGGAGTCAAGAGGCAGCCAAGATATATTTAATCAAGAAACAATTGAATTATGAATATGGGGAGGCAAGTGGCAGGTGCCTGGCTCAAAAACTTAGATCAAGAGAAGCCGGCCCAGAGAATCAATGTAATTCTCTATTCCAGGGGGAATCTTGTGGATAATGAAGCTGGGATATCAGAGGTCTTTAAAAATTTTCATGAAGCATTGTACGCCGGAGATAAGTATGATTGCCAAAAGGATGAGCTTTTGATACAACGCTTCTGTGAAAAAGGCCTGGGGGAATCAGAGGCAGAGATCCTGAAGGCTCCAATAACTTTGGGGGAGTTAGAGAGAGCTATAAATGAATTGGCATCCGTAAAAGCGGCAGGGCCAGATAAACTCCCGCTCGAGATTTATAAAACCTTTTTTGGAGTCCTGTAGGAGGATATGTTGGGCACATTTAGACAAGCTCAGACTGATACCTCTCCCCCAACTTGGGATGAGGCCAGTATCGTAGTGTTTAAAAAAAAAAGACAAGCCTGTTGATCATCCGGCCTCATATCGCCCGATATCTCTTTTAAATGCAGATGGGAAAATATACTCAAAAATCCTGGCCACTAGATTGGCGGAAGTCATAACACCACATGTATCGATTAGACAGCATGGATTTATTCCTAAACGGGGGACGACGAATCACGTCAACAGAGTAATAACGCTTCTTGACTTTGCTAACTGTAGTGGGGAGCCTCTTAGCCTTATTTTATTAGACGCCAAGAAGGCTTTCAACCTCGTTACATGGGGGTTTTGTGGGCGGTGATGAGACAATATGGGTTCAGGCAAAAGTTCATAACTGCTTTACAGACGCTATACCGCCATCCAGTTGCCAAGATTAGTATAATGGGGCTCGAATCTAAATCAGTGTTAATCACACGGGGGACTAGGCAGGGGTGCCCCTGCTCCCCATTATTATTTTCTTTATATATAGATCCATTTTTTAAAGTGCTGCAAAATAGCTCTCGAATTGCATCAGTAACCGTACAGCAAGATCAATATTGTGTTTTCGCATATGCTGATGATGTGGCCGTAGTAACAACTAAGCCAGCAACAGCGATGCCTGTGATAGAGCGATTGTCAGTAAAGTATTGAGAAGTATCTGGCTATAAGCTGAACACATCAAAAACCCAAATTTTATGTGTCAACACAGGGGCATATGCGGATCCAAGAGTCTTGCAAGAGGTGATATATCTGGGGATTAGGATACGGGCCTCTCTGAGCGCTTTGGTAGAGTCCAATTGGGGGTGGTTAGTGGCTGGCGCTCGTAAACAATTGGATCAATGTGAATGTTTACATCTTTCTATGGTGGGAAGATGCAACATTCTTAAGATGCTGATCCTACTGAAATTTTTATATTTTTTTATATCTCTGCCTCTGGAAATATCACGAGCTAACCTCGCTACACTACAGTCTGTGTGTGCCAGATTTATATGGGCCCAGGGCAAAGCACGGAGAGCGATGCAGTATATGGTTCTGCCGAGGGATCAAGGGGGCTGGGCTGTCCCGGACTTCACATTATATTATTACACGTGTATGTTGCAACACATGAATATACCGTTGACCGGGGTAGGACCAACTGCTATGGCTGAGCTTCCCTCTTTCTATCAGATGCTACTGGGTAGTGAGGCCAAAAATCGACTGTTCCTCAATTTTGGACTGGAGCTACTACAAGCGCACGAGGTTCAAAGTCCTTATTTCTGCCTATAAAGTATGGAAAGCTGTTAAAAAGAAATTCGCGGTGGAAAGGGTGTCTTGCTATACTCCATTAACAGCTACTACCCTTCTTCCGCCAGTATTTTGGGATCGAGTGGTAGACAATTGGCGGGCTAAAGGGGTGTGTACTGTTGGAGATCTATACACGGATGAGGGGTGAAGTCTTTTGATCAGCTAAGGGACCAATTTTACCTATCTTGGGTGGATTTCTTCAAATATCTACAAATCCGTGATTACTTATTGAGAGCTGGATGGAAAGTTCAAGCTAACCCTCTTATTGAGGCAGTGAGGAAAGATGCCCGGATAGGTAATCTTTATACCTTAATGCTTAGCACAGTAATTAATGATCTAGAAGCCCCAGAGTCGCAAATGGGATAACAGATTAGGATGTCAGGTTATACAGCTCGAGACTTCCATAGATCTGGCAGGACGACTGTTTATGTCCGGTAATCTCTACGCCCAACATTACAAAACTATTTTTAATCTTTACTACACACCAGATAAAATATCTAAATGGGGAGGAGACAAGGAGGAAAAGTGCTTCCATTGTGGGACTGAAGCTGCTGATGTGGTGCATGTTTTTTATTCATGTGGGCATTTAAGTATGTTGTTTGGGCATATGGAAAAATTCTTAGCTGAAATTCTGGGGGAGTCTATACAATTGTCTGCCACTCAGATTTTGCTGGGGGTAGAGATGGGATCAGCATTGGACAAGCTACCTAGCAAATATATATATGTGATCTTTCTGGCCACAGCTGTGACTTGGCTTTGTATTGCATCCATGTGGTTACAAAAAGATGCCCCATCGTTTGAGGCATGGAGGGCAAGGTTCTTAGCAATGTTCAATATCGAGTATAGTTTGTATGCTTTGAAAGGCAGATGGAAAATGAAACTCGGACGTCAAATTTGGGGGGCAGTCGAGACCTATTTGGATTTATATGCTATCAGCAGGGCATGGTTTGCTGATTTGTCTGTATTTCCTTTTTTTCTATTCTTTCCTCTGTCATTATTTGAATATCTGTTTCAATTCTTAATTTATTGGATTTGTGATTTTTCTTTTCCTATATTGAATCACATGTGCCTGTTTGTGTACTTATGGAGTATCAATAAAAAAAAAATAATAATAATAATTAAAAAAATGTGGGTTGGACTCCAGTGGAAGCAGCGTAGAAAACCTGCAAGACAAAAATGAAACATAAATATGTGTGCTATGCGGAAGAGGTAAAAAAAGGTAGTCCGAATGAAAGGACCATAGTGAGAATGGAAGGGAGCGGGAGCAGGTGGAAGGGAGAAGGGGAGGGAGCGTCAAAAGAAGAGAGGGAGGAGGAGACAGAGCATTGGCCTATTGCACCCAGCCCTTAGTGTTTACCCTCCCATCACCCATTTGTCTAGGACGCTGGGGTCCGCGAGAAAGAGTGTGGTTCAGCAAGTCCTTAAAATTAAATACATGAGGCCAGAGATTATGGGCCATATTATCAAGGAAGGGCAATAACATTATCGCCGCTTTAGCGGCAGGAAACTGCAGCTAAAGCAGCGATAAGGGGTTGATAATATGCCCTTGTGAATTCCCATAGAAGCCCAGGTTCTGGTGTGAACCTGGCCTTCTATGGGAAGCCCGGGTTCCCATAGAAGCCCAGGTTCACACCATTTTTCACACTAGTAAAATGGCGGGGGCCACGAAGCCCCCCACCTGAGGCATTTTTGGCTGCAGGGACCACCACCTCCCCAGGGCTTGGCCAAATATTCAATGGGGAGAAGGGCCACAAAGCTCCCCTCCTGGGCCATTCTCTGCCCCGGGGGCCAACACCTCCTTGGGCAGGATCTGCACATAGAAAGGAGGTGGGCCTCGCAGCCCCACTCCTATAGCCATTAATGGCCCTGGAGTCCACTACCACCCAGAACTAGATTCCTAATGCCTGATGTGCCCACCCTCAGAACATAGATGTTGGCTTTCACTTGGCGGAAGCTCCTGTCAAGCTAGAGAAAACATTACATTTGCTCCCAGTGGACAAGTACATGAAAACTGCTACGACCCGCCTTGAGTGGACTTTTCATCTGTTTTCCTACCCACTGTTAAGCGGGCAGGAAAACAGCTGAAAGAGTTGCTCCTGCACGCAGATACAAGCATTTTTTGCTCCTCCCTGTGTGAGGGAGCAATGCTGGCTCCCGCTGGAGGCAGGTAGCTGGTAGGGACCATGGGGTCATTGAGGTTCCCCCGCTGTCTCCAATAGTGGACACTGGGTACTCTGGGCGGAGCCAGGGCACCCAAGATGAAGGGATCGGCCCTGGGGTTTCCAGTGCCAAAGTCAGCCCAGGAAGTGGGGCGACACAGTCCCCTTCCCATTTACAAATTGGCCAGTCCCCGGGGGATGGGGTCTCGGGGCCAAAATTAGGGTTGGTTTGATGTAAGGTAATTAAATATTGCTTAACATTTAAAAAAAACTAGATATGCACTGAATCCCATTTCCACAATATCTACTCAATGACAATAAATGGAACTCTGGGGATCTGTCCGAAAGTGATTTAAATCTTAAATCTTTGAATGCTTAGAAATGGTCAAACCTGGCTATAACTACTATGTTACCTCTCCCGTCTTGTGTGGTGCATATCAGTATTCCATCCTTACACCTACAGACCATGCAAGAAATCTAGGGATCATCCTATATGACAAGCTCAACAAAATGTCTCAAGTCAATGCAGTGTGCACCTCATGTTTCCACATTTTACACTTGCTGTGAAAGATCTTCAAATGGTTGCCTCCAAACACCAGATGGACCACCACACAAGCACTCATCACTACCTTTCACGCTGCACCCACATCACCCCGCACTTCAGAAAGCTTTGCTGGCTTCCCATTTATATAAGCAGGTAATTCAAACTCCTCATGCACATTTTCAAAGCCCTACACAACACAGGACAAGATTACATGAACAGCCACATAGACTTTCCCCAACCCACCAGACACCTACACTCTGCCTCACTCTCACTCGAACACATTTTCCAAGCAAAAAGCAAAAGCAAAACTAAAGGACACTCATTCTCCTACATCACACCCCATACATGGAAATACTTCCCTCAACACATCAGAGCCTCCTCCTCTCTCATTGGATTTGTCAAGAAGCTGAATCCCTATCTCTTCATATAAGGACCCTGGGAACACATACCTATGCACCTTACCCAAGTGCTTGGATATCCTCTCGGGTCATTAGTCCGCTATACAAATCAACATGACATAACACAACATTCTCTTTAATATCTATATGTAATTATTGGGTGAATATCTGTGTGGCCTTGGCATTTCCTTTAACCAATAAGTAAATGACACTCAGGTCTTCATCAAACTAGATTCTCCGGAAATTATTGTGAAATCAAAATCCTCATTTCAGAGGATTCACAAATGAATGGAGTAAGTGCATCTTTATTGTAATTCACTGCCAGCTGAATATCGCCTCCTCAAGCCCAAACATGACTCAGTCATTGCCTTTTCTGACATGAAATCCTAAATTGGCAGATATCTCCACACAACTGGGAATATCTGATAAATATCAGGAATTCTAATGTGAAAGTGAATTTTTAGTTGAGGTGGATGGTAGTCCACCACAAGCAAGAAACTCACTAACTTGTTAGATCCAGTCAAAGATTTTAGTAAGTCAAACCAGAGCTCAAGCACTGATAGCTCTGGCACAGAGTAGAGAGATTCTATTTTAAAAATGAGAAAAATGTAATAAGCAGAATGACACTAAACCAGCAAAAATCTTCTTAGGGGAACTGGAGATATGATTTTTCAAAGATTAAAGTGAAAATAGTGCCACAAAACAAAAAACGCAAGTGATAGTCAATAGACGAGGTAGACTGGGACTTAGGTGGGATTCAAGGTTGATCATAATACATTGCGGGTTAGATTCATCAAGTAGATTGGCCACACTATGGCCTAGAAGTATGAAAAAGTTTCTAGGTCAAAATCTGAATAGGAACTTTGTTGCTTTCTGAGGAAAAATTCTTCTCCACGTGGGGCAAACCTGAAATTCAATTCAATGTGATGGACCTGGTAGTTAGATACTTTTCACTTCCAGCCCCCTTGAAGCTCTGGATCTATGTTGTAAACAATGTTCCCTAACTTCCTTTGGTGCATAAACAACTACAGGAGTACACTTCAAGGCACCCCAGGACTTTAGATGGAGAACTTAAAGATTCTTAGTGTTTCAGGCAGGTGGCAACAGCAAAGTTCAGTGCAGGTCCAATTGTAACCAGTCGGCTGGGATTCTTCCCATGAAAGCCCCCTTCAAATAAGTGTTGTTCCTTAAGCCATCCAGGAGATCAGAATTATGATCCTTGGAAATCTTTCTGTCCTTGGATTTGAATTGGAATGGGGTCCAAGTTCCCAAGGTTCTCCTCACAAGTCACAGATGCCAAGTGCACCTTGTTCAGTTCCACCTTGTATCCTTTTGCAAGTCCAGAAAGAGAAGTGTTCAGATGGGGTGCCTTGGTGTGCATCATTGCTGGCTGGCCTTAGCTAGTAGGTAGGAATGACTCATGAGCACTCCCTAACCAATAATGCAATAGTTCCCAGGGCAAACCTACCCATTTATTCAGTAGTTCATGTTTGTTATACTGCCAACAGACAATAAACGCCATATGCCATGGCATTTCCAAGGTGGCAAAGGTTTTCAGCCACACTACACTTAGGCCCTGTGTAGGGAAATTACCAGTGTCCTCCCAAATCTAATACCAAAACCCAATTTGAAATAGACACTGTACCCATACCAAACCCAGAAACAGATGTCTGGTAGGGCAAAAGAAGGGCCCTTCTGCAACTCCTCATGCACATGGACAGGGGATACACAAGAATTGTTTTTCTTTCCTCTTCTCAACCTTTCAGGTGCACCAAAGTGATGCATGTGGCTCAACAATACGATTTGACACTAGATAGCCACAAAATGCCCACAGCCCCCATTCTGCACATTCTATCGAGGTCAGAGGAGCCAGCTCTGCCCATTCAGGTCAGATTATTGGTTACTTCTAGAAGGTACTACACACCTCCTTTCAGGCTGAGCACAGGCAGGGAGAAGCTGGAAACATAATGCAAATTCGCCTCCAGGAACTTCAGGCAGGGAGAAAGTAACTTGTTCCTTAATATTAATTAAAATCTGACTTTACCATTTAATTTGATTTTTAATAGCTGATACAAATAATGGTCCCATTCCAAGTTACAGAATTAGGATTTATACTTTGAGTTCCTACATAGATCAGCTAGGCCTGTCACAGTGAAAATAGCTTCAGGGTCTTGTCATTGTAGGGAGCTGATAAAATGAATGTATTTCCATACCCCACTTTTAAGTATCATAGTGGAAGCTGGGTTGTAGACAGTTGTTGCATTGTAATGTAGTGTTCTTTAAAGAGGTGAGTTGAGTCAGTCCTGATGGATACAGGGATGTTGTTCCAGATCCAGGGGACATAGATTGAAAAGGTCTGCTTTCTTGTTTTTTTATTTTTTTCCACTTCTTAGTCTGCAGTCTGGTGGTATACTGGCTACGGGTGTACCAAGTACCACTAGAGATTGAGGATGTGTCAGCAAGATAAGAGGGGCTGGCTGGGGAAATTTCTAACAAACTCTGCACAGTAAGCATGTCATTGCACAATTAGTAACTTTTTGTTTTCTTTGCACAGCATTCCTATGTAAATCTTTACCACACCTGTACTTAAAATAATATTTGTTTTGCTATGTCACCAGTCATAACATGGTTGATTCCGGCACAGGGTTCGCACACTTCCTTTCTGAACAGAGTTTTGGAAACTTGTGTGGAGTTTTGTACTCTGTTAAATGACATGTAAATTAAAAAAAACATGATATTTTCACAGTTCAATTTCACGGGTCATATGTGATAGATACGCCTTCTCAGAATAGCATGGCACAATGCCATTGTGATAATGATCATGTAGAACATTAACATATTTTCATCCTTTATTAGAATAAGCAACATTAACAAGTCTGTGATGTGGTCGTCGGAAATGTATTTGCTGGTGGATAGCAAGAGTTTGCCACGGGGCCAATTACAACTGAATTGAAGCATACTGTTAGGGCCAAATTGATGCCAGGTCCCATTATGATTGGTACGAAGAAAACAGTGGACGACTTTGACAGGGGTTTTTTGCCTTTTTGGAAACATCAATGTAATATTTAATCATTTGAAGAATAGAGGGAGAGTTCGGTGCAGCCCTTGAAGAGACACATGGCCTTATTTAGAATTTGGCGGATGTGGAACATCTGACAAAAAGCAACACGCCACATCTGCCCTATGCACAGTGTAATAACACCTGATACACTCAAAATAGGGCACGAGGGACACCAGCAAGTTTTTGGCAGTCGTTCCGTATCAAATTATAAAAAAAAGGCCCATAGTATGCAAGCATCTGGTAAATGGCATTGTGGAAAGCAGATAGGCTGTAAAATGGGAAAAACATTGAATGATGCTTGTAAATTAGAAACAGGAAAGATGCTCGTGATGGGCATGAGTGGGGGGAGAAACAGTCAAGGTCATGAAGGGAAGGGAAGTAAAGTGAAGGGAAGAATGACAACTGATAGAAGATGCAGATGGAGCTGCAACTGTATAGGAATGGGGTGTTCTAGGAGAATGATCACATGCGGATATAGTTCACTACCGTCAGTGCTCCTAAAATAGATGGATTGAGATGTATGTCTGTGGCAGCAACTAATGGTGATTTGAGTGAAGCCTATCATGACAATGCTAATGCTTATGAGGCTTGTGAGAGAGGTTGAGGCTGGATGTGTGCTGTTACAGAGACATCTTTCCATCATTGAACAGTGACAAAGTTATAGGTTTTGAGTTAGAGGGGTAAAGGACTCCCAGAACTGTGTCAAGAAACAATAAATAAATGTGAAGATGCCTTTAAGGAGTCCTCCAGAATAAACTCTTAGCAAGTTAAGTATCTTAGAACAATTGCCAGGCATGACCAAGAGAGAGGGTGAGTTGAGGGGAAGTAAATAGCAAAGGAGTGGGGCCTTATTGTGACTGAAGATCAAACCCATGGTAAGCTGACTCAAAAGAGGAAGTTCGATCTAATACTGAAGGGGCCATCCTCAAGAACATCATGACTTTTTAGACTGTATTAGTCATCGTGGACATCAGTGATTCCTTTACTGAAGGTCAGACATGAGAATGTTTGTGAAAGCTGTTGAGGAATTAAGGGGCTTATTAGGATAGCGGATTTTCCGCATCCTCTGGGCCGGCGGAAGCCACCGCCGGCCTGGAGGATGGGGAAAATCCGCTGCGGACCCACCAAAGACCCACCGCCACATTAGGATGGCTGGTGGGTCCTGGTTTCCGTCCGCTGCTTTTCCTCCGCGGTTGGCTTACAACCGCGGCGGAAACGCTCTAATATGGTGACGGTGTCCCTCAGACACCGTCAGCCAGATTAGGATGGGATGTGAAACATGCTTTTCCGCGGCGGCTTTTCCGCCGTGGAAAAGCATGTGTAACTTCACTGTGGGGGCCCGTTGCAGGCCCCCTAGGTGAGGGGGGTGGGGGGTGCACATGGGGGGTACCTATGGTACCCCCCTGCATTTGTATGCGGAAAGCGGCAGGCACCGCGCGGTGCCTGCCTCTTTCTGCATACAAATGCAACACCTGCATTTTTGACATTGCTGCGGGTGCAGCTTGAAGCCACACCCGCCGCAATGTTAGTAAGAGAGGATGTGACCGCCACGGTGGCAGTCACATCCTAATCGCACAGGAGGGAACGCCGCAGCCCATGCGGACGTTCCCTCCTCCTCAGTGATCGCGGACGGACGAAAGTCCGTCTGCGATCATAATCGGACCCTTAGAGTGGAGATGGTGTAGGAACACACTGATGCTTCTGCTCATTTGAAAGAGGCCATGCTGCCAGCTCCACCTTTTTCATTTTTATGTATAGACCTTGGTTAAAGATTGCTTAATGACAATAATTCTGCCACAGTCAAAGAGAGTGCCATGTCATTATTGGATATGTGTGGCAGAAGGCAAATGCATGTCACATAATTGCACAATGTCGGCTGGGTTCTGGACCATGAAGAAGTGCGCATGCTTGGTTGGTGGGCACAGCCATGTCACAACCCTCACAATGTCACAATGTTCACTAAGAATGACAGTTCATCACGGGAAATGTGAGCAACACTCAAATTTCTAAGTGCTTCATTGTACTGCAGGGATACAATGTGATTGCAGACGTGATATCAGAAGTAATATTAAGCTGTAGGCCAACAGCCCACAGGGGTATTTTCAGAGGGCAGGAACATTCATATCATGTGTCCATCTAACCTTTCCCATTGAACGTTTGTAAACCATTGGACCTATTGCCACCCAGGGTGATCCCTGAGTTTGCCACCTGGTGCAGGTAAATAGTGGGGGTGGCGGTCAACAGATGACTTATTCTCTGAGGTGGTAGTCGAAAGACGACTTGCTCGCCTCTGCCCCCTCCCCCAAAAAAGAGTGCCCCCTAGCTACGCCACTGCCTTGGAACCTGTAATGTGCCAGGATTGAGTACTGAGAGGTCAACTGATTTTCTTCATGATGGAAGTGCTTTTTATTGTGATGAAGAGGTGGGACTGGCTGTCATATGCCCATTCAAGCAGCAAAAATGTGGAGAATATCCCCTGAATGTGATACAGTTTATCAAATTGGATCGATCTGTCCATTTTCTGAATTGGTGGTAGAAGCTTGGGTAATGGTGCATGCTAGAAAACAAGGGTATCCGTGAATCACACATGATACTGAACTGTGTTTAAGTTCTCGGGAATACATGGTAATCTTTGGGCAGCAAATGTTTTACAGGATCTGATAGATTGGGCAGTCAATGTTTCACAGAATCGGATGGAAGCAAAAAGGAAGTGTGCATCAGCGTGAACGGCAGCAGAGAGGTTGACATGGATGAAGTGAAGCCATGATGAAATGCAAATCTGCTGGAAACTGTAAGACTCCTGATTGTAAATTTGTAACAGAAAAATAAAAAAAGAGGGATGATAGGGCTACAATGGCAGAAGGTCCACGGATCCACAAGATTGAAAAACAAGATATGATTGGTTTCTATCATATCAACAAAGATGTGGTATATTTTCTTGTATCTTCCTGTACTTCTGCAATACGCTGTGTAACAAAAGTGCTTAATTGAAAAATCATAGGTGCTGATGCCTTAACTTATTCTGGGAATGCCACGACCAGCCTGCTGAATGTTTAAGTTGATGAATACCAAAGATGTCTAGTCTTGTTACCGCCTCATACCCCTTTCATCCATCGTCTTATGCTGCCTGTCCCCCTTTCTCACTCATTCAGTTTCATTTTATCCCTTTTTCTCTCTTTGACATTGTTTTGTCTGTCGTTCACTTCCTCTTTCTTTCCCTCTTTTTTGCCGTTCACCCTCTCTCTATATCTCCCTATTGCAGAATCAAACATAAATCAACATCACATTCAGAGCAGAAGAGGAGTAGCAGAAAGCACATAGCAAGATCTTCTAGTCTGCCCCTTACCCAGCTAATGTTGACATCAATGTGTTTTCACAGCTTTGGTATTAACTTCCTTTGCCTGGGTCGATACTTCTATTAACGGTACACCATCTGACATCCCTGTGGTACCCCCGACACTTGTGAGGGGTAGGTGGTGGGCCCCATGTGCGCATGCAGCGTGCGGCAGCAATGAAGGGCGATAGAGGCCTATAGGCTTAAGCGGAGCACTCCAGAGAACAGCCACAGAGATACTCAGTCAGTGCCATCAGCCACGTGTGCTGACATCACCCTTTATTAAAGTCCAAGCCCGGCCCAGGGAGGTGCATGCAAACATTGTATGGTAGCGGCTGGATGGCTCACCACACCCCATCTAACGCATCAACTAAAATGTAACAGGTATAACTGATTGTTGAATAGTCGCCTCCCCCAGCCGAGGCAGTCCAGTGCGAGAGGTGACACCCCGGACTCCCACATGGCACTTTCCTGGCAACACCTTATCGCACAAAGTCCCGCAGCCTGGTGTTCGGCACGGGGTTGTCGCTGAAGTCATACCGATGGTGTTGACTCCGGCCTCCTACATCTTCAGTCCCCTCTGGAGGGCTGCCGGCCCCGGGTGCTGTCTTCCAGTGCTCCTCCATCTCTTCCAGTCTGCTCAGAGTGGCACTCATGTTCTGGCTACCATCCACGGCTCGGGATCAGCTTCTTCCCCCCAAAGTTCTCCTTCAGGGTCGGTGGCCGTACTGCGTGGGCTGGGTACTTTCTTAAACCAGGATATGTTGCGTGCTCTTCGTTGGTGTCCTTTCTCTGCCACTATTAAAGTTCCTTGGACCCTCACCACCTTCCAGGGCTCAGGTTCAAAAGGCGTGCAGAATTTGGACCCTGGATACCAGTCCTTCCCGACTACATAGTCCCCAACCTGGATGTGGCTGGTCTAGGACCTCTCTTTTTTGCTGGCCCTGTCATTGTTGTTCTTGAGGCGGGCCTGGGATTCTTCCACATCTATCACCGCGGGAGTCCATGCTTTACTGTTGGTTAGTCCATCCCGCACTGCTCTTTTTACTATGAGGTCATGGGGTGCACACTTCATTGTGCAGTGCGGTGTTTGTCTGTATGCCCTCAGGAATTGATGTAGACACGTCTCCAGGTGGACTCCTTGGGCCACCCTGATCCGGAGGGCCTTATTCAATGTCCGAATAAACCTTTCCACATCTCCGTTGGCTTGCGCCCACTGGGGTGTTATTTTCCTGTGCCTGATGCCCAGCTGTTTGAGAAACTCCTGAAATTCTTGGCCTTAAAATGGCGGTCCATTGTCTGTGCGCACTTCCTCTGGCAGCCCAAGCAGCACAAATGTTTTTTCAAGCGACAGTTGCAAGTATTGAAAAGCTGTCGAGGCCACCAATTCTGCTACAGGGAAATTCGAATGGCTGTCAACCATCAGGGCCATTTGTTGGCCAACTGGAAAGCTACCGAAGTTCAGACTCACACGTTCCCACAGTGACAAACTGGGCCTTTCGGTGATAATGGGAGTGACCGGCGGATCCGCCCTGGTTATAATACAGGCGAGACACCTCCTGACTTTGTCTTCCACCATCCAATCTAGGCCCGGGAACCACCCCTTGGTTCGCAGTTGCGCTTTAGTTTTCTCGATTCCCTGATGTCCTTGGTGTGCCAGCTCGATCGTGCGTTCTCGGAGGGCCGCTGGCACTACAAGTCGGTAGCCTCTCAGAATGACCCCATTTCCTGCTGCATTCAGCTCCCTTCGACACCGCCACATACTCTCCCAGTACTCCTTCTCCTCAGTCGTTCTTGGCTCATTCCCGCTCAGGAACCACTTCCATTGGTTGTCTTGCAGAGTCCGGCTCACCTCCTGTAGGCACTCATCTTCCACAGATGCTTTACGGATGTCTTCCAACAGTAGAGCTTGAGGCGGTACATCGTCCAGTAGTTGCTGCACATATATCTCAGCACCCTCATCCACCTCAAGCCCTTGTGTCCCCTTAGGAGCTAGGGGATGTCTTGACAGATAGTCGGTGGGGTTGCTCGCCCCTGGACAGTACACAACCTCACACTGATACTGCTGGGACTGGACGGCCCACCTTCAATTTGCAGCGGTCCACTTCACGCTGTCCCCACGAGGATGGGCACTAGCAGCTTGTGGGCAGTTATTACGGTGACATGGTGTCCACACAGGTAGATATGAAAGTGTTGACTTGCCCACCGAATAGCTAGCACCTCCCTCTCAATTTGGGCATATCTGGTCTCCACAGCCATGAGTGATCGGCTGGCATAAGCGATGGGAACCCATTCCTCTTGGTCCGACCTCTGTAGGAGTGTAGCCCCCAGCCCCACCGGACTAGCATCCACTATCAGCTCTGTGGCCGCTCCTGGCCTAAAATTTGCTACGCCTGTGAGAAGTGCCTTCTTTACATTGGCAAAGGATTGTGCCTCCTTGTCTGTCCACCGCCATGAGGTGTCCTTCTTGGTCAACTGTCACAATGGTTCAGAGAGAGTAGCTAGTCGGGGATAAATCGGCCACAGTAGTTGGCCATACCCAGGAAACTCCTTACTTTGGACAGCGTCTGGGGGATGGCTGCAGTTCTGATGGCTTCCACCTTGACAGGGTCCACCTGAAGCCCTTTTTCAGAGAAACGGTATCCGAAGAACTCCACTTCGGTGGCATAAAATTCACATTTCGTCTGATGCAGTGTTAGGCCATGATCCACCAACCTCTTCAGGGTGGTTCTCAACCTCACGTGGTGTTCTTCCAGTGATTTTGAAAAAGTTAGGATGCCGTCACTCACATTGATAACTCCAACGAGGCCAAGGCAGGTATTTAGCAATCTTTTTGACTTTATCATAGTAAAGAGAAAAAATGTGGGCTGACGCGAATTGTTGCATCTAAACCTTGTGAAACACATTAAACAACGGTGCGGTATTTTACAAGCCCTCATGGCCACCAGGGCGGCACTTTTTTTGACGCTCTGGGGGCGCAGCACCATTTTCCATATTTACGAGATGGTGCTAAAGCGCTTTGAGTGGCTTAAAGCCACCTTGCACATATGCCCTTTTCTGCAGCAGTCTTCTGCAGCACAGGGGCATGCAATAGGTGTTGCTGTTGGCGTTCCACAGCAACACCCATTGCTTTATGACACTGCCCCAGAAATACATGGCTGCGACAGTGCCAAAAACGAATACCAGGTGGTAGAATGGCGATATGAGGAAAAATTATTAATTTCTCCTTGCTTTTTTGCTCTTTATATATGTGCTGCATTTTGCAGCAATCATAGAAGGAGCAATCGCCATTATTGTTATTATTATTAAGTGTTCCTTCCTGCACATAAACCATTGTCCCTGCAGCGCAGGCACCCTTGCAACATGGCAGCAGGTTGCCTGCGCTGGCGCTAGGCAGTTTTTTTACACCAGCACTGGGGAAAACACAGGGGTGAAAATGTCGGAGTGAGGTGCTGTCAAATTTGGTGCAGCTTCGCGCTTCGACATTTTATTGCGAATTTGCCCACAAGAATGGCACCCTTCTTAACTTTGCATTGCTTGATACTGCGAAAGTCAGCAAATACAAACATTGCTTTCATATTTCGGTTTTGTGACTGCATTTCTGAATGGTTACTGTCTATTAACCCTCTCACTCTGGTTTGGCGGCAGCCCAAAATGCATGCCTTTGTGTCAATTATCACGACGTAATCCTGATGATCGCGATGAATTCGCAAAAGAAAGCAGGAGTCGGAAAACCTTTTTTTCCTTAATACTTTTATATTTCTATACTCCACTTTCTTGGAACATCCTCACTAAGGATCTTACCTAACTTATAAAACAAAGAACCTAAACCTCTCCAATTTGTAAAAAAATAATATTTGGGTCCCTAACACCCTTCCCTCAATACACCCCATGCAGATTCTCCATAGAAAACCTACTAGAACCAGTAGGTCACAAGTTCACAACACATTCCAGAACGGCCATACTGGTTACAAAATGAACTACTGCAGGTGCACTTACTGTAAAGCATATCCACCTCTGTATTAAATGTTTTTCTATTTACCAGAGCCAATGAGACATTTATTTACTAATAATTTCCAAATGCAACCTACTTTTATTCACCTCAATATTTCCTTCATCCAATCAAATTTCGAGTTTTTTTCAAACCACCAGTACACATCCATTTTCACCGTCTGTCATAGTACCAACTGTGATATTCAGCTGCAGACCTGCCCTGTGTCCTACTCCGTCCTACAAAATGCTTAGAATGTGGATTGTGGGCCACAGCTATGTCAATTGGGCTAGAGAAGACGCAAAAAACAAAGGTATTGACAGTGACTTGGGCTTGCCAAATGTGAAGATTAGTTGGTTTGGTAAGAAAGGGTTAAAGGTTTATCATCTGCTGCCTTTGGTTAAAACCATGGTGGATTTCCAAGTTCCCCACCTCATAATTGTGAACTGTGTGGGCAATGACCTAGGCACATTGACTGTGGTAGGGCTGGTAATCCTAATGAAGGATACCCTTGCAGAACTGATGTCACTTTTCCCTCACACTGTCTTGGTGTACTCTAATATATGCTAAAGACAGAAATGGAAGTGGTCAAATCAGTTCTATCTACATAGTGACAAAGCCAGGAAACATGTTAACAAAACTGTTTCTGCTTTCCACAGGGACCATACCATGGGCTTGATGAAGCAAGGTGCAGAACAAAATTTTGTTCAAACTTGCGAAGTTAATCTCCCATAACTTTAATTGAATTAATATGTTTGTGGTGAAAATTACTAATCAACTTAGTTTAAAATTGCATACATTTATACACGTGGGATTAACTAATGTGCTTTATGTTGCAAATGCAAAGAGAAAAAATAATAAACTAACCTTGTCTATTGTCTTTGTCAGTATTAAATGCGGCAGTTTAATTAATGGCATGTGCTTATTATGTGTGCTTATGTTATGTCTTTCTGTGATAAAAGCATAAAAGAGTTTGTGTGGTTCCTGAAGGAAAGGTAGATATAATGCTGCCTGTTTGTGCTTTGCAAGGTAACATAATTAATGGGTTAAATTAGTATAGGGGGCAGGTAACAGAATGGGTCTCAATTCTTTAATTAATTGATGTCTTGTGTTTGTTTAATAATAGTTTCCGAAGTGAGGCGTAATGGTGGTTCAGCTTGTCCAGAGCGATTCTTTGCACATGCGCAGCTGTGAAGGTTTTTGCTGCATCGACATTAATAATTGAATAAGCAGTATTTCAGCTGAGTTAAACGTGCACTCGAAGAAAAAGGCTCAAGGACAGGAACTTGATTTGCCTGCCAAGGCTAGGAAGTGAAAGTTTGAAACTCTGGAAAAAGAATCCATTCTGAGGAAACTGGAAGACGTAGGAATGAGAGACAATAGGGCTTATGTAAAAGCCTGGTCCTGGTCAAGTAACGGACATGACTTAATGTTTTATCGTGGACTGACACCAGCCAGGCAATGAAAAGCATGGATTTTCATGAAAAGATATAAAATGTAGTAAGTTTAGCTAGAAAGAAAGGTATAAAACCTGACACTTGGAGCAGGGAAAATACGCTTGCTGTTCCGATTCCTGAATGACGTGACATGCTGTTGGACTTTTGGCGCACGTAAGGACAGCAGACTTTGAAATGATTTTACCTTTCTAGGTGATGAGGGAAATAGACAGGGAAATAGTTTTAGGGAATGGAAACTGTTATTCTGCTAATAATTCATAATTCTGTGTTTGCTTTTAAACTGTCAGTTTATTAAATCACTTCCTTATTAAAATGCTGCTTTCTTATTTACTTATAAAATAAAGATTCTAAAACGTAAATGCTTTTATTCTTTGAAAATAAAGCTAATAAAAATTAGATTTGAAGTGACAAGCTGGTCTTGTTTATTCATGGTCTAGTTTCCATCAGTTGATTCATTCGCCTTTAGTGGCTTGCTTAAAAATGATATATGTTTAAAACCAATGGTGAAACATTTAAACTGCAGTTGTATATAATAGTGTAAATAGATTGAATGTAGACTTCATTAATCAGGCCACATGATTCAGTCGCTCAAAAATTGTCTCATTGGTGTTATGGGCCTATATATGTGTTTCATGATTAATGGTGAGTATTGAGGTGATAGATAGTGTTATTGAGACAGTCTTCCAAACGGAGCGCTGGATCAATTTCTTGGTAGCAGAGTTTGGTTACTATGGTAACTGGCACGTTACGTGGTAATTACATAGTAATTACATAGTATTAATGTCTAAAACATGTTAAGTTTGTTCAGTTGTTATATGTAGTCGAAAGGTTTTTTCCAGCAGTGTGAAAATTCCTGGTTAGTGCCGGCACATGAGTAGTGTGACAGGTGAAGTTACACAGTGCATTTGTTCTGTTTCAAAATAGTGGTATTGCCGTATATCACTAGTGTTGTGGACGTACAGCACACGTTTAGGGATTTTAGGTGTGTAAGGTAGAATGCATAATGTCTATGAAATCGTAGCTTTCGAGTATAGGGACTGGTGTCCTGTTCTAAAACTCACTGTGAAAAGAGTAGTAGAATTTATCTGAGCTTGAGTGAAGGGTAAGGAAGTGTTGTCTATCTTACTGGCAAGTGAGGATTTCTATTGGTGGGTTAAAGTCCTACTTAAGATTTCTGTATGCATGGTTAGGGTTTACTCTGTATGGATGTGCGTAAATGAATTTGTAATATATGATCGAGTTAAACTCTGAATTGTCTCTAAGGAGGTGTAAATTATCTCTGTATGTGCATTAAGAGAGAAACGAGTTTGTTATTACCAGCTAGAAGGGTAAAGTAGCCTTACTTTATCGACGAATTAAAATATTCTGTGAAAATAGCGTTGTCTATTAAAAAGAATACTTGAATGTTTGAGAAAGCTATCACTTTATTTTAGCGAAACAGACAAATGGTTTGTCTTTGTGGAGTTACTAATCGAATCCAATTGAAGGTTTTGTAAATATGGCGCTTTGAAAATATTTTGTAAAGGAGGTGTGAGTTTAAGGAGCGGAGCGAGAGACAGAGAAGCTGCAGCGGCAGCATACGTCACAAGAGTCGCGCTGTGATTGGCTGACATACGTCACAGTGTTCGCGCACCGATTGGCTCACGTGACTAAGGCAAGCTTTCAGCTGATTGGCTCATTCTGAAAAGCAATAATTCTATTGGTTGAGCAAAGTTGTGACGTAGTCTAACCTGATTGGCTTGTTGGTGAGTTTCGCGCACGGATTGGTTGGTGTGGCGGAATAACAACTTCCTTGTTACGATCGTTTCCGAAGTAAGAGAAACAGTTTAAAAACATGGATTATTATTACATGAAGGAGAAAAAGAAGCTATCATGGTTTCAGAAATTGAAAAATAAACTTAAACCTGACAAGAAAATTAAAACACGAGGTGGAAAATTAATTCATAAGTATAAAACACCTGCAGCGTATATGTTGGGTGAATATGGATATCATACTTGTCTATGGATTGAGAATTAGATGAAATATACCGAAAATGATGGTGTATTAGCTTGGCCGGAAGACGGATCATTTAATATACGAGTTTCGAAAAATTTAAGAGAAAAGATGATGAATCTTGTACCAAAGCCTAGACCTACTCAATTTGAGGCTTTAGCTGAATGGGAGGATGAAATGTTTGAACTAGAGCGAGAGAGTAGAGGTATACCAAGAGGTACTGGATTAGGTCTTGATAGAGAAACACATGAGGATAGAATGCGTCGATGGAGACGTGCAGACATGTGTGATGGTTTGTACCCAGCGAGAATAGTTGGTGAGGCAACTGGACAAAAGAGTACCCAAAAGAGAAATAATAAAAATTGTGAAGAAAGTGATCAGTATTTGAATAAATTTATACAAGAAAACCGCCACCTTATCAACCAGTTTGTTCATGGTCTTCCCCAAGTGCTCCTCCAAGAGCAGTAAGCCCTCCTAGAGAAGTTATTGCTTCTCCAAGAGAAATTATTAACGAGACACCTCCTAGATCAAACCCGAACAATAGAAAAACCCCTCACAGAGTAGAAACCAGATGTAGTTCAAGTATATCAGGTGAAAATAGAAATTATGCTGAAACGCCTGTTCAAAGAAATGCAACCCCAAGAATTGAAATGAGAACAGAAAGATGTGAGGAATTACTAAATACCTCAGACTATTTTCGTTCAAAAGATGAGTTAATACAGCAGTTAACTAAAAGCATGAAAGCAGTAACAGTTCCTGTAACGATTGGACCTGTTCTTCCAGTATTTGATCAAAAAGAAGCTAGATATTCAGCTTTAACTGTTCCATTAAATTCAGAAATACAGAAAGTGGCTGAAAATTTTTATTCAGATTTGTCTGAAATACATCAAGAGAAATTAATGATGCCTGATTCAACTTTTAATCAAAGTTTGTTAAGTAAAACTCTATCTGCTGCAGAATCTGACTCTGGAACTCCAGAAAAGAGTCCGAATAAAATAGATTTAACCCCGCAAAACCCAGAATGTAAATTACTTGATGTTGCAAAATTGAAAGCAGATTTAGAGGAATTAATAATTGGAACGATTGGAACTGACAATTTGAAGCTGTATCAGGAAGATGAATTATTATTTCTTTGCAAAAGCATTAAATGGAAAACGAAAAACAAATATAATCAATTAGAGGAAATGGCTACTGAACTAGGAGTAGATTTAAGTAAGCAGAAGAATTTGCAGAAATATTATAGAGTGGATTTCTCTGAAAAAGATATCGAGAATATGAATACCACAGGAAGAATCATTCATATAAAAGACTTAATTGTGGTTTTGAGAATATTGGGTGAATTAAGTAAATGGAGAGTAAAATGGACTAAGAAAAGAGATGAAGACAAAACAAGTTTAGCATTTCCTGTCAGAGAAAAGAAGGAAGAAGTAGTAGATGAATTCCCAACGAGAGAAATACCGGGAGGAGGGTATGTGCATGTCCCATGGACAAGGCAGGACATTTTACTGTTCACTAATGATTTTCCTCCTTTAAGAGAAAAACCTGTAGAATGGTATCGACAGGTAGACATATTTGTGAAAGTTTCAAAGGTTTTGTGGGTTGATCTTGATGGATTTTTTGACATAGTTGTCCCATCAGATCTATGGACAGAATGTAAAATTTCTATAGATTGGCCAAAAGAAGAACATCTTCGACATAAAGTAACAGGCGCTCCTTCATCAGATGTAATGAATGTGTACGAAAAGGTAATTGTGTGGTTGAAAAACAAGATTCCCTCAAACGAGGTAGATTGGGTTAAAATAGATAGAACAACCCAAGAGCCAAAAGAATCAGTACATTCATTTTATGAAAGATTACTGCTGGTATTTAAACAATACAGTGGTTATGAAAATGTAAGTGAGAAAGATATGAGCCATTTCATATACAGATTTGTTTATGGCTTAAGACCTGAAATTGGTGAAATGATTAGATCTGGAATAGTTGGTAGGCAATCACTCACAGTAGATGACATTTTGAGAAAAGCAAAATACTGTAGTGATGAATTAGATGCAAAACAAAATAAGCTAAAAGAAAAGGCTATGTGGGCACAGGTAAAAGTGGCTGAGCAACTAATAGCAACATTAGGAAATAAAGGTGTTGATCAGAATCAAGGGAGATTTAAAGGTAATTATAATAAACCGAAATTGATGGGAAATATAGAAGAGTTAAAACAGAAACTCCCATGTTTGAATTGCGGCGAAATTGGACACTGGAAGCGCAAATGTAAGAATCCGCCCAGAAATTTTAAAAATGCATCATTGAATCCACAGATGCAGAATGAGATAAATCAGCAGCAACAGCTACAGCGACATGTAGTGATTCAGCAAAGTCAGATACCACAACCGCCACTTCCAAACTGTGTAAATGTGCAGAGATACAGTGCAGAAACAGGATTCAGCGGAGGTGAACAGGTAAACAGATTGCCAAGAGTGAATGTGTCGAATGTGTCACAACTATTTTTGATGGAGGGAGTGAATCTGATGATTACTTCTGACGGTGCCTGAGAGAGGAGGAAGAGTGTGTGCTTGGAGCCACTCTTGAGGTAGATCAGTCTGGTCCATTTGTAAATGGTAAAGTGAATGATGTAGAAATTACTTTCCTAGTGGATACAGGTGCTACCCGTCCTACTGTTAGATCAGTGGAAATAGAAAACCTCCCTCTCTCTGGTGAAAAGATCCAAGTAGTAGGTGTAGCAAATCAGCAAATAAAAACAGATCTAACTGAACCAGTTGAAGTTGAAATAGGTAAATTTAAAGACATGCATAAATTTGTAGTTTGTAATAGCAGTCCTGTAAATCTATTAGGTAGGGATATCCTTTGTAAAATGAATTGTAAAATATATTGCTCACCGGATGGTATTGAGCTTCAAACTCAAGAAGTAGATGGACTTTACAAATTAACAATGTCAATGGTTGAAGCAGAGGAAAGTAAATTATTTCCTGTGTTTGACAAGAATAATCTACCCTGCGAATTAAAAGACACAGTGAATGTTAAAATTTGGGATTTCACTGGAGATGAAATGGGCCTGATGAAAAATGTAGATCTAGTAAAAATATCAGTAAAACAAGGAGCAGATTATCCAAACATTCCTCAGTACATAATGAAAGCAGAAGTGATTGAAGGAGTTATTCCTGTAATTGACAAGTTCATAAAGCATGGTGTTCTAAAAGAAATTGAGAGTAGTCCATGCAATTCACCGAGTATGGGAATTAAAAAGCCAAACGGAACTTTCAGAATTGTTCAAGACCTGAGAAAGGTTAATAAAATTGTAGTTCCATGTTGCCCAATTGTCCCAAACCCAGCGGTAATTTTATATCAGATTCCGCATGATGCAGAATGGTTTACAGTTATTGATTTGTGTAATGCATTCTTTACTGTTCCATTGCATCCAGAGAGCAAGCAAATTTTTGCGTTCCGGTTCAAAGAGCGCATATTAGCATGGTGTCGTATCCCTCAAGGGAATACTGAAAGTCCATCCATTTTTAATCAGTTGTTAAAGAAATCCTTGGAAAATTTAGATTTGCCTGGAAAATCTACATTGGTGCAGTATATTGATGATCTCCTTGTGGCTGGAAAAACAAGAGATAATTGTGTAACTGATACCATTACTATTTTAAATCATCTGGCAGATGAGGGACATAAAGTATCTCCTGCAAAATTACAGTTTTGCAAACAAGAAGTAAAATATCTTGGTCACAGAATTGCAAAGGGAGTCAGACAAGTGACAACAGAGAGAATAAAAATGATTCAAGCAATGCAACCTCCAAAAACACAGAGGCAGGTTAGAATGTTTCTAGGAATGGTAGGTTATTGTCGCCAATGGATTAGTGGATTTTCAGTAATTGCAAAGCCACTGCAGAGACTGACAAAAGCAGACATAAAAGACCCAATTAGTCTATCAGAAACTGAGTTACAAGCTTTTGAACAGTTAAAAAGAAGTCTGTGTGAAACTTCAGCATTGGGAATGCCGGACTATGAAAAAGAGTTTGAGCTGTATTGCAGTGAAAGGGAAGGATGTGCATTATCAGTTCTGATTCAAAGACATGGAAGACTGTGAAAGCCAATATCATATTTCTCCGCTGTTCTTGACCCTGTTGCATAAGCATTACCAGGTTGCTTAAAAGAAGTAGCTGCAACAAGTGTGAGTTTGGAACAAAGTGAAGGAATAATGATGGGATTTCCTGTAAAAGTATATGTACCACACTCAGTTGATATTCTCCTTACAAGAAGCAGAACACAAAATTTGACAAATAGCAGGCTAACAAAATATGAAAAGGCTATCCTTGGCTCAGATAACGTTTCGATTGCGAGATGTGTGAATTTAAATCCTTCCACAAGGTACTGAAACAGAAATCAGAGATGAAGTTGATCATGAATACCTGGATGTGATGGAATATTGCACTAAACCCAGACAGGACATTAAAGATGTCCCATTAGCTGAATCAGATTATGTTTTGTTTGTTGATGGTTCATGTTTAAGGACAGATGAAGGTGTTCTGAGTGCAGCATATTCGGTATGCACAGTTGCAGATGTAATTGAAGCATCTTGTCTGAAAGGAATTTGTTCAGCTCAAGTAGCAGAATTGATTGCTTTGATTCATGCATGTGAATTGGGAAAAGAGCTAAAAGTTACCATAGTGACTGATAGTCAGTATGGATATGGTGTAGTCCATGACTATGGCCAGCTCTGGTCTCAAAGAGGTTATTTAACTTCTGCGGGATCACCAATCAGAAATGCACAGTTGATCAAAATACTGATCGATGGAATTCAACTTCCAGAGAAAATTGCAGTTGTAAAGTGCACAGCACATAAAAAGGAGAGGATTACATAACAAAAGGAAATGCATATGCTGACACAATAGCTAAATTCTGTGCTGAAGAAAATATGGCAATTAATAGGGAAAAGGCAAATGAACATGTTTTGAACTCACTTATGCTAACATCTGTAGTTGTCAGTTGGCAGGGAGTAAAACAGTTGCAAGATGAGGCAAACGATGAGGAAAAAGATACATGGTTAAAAGCAGGATGCAGACAGAGACAAGAAAATGAGGTTTGGGTTTACAAAGATGACAGACCAGTAATGCCAGACAGTATGATTTCTGACATGGCACGCATGTACCATGGTCCAGGACATATTGGAAGAGATTCAATGATTAGATTATTTAGACAGACATGGTACAATACAAAATTCAGGATAATTGCAGAATCCCTTTGTCAGAGATGTCTTACCTGCCAACAGATAAACCCAAATAGGAAAGCTGTTGTGAGCATGGGAACTATAGGACTAAGCATGAGCGAAAAATCCGCTCCGATCGCGGATTTTGCGGATTTTCGGTAAATCCGCGATCCGCGAACTCTCGCGAATTTACCGAGAATCCGCAATCCGCGATCGGAGCGGATTTTGCGGTCAAAAGTTCAAGCCTAATGCATAATTTACGATGGCGCCGGCAAGCTGCCAGCGCCATCCTCAAATGGTTACTTAATTAGCTTCGACAGGAAGCTCTAACAGATAAGATAAAGCAGGGGCTCGAGCGCCTGCTTTATTTTATCAGTTGGAGCTTCCTGTTGAAGCTAATTAAGTAACTTTTGCAGGATGGCGCTGGCAGCTTGCCGGCGCCATCGTAAATTATTTACATGGTGTCTTCTTGAATAAATATGAAGGGCAGGGTTCATTCTGGCACGACGGTCCTGGCACAAAAAATAAACCTCAACAGGAAACACTTGCAGATATCAATAACGCATGTGCCCTAGTTGAAGCTTAAATTCAGTGACTCATTCATCAGCCCAAAAATAATCGTGAGCGTTGTGGAGGCTGGGCAGGTGTGCCTTGTTCCCAAATATACCATCGAAAATCCGCTGTGATGCTGGTCTCTGACCTTTTATACACACAAGAGGCATGTGCGCTCGCATGGAAGCCCCGTCCGTTTGGCCCCGCCCACACACTCGAGGTGTGCACCGTCTTCCCGCCATTTACCCACTATGATGGACATTTCACTCAAGGGACCCCTGCGCACTTCGGCGCGATTGCATAGTAACACACACTTGGTCGCTGGAACTAGTTGAAGCGCAAATGCAGTGACTCATTCATCAGCCCAAAAAAAATCGTGAGCGTTGGGAGGCTGGGCAGATGTGCCTTCTTCCCAAATATACCATCGAAAATCCGCTGTGATGCTGGCCAGAGGCATTTGCATCTTTGACTTTTACGAGCGCAATCCCCGTGCTGTTCCTGTGACCAGGGGCTTCTGTCTCTTAATCTGCTGCTCTGATCGGTCTCTGACCTTTTATACACACAAGAGGCATGTGCGCTCGCATGGAAGCCCCGTCCGTTTGGCCCCGCCCACACACTCGAGGAAGCCCCGCCCCCAAATCCGCAGATCCGCTAAATCCGCGGATTTTGCGGATCCACGATCCGTGAATCCGCAAATTCGTGAATCGTGGATCCGCAAAATCCGCCCATGCTTATATAGGACGGGAGGGTGGTCCATTTACCAGATTACAGCTTGACTTCATTGATATGCCACCTCATAACAAACTCAGATATGTCTTGGTGATAGTCTGTTTGTTTTCAAGATGAGTGGAAGCATTCCCAACATGCCGCAATGATTCAATTACTGTGGCAAAATTGCTCTTGAGAGAAATCATACCAAGGTATGGATTACCTGTGACGGTCGAGACAGATCGTGGCACACATTTTGAAAACAGATTGCTACAATTGGTTTGTGAAGCTTTGGATATAAAACAAAAGTTGCATTGTGCTTACAGTCCAGAAGCATCAGGTGTTGTTGAACAAGTGAATGGTACAATAAAAAACAGAATAGCAAAAATGTGTTTAGCAACAGGAATGAAGTGGACTGATGCACTTCCACTTGTTTTGATGTCTTTGAGAAGCATTCCAGATAGAAAAACAGGACTGAGCCCTCATGAGATTTTAATGGGTAGGGTCATGAGGCAAGCATTTGTTCCAGTTGATAAGCTGTTGAGCATTAATGATAGTATCATTATGGATTATTGCAAAAATCTATCTGATGTGGTGACTTCTGTGTTCCATCAGGTGGGAACTGAAGTGATTACAAAAGAGAAGGAACAAGCTCATGATCTGTTACCAGGTGACTGGGTGAGGACAAAAGTTCACCGAAGAAGAAACTGCCTAGTACCAAGGTGGCAGAAGGCAAGACAGGTGATATTAATCACAACAAATGCAGTAAAGTGTAGGGGTTTAAAGAGATGGATTCATGCTAGCCACACCATTCGTGTGCCAGCACCTGAGAATCCTGACAAAGGTGATACAACAGCTGATTCAGATTCTGAAGAAGAGACTGAAAGAAATGCAGATCCTGAAGATCGACAAGAAAGTCGACATCTGGAAAATTCAATTGCGAATGAGGCATTGAATGAAGAAACTGAAGAAATTGTGATACAAGAATCTGAAAATGACGAAGATCTGCTAGATAAAGAAGCAGAAAAAGAAACTGAACAAGAAGTGATTCAAGATCAAGATCAGGAGAGTATTGAAAAGCAGATTGGAAGCTCTGAAAGCAGGAACAGAAATTCGGAAACTGGGAAGTTGGAAGTAATTGAAGAAGAAGAAGAAGAAATTCCAAGTACCAGCTATAAGAATGATTTTCCTAACAGAGTGAAACTGCTGAGTAAAGAAGTACCTAGATCTAGAGAAGAATCAGATACAGTAAAACTGATTATTAATGAATCAGCTGACAACACAGAAAGTGAAACAGATGAAAGTGGAGATGAATCGAAAGTGAAAAGATCACGGAAAAGAGCTTGGAGAGTGGAGTATAATGTAGCAGAACCGAAAAAGAAATTATCAAGAAAAGGAGATAATTGGCCAAATGAAAATGAAGGCCTAAAATTCAAACTAGCAAAAGAGCAAGTCAATGAGATCTCGAGTCAAAGGGAAGAAGACTTGAATAAGAAAAAACAAGCAGGAAAGAAAATAGAAGTGATAAACAATAGAGCAAAAAGATTAATAAAGCCAAATCAGAAGTATAAGTCACCTGAATGGACTTATATAATTATCCCACCAGTAGTAGAGGTAAACAGTAGTCAAGGTAATTTTGATGATGCAAGTGACAATGATTGATTTTGTTTCTTAGGTGACACAAGGTTGAAGAAATTGTGTTAGGTGACATAAGGTCGAAGAAAGTGTGTTAGCTGGAAAACACATTGCATTGATGTATGACATAAGGTCGAAGAAAAACTGTTAGAAAATAGAGTTTTCTGTTAAAAAAAAAAGAGGGGAGTATATTTAGTATTTTTCAATTTTTGTTTTTGTTTAAAGGCTCTTGTTTTAAAGTAAAGATGCCTTCTTTTAATAATAATTTGAGATGCTCCATTTTCAAGAGATGCTGCAAATTGTCTTCAATATGTGTAATCTTGAATATTTTAGTTTGGTTAATTTTAGCTGTCATTTTTCCTTTTGGAATAGATAAAGAAATGTATAAGACTAACATGACTAGTAAAGCTGTGGTTAATCGTGATAAGGTAGATAAGTCTGATAAAATAATTGCACATAAACCAGAAATTCACCAAGATAGATCTATTGAAGATTTTTCTAGTAATACATTTTCAAGACTTTTATCTGAATACGTTAAGGTGATGGACGCAAAAGATTGCTACATTTGTGTAAAGTTACCTACTTCTGTGTCTGAAGGTGTTACGTATAATATGCTTCCTCTTACTTATGGTATTACCTTCAGTGTAATAGCTAGCTTGTTTTATCAAACCGGTCGTTTAGAATTTTATTACTCTGACTTTGAGGAAATTTTTGCAAATTTAAAAGTAGAAAATAGCTTGAACAAAGTGAAACATGCTAAACAGATGAGGGAATTTTTCCTAGTAACTAATGAACTCACTTATGAGTATGCTTTAAAAAATAATTTAACATGTAAATTGAGAACGGAGGAAAAGACGTTCTTAAAAATGGTGGAAGAGAGAAGGGCTATTTATAAGCGTAATGAGATGTTGAAACAAACTAAGTCTAAATTTTGGCAGAAAGAAGATGAAAAACTCAATGGCAGAAATGAAAATGTTGCAATTCACATAGATGAACCTGTTAGTTGGAAATGTTGTATTAGAAGAGATAATACTTTGTTTGAGAATTATTTTGTAGGTGCAAGTCAATGTGAAGACACTTATCGAATTATTGGGGATGGGGATTTAAAGGAGGCAAAGATCCAATTTTTCCTGGAATTTATTTTGTTTGTGGGAATAAAGCTTATTACAATCTCCCTGACCACTGGTATGGGACTTGTCATGTTGGTTTAGTTTTCCAAAAAAATTTCATGTAGATAGAAATGCAAAAGGTTCATTTGAAATTGGCAAACACCTGAATAGATTTAAAAGAGAAAGCTTCTCATAAATAATGGGAGACATATTTGGTGCAATTATACCTATGGTAGGAATAACCTTGAATGCAAACAAAATCAGAAAAATGTCTACAATTGTTGATAGATTATCAACTGATACTGCAAGTGGATTTCAATTAGTGAATACAGAGCTTATTGCTATGAGAAGTATGGTAATGCAAAATCGTCTTGCTTTAGACATTTTGCTAGCAAAAGAGGGTGGAGTCTGTGGGATTTTGCATGTCCAACATTGTTGTACATATATCCCTGATGAGAGTCGGAATATAGAAATGTACATTAGAAACATATCTGAATTACATGATGAGGTAGAACCTTTAGAACATGATAGTTTTTCAGAGCGTTTAAGTAAAAGATTTACAGCAATTAAACACTGGTTTCAAGAGATTGGTAGTTCAATTATAGGTAAAATAGTTTTCCCTTAAATAATCATAGCTATAATGATACTTTTGTTAAAAATTAGTTGCATGATTCACAAGAGAAGAAAACATGTTATGGAAAAGAAAAGAATTTCAAACTAAGAAAGGAGAAAGAAAAAGAAATAGAATTAGAAGAGTTTCGAAGAACTCAATATGAATGTTGCATAAAAGTGAATGAATCTAAACTTTAGAAATACTAATATTAAGAAAGTCCAAAACATGTTCAAGGGTTGAAAATGTATACATTTTGGGTATTGTTTGGTGATTTTTAAATCAACAGATGAGGGAGTTGATGAAGCAAGGTGCAAAAAAAAAATTTGTTCAAACTTGCGAAGTTAATCTCCCATAACTTTATTTGAATTAATATGTTTGTGGTGAAAATTACTAATCAACTTAGTTTAAAATTGCATACATTTATACACGTGGGATTAACTAATGTGCTTTATGTTGCAAATGCAAAGAGAAAAAATAATAAACTAACCTTGTCTATTGTCTTTTTCAGTATTAAATGCGGCAATTTAATTAATGGCATGTGCTTATTATGTGTGCCTATGTTATGTCTTTCTGTGACAAAAACATAAAAGAGTTTGGGGCCGATTAGGATGGCGGACGGACTTGCGTCCGTCCGCCATCCCAGAGGTGGAGGGACCGTCCGCATGGGCTGCGGCGGTCCCTCCGTGCAAATCAGGATGTGACGGCCACCCTGGCGGTCACATCCTGGATATTTAACATTGCGGCGGGTGCTGCTTCAAGCAGCACCCGCCGCAATGTTAAAAGTGCATGTGTAGCATTTACATGCACAAAGCGGCAGGCACCTCGCGGTGCCTGCCGCTTTGTGCATGTAAATACTGGGGGGTACCATAGGTACCCCCCATGTGCACCCCCCACCCGCCTACACCCTGGGGGCCCGCAACGGGTCCCCAAAAGCAAAAGTACACATGCTTTTCCACGGCAGAAAATCCGCCGCGGAAAAGCATGTTTACTAATGCTTCCTAATTTGGCTGGCGGTGTCTGATAGACACTGCCAGCCAAATGAGAGCTTTTCCGCCGCGGTTGTAATCCGACCGCGGCGGAAAAGCTGCGGACAGAAACCAAGACCCACCAGCCATCGTAATGCGGCGGTGGGTCTTTGGTGGGTCCGCAGAGGAATTTCCGCCTCCTCCGGGCCGGAGGTGGCTTCCGCCGGCTCCGGAGGAGGCGGAAAATCCTCCATCATAATCGGCCCCTAAGTGTGGTTCCTAGTAACATAATTAATGGGTTAAATTAGTATAGGGGCGGGTAACAGAATGGGTCTCAATTCTTTAATTAATTGATGTCTTGTGTTTGTTTAATGATAGTTTCCGAAGTGAGGCCTAATGGTGGTTTAGTTTGTCCAGAGCGATTCTTTGCACATGCGCAGCTGTGAAGGTTTTTGCTGCATCGACATTAATAATTGAATAAGCAGTATTTCAGCTGAGTTAAACGTGCACTCGAAGAAAAAGGCTCAAGGACAGGAACTTGATTTGCCTGCCAAGGCTAGGAAGTGAAAGTTTGAAACTCTGGAAAAAGTATCCATTCTGAGGAAACTGGAAGACGTGGGAATGAGAGACAATAGGCCTTATGTAAAAGCCTGGTCCTGGTCAAGTAACGGACATGACTTAATGTTTTATCGTGGACTGACACCAGCCAGCCAATGAAAAGCATGGATTTTCATGAAAAGATATAAAATGTAGTAAGTTTAGCTAGAAAGAAAGGTATAAAACCTGACACTTGGAGCAGGGAAAATACGCTTGCTGTTCCGATTCCTGAATGACGTGACATGCTGTTGGACTTTTGGCGCACGTAAGGACAGCAGACTTTGAAATGATTTTACCTTTCTAGGTGATGAGGGAAATAGACAGGGAAATAGTTTTAGGGAATGGAAACTGTTATTCTGCTAATAATTCATAATTCTGTGTTTACTTTTAAACTGTCAGTTTATTAAATCACTTCCTTATTAAAATGCTGATTTCTTATTTACTTATAAAATAAAGATTCTAAAACGTAAATGCTTTTATTCTTTGAAAATAAAGCTAATAAAAATTAGATTTGAAGTGACAAGCTGGTCTTGTTTATTCATGGTCTAGTTTCCATCAGTTGATCCATTCGTCTTTAGTGGCTTGATTAAAAATGATATATGTTTAAAACCAATGGTGAAACATTTAAACTGCAATTGTATATAATAGTGTAAATAAATTGAATGTAGACTTCATTAATCAGGCCACATGATTCAGTCGCTCAAAAATTGTCTCATTGGTGTTATGGGCCTATATATGTGTTTCCTGATTAATGGTGAGTATTGAGGTGCTAGATAGTGTTATTGAGACAGTTTTCCAAACGGAGCGCTGGATCAGGCTCTATCTTTAACAATCTGTGTTTTGACTTGCATGGAATATATAGAGGTGATGGTTTTCACTTTACACTTGAAGGGAACAGGGTGTTTCTAGGCAACCTGAAACTTTGCATACAGTCATATATGTAGCTGTCTTATACACACTCTCACCACACAGCCTCTTGCCAGAGCCACCCAACAGCCCAAAATTGTGTTTGTTTTCTTGAAAAAAAACGTAATCACGAGCATGTCATGAAATCGCAAAACAAATGCAGATATTCAACGACCACCACCACATTAAAAAATGTTGCAGTTGAAGTTGAAAATATTTGTAGAGCGCTCTATGACCAAGCGGTTTCCTGGCGCTGGGGGAATGATAGTGTCAGATGGAAGAGGCGGCCAGGGAATTATAGGTTAGTGAAGGCTTGGGCATACAGATGGGTTTTACCTTAAAAAATTCATTCTAGCTATTAAAATACGCACATTACTAATTTTAAGAATATGTTTATACACATATAATCATAGTAACTGTATTAAACCGTGTTTGAACCCTACTTTCTGTTTTAACAATTACGCCGAGAGTAGCGATGACTTTGCTAACCGGGACAATCGCGCCTTTTTGCACACCTTTTACTGTATTTTAGACAATATGGGTTTATTACCGCACTGATTAAAGTCATATTTTTATGAGGAGTTTTTATAAAAATAGTATTTTAAACCATTTTTTCATGTTTGCGAGTACTCTGAGTATCGCGAAGACGTTGGTAATTGCGATGATCGCGTTTATTTTTGTAAAGCGTGAAGGAATAAAAGATTCAACGTCCCTTTAGTGACCAACACTTTGTCACTCGTATTGCATCTTACACACATTACATTGTGGGTCGCAAGTTATATATAGCAATATAGTTACCTGGGCTAACTATAACTTATGCCCGCGCAATGCACTGCTTATGACCTCACATATTACATCACTCATGATATGGTCAGTGACATCACTTATGACATCACTAAAGATATCTCAAATGACATCACTGACCATGTCATAAGTGACATAGTTCATGAATGTCTCAGTAGGTCTGTAAGTGGGTGTGTGAGTCTAAGTGGGTCTGTGAGTGGGTGCATGAGTCTCTGAGTGGGTCTGTAACTGGGTGCATGAATGTCTAAGTGGGTCTGTGAGTGGGTGTGTGAGTGTCTGAGTGTGTCTATGAGTGGGTGCATGAGTCTCAGAGTGTTTGTGAGTGGGTTAATGAGTATATTAGTGGGTCAGTGAGTGGGTATGTGAGTTTGTGAGTGGGTCTGTGAGTGAAATTATGTGAGTGTCTGAGTGCTGTCTGTTTTGTCTTTTCTGCTTGTTTTTCTGCCCTCTGTTATGCCTTTCGTGCTCTTTTTTCAGCTTCTGTTTTACCTTTCCTGCTCATCTTTCTGCCTCTGTTTTGCCCTCTTTTCCTCTGTTTTGCCTTTCCTGCTCATTTTTCTTCTGTCTGTTTTGCCTTTTCTTTTTATTATCCTGCCCTCTGTTTTACATTTTCTTGCTTGCTTTTCTACCCTGTTTTGCCTTTTCTGCTCTTTTTTCTGCCTTCTGTTTTGCCCTTTCAGCTGTCTGCTTCTCCCTTTTGCCTTGCCTGTTCATTTTTCTGCCCTCTGCACAAGGGAGAGGGGGTGATTTCAGCCCCAAGGACCCCATCCGCTGGGCCCAGCAATTGTTAAATGGGGGAGCGAGGCCACACGGCCCACTCCCCAGGCCAATTGCAGCCCCAGTCTCCTCTTTCTACAGGGCCCAGCCTTAAGTTATATGTATTCAACAGGGAAGGGGGGGCCAAACAGCCCCCCTCCTTGGGCAAAGTTCCTCACATATTACATCACGCATGACATGGGCAGGGATGTCACTGACCATGTCATGAGTGATGTAATATGTGAGTTAATAAGCAGTGCATTTCAGGGGCCTACGTTATAGCTGGCTGAGGTAACTACAACAACTGAATTTCACTGGTTTTGTATGAGTGATATTTGAGACTATAACACTCCTGTAATCTTTGTTTAATTCAGTGAATTTCTATGTTTTTAAAATTCTATTTGCTAACTATAACTTCCCTGTAACCTTTGTTTTTTTCTATAGAATTTCAAAGGTTATTTTTAATTCTATTTCCTTGGCATAACTTCCCTATAACCTTTGTTTTTTTCAGTGAATTTCTAAGATTTTTCCTAAAAACAAATTCCTTACTGTAACATGTAATGTTTCACAGTGGAAGTGTGAGCACATGTGTGATTCTGTAACTGAGTGTATGAGTGTGTGTGTGTGTGTGTCTGTGAATAGGAGTGTGTCAGTGTCTATCTGAGGTGGTCTATGAGTGCGTGAGTGTCTGTGAGTGACTCTGTGTATGCTTCTTTGGGGTTGTCACTGGTTGTGTCAGAGCCTGTGTGTCTCTGAGTGATGCTTTGTATCTGTGGGTGGGTATGTTAGTGAGTTTATGGGTCTACGAGTGGGTTGTGAGTGGTGCTGTTGTTTTTTGTGGATTTCCATACTTTTATTTAAAGGACAGAACCATGCTCTCTGCTCTTACAAGGAGATGTCAATAAATAGTTTTTTCGTAACACTCACTGAAGTTCAGATTTTACTCTAATGTATTTATGATCCAATCACTTCTGTTAAGGATTTCAGATCATTTTTCAATCTGGATTTTAGAGGGAAAGTTTTTGCTTTCTATTCGCCCAGCCTAAGAAGTCAGATATGTTTCCATTTTTGTCAAGTGGAGCTTTACCTGGGTCACCTCCCATGTTTGTATTTGTAAATGTTTTCCTTCAAGGTTTAGTTTATCTGAAACGAACATCAGGATCCGAACAGAAACTCATTTTTTAAAGAAGAGTCCACAGTTTTCTTGTAAATTTGTACTCAATTGCGTTTCTTTGTAATGTGAAAATACTAACTATTTTGTCATTCTGCAAATGTCTACTGCATAATATACACCACATCCAGGGCCGGACTGGGAACCAAAACCAGCCCTGGCAAAATGAGTGGCCGACCCACAGGGTTTTGGGGTATGCGCCCTAGCTCTTTGCTAGGGCCGGTTTTGGCTGATTTTATAACAGGGGCCGATATTGCAGGCACCCGGTAACAAAAACAGCCCCCCAGGGGCCAAAAACCGGCCCCCACACTAGAGGCCCACCACATTTATGCCCAGTGCCTGCTACAGCCAGTCTGGCCCTGACTACATCTGCATAATAGATCTCCCATTTATGTATTTCTCTGTGTCACTGCTTGTCATTTGTTTTAGTGAATTAATAACTTTGGAAAATATCATGACGATTTGTCAATTAGTGCCAAAGATATTAGCATTAAAAAACCCTTTGCCAAAGGAAACATAGTACTAACTATAACTTCCTATTAGGGACAGCCAGTAGGTTTTTTATATATATATATATATGTATTCACTGAAAAACCATGGGTTATAGACCATATATAGTTAGGAATTAGCATTTACAAAACCTTATTTTACTCACACAAAACCATTGAAATTCCATATATAGTTAGTTACACTAACTATATATCGCGCACCCGCAATCCACTGCTGATGATGTCACATATTACATCATTCATGACATGGTCAGTGACATCACTGATGACATCTCAAATGACATCACTGATGACATCACTGATGACATCTCAAATGACATCACTGATGACATCACTGATGACATCATCCAGTGACTGTGTGTTTCTGTAAACTTTAAATATGTTTTACATATTGAAGAATGAGTAGATGTAGAAGTGTCTGGATGAAGGATTTAGTAGGTGCGTGACTGACTGTATGAGTGAGTGATTAAATGTGTCTCACTGAATGCATGGGTTAGTGACTAAACTGTCTTAATTTGTGCATCATTATGTCTGTTGTTCTGTAAACTGCTGCATGTGTTGATCAGTAGCTATATGAGTAACTATATGGGTTATTGATTGATTGTCCAAGTATTTGTATGGGAGACTGAGTGTGTGTGTGGCTGCCTGGGAGATGTGTGACTCTGTGCAGATCAATGTGTTCTTGTATCTATGATTGTATAACAGAGTAAGTATGTGTTAGTATATGTTTGAAAATGTAAGGTACTCTATGTTTAACTGTATAGATTAGAAAATGGAAGTGTGATTGATTCTTTACAGGACTGACTAGGTGTGTGAGTAACTCCATGGATGAGTGGCAGAGTGTGAGTGTCTGTATAGGTGTATGAGTGCATATGATAGTGTTGTAAAGATGAGTGATTGTATGTTTGAATGATTGTATGGGTGAATGAGTGAATGTGTGTGTAGACGTAGGAATCAGTGAGTGTGTATGTAGTAACTAGTATTGGTGTGTCAATGGTTTAAAAAATTATATTCTGTATTTAACACTTGGTGTAACAGGTTATATTAAAGTGTGAGGAGATGCATTGTATTGTCACATGAATGATATCATCAGTGATGTGACCATTGATGTCAAATGAGATGTCATCAGTGATGTCATTTGAGATGTCATCAGTGATGTCATTAGTGATGTCATTTGAGATGTTATCAGTGATGTCATTTGAGATGTCATCAGTGATGTCATCAGTGATGTCATTTGAGATGTCATCAGTGATGTCATCAGTGATGCCATTTGAGATGTCATCAGTAATGTCACTGACCATGTCATGAATGATGTAATATGTGACATCATCAGCAGTGGATTGCGGGTGCGCGATATATAGTTAGTGCAACTAACTATATATGGAATTTCAATGGTTTTGTGTGAGTAAAATAAGGTTTTGTAAATGCTAATTCCTAACTATATATGGTCTATAACCCATGGTTTTTTCAGTGAATTTTCAAGGTTTTGTAAATGCTAATTCCTAACTATATATGGTCTATAACCTATGGTTTTTTCAGTGAATTTCAATGGTTTTTTATTAGCAAATATCAAAAGCTTTAAAATGTCAAGTACGTGGTAGGTAAAAACATTTTCGTGTTTATGCACGCTGATGTGCTTTGAACGCTGCCCCCCCCTCTTTTCTTTTAGGAGTATTCTCTCTTTGCAGATAGTGAAGGGTAGGTAACGCAGGCCTTTGCCCCCGTTGTAATCCGTCGTGCCTGCTTCCCTCTCCATTTGATTGATTGTTATCCAAGCATTTACTGTTTTGGAATGGCTTCTCTTTGGTTCATTCTCTATTTACAAACAAGCACAGAGTCGCAATACTCTGTTTAGTCTTTGCAGATAGTGAAAAATCGTTAGAAAAAACAAAAGGAATCAAGCTAAATCAGTAGGCCACTAATGGGATCTCTTTTTGACCTCGCTAAAATAGAAACATTAGGAACAACCCCTCATGAGAAATATGAAACTAGTGAGAGGAACCGAGCTCGACGCCATGATGGCTGCAAGACAGCTCGGCTCCGCCGCCCACCCCGCCCAAAATAACGACAAACCCTATGCAAATATTATAAATATATACAACACACCAGCAAAGTAGCAGGGTAAAACGTTTTATTAAATAACTATTTACATGGCAGCCTGCTTCAACATCGATCCAAATACATGCCGCCGTTCCCGGGATTTCTCCCCGACTACTCTGCGGCCTACGAGATGGAGAGGCCGGGGCGTTGACTAGGCGGGGCCTCCGGCCGCAACCACAGCGCCAACGATCGCTGCTGACGGAGGGGAGCCTTGCCGGTGAGACCACTGATCTGAAGAACCGCTGCCTGCGGTGCCTCCCTGAGCCGCTTGACGGAGGCCCCCGAGGGGCGGTGTGGTGGCGCGGACTCGGAGGGGGCCCTTGGCTCCTGCCCCCTCCCCAAGTCTTGTTGCCCTGGTGTGGCTTGAGATCGCCCCCGACATAGGCGGCCGGCTCCCGGGGTCCGGCGGAACTTTTTGCCTTTTGGTTACTCTTCCATTCTGGACCTTGTCCCACAATCCGTTTGACCTGAAGACACGTCCTGCGGTGCCCTGGTCCGACCATCACATATACCTGCGCCAGGAGACGGCGTGGGGTGCACTGGAAGGGAGAGGCGGCGCGAACGAGCCTCCCCCACCTCCCCAGATGGAGGTTTCACTGCTGCACCCCAGCGCTTCACTCGACGTAGGCGGCCGGCTCCCGGGGTCCGGCGGAACTTTTAGCCTTTTGGTGACTCTTCCATTCTGGACCTAGTCCCACAATCCGTTTGACCTGAAGACACGTCCTGCGGTGCCCTGGTCCGACCATCACATATACCTGCGCCAGGAGACGGCGTGGGGTGCACTGGAAGGGAGAGGCGGCGCAAACGAGCCTCCCCCACCTCCCCAGGTGGAGGTTTCTCAGCTGCACCCCAGCGCTTCACTCGGCAGCTGAGTTACGCCCACTCTTGCGGCACAGTGCCTCTCTCGGCCAGCTGAGTTGCGCCTGCTCTTGCTATTACAGCGTCTCACCCGCAATCCGGCTGAATTGCACCCACTCTTGCGGTACAGCGACAGGCGGCTGCCACGGAGCTCACGAAATGGCGGTCGGCTCCACAGACTTGAGCCTGGCCTGCAAGGATGGCTCTGGGCAACCCTGGAACTCGGACGCTTGACTGCTAGGGCATGGGCCCCATTCCCAAAAGCGTCCCCTCAGCCTTGAAGATTCTACAAGAGTCACCGGGGCCCCCGACTCCCGCAGACTTCCGGTGGGGAGCGACTGCCATGATTGCTCGCGGAACGGTCACGACGTAGCCACGGGGTGCTCTCATGCTGACGCCAGCTTCAGTCTGAAACATCCAGAAACACTGTAGTATCGCGTTGTCGCGTAATGCGTCATATGACGCGCCGCGTTAGCGCACCCCATGTGCAAAGCGAGGCGCGAAGCGCAGCTTCTCGGAAGCGATCCGGGGCGCGGAGCGCGTAACGTAAGCATAACAGGTCATGTGACTTGTTAATAAAAATTTTCATTGGTTCATTTCACTTTTGGTTTCCTAATGATGTAAGGCTAGGTCATGTGACCTAAAAATGACACTTTTCATTGGTTTAGAACTATTTTTTTGTCCAAAATGATGAAAACCCCTCCTTGTTTCCTCACTCTGACTTTCATCTTTGTGAGAGGAAGACCTACAGTGCCTCGCTCGGCCACCTGAGTTACGCCCGCTCTTGCGGCACAGTGCCTCGCTCGGCCAGCTGAGTTGCGCCCACTGTTGCGGCACAGTGCCTCGCTCGGCCAGCTGAGTTCCACCCACTCTTGCGGCACAGTGCCTCGCTCGGCCAGCTGAGTTCCGCCCGCTCTTGCGGCACAGTGCCTCACTCGGCCAGCTGAGTTCCGCCCACTCTTGCGGCACAGTGCCTCACTCGGCCAGCTGAGTTCCGCCCACTGTTGCGGCACAGTGCCTCGCTCGGCCAGCTGAGTTGCGCCCACTCTTGCGGCCTACGACATGGAGAGGCCGGGGCGTTGACTAGGCGGGGCCTCCGGCCGCAACCACAGCGCCAACGATCGCTGCTGACGGAGGGGAGCCTTGCCGGTGAGAGCCACTGATCTGAAGAACCGCTGCCTGCGGTGCCTCCCTGAACCGCTTGACGGAGGCCCCCGAGGGGCGGTGTGGTGGCGTGGACTGGGAGGGGGCGCTTGGCTCCTGCCCCCTCCCCAAGTCTTGTTGCCCTGGTGTGGCCTGAGATCGCCCCCGACATAGGCGGCCGGCTCCCGGGGTCCGGCGGAACTTTTTGCCTTTTGGTGACTCTTCATTCTGGACCTTGTCCCACAATCCGTTTGACCTGAAGACACGTCTTGCGGTGCCCTCGCAATGCGGCCTGATCCCTGAATGTGTGCAGGTGGACAGTATTGATTGGATCAAGATGGCGGCTTCACACAAAGCTGACTCAAGTGTTGCTGCTGATGCTATGCAGACAAAAACTGGTTTTCAGTTTGTACATTCTTCAGGATTTTTCCATCCAAGGCTGGTTGAGAGTTTGTAGAACGATGGCTTCAGATTTTCAACATACTACTCTTCAACATTCTTCATAAATGTAACAATGTGAGACTCACTAGGAGAACGGCCGTTTATCTTTCCTTTCAAAATGCTGCCAACAATATTTTCTGAATGGAAGACACCATCTTGTAGCATAAAGGGCTGCGTCAAGGGTGGTATTGCCCAGAATGTCTTGTTTTCTAGTGCTCGTAATGACGAAGCCAGAACTGCCGAAAGGGATTCTGGTCCTGCCGCTACTTATTGGAGACATTGAACTATACTCTGGACCTGCCTTGCCTCGACCAAAATGGCGCCAGTATGGGAGCGACTTGCAACTCCTTATGACGTTCTAGTTACTTAGCCTTGACGTTATGGGGGATGTATGCGGTCTTTGTGCACATGGCGGGCGGGGAATGGCACTGACTGGGAATACGGACAACCCTATTGATGTCGATTTTTCATTATTGATTATTGTATTAATAAAGCTTCGAAGTAATGTTACCCATGATACTCGCCCATGGTGTGCGTATGGACGATTTTATTGTAACTGATCCTGTTATACTTTCAATTAAAAAATCAACCTTCACTGATTCTGCAACCGTTTGTCACGTTTAGTTTTTTCAATTAAATGGCTCGCTTGTTACATACTCCTATACCCCTGGCTTTTGAAAGACACCATCTTGTAGAATAAAGGGCTGCGTCAAGGGTGGTATTGCCCAGAATGTCTTGTTTTCTAGTGCTCGTAATGATGAAGCCAGAACTGCCGAAAGGGATTCTGCTCCTGCCGCTACTTATTGGAGACATTGAACTATACTCTGGACCTGCCTGGCCTCGACCAAAATGGCGCCAGTATGGGAGCGACTTGCAACTCCTTATGACGTTCTAGTTACTTAGCCTTGACGTTATGGGGGATGTGCGTCTTTGTGCACATGGCGGGCGGGTATGGGTACTGACTGGGAATACGGACAACCCTATTGATGTCGATTTTTCATTATTGATTATTTTATTAATAAAGCTTCGAAGTAATGTTACCCATGATACTCGCCCATGGTGTGCGTATGAACGATTTTATTGTAACTGATCATGTTATACTTTCAATTATAAAATCAACCTTCACTGATCCTGCAACCGTTTGTCACGTTTAGTTTTTTCAATTAAATGGACCGCTTGTTACATACTCCTACACCCCTGGCTTTTGAAAGACACCATCTTGTAGAATAAAGGGCTGCGTCAAGGGTGGTAGTGCCCAGAATGTCTTGTTTTCTAGTGCTCGTAATGACGAAGCCAGAACTGCCAAAAGGGATTCTGGTCCTGCCGCTACTTATTGGAGACATTGAACTATACTCTGGACCTGCCTGGCCTCGACCAAAATGGCGCCAGTATGGGAGCGACTTGCAACTCCTTATGACGTTCTAGTTACTTCGCCTTGACGTTATGGGGGATGTATGCGGTCTTTGTGCACATGGCGGGCGGGGAAGGGTACTGACTAGGAATACGGACAACCCTATTGATGTCGATTTTTCATTATTGATTATTGTATTAATAAAGCTTCGAAATAATGTTACCCATGATACTCGCCCATGGTCTGCGTATGACCGATTTTATTGTAACTGATCCTGTTATACTTTCAATTATAAAATCAACCTTCACTGATCCTGCAACCGTTTGTCACGTTTAGTTTTTTCAATTAAATGGACCGCTTGTTACATACTCCTATACCCCTGGCTTTTGAAAGACACCATCTTGTAGAATAAAGGGCTGTGTCAAGGGTGGTATTGCCCAGAATGTCTTGTTTTCTAGTGCTCGTAATGACGAAGCCAGAACTGCCGAAAGGGATTCTGGTCCTGCCGCTACTTATTGGAGACATTGAACTATACTCTGGACCTGCCTGGCCTCGACCAAAATGGCGCCAGTATGGGAGCGACTTGCAACTCCTTATGACGTTCTAGTTACTTAGCCTTGACGTTATGGGGGATGTATGCGGTCTTTGTGCACATGGCGGGCGGGGAAGGGTACTGACTGGGAATACGGACAACCCTATTGATGTCGATTTTTCATTATTGATTATTGTATTAATAAAGCTAGAGATAAGTCAAGTACGTGGTAGATAAAAACATTTTCGTGTTTATGCACGCTGATGTGCTTTGAACGCTGCCCCCCCCCCTCATCATTTAGATTACCACCGCCCATTGCACAAAAGCATACCGGGCGCTCCCCACGAAAAAAAAACATTTTTTTTTTTTTTTGCCCTGCGGGGCCCTTTTAAAGCCTCCACATCAAACCTAGAGGGTGAGGGAGGATCTACTATGCCCCCTTATGGTCATTTCCCCCTTTGTTTTGGCCTCCTCTTGTCTCTCGATCCTACCAAGAGACAAGATGGCGGCCGCTCCGGACTGTTTAGAATGTTGACAGACACCGGAGAGCCAATCAGCTTCGCTTCGCGAAGTTCCGTTACGCGTCAAGTACGCGAACCGGAGCGCTACCCGGAGCGCTGTTACAGATATATATATATTTTTTGAACGTTAATTTATCAAAATCCACTGGAGCACATATATTGAGACCTAGCAAAGGCACATCGGGCTAACAGTCCCTACAATTTTGCCAAGTTTCATGCAAATCCATTCAGCCGTTCGGGCTAAAAGTGAGGCCAACCGCCCTATGGAAATTAACATGGGAAAAACGCGTTTTGGGACCCCCCTTTTTTCTCGGCCCCCCCTTGACGAACCCCCCCCAAATTTTCAGGGGCTGCTCAGAAACATAATGTTCCATTTTCCTGAAACTTTCAGCCAATTCCGTCCACAAACGCCAAAGTTATTAGACATAGAATTTTCAAAAATCCCATAGAGAAAAAATCCTAACTATATATACCTACTGGCGACCGCCAGCAGGTAATATATATATATTTATATATATATATATATATATATATATATATATATATATATATATATATACATATATATGGAAGAAAAGGCTGCCCTTCCATATGAGAACGCACACACAGGTAGGTATGCCACTTTTAATGAGGTCTGTAGTGTGGCAAAACAAACGGCTTCGTTTCAAATTAGTAGTGTCTCTGACCAGTTTCGGACAAACGTCCTTGCTCACAGAGAAAACAGCCAAAAGACTCGAGATTCAACATGATTGCTGCCCACCTGCTTTAAATCATTATAGTTTGGCCTTTCATGGGCGTTTCCTTTAAGGCAGTGCATTATGGTATCCGCAGTGCAGCAGTCACTATTTAAGCCTCCCTGGGCGTTGGCTCGACTCCACTGTTTATCAAATTGTGCATGCTCCCAAGTGGAGTGAAAGACAAAGTCCAGCTTGTTTCCTCACTGACAAATAACAGTCCTCACTATGGACCCATCTGCTCTTAAGGGCGCCACCCATCACGATGAGCGCCAGATCTGCTGCATCCTTCAGCGGCGGTGCGTTCTTGCAACCCGGCAAGGCCGCTACGAATATGGAAGAAAAGGCTGCCCTTGCATATGAGAATGCACACACAGGTAGGTATGCCACTTTTAATGAGGTCTGCAGTGTGGCAAAACAAACGGCTTCGTTTCAAATTAGTAGTGTCTCTGACCGGTTTCGGACAAACGTCCTTGCTCACAGAGAAAACAGCCAAAAGATTCGAGATTCAACATGATTGCTGCCCACCTGCTTTAAATCATCATAGTTCGGCCCTTCATGGGTGTTTCCTTTAAGTCAGTGCATTATGGTATCCGCAGTGCAGCAATCACTATTTGAGCCTCCCTGGGCGTTGGCTCGACTCCACTGTTTATCAAATTGTGCATGCTCCCAAGTGGGGTGAAAGACAAAGTCCAGCTTGTTTCCTCACTGACAAATAACAGTCCTCACTCTGGACCCATCTGCTCTTAAGGGCGGCACCCATCACGATGAGCCTCAGATCCTCAGATCCCAAATCCTTATGGTTCACCCCAGAGCTTGGTCTTCTGAGAAAAATTTGTAAAAAGAAAGAACGTGACTGGCGGAAAAACTGGGCAGGAAACTCCAAAGAAGAGTACAGGGCAGCCATGAGAACTTATAAAGTGGCACGCAATGCTACCAAAGCGGCCTACCTTGAAAATAGGATAAAATCATCAGCCAACTCTTCAAGGGAAACCTATAAAATTCTCAAAGAGCTGCTCAAAGTTCCAGTATCTCCAGAACCCTTAGAGGGGAGTACGGACCGCTGTAACCTTCTGGCCCAGTACTTTAACCAGAAAATTCAAAACATCATAGCCGGCCTCCCCTTGCCCCGTCAGAGCCCGTCCTCAGGGGAGAGCTGTCTGGCCACTGACAGAGCCGTGCTGGACAAGTTTGCCCCGATCACCAGGGAAGCTTTCTGTAAAGAGCTGGCCGCGCAAAAAAGTGGCTCTCCGACGGATCCCATGCCTATGTACATCCTAAAGCAGTTTATGGATGTCATAGCGGGACCGGCAGTAGATCTTCTCAACGCTTCCTTTGCCGCCGCCAAGGTCCCCCCCAGTTGGAAGCAGGCTATAGTAAAAGCCCTGCTAAAAAAAGCGGGGCTTGACCCCGCTGAGTTGTCCAACTTTCGGCCAATCTCCCTACTGCCAGGGATGGGAATGATTGCTGAGAAATGGGTTAACCAGCAACTCTCGTCCTTTTTGGAATCCAACGAGTTGTTACGGCACACCCAGACTGGCTTTCGGCCCGGTCAGGGTACTGACTCGGCGCTGATCACCATGGTAGAAGAGGGTAGGTGCATCTTAGATTCAGGAGGATCAGCTGCCCTGGTCCTCCTGGATCTGAGCGCGGCATTTGACACGGTGGATCACAAGATCTTGATCCACCGGTTGGAGGAGCTGGGAGTAGGAGGCCTGGCGCTCACCTGGCTAACGTCATTCTTGAGTGATCGAACATATCAAGTGTGCGAGGGCAACAATAGATCAGTGCCCACCCCCCTTCAGTGTGGTGTCCCGCAGGGCTCATCACTGAGCCCTACGCTTTTTAACGTCTACATGGCCCCACTGGAGGGGAATGTCGCACCCTTTGGAGTGAAACCCGCAACGTACGGGGACGACACCCAATTGATTGTTTCGCTCTCGCTCGCAGAAAGCCATGGTGAGAAGTTTGCCGCCTGCCTTACCAACATCATGGCATGGATGGCCGACTCAAGACTCAAGCTTAATGCCTCCAAAACCGAGGTGATGTTGCTGGGAAATCTCTGCACCTCCCTCCCCAAATGTATGTGGCCGGCTTGTTTAGGAGATCCTCCGACCCCGAAGGGATCCATAAAAAGTCTCGGCGTCTGGCTTGAACCGGAGCTGTCGATGCACACTCAGGCGAAAAAAACTGCAGGGTGTTGCTATGGGCTGCTCCGCTCAATACGGAAAGTTATGCCCTTACTCCCACTAGACTCCAGGAAACTGCTGGTACAGGGCCTTATTTTGTCAAGACTTGATTATACCAACGCCCTTTTCTTGGCTGCACCGGAATACACCCTGAACGTGCTCCAGAGGGCACAGAATGCAGCTGCAAGACTGCTGACGAATACATCCAGAAGAAAGTCAGCGAAACCAGCCTTGAAAGCGCTCCATTGGCTGCCCATAAGAGCGAGAGTGAAATTCAAAGCGCTCTGTACAGTGTTCAGAGTCCTCCAAGGCACAGGCCCTCCGATCCTCAGAGATCTGATCCGCCCTTACAAATCATCACGAACGCTCCGCTCTGGCGAGGTAAACCTGGTAGCTATCCCGAGAGCAAAAAGAGCAAGGACCGGAGGTCGCCGCTTTTCAATAAACGCGGGTCAGCTATGGAACTCCCTCCCAACATCAATGAGGAAAGAACCTAGCTTGACCAGATTCCGAAAATCCCTGAAAACGTTCCTTTTCCCCCAGAATGACTAACATCTCTGGATGTGGTTCAGAGGAGGTCTGTCTGTGTGTACACGTAGCGCTGGGACGCTCAAGGGCAGCCATGCGCTTTAGAAATTCTTTTTCATTTCATTCATTTCATTTCACGATGAGCCTCAGATCCGCTGCATCCTTCAGCGGCGGTGCGTTCTCGCGACCCGGCAAGGCCGCTACGAATATGGAAGGAAAGGCTGCCCTTGCATATGAGATCGCACACACAGGTAGGTATGCCTCTTTTAATGAGGTCTGCAGTGTGGCAAAACAAAGAGCTTCGTTTCAAATTAGTAGTGTCTCTGACCGGTTTCGGACAAACGTCCTTGCTCACAGAGAAAACAGCCAAAAGAGTCGAGATTCAACATCATTGCTGCCCACCTGCTTTAAATCATCATAGTTCGGCCCTTCATGGGCGTTTCCTTTAAGCCAGTCCATTATGGTATCCGCAGTGCAGCAATCACTATTTGAGCCTCCCTGGACGTTGGCTCGACTCCACTGTTAATCAAATTGTGCATGCTCCCAAGTGGGGTGAAAGACAAAGTCCAGCTTGTTTCCTCACTGACGAATAGCTGTCCTCACTCTAGACCCATCTGCTCTTAAGGGCGCCACCCATTACGATGAGCGCCAGATCCGCTGCATCCTTCAGCGGTGGTGCGTTCTCGCAACCCGGCAAGGCCGCTACGAATATGGAAGAAAAGGCTGCCCTTGCATATGAGAACGCACACACAGGTAGGTATGCCACTTTTAATGAGGTCTGCAGTGTGGCAAAACAAACGGCTTTGTTTCAAATTAGTAGTGTCTCTGACCGGTTTCGAACAAAAGTCCTTGCTCAAAGAGAAAACAGCCAAAAGAGTCGAGATTCAACATGATTTCTGCCCACCTGCTTTAAATCATCATAGTCCGGCCCTTCATGGGCGTTTCCTTTAAGCCAGTGCATTATGGTATCCGCAGTGCAGCAATCACTATTTGAGCCTCCCTGGGCGTTGGCTTGACTCCACTGTTTATCAAATTATGCATGCTCCCAAGTGGGGTGAAAGACAAAGTCCAGCTTGTTTCCTCACTGACAAATAGCTGTCCTCACTCTAAACCCATCTGCTCTTAAGGGCGCCACCCATTACGATGAGCGCCAGATCCGCTGCATCCTTCAGCGGTGGTGCGTTCTCGCAACCCGGCAAGGCCGCTACGAATATGGAAGAAAAGGCTGCCCTTGCATATGAGAACGCACACACAGGTAGGTATGCCACTTTTAGAGAGGTCTGCAGTGTGGCAAAACAAACGGCTTTGTTTCAAATTAGTAGTGTCTCTGACCGGTTTTGAACAAAAGTCCTTGCTCAAAGAGAAAACAGCCAAAAGAGTCGAGATTCAACATGATTTCTGCCCACCTGCTTTAAATCATCATAGTTCGGCCCTTCATGGGCGTTTCCTTTAAGCCAGTGCATTATGGTATCCGCAGTGCAGCAATCACTATTTGAGCCTCCCTGTGCGTTGGCTTGACTCCACTGTTTATCAAATTATGCATGCTCCCAAGTGGGGTGAAAGACAAAGTCCAGCTTGTTTCCTCACTTACAAATAACAGTCCTCACTCGGGACCCATCTGTTCTTAAGGGCGCCACTCATCACGATGAGCGCCAGATCCGCTGCATCCTTCAGCGGCGGTGCGTTCTCGCGACCCGGCATGGCCGCTACGAATATGGAATAAAAGGCTGCCCTTGCATATGAGAACGCACACACAGGTAGGTATGCCACTTTTAATGAGGTCAGCAGTGTGGCAAAACAAACGGCTTCGTTTCAAATTAGTAGTGTCTCTGACCGGTTTCGGACAAACGTCCTTGCTCACAGAGAAAACAGCCAAAAGAGTCGAGATTCAACATGATTGCTGCCCACCTGCTTTAAATCATCATAGTTTGGCCCTTCATGGGCGTTTCCTTTAAGCCAGTGCATTATGGTATCCGCAGTGCAGCAATCACTATTTGAGCCTCCCTGGGCGTTGGCTCGACTCCACTGTTTATCAAATTGTGCATGCTCCCAAGTGGGGTGAAAGACAAAGTCCAGCTTGTTTCCTCACTGACAAATAGCAGTCCTCACTCTGGACCCATCTGCTGTTAAGGGCGCCACCCATCATGATGAGCGCCAGATCCGCTGCATCCTTCAGCGGCGGTGCGTTCTCGCGACCCGGCATGGCAGCTACGAATATGGAATAAAAGGCTGCCCTTGCATATGAGAACGCACACACAGGTAGGTATGCCACTTTTAATGAGGTCAGCAGTGTGGCAAAACAAACGGCTTCGTTTCAAGTTAGTAGTGTCTCTGACCGGTTTCGGACAAACGCCCTTGCTCACAGAGAAAACAGCCAAAAGAGTCGAGATTCAACATGATTGCTGCCCACCTGCTTTAAATCATCATAGTTTGGCCCTTCATGGGCGTTTCCTTTAAGCCAGTGCATTATGGTATCCGCAGTGCAGCAATCACTATTTGAGCCTCCCTGGGCGTTGGCTCGACTCCACTGTTTATCAAATTGTGCATGCTCCCAAGTGGGGTGAAAGACAAAGTCCAGCTTGTTTCCTCACTGACAAATAGCAGTCCTCACTCTGGACCCATCTGCTGTTAAGGGCGCCACCCATCATGATGAGCGCCAGATCCGCTGCATCCTTCAGCGGCGGTGCGTTCTCGTGACCCGGCAAGGCCGCTACGAATATGGAAGAAAAGGCTGCCCTTGCATCTGAGAACTCACACACAGATAGGTATGCCACTTTTAATGAGGTCTGCAGTGTGGCAAAACAAACGGCTTAGTTTCAAATTAGTAGTGTCTCTGACCGGTTTCGGACAAACGTCCTTGCTCACAGAGAAAACAGCCAAAAGAGTCGAGATTCAACATGATTGCTGCCCACCTGCTTTAAATCATCATAGTTCGGCCCTTCATGGGCGTTTCCTTTAAGCCAGTGCATTATGGTATCCGTAGTGGAGCAATCACTATTTGAGCCTCCCTGGGCGTTGGCTCGACTCCACTGTTTATCAAATTGTGCATGCTCCCAAGTGGGGTGAAAGACAAAGTCCAGATATACATCAGTTGTCAGGAAATTGTTTTCAAGCCCAGAAGGCCCAAAAAAAAGTTAATGCAACTAAAGTGACCTGCAGGATTTGTCAGAGGGTGCTTTCCAGAGGAGATCCTACCAAACAATACTCCTGTGGAACAGCCAGCATGATGAAGCACCTGAAGACACTGCATCCCGTGAACCTGGCTCATGAGGAGTGCAGAAGATTCCGTGAAAACCCTCCACCTGCAGTACCAAGTACTTCCGGGACGTATTCTTCACCGCAACATCTGGAAATACGTCCACAATTTGGCCACCTGAAGGTGCACTGCATTAAGTGCAACAAATTACTGTGTAATTGAGAACAGTCCGTAGATCTGACCTGCAGAGCACAAGAAAACCATCGGTGCTAGACTTTTTTTTTCCTGAATTTCATTATTTTGTTCCTCCAGTTCTCTTTTTTTCCTAATGAAAAAAAAATCAAAAAATTGTTCAAAAAAGCACCAAAAAAAAGTTATTTTCAGAACTAACTTCTCTGGTTAGAAAAAGAGCTATATTTGTATGATAGTGTGTGAACGTTTGGTTGAATGTACACGTAGTGTATAATTGACTGAAAGAATGCATTAGTAGTGTATGGTGAATGTATACATGCAGAACTATAAGGAAGTGCTGCAGCATGACACTGTAACCTCTTTAGCTGCAGTGTGCTGTGGTACTTCTGAAGCACAGGGATGCAACATATGTCCATAAATATGTTGCAAGGCTATGCTTTCCTCTGCACTGCTGCTTAAACTGCAGCCATGTGGTGACACAGGTACCCTTGCAGCATGGTGCAAGGATATCTATGTTGTGTGGAGTTTGTTTTTGTGCAGGAAGACACACCTTCCTGCACAAAAACAATCAGTGAAGGTATTTTTCTACTTCAATGTATGATGTGCAATGCAGCATATATTGAAAGAGAAAAAATGAGGAGAAATGAAAACAATTCTCCTTGTTGAGCCTTGCTACTCCAATTGGAGAATGGTGCAGCATTCACACACATGCCCAGATTTATGATTTATGATAAATCTGGAGATGAGTGTTGTTCTATGAGTGTTCTGTGCAATCACACACAGCAACACCTATATAACACCTCTTCAACACAAAGTGGTGTGTGATGAGGTCATATTTACATGGAGAAGAAAAGGTACAGTTAGTGCCTTTTCCTCTCTTTGTAAATATGAAAGAGTGTGTTGCGCTATCACTATGTTACAAAAAGTGACAGATTTTTGGCACAGGATGCTTCTAAATTTGCCCCATAAGTGCTTAGGTATTGGCAGACTGTTACAACAAGAACATATTGCTAGTTCATTGTTTGACAAATTGCATGAGTGTGACAGGAGGTAAGCACAGACTTATCTCCCCAAAGATGCTCAAAGAAGAATGATTGAAATGATTGCGGTCCTTTAATAGGTACAGTGGGAAATATTATGAACCAATCAAATCTTTTTTTTTCAGGTCACATGATATCCTATAACAGGGAGATTCCAAAACTATATAGGTATAAACTGGGTGTTTTGAAGACTGTATTAATACTTTGAAGCTTCTTGCAGATGTGCTTGCATAGTATATAAAGAAATTAACGTGTACTAGGGTTAATGGCTAGGCCAATATTTAACTATATGACTAATAAGTAGAGTAATTTATTTCAGTATTGCAAAGAGAGATACATTTATAAGTACTTAGGTTTCGGCAAAGTGATAGGACATGTTTATAGAGTGGTGAAGAGAAGGGATGAGCCTGATGTGACATGTGCAAACACACTCTGTGATGTGTTTTAAGTTGAGGAATATAGTCTCTTTTAATCCTGAAAGTCCCTAGGTCCTACTAGCCCACTAGTCTCTCTATTGAACACCATAGAGCTGCGCTGCAGAGAGGTGCTCCAAAGCCATGTCCCATTTTATACCTCTCTGCAATGCAACTCTCTGGCACTTTTTGCACATATATAGTGGGTTAGGTGGCCCCAGGGACACTCAGTATTCAAGGTAACTTTAGCCCATAACTTAAAACGCCCACAGAGCATCTTTCCACACATATCTACTCCGTCCATCTCCCCTTTCTTCAACAGTATTAAAACACAGCCCATTGTGCATATTAATACTTAGTTAATCTTACCTTTACAGTAATAGAAATAAAAAAGGCTACACATTAATTTCAGTTGTTTTTTATAATTTACATTTCTGAAAATTTCATATTTTAGAATTAGGATCTGTGAAAGAGAAAAAATGCAGTTATAATATATAATATATTTTTTACAACACAACATAATTTTAACATTTTATAAATTATTTTCTTTGCCTTTTTTGCTGTTCTCAGAATATATTGGATTTCACTTCAAACAGTGATTTCAATTGTACTCATCACATAACAGCGGCAAAAAAAACAATCAATAAGATTGTTTAAAAAAAACTACGTGTAACATATTTATAATATACCCAACTATTTCTGAACATTCCACAAAAACGACATCCTCATCGACAAACCATAAATTACAAATCACGCATATATAAAATGCTTTCTTCTAAGAGAAATTTCTTACTTGAATATGAAAGAACTCAAATAATAATATGATGAACAATTATTTTTAATTTTCATACACTGTAAATAATGTTCTTTAAAAATATATGCTGACAGAATGTGCAAGAAAACGTCCTTAATTCAAATATATACTTTTCCTCTAGGCCAAATAGTATTCTGGAAATCCTTTATATTAAAATGGTCCAATAGTAATCATATTAATACATATTAATAAATTCCTCAGAGGCCGAATTATGTTCCAAAAACTTTGGCTTTAAAAATATTAGGTAGGAATTTGGTAATCCGCTAGGCAAACATTGTTTAAAAACCAATTGAGCATCATTACAATATGTTCATCGTTCATCGCATTTTAAATAGGCAGTGTAATGTCCAAATGTTGTAGAAGGACCATCAAGGAAAATTATTGCTACTGCTACAAAAGTTCTTCCTGATATTGATAGTTGACTTGCTAAAAATGTTTTATTAAAGTTTCCAATTTTCTTCCATTAGCTGTACAACGTTGCATCATTAAAATGTTATTTTGTCAATATCTTTGTATAAATAATGTTGATAACATTTCTGATTTGCATTAGCTACACTCCATGTTTTGAATTGCTGCTTTAACTAGTTTGTTGAAAGACACTGATTTACAGTCTGGTAATGTCAAATATATAAATCTTTTAGTGTCTATGTGTAGAACCACAACATATATACAAAAGATTACAAATATCAGGACCGCTTTGCATTTTACTTTTATCAGTTCTCAATTTTTCATAAACAGAATGCAACAAGGAACAAAATCTTTTTTCCCGATTCTCCATAATTTGCTGTTCCAAACTTTCAAGAAAAAAAACAACATTGACAACTACATTGGCATAGCAGTTGATACCTGAACTATTTTCAAACTGATAACCAACAGTCTCTTAAATTGTGTCCCTTTTCTTTTTGCTTGCAATCACAACATTATCTTGTTTTTTTTTCCTTCTCTATAACTTTACTACAGATATTCTCATATCTCCTTTTTCGACCTACCACACGCTTTTCAAATACAGGATATTGACCTAAATTGGTAGCATATGCTCTTCTTAACCTATTATACTCTTTTACACAGTTTGCATCTGCAGTAACCTTTGTGTCATCAAAATCAATCAAAAACAAACCAGATAAAGTTCTGACTTGGGACAAAGCAACATATGCCATACCCTCCTTAAACACGGTACTTCCAATGTTCACCAAAGCACTGTCTACACTTAAACCTTGGAATTTATGAATAGTTACTGCATGTGCCTGAGAAAGTGGAAACTGTTTTCTATGGACATATAAATCTTTAACAAGCAAAAAATGAACTGAACAATGATAAATTTGTTTTGCTTCTTCAATCTGATCAAGATAAAAAAATTAAAACTTCAATTCCATCTTTATTCTGATAATTAACAAAATCGACAACTTTACCCATTGCTCCTTTAACTAAACGTTTTTCTACAGCCAAATTACGCCTTAAAATTACCCGATAGTTTACACATACATATAGTTTCTTTTCTAAACCAGCAGATTTAGATATCGATTTTTCTAAAGAATCCAATTTTGTTTTCAATTTTTCTGTCAAAATAATAGTGATTCCTTCATGCTCTATTTTATCAATGGCTTCCATTTTAATTATATCTTCATTTTCTAGCTTCAAAAGTTGTTAATTGAATATAGAACTCGCGGAGTGTTGGTATTAAGCAGATTATAGATTTATTTTCTGCAATTTTCATATATGTTTTCTCAGGAACTATATTTTCATTTGGAAACAAATTGGACAGTAATCAACTTTGCTAAGCTTGTTTGCCATGTTCTGTCAGTACTCAAATTCTTATATCTTGAAGAATAGTGCCATAATCAACATTATTTGCCTGTCGCATATTTGTAATGACTTCTTTGTATTCAAAATATGACCAAATATTAACGTTTCCAACACTAGCCAAAGACTTTCTGATGTCTTCATGCGCAAGTGTTTTAAATACTGGTTGTCCTTTTACGGGAGTAAGTTGCGGTAGATCTCCAAAAACTATGACATGTTTTCCTCCAAATAAGACATCGTACTCTCTTTTAAGAATTTGCTGCATTCTTAAATGCACAAAAGCAAGCATTAAGTTTGAGACCATGCGTAACTCATCAATAATCAGAAGTTTCATTTTCTTTAGCACTCTTGAAACTTCATAACAAGCTTCTTCAGATAGCTTGTGATATTCCAATTTGTTTTCATGCTCCACAGGTAGCATAAGTAAACGATGCAATGTAATTCCTTTAATGTTTTGTGCTGCAATCCAGTTGGAGCAGTTACAACACAAGCCAAATGTGAGTCAGTTGTTTTCTGTAGATAACAGGTGATTACTTTAATTAAAAAACGTTTTCCTGTTCCAGCTTGACCACTCACATACATTCGGATAGGTTGAAATGATGTGCATGTGCATTCTTTCTTTTCATGAAGAAATCCATGGTCAATCTGTTGTCTCAATTGCTGATATATTTCTTTCTGTTCAACATTTAGGGCCCGATTAGGATGGCGGACGGACCAGCGTCCGTCCGCCACCCCCGAGGTGGAGGGACCGTCCGCAAGGGCTGTGACGTTCCCTCCCTTGGAATTAGGATGTGACCGCCACCCTGGCGGTCACATCTCCGATATTTAGCATTGCGGTGGATGCTGCTTCAAGCAGCACCCGCCGCAAGGTTAAATGTGCATGTTTTCCTTTGCATGCACGAAGCGGCAGGCACCGCGTGGTGCCTGGCTCTTCGTGCATGCAAAGGCAGGGGAGTACCATAGGTACCCCCCCATGTGCACCCCCCACCCCCCAACACCCCTGGGGGCCCGCAACGGGCCACCATACTCAAACTCCACATGCTTTTCTACGGTGGAAAACCCGCCGTGGAAAAGCATGTCTCCGCCGGCATCCTAATATGGCTGGCGGTGTCTGATAGACACCGCCACCATATTAGAGCTTTTCCGCCGTGGTCGGAAGGCGACCGCGGCGGAAAAGCGGCGGACGGAAAAATGACCCCCAGCCATTCTAATCTGGCGGGGGGTCTTTTCTGTGTCTGCCGCGGTGCCCGGAGGATGCGGATTCACCGCGATCCTAATCGGGCCCTTAGTTTTTCTTCCAAGTTTCCTAAGTCCATAATATCTTCTTGAGCTTGATGCATTGCTGTTTCCACCTCATTCATGGCGATTGCTGCTTCATTTTCACAATTGGTTACCAATTGGATCTTGACTCAGTGGAGCAGAACTTTGACTGTCTTGAGAACTGTTTCTAACAATCTCAGCTGCAATAGTAGCTTCTTGATCAATTTCATTGTTCAACATTTTCACATAATTTGCAAAAACAGTACATTCTATGGTATCTTTACAAGCATTGAAGGAATCTTCATAGCTCTGAAAATGTCCTCGTAATTCCAATTCTGAACGCCACGGTTTGAACAGTTGTATAAGTGCTAAATAGTAAAATTCCCTTTTAACAGGAGTGTAGCAAGTCAGTTTTCTGTGATTAATCAAATTTCCTTTCCTTTGTTTCACCACACATCCTTCGGAACCAATCACTGCATATTTTCCATCATTGATGTTTTCTGTAGTATTCCGTTTAAAAGTGTGCTTTTGCAGCACTTCCTAGAGACATCTGTTCTCTAGATGATGACTTCTATTTGGATAATATGTGTCCAAAATGTTTGTTTTCACAATGTCTGTACTTTACGGATCTTTTTCTGCTAAATATTCGATTTCTTGAACAGATTTAAGTACTCGATTTTGCGTTGCAGCAAGACCTAAACTCACCCAAATGATTCTTCCAGATTTTGAGTATAAACTTGAAGATGATAACCAATCTGAGCATTCATACGCTCCAATTTCTCGATGGGATAACATCTTCAAACTGAAACTGTATAATTTCTTACTTGGACTCTTCTCGTGAGAAATCTCTTCCCAAATTTCTTTCAATTCCGTCTTTTCTGGTTTTGTAATATAGGATGTTACATACCGAGCGACAGCAATGGAATTATCAGCTACGAACTGAATATCCATGTTAGCATTCCAAATAGAGAGAATAACCGGATTGTAATCATGTATGTATTTTGATTCTTCACTTCTTCTCAAATTGTAGGTATTATTTGGAGACTTTCTAGTGATGGTATGTCTCATAGCTGACATAAAACTGTATATTCTTCCTTTGGTTATTACAGGACCTGAAAATCCAAAATGACATTTGGTATAAAACTTCTCCTTAGACTTGTACTTTCGTTGACAGTATTTTCCACATCGATGGCTTTGGAATTGTAAGATTTGTTGTCTTAAGTTGTTTTCTTCTGTTCTTTTTGGTATAGCACATGTGGCATAGTCTTCAATAAAAGACAAAACAGTATCATCAAAATCAGTTCCGAATTTGGGGGCATCCTTGATCCATATCAGCATATGTATATGAGGAGAACCTCTAGCTTGATACTCCTTCCTCCAAAAGAAATCCACAACTTCTCCAAGAGGAGGATTCTTTGTATTGCAGATAAAAGACATCATAGCTTCAAATCCATGATTGATATACCTGCATACATTAACAGGATCCAAAGAGCACAATTCTCCAGGTGTCTTGTATTCAATATTTTTTATATTCGAATTTGCCTCTCAAAGAAATTCAAGTAAATCAACCCAAGCGTATTCAGCACAGCTTAGGGTAAGGAACCACGTAGGAGTTCCTAAGTTCCTTTGAGTTCTCCATGACGACATTACCAACACTTGTTAGTGCCACGCTGACATGCATCAGATTATTCAGCTGAGATTCTAAATGTTCATCTCTCTGATGTAATTTATCCATAAATTCCTTTGCAGAAACATTTTGAAGATGTACTCCTGTTTTCAATATGTGATTGCATATGAAAGTCCAGACAAGTCACTCTCAACCAAAAGATGAAATATATATGGGATACATTGTTGAAATCTTCGATCTTTTGCATAGAATCTTGTTGCCCGATATTCAGATGCAGGAATCTGCACAGGTCGTTCATCATATCGTCCACCTTTTCCTGTTGGGAACAACTGCGCAAAACATAGAGCTTCCAAGCTTTTTTCCCATACACTCATGGGACTTCCCTTTGCTTTTTTCATTTGGAATAACTCAATAGTATTCCCCGTCACTTCTTTTGAATGAAGTGGATGTACACTATAATGTTCATAGATTTCTTCACTTTTAGACATGTCCATTTTTTCAATTTGTCCACTTAATTTTTCAGTCTCTTCTGCTAAAAGTATTTCTTCTTCTCCCACATACACATTTTTATAGTGCTCATTGTTTTTTATCAGATACAATGTTGCCTTTTGCACTTTTCTAACATCCACTAATTCTTGCTAGATTTTCTTACTCTTAGTAGGAACGCCATTAACTAGAAAAACTAGTGGTTTATTTTCTACATTCTCTACACCAATAGTTTCAATATTTGTCTTTAAATCTAGAGGTAAATATACAACTCTTCCTTTTAATCCTCTGTGTAAACCTGAAGGAGGCAATGTACCAGTTTTAGACTCCATACAAACAATAGCTTGAAATGGGTGCACACATTGAATGATAATAGACTCATAGGTATTTACATCTACAGTTCTGGAGGAATAGTTACCAACTCTAGATTATTATGGACAGCTCTAGCAGACATTTTATTTTCATCTAATTTATTATAACAATATTTACAAATACGCTGATCAGAACCCAAATTAAAACAATTCTCCACCAACAAATAAGTTGCAAATTCCTTCAACTTACATTTTCTCTTTTACTTTTTAAATACAGATCAACACTCCTAGTCTGATTTTTATAGTGAGTTCGCCGGCAACAAATACAAGAATAATTTGGCCTTTCACCTGAAATCACCTTAAACTTTGTGATTTGTTGCTCAAAATTTTTTGTAGTAGTATGTTGCACATTCTCTTCAACATTTTCTTCTATTAATGTATCAGTTTCTGCATTCTCTTGTTCAGGACCAAAGTAACAAAACTCAATTTCATCACAAACCTTCTTCACATCTGATACTGACCCTCGCAAAAGAGCACTGTTCAAATCATTTAATTTTAGTGCTGGCTTTTTTGCATAATAAAATCTTCTGACTAACTTCCGCATTTGAGAATGATGCACTGCTAACATCCTGAAATTATGAAACACACTTTAACATACTTTTCTAGAAACACAAGACAGAGAATGATCTTGCAAACCACAAGCCAGAGAATGATCTTGCAAACCAGTATTTTTTCTCACTCTCCAAGTTTCTAGTCCTTGCAACATCTTAATCTTTTGTTTAACACTTTTTTACCGTATTGTCGTAAGAAATTGCATAAAATATCAATAGATTCTTGTACACTACAAATACTACTGCAATCCCAAGTGTACACTGGGTCTTTAGGACGTCTTCCTAGAACTTCATCTACTAACACTTCTTCTGCATTTTTAGGAACCATCTTCTCTTACTTAATTGGACAACCATTTCTAACCTAATAAGCTCGACCACTGGTATCAACTGCATGCAATACATTTTTGGTCTGAAAATAACTCTCTTCATTAAAGAAAGGCTCTGAACTTAAACTGTGTTTCTAATCTCCCAAAAAAATATCACAAAAATTAGTTCTGTTAATTACTCTTTTCCTCTTACTTTTGGCCTTCATAAAATGGATTGGTATATCTAGTGATCGGATTCTGTTTAAAACTAAAATAAATAATTTCATTTTTAATTCAAAAGGTTTTTGAACAATGGATTCAATATGCTTCTTCTTTGTTTTATAAAATAGTGTTCTTTTTTATATGTTTTCACATGTTTGAGCAAGTTAAAAACCACTCTATTATAAAAAATCTTGTTCCTGATTTCTTTATACTGATTTTGCCTTCTTTTACCATTCATTGTGTCTTGTGAATATAACTTTCCATTTCCACCTTTTTTTTACTCGTATTCTTCTATCTGGTCGAAGCATTATTTGTAGTTTGTATAATCTGCACACTATTTCTAGGCTTTGAAAGTTTTTTAATGAATTATTTAGTTGTCTTACCGGAAGACTTTTTCTTTTTACCCACATGATGTGTGTCATCCAATACTTGTTCTGTAATTTTCTTCAAATAATTGTCCTTTTGCTGTTGTTTTCTCTTTCTTTATTGTTCAGGCATGATAACTTTATTTTAATGAAGATAAACAATATCTGTACAAAATAATTATAAATAAATGTATGTTAAAAAATGTATAGATTATACTTTTCAATTACTATACAAACACATTGCATGTGCGAAGGCCTAGCTCACTGTATGAGTAGTTAATTAGCAAAACAATCATTAGAGTACTACTAGGGAATTGAAGGTGTGAAAGACAAGTGTGTAGGTGGTTAGAGGACTACATGCATAGTGGATAGGCATTTGAAGCAGTTCATGTGCTAAGGTCTGGCTCAGTGCATGAGTACTTGTGTACTGACTGAATATTTAGACTACTGCAAGGAGAGTGCCTGGGTCAATTTATGAGTGGGTCAGTTTTGGCAAAGTGAAAGGATTAGTACATACTGCTGAATGGGTCTCTACAACAGTGCAAGGACAGTTACAGGATGTGTGCTGGAGAAGATGGATACTGCCTGGGGGAAATGAAGGTGTGTAGGTGATTAAAGATTTATTGTATTTTCAATTTCAATTTCAAAATCTTTATTCGGTTTTTCAAGCAGAAAAAAACCATAAAAGCACATTGACCAATAATAAATATTGCATAGTAAAAACATGGTATACAAGCATAAAATACCCAAATAATATGATATATATTAATAGCAACAATCACAAATAAGCAGGTATAAAAATAACAGCGGTACTTAAACAATTAACTTTCACTACTGTTTCTAAGTCTTAGGGCAGATTTTAAAAAAACAGTCACAAATAAAGTGCTTTCAGGGTTTAACAGTTGCAAGTAGTAAAGGGCTGGTCTATTCTGGGTAAAATTCAGTTTTTTTAAGGGGGGCTTTGAATAGAACCTCCGGGGTAGGTCATAAAATGGACAGATAAATAAAAGGTGCACCAAATCCTGCGGAGACTTATCGTCGCAGCCGCAGGATGGTAGCACTTGGCCTCGGTGAGAACCCCTTGGAACAGCTAACAAAAGGTGATAATAATTCAGACGAAACTTGATTAACAAGTGCCGCTCAGAACCTGACATGGGCCAAGATAGATAAGGCTCTAATGAGGGAGTGGTTTTCAGCATAGCATGGTTTCGGACACTGAGTTTATTTAGTTCCACCTCTTCCCTATTCATTTATAGTGACAGAGAAAAAGTTTTCCTCACAGACTCTACATCAGTGAGTCTAATCGAGTCAGGATTTGAAAAGAGTTCAGGGTGTCCCATGGCAAAAAAACTATCTTTTAAATATTTTAGCCACGGAATTTTGAGCATGTTGTCTAGAGATAGTGCTTCCCTTAGGAGTAGATGGTTTAAAATCAGATCTTTATTTAGCCAACATTTTAGTAAACAAATTAGTGGCCATAGTGCTAGAGTGTCACTAATGAAAGGTGTTCCAGTTTCATCATGCACTATTAGGTTGGAAGTCCCCTTTGGAACCCCCAACAGTTGCTTCAGAAAGATGTTCTCTGCCACCACAATATCAGTAGCAGCCACGTACCCCCAGAGTTCGCTACCATAACTTCCTATTGCCACGCTCTTTGCCTGGTAAATCTTTAAAAGTGCAGCAATAGGACGTTTACCCATTTTCCTGGCAAAATTAAATATAGCAGCATTTGCCCAGGTTATCTCGCCCCTTTTCCTTTGGATTAACGGTCCCCATTTTAACTGGTCATCGAGCAGAACTCCCAAATAGGAGAATGTTCTGGTTGTGGGGATCCTCTCCTTGTTAACCCTGAATAGATAGGGCTTATTATTGCACTGCCCCACCTGCATTATATAAGATTTAGGGCCAGATGTAGTTAGGCAAATACCGGTCGGTCACGGACGAAATTCGGTCATTTCGGCCGTTACCGACCGGTATTTGGAAAATGAGAAGTAGGTGGGCATTTTAGAATCGGTATTTTAAGGAATCGGTAAATTACCGATTCCTTAAAATACCGAATCGGTAAATTACCGATTTTGCTATGTGGGGAGCACTCAAATGAGTGCTTTTCCCCTTTTAGGATTCGTTATTTACCACCAACTACAAGTTGGTGGTAAATAATGAAAACCTTGAAAAAAACTTTTTTTTTGCTTTTCCAACAGTGCCATGTTGCAGACACACATGCCCCTAGGGCATGTATGTTTGCAACATGTGCACCCATACACAATTGAGGGGTGCAACAGGGTGTCAAAGTGACACCCTGCCACTCTTCAATGTTTCCCCCTTTTACCGAATCGGTAAATACCGATTCGGTAATTGGCATTCATTCCTATGGGCCTCCAGGCCCATAGGAATGAATGGTAATTACCGAATCAGTATTTACCGATTCGGTAATTACCAATTTTTTGGGTAAAATTACCTACATCCCATTTGCCTGTTCTTAAATACCGAATCGGTATGATTCGGTATTTAAGAATCGGTAATCTGGGATTACCTACATCGGGCCCATAGTGTTGTTGATAGATAAGTCGCGGGCGTCCATAAAATTATAAAAAAATATTTAATAGTGTTTGAAGGCCTCTTGGGGTCCTAGCCAGGAGGACAGCGCCATCCGCATACAATAAAACAGGCAGCCCCCTGCGACCAACATAGGGATAATCAGCACCGGTGTTGAATAAGAACTCCTCCAGATTATTAATATATAAATTGAAAAGAAAGGGGGCTAAAATACAGCCCTGCCTAACACCCCTGTGGACACTAAAATCCCCGGACACCCTTAAATCCTGCGAGTACCTCACGTTGGCCTTAGTATCCTGATGCAGGTCCCTATGGAGGTTGACCAGATTGGGCTCCACCCCCATGGCGCCCATGGCTTCCCAAAGTTTCCCCCGGTTGACACAGTCAAACGCAGAGGAAAGGTCCATGAACGCCATATGGATGGCACCCTGCCTAGCCAAGGTATACTTCCTAAGACCATGTACAGGTTGAGGCACTGCGCTATTGTAGAGTGGCCAGGCCGGAACCTATATTGGATTTTAGAGATGACTCCGTGATCATTGGCCCAGGCTGTCAGTCTGTTCAGGATTACTCCTCCCACTACTTTGACCACGGAGTCAATGAGTGAGATTGGCCTGTAACAGGTAGTGCTATTACGGTCTCCTTTCTTAAATACTGGCACTATCATGGATGTGCCCCAGGACTTAGGGCAGCCATGCTCTGCGGCGGCGTTAGGCACAGCAGTAAGAACCGGCGCCCAGAGAGGTTCCTTTGATTTAAATAAATCCGGGGGCATACCATCTGGACCAGGTGCTTTCTTACTAGATAACCCCAGGATGCCTTTCTTAACCTCGCTAATTGTAAAAAGTGGGGGAGTTACACTTTGTTCCCCTCTAACCACTTCTGTCTGCGGAGTATTGCTGTTAAAAATAAGACTAAAATGGGATACCCACTCATCTTCGGGGATGTTAGTGCCAATTGAATTGGACCCCACCACATCAAACAGAGGTTTGTTGATAATACCCCAGAATCGTTCACTATTTCCGAGGGTATTAGGGTCTAACAAGTCTTGCCAAATATTGTCCTTTATTTCTGCCTTGCGCTTAACCAGGGCCTTTTTATAGGACAGCCGTAGTGACCTGATTAGTATGGGGTCTCTGGGAATAGTCTTCAGAGCCACCTTTAGCTCACGGCCTACTTTTGAACAGGAATGGTCGAACCATTTAGGGTCCCTACAACGAGAGCCCGAAGATGGTACAGTTAGCATGACGCCTACTTTTGAAACAATCCCGTCAAATGCTAAGAGAATATCTGGCGGGAGAGACACAGGGGATACGCATAATGATAAATCAGAGGCACAGGTTTTAGAAATCTTGCCATAGATTGTCTCCGAGTTCACCTTAGACCATTTTAAACGCCGTCTACCATCTGAGCATTTCAGGACACCACAATTTTGGACCTTATCACATAGATTTAAAAGGTAATACAAACAGGATTATGGTCGCTATATATAGATTCCTGGATTTTAAAGCCAGATATAATAGATTCTAGGCCATTGGAGAGAAGAATGTGGTCAATAAAGCACCCCCCCGAATACCCCTTAAATGTAGGAACGGGCTGGCAACTACAAGCGTCAACCAAGGACATAGCAGAAGTGAGGTTGAATTCATTTAATAGCTGATTCAGCATATCACCCCGACCAGAGTGTTCAAAGTGAAGTCCTCCCATTCTGTGACAACCCAGTATTCCCATTGCGGTGTTCATAGGGTCCCCACATAGATGCACATTGAAGTGCCCCGTGATAAGGATCCGATGGGAGAAACTTTCACAATGGTGCCTAATGAAATCGCCCAATTCAACAATCCTGCATTCCCCTCTTAGATTTACAGCGTTATAAAAGTTAATCAGGGACACCCTTTCGTTCCCTCTTTTTAAGGTCACTGCTTGGATATCGGTGTTGTGTGTAGTTATTGTTTTGACTACACAGAGCAAGGCTAAGTCAATGTACAAAGCCAAGCCCCCTTTGGCTCTATCACTACGTGACAGTTCAGCTGGCACGAAAAAGCTTTTGTATCCTTCTAGGAATATGTCACACTCCACCAGCCAAGTTTCTTGTAAACAGATCACCGAGAAAGACCTTATGAATTCTACCCATTATGGATCTTTAGCCTTTCCCTCCAGCCCAGCGATGTTCCAGGAAATAACATTATAAACCGATTTCTTACATACAGATGTTTGTGACGATCGGGTTGCAGTCATACTCCCCAGAGAATCAACATTATTGTCTATATTAGCGCCCCTGGAGGGCGATGGGGAGGCACAGGATATTTGCCTAATAAGTGACTCGGTGGCTCCCTCAGGTTGTACAAGACTGCCACTATCGGATTGCACACGTACTTCATCCCTGGAATGGTGGAGTCAATCAACCAGTTCTAAACCGCTATACATATTTTGTGTTTGTATTTGACTAGGTATATGCGGTTGCACGTACCGGCTCCCAACCAACCTTTCCACACCCCGATGTTTTACCAGTGTCCAGTCACTTTCCAAGTCTGAGGGATGGGGCGGGGGGTAAAAGTATGATAATGCGAGGGGTTGGATTGAGGACACATGGCTGTAATGATTCCAGTTACAGATATGCCCCACGGTGCACAGGTCCCTAAAATTCACTAACACGCAGTCACCTTGTATTGTTTTTGGCCTGTGCCCCACCCAGGACAACCTGCGCACCATCAGGATTTCGCTAGAGATGTTATGGGGGAGTGGTCTATACCTACTTAGCTAATCGGCGGCTTTCTTTTTTAAAGAGGTGAACGATTCCTTGGTTGGGTTAATTATTTTAGGGACCCCAGTTAAGACTACCAGGTATGGACTTGATTCTGGCGGTAGATCAATTCTAAGGTCCCCAACAGTGCCTGCATCGGGTGAATGCCGGGCGGTTTCTTTAGACTTAACAACATTAGCCCCTATTGTGGTGTTAGCAAGTAGTGGCACAGGAGTAGGTAAGTTTGTAGGGGATACGTTTAAAATGGATGGTGCTAAAGGTGGGATAGGATTATGTGTCACATCCCCCCCTCGTGCGTTATTATGTTGAGCATCACCCAAGGACAATGTTTTTAAGTTAATATTGTCCACAATCTTCAATGTTGCTTTCTCAATCTTGGTTAACCGCTGCTCGATCTGTGCAAGTCTGTCTTCAAAAGATTTGAAGGTTGACTTTAGCAGTGCTCCGAGATTGGCAAGATCTAAGTCCTCCAATGCCAATGTTGTAGCAACAAATTTAGGCGCCCCTGTAGTAATTTCAGATGGCACTGGTGACCCATCTCTCTCTACGTGAGTCAGGGCCTATGTGCCCAGGCCAATTAATGCTGTGTTACTGTCGCTGACACGTTTGGCAATTTTAGGTTTCCTGCCTCCAACAACAGCATTAGCCCCCCGCTTCCCTCGCAATTGCCTGGTGTTTGGTCTCTCAGGTGAGCTGCTGGTAGACACCATGGTGTTCTCTGTAGCCATAGATGTTTGGAGCTGGTCAATTAATGAGGTGGGGCCCTGATCCAGAAGAGCGGGTGGACTATGGACAGTCACGGCAACATCAATGATGTTTGCACGTAATGTTGAATCTGGAGTACGGGCGTTGGCAAGATGTCCCATAGATGATCTTTTAGCTAGAGCAAGATCTTGGGAAACCCTGCTCTCCATGAGGCTGATCCCCTGATCGATGACTGAGTTTGCCCTGATAATGAAATTGTCCAGTGTCCCTATAAGGAGCCCACCTGGGTTCGCTACTTTACTTCTGTTTTTGTGCACTGACATTTTTACAATACGGTTGACCAGCCAAGCAGGTACTTACAGTTGAGCTCGGTGTCCAAAATTCAGAGACTCTACTTAAAAGAGGGGTAGCCCGGTCCGGTATCCCTCGGGCTCGAACGGCTAAAACGGGCCCGCCCTTGGCCCGGGCTTCACCCGGCTCGTCCCGCGCGCGTCCCGCTAGGCGGGAGTTGAAATGTCTTTTTCAAGCGCCTCCGGGCGCGTTATGGGCATAGGCGGGGTAAGGGCTCCTGGGTAGTGAGGTTTTCTGTTTCCCCCTCTCGGCGGCCACGCCTGATGTCTGATGGTGGCAGCGGCAGGGGGAAACAGCAGCAGGAGCGGCAAGCGGCAAAAACACCCGGTAGACCTGGTGAGGGTGAGTCAGTGTGAACGTTGGTCCGAGCAACCCGCTCCGCCGCAATTGAAATGTCTTTTTCAAGCCCATCCGGGCGCGTTATGGGCGTGGGCGGAGTAAGGGCTCCTGGGTAGTGTAGTTTTCTGTTTCCCCCTCTCAGCGGCAACGCCTGATGTCTGATGGCGGCCGCGGCGGGGGGAAATGGCAGCAGGAGCGGCAAGCGGCAAAAACACCCGGTAGACCTGGTGAGGGTGAGTCAGTGTGAACATTGGTCCGAGCAACCCCTGTATGCATATTCAATAAAGATTTGTAACAGTCCATGTGCTGAAGCCTGGATCACCGCATGAGCACTTGCGTACAGATTCAATGATTAGAGTACTGCAAGGAGAATGCGTGGGTGAATTTATAAGCAATTGGGTTTTGTCAGAGTAAATGCATTAGTACATGGTGCAGAATCGGTCAATACAGGTTTGCAAGGGGAGTGACAGGGTGTTTCCTGGAGTGTAAGGAGACTCACTGGGGATTTAAAGGCCTCAAACACAAGTGCTTAGATGGTTATAGGACTACATGCATAGTGGATAGGATTTTGAAGCACTCTATATGGTAGAGCTCTAAATCACTGAATGAGTATTTGGGTACTAACTGAATGATTAGAGTACTGTAAGGAGAGTGTCTTAGTGAATTTATAAGTGATTGGGTTTTGGCGCAGTACATGGATTGCTACATGGTGCTGAATGGGTCGCTAGAGGAGTGCAACAGGAGTAACAGGGTGTTTGCAGGAGTGTATGGATACTGACTGGGTTATTGAAGGTGTGAAAGACTAGTGTGTAGGGTTTCAAAGAATTGCATGCATAGTGGATAGGTGTTTGAAGCAGTCCATGTTGTAAGGCATGAGTCTCCCACAATGGTTGCCCAACTTGACAACATGACAGGTTTTAAAGTAGTCATCTGTCTGCAAAGACATGAAGTAACCAAATGCTTCTCTCACAATGGTTGCCCAAATGCACACAGACTTGCAGTGTGATTCTAGACAAACAACACTGTTCCTTGGACTTTACTAAAACACATTCACTAGTCTGGAAGGGGTACCGTGACTGCACATATTATACATATTTCAGAATTACACTCTAGAGTGAAAGCCTGACTTATTTTGTGAATGCATATGCAGTGACTGGCTTCTAATACTACTAAAACTTGACAACATAACAGGTTTTAAAGCAGTTATCTGTCAGCAAAGACATGAAGTTACCAAAAGCATTCTCTCACAATGGTTACCCACATGCAGACAGACTCACAATGTGATTTTAGAGAAGCAACACTACTCCCTGGACTTTAGCAAGAGAAACACATTAGTCCTATTTAAAACAAAGGCACCACATACAACCCTTCACAAATTAATAACTCACCTTTCAAATTGATTTGTAGATTAAGAAGTATGTCAGTTATACACCAGATTTTCCTATACAGAATGTCTAGACTGCACTGCTCCTAGCAAAACCAGAAAATGGCAAACTTTCCCTTTCATTCTGCACACATATACATGTAAATATCAAATCAATTTGCTTCCCACATTAATTCAAAAGCTAACACACATTTCTATTGGTTACACATTTCAATCCTTTCCAATTCACATATCTTTGAACCCTACCTCCAATCTGCTTACTGCCTGTTACCATAGTAACAGTTCATGAAACACTCAACTGAACACACAAGTCACAAGTTCAGCACCAAACAGCAAGTGTGCTTGACTTTTCAAAATATCAGCTTATCCTATATCCTTTTACTAACCAATAAGAAACATGCTTTTGAAACTCAGAAACATGCACCCTACTTTTCAGTCCATAATGTTCTCAAACAGCCAATCATTTCTCTTCTTTCTTCAAAACTGCATCTTATCCACCATTTTAGAAAAATCTTACTTTCCAAACTGACATTTCACATCCAGACACCTTCTGGGTGCATCCAGACCTCCCTTCAAGATGCTTAGAGTGTGGATTGTGGGACACAGCTAAATTTTCTGGAGCCAAAGGTATGCAGTAAACAGGTATTGACAAAGACATAGCTTTGCCAAATGTAGACATTAAATGGATTGGTCAGAGAGGATTAAAGTGGCACCAATTGATGCCATTGGTTAAATTCTTTTTGCATCTCCAACACCCTGACCTCATAATTGTGCACAGTGGTGGCAATGACCTAGGCACTTTGACTGGGGTAGGTCTGGAAATGCTTATGAAGGACACCTTTGGAGATTTGTTGTCACTTTTCCCCCAAACTGCCTCTGTCCATTCTAACATGTGCCAGAGACAGAAATTGAACTGGTCCAATCAATTTTGTCCACAGATTGGGAAAGCTAGGAAACATGTCAATAAAGCTGTTTCTGCTTATCTCAGAGATTATAGAATGGAGTCCTTTTACAACAACAATCTGCGTTTCAATATGGACGGCATCTATAGGAGAGATGGTGTAAATTTTACAGATGAGGGTAACAGAGTCTTCCTCAACAACTTTAAGACTCGACATCGGTAATTACTTGTAGGTATCAAATTCTCCCAATAAACACAACAGCTCTTTTTAGAGCCACCCAAGATCTAAACACATAAGCTTGATATATATCTGAAAAATATTCATAGCAAACAGAAGAGTCCCGGGGGTTGGCATACCGGGACACTGCAGGAGCCAGCCCTGGGGGGTGGCGGTCCCCAAGGCCATGACAGGCTCCAGGAGGGGGGCTGCTCGACCCCCCTCCCACCACTTACAAAGCCTCAGGGGGTAGTGGTCCCCGGGGCTTGAGGGTCCGTCATGGACCCCTTAATTAGAATACTTAGTGCCCTGGCAGGTGACGGTCCCCGGGGCATGTGGGGGGGCTCATGCCCCCCCACAGGTTTATTTATTTTTTAAATAGCCCCTGGAGTGGTGGTCCCCGGGGCACATATATTTTAAAGAAGGCCCGGGGTGGCGGTCCCCGGGACTTGGGGGGGCCTGTGAGCCACCCACCCCATGAATATAGAAGCCCTGGGGGTGGTTGTCCCTGGGGCTGTGGGGCCCCTCTGGGCCCCCAGTCACATAATAATATTGCCCCTGGGACTTGGCCCCCCGGGGGCTAATTACCAACGAAGCACGGGAGCCCGCGCTTCATTTTCTTTTTTTTGTCGGCAGGATCCATGCACACTGCGCGCATCTTCTTGTTTTTTAAAATAAATACATTTTGGGGGCCCAGGGAGTCCTTGTGGGACCCCCTAAGCAGACCTAAGGGGTCAGGGTGTTTCTACCCTGCCCCCTATTTGCGTTTTGCGCACTTTTTTCAAGGATTTCTTGTGCCAGGATTTCTTGTGCCTCGGTTCTACCGAGGCACAAAATGGCTGCCAACACTTCCTGATTTGGAGGGTTGACAGCCATTTGACAGCCAATTGGCATGCAGCTCGTGATTGGGAGGGTGCGCGCAGGGTGCGCGGATCCACCGCGCCCATAGATATATGTGATTTTACTTTTGATTTTCTCAGCAACTACTGAACGGATGTACACCATTTAACCAAAGGGTATGACTCTGAAACAAAGGCTACCTCTTTGCCAAATTTGGTGTAATTCTGTTCATCAGTTCGGGCTGTAGCTGCGACTAAAGGTTCCTATGGAAAATTGCATGGGGGAAACATGTTTTGGGACTACGGCTACAGCCTGAACTGATGAACAGAATTACACCAAATTTGGCAAAAAGGTAGAGTTTGGTTCGCAGATCACGCTTTTTGTTAAATGGTGTAAATCGGTGCAGTAGTTCCTGAGAAAATCAAAAGTAAAATCATAGATATATCTATGGAAGAAGTAGGGTACGCGTATCATCCAAGGATCATACGCGTACCCTTACGAGCGCGAGCTGCATGCTAATTGGCTGTCAACTGTCTGTCAACACTCCAAACCAGGAAGTGTTGGCAGCCAACTTGTGTCTCGGTAGAACCGAGGCACAAGAAAACTGAAAAAGAAGTGCGCAAAAGACGCAAAGGGGCAGGGTAGAAACACCTGACCACCTAGGCTTTTTTTTTTAAATCGCAGGATGCACGCAGGATACGCGTATCCCGTGAAAAGAAAAAAAACTGAAGCCTGCTTTAATGCTAATTAGCCCCCGGGGGACCAAATCCTGGGGGCAATGTAAAAATAAAATGGGGGGGCCCAATTCCCCCCCCACACTGCCCCGGGGACCGCCACCCCCGGGGCAAAGTATGTGTAATAGCGGGGGGGCACATGGCCACCCCCCAGCCCCGGGGACCGTCACCCCCAGTGCTTTAAAGTATAATTATGAGGGGCCTCTAAGGCCCCCCGAGCCCAGGGTACCGCCACGCCCCGGTGGCTCTACTAAATTGAATTTGCGGGGTTTCTTTTCTTAAAATGAAAAAAAACTGTGTGTGGGCTCAAGCCCCCCCAAACGGCCCGGGGACAGCCCCCTCCCCGGGGCACAACATTTTAAAATTGGGGGGTCCTTGATGGACCACCACCCCTCGAGGCTTTTAAATGTTGGGAGGGGGGCCGCGCAGCCCCCTCTTGGAGCCTTGTGGTAGCCTGGGGACCGCCATCCCCAGGGCCAGCTCCTGCAGTGTCCCAGGGTGCCTACCCCCGGGACACTGTAGTTTGCTATGGTATGGAGGGAACCTCGCAGCTCCCGCCCTACCATAGCAAACTGCTTTGGTTTTTGGAAGAGAGAGCAGGAAACCTGCTCTCTCTTCCAAAAACCAAAGATGATTGCTTTTCTACATGGGGAGCAGTATGTTAGCTGCTCCCCCCAAGGTCCTGATGAGAATCCCCAAGATTTAGGGGCCTCGAAACGCGTCGACCATCTCTCTTTTTGTTGTTCAGGCTAATCTTTGATTAATAACATTGTTTAATGTCAAGATTGTTAAAAAAACGTTGATGGCCTGTTAGATAATAGTTAGATCTATGCATTTAATATATAAAAATAACAGCACCTCGCCACATTGAATAAAACACGGTTCTGAAAAAACCTGGCTAGGTGACTCACGTCTCTCTTTTTTTCATCTTCTTTCCTTTCATCTTTCCAATTTTAACACGACACAACTTTTTTTGAACGTGAATGAATGAATAGGATACTTGTTTCAATTTGGTAACAGATGATGTATGTGATGTGCGATTGTAGCTCCAACACTTTTTCAAACTAGATTTCTATTCTTTTTTCTTTTTTCCTTCAGGTGTCTAAAAATACACCCTTAATAATTCACCTAAAATATTCACAGATTTGACATATTTCCTCTCCTTCATGTAAATATTTTGAAAAAAAACTCTAAAAACAAAAGTTTTTCCAATTAATTGAAAATATTGCTAAAATAAAAAAGATTAATACAGTCACAACTAAGTGTGTGGTTTGCGATAATTGTTTCAATCATTATGTAGAAAACTTTGGATAAACAGTGAGCAGTACTGGCATTTTGTTTTGTTGAGAATCTTGTACGGCGCGGCCTTACTGCGCTATAGCCAAACCCTTGTCGTTTCATGCTTTGTTAGCGGGCGCTGGCTCGCGAGGTCTATTGCGGGACTTAAAAGGAAGTCCATACATAGGCTGATTTGCTCTATTTTGTTTCAACAATCACGGGTAGAGGTGTGGATCCTCTTTCCTCCTGATATTATTTGGCTCATTTTTTCCGTTTAGTGTCTAAGCACTTAATTCACACCTTTTAGTCAAACAGAATCAACCATTTCTTAATAGAAAGAGAAAGAATCACAATTTGTTTAGATATCGTTCCGCGTTTTTCAAAAAATTCCCTGAAAACCATGACAGAAAATGACACTCTGGCGTATACAGAGGATCATATAAAAGAACTCTTGAGTAACCCTCCTTTATTCGGATCAGCAACACTCAGCAGTTTGGCTAAAGTTAATAACGAGTCGGAGAAACTTATTCGATTGAAAAAGAAACAAATTAGAACTGATCTCCACAGCCACTTCCTTCTTCAACATCTGCGATCGGGTACTATCCCCGGAGGATTAATTATCAGAAACATACCAGTAGTATTCACAGAGGATCCTATCTACAAAAAAGGCTACAGTCAAATAGAAACCAAGTGCAGTTGAGACTTGATGGTACTAACAGTTGAAACCGCGTTGCGTCTCTCTAGAGTACAACTAGAAGAAATCGAAACCCGGGAGACGGAAATTAAAAACAATCAACACATCACGGACTCAAAAGCTCTGTTGGACAAAGTAGATAAGAATATCATTGAGTTTAAAGACTACACAATCAGCCAGAAAGAAAGCAACTTTGAAAGAGATAAGAGGAACTTTTCTTTGGAGAAAGCATATCCTTACTTGCAACAAGACTTTTACACTAGACCAGAAGCTCGACGCTTCCTCCCAGAAAATCAGGGAAGATCCCGAAATAACTTTATCACTTTTTCGGATACATCGTCTTCTAGTGGCAGCGAAACAGATAACACAAATTACAGACCAGGCTTTGCAAAAAGAGGCTCTTTTCAACCCAACTTTCAACAACAAAATTACCAACAAGGAGGACAACAACAACAACAACAACAGCAGCCTTTTTTAGGCCGCGGTCAACCAAAATCACGTGCAAAAACCAGATTTGTCCAACCATGGAAAATGTCAACACGGAGGCAGAACTACAGCAATTACAAGAACTAAGATCGCCAATTTTCAATCTCTCCGATAAAGTTCTGTCAACAACAGAAAGTAGCCTTTTGGAAAAAGGACTATCGTTTGTGCCTACTCGGAACACAGATTTTATCAGGCTTAAGTCAGAATTTATTGGATTCTGTAGGAAAATAAGGCTGACTACATATTTTGCTGACAACGCTCCGTCACAGAGCCTAGAAACTACTGGTCTTAGAAAGAAATCTAAATGTTGCCCCCCCGCAAGCAAGGTGCCAAAAGAATTTCTAGCCTTTGAAAAAACAGTTCTTTCGGTAATTGCATCACAAGAAAAGAAAAAAGCAGGCTTCATAAAACCTAATTTATCAAAAGACCAAAGGAACGCCTTACAAAATCTGGCCAACGGCAAAAAAGTTATAATCAAACAGGCTGACAAAGGTGGTTCCATAGTTGTTTGGGGAGTGGAATCATACACAGCCGAAATTAACAAACAATTATCGGACCAAGGATGCTACAAGAAGCTAGACAAAGATCCCACCCAGGAGTTACAAAGAGAACTATTCGGTATCATCAATCAGGGTTTCGAACAAGGTTTCCTCGGTAAAAAGGAACTGGAATATTTGCAGAACAAACACCCACGCATCCCCTTGTTCTACGTATTACCTAAAATCCACAAGGATAAGAAACAACCACCTGGCAGACCCATCGTGTCAGGTTGCGACTCTCTTTTTGAACCTGTCTCAAAGTTCATTGATTTTTTCCTGAAACCTTGCATGACCAAAGTCAAGTCCTTTTTACAGGACACTACTGACTTTATCAACAAATTGACAGATTTATCTTTTGAAGAGAATAAAGACTAATTAGTAAGTATGGATATTACACCTCTATACACCCAGATCCCCCAAGAAGAGGGGCTGGAGGTACTAAGACTGGTCTTAAACACAAGAGAAAGACCAATGAAGGTGCCAACCGAATTTATTATAGATTTGGCGAGACTGGCTCTGAAACGAAATTTCTTTAAATTCAAAGATGATTTTTTTCTTCCAAACCCGTGGCGTGGCGATGGGATGTCCATTCGCCCCAGAACTGGCAGTACTTTTTATGAGCCATTTCGAAGAAAGGTTTATCTATGAGAACAACCCATACGTTCAATGGATCGGAGGATGGCTCCGATACATCGATGATATTTTTTTCACGTGGTCAGGGACTGAAGAACAACTCTTGTCTTTTCACCAGTGGTTAAATAATCGGACGGAACACATTAAATTCTGTATACAACATTCAAAACATAGATTACCATTCCTTAATGTAGAAGTTTACTGTACAGATGGAAATTTGGTCACAACTTTGTATAAAAAGGAGACAGATCGCAATAAAGCTTTACATTTCTCAAGTTATCACCCAAGAAGTCTTCGAGAAAATCTACAGCTGGGCCAATTTTTACGTATTCGGAGAAATTGTACTTTTAAAGACGAGTACATGTTTCATGCTAATGCCCTTAAACAGCGGCTACTACTTCGTGGATATCCAAGCAAACTTTTGAAGCGGGCGCTTAAAAGAGCATGGTGGACACCAAGACAAACTCTCCTTACAAAAAAGACAAGGGAAGACCAAAACAGAATAGTTTGTGTTTCAACCTTCTGACCCACGTCAAATTGGTTGAAAAAGCAGATCTGTCAGAATTTGCACCTGGTTAATGATTTGGACGAACATCTTAAAGACATGCCTCTGTTTGCGTTCAAGAAAGACAAGAGTGTGGCTAACCACATAGTCAGAGTAGCAATGCCAATGAAAAAGCCCCCTTCATTGAGAGAATACATCAATTTGCCGCCGATTACTGGCCACCACCAATGTGGTACATGCGTTTGTTGTCCATTGACAATAGAGGGTGACCTGTTCCAGCATATTGGCATCTCATGGAGGCATTCAAAATTTACAAACTGTAAAACCAAGTTTGTCATTTATGGCATTATATGCCCTTGTAACAGACTATACGTAGGCAAAACAAGTCAAGAGGTGAGACAACGAATAATCCAGCATAAGTCGCGAATAAAAAAGAATGTTCTCACAGCACCACTCGTACAACACTGGATGGAACACTCACACTCAGAAAAGGATTTAAAATGGACTGTAATCTCCAAGGTAGAACCCGACCCGAGAGGGGGTGACCTAGAAGCAAAACTGTCTTCTCGAGAAGCCAGTCTAATTCTGAAATACAATTCCGCAGTCACGGGACTCAATGAGATGTCGGAATTATACCATCTATAAAAGTACCTTTCCACAGCACACTGGATGACTCAAAAAACATATGGACATGGAAATTTGAACTTCATGGACCAGAATCCCTTAGTTCTAATGTGTCGCCACACAGATGGCCTTCAGAGTCCGTTATCACTCGAATCCTATGCCACAAACTGGATAATTTAATGTTGTTGAGATATATATAAAATCATCTGTGTACCTCGTCAGAGAAATGTCAAACAACGAGCACTTTTAGTTTCCTTGGAAACACAAACGATTCTTCTACACACGAAACTACACCCCCCAGAATTCCAGGCGCGAGACGAGCGCCATAGACCAAGCGACGAGATAGGAACAGATCGACAGAGCAACAGCGGAGTCATACACGCTGTGTCGGTCGAGAGGAGAGAGATTCCAGTAAACAAGGTATTTCGAACAAGAAGTTAAGCATGGGCCGTGAGGCTCTGATTACATGACAAGGAATTGCTTGCGGGTAGATAGAAGCGGGAGTCAAAGCACGATAGTGTCACGATTTGCCTTTGGCCAGCATAAAGCGCCTACTTGAATACTATACCTGCATTGTTTACTCTACTGTAGGTGGTTTCAGGACTACAGGTACCACAATGCCTAGCGGAGGGGAGGAGCTTGGAAATCTATGAAGGTGGCCATTTCCGAGCTGCGGGTTGCACGTGATTTACAACCCGAATTTGGAGTTTGTTCTAGGATTAGTTCCGTGAATGTTTTGGGAGCCTGGAGTTCATCATTCATCTTCGTTTGCCTTTCCAAAGTTTGTCAACGTTCAGCGGCTGTTGGACGCTCTTGCCTTTCGTCTGGGAAAGAACGTGTCTTCATTGAGACACGAGAGCAGCTGGTTCTCTTCAGCTGTCGCACACGTTTGGCGGCTGCCGAGCGCCCTCCTTGACCTCTTCCGTGTTGGGGCTGCAACACGAGAAACAGGCTTTTGATTCAGAGCCTAATTATCAACAGTTTCAGCGGCTGCTGAAACAATATTCCTAGGACTGTTTTCTCTCGTTTTCGGGAAATAGAAAAAGGATTAATAATGAAAGTGTTCTCGGCCGAGACACATCATCTACATTCATCAGCAACAACTAAGTTGTGTGAATTGGAAAGTACTTGGAATCCTTGGGTTCTTTTTCCACGCTGCTATCAGTAGTGTCGTTCTGCGCACCGTGAGTACTGGCATGTTTTGTTTGAGACTTGCTCAGTTAAGTTTCTTGGATCTGAACATTGGGAGCTTGGCTATACATTTACATGTGGAACTAAGTATCTGGGACTTGGCTCTATTAATAAGAAAAGAAATGTGCCAGTTCTTTAGTTGTTGGGAGTGAGCTGTGCAAGACTGTTATTGCCCTTTGGATTCCCTCACGTTTTTGTTCACTTATTTTTGAACACTTGAAGAAGGGTTTTCATTTTTGTTTCATGGGAAGTCTGGAAGGTATGCATGGAAATGAGTGAAGCTATTATAGAGGCTTGGTGTGGTGAATCCTGTGTATGACGGTTACTTTTGTTTATGTATTACAGAAGCACATGTTAGGGTATAGAGGACTTAATCTGATACCTACCAAGAAAGAGGAGGAGAACAGTTCACAGCTAGTCGAATTGGTAGGTGGTGTACTAGTGAGAAATGAATGAGAGTAGTCAGTGATTTCCTGTACTTACCATTGTGTGTTGTCTTTCTTTTCTCGTTTCAGCCTCCCTTTCCGTTCCAGACCCTTCCTTACCTTTCCCTCGCCTGATTTCCTTTATGCTCTGTGTTATAATAGAGGCAGAGTATAGGGCAATCTGGAGGTGGACCCCTTTTAAGCATCATCCTGATCCTGAGGAAGCCAGGTCGTGACAGAATCACGTACCTACGAATCTACTTCCTCCCGGTCAGGGGTGTTTGGAATATGGCCACTATGGAGGATGTGTTGAATGCTTTGGGGTTGGTGCAACAGGAGTTAGAGGCTTCAAGGGCTGAAACTGCTGCTTTGAGAGAGCGGTTGGATAGACAAGTGAGGAATCCTTTTGATGCAATACTAGTGGTTCTCCTATACAAAACACGGTGTCTCCTCCCATACCTTTGGCTAGCCCGGAACGGTATGCGGGTGATCCTAACAAAATACAAACCTTTCTAACTCAGATAGCCTTGCATTTCTCATGCCGACCGGCCTCTTTCCCTACTAACATATCCCGAGTTGCCTTTGCTATTTCATACTTGACTGGGGATGTGGCCAGTTGGGCTGTGCCCTTAGTACGTAACGACGACCCGCTGTTGACAGATTGGGATGACTTTCGCAGGGAATTCGAAAGAGTCTTTGATAGGCGAGCCACTACTCTTAGTGCACATAGGGAGCTTTTGGGGTTGTGACAAGGCAAGAGGGAACTTGTGACTTACATGACTGCTTTTAATAGGTTGGTAGTGGAGACGTCTTGGCCCGAAGAAAAAAGAATGGCCTTATATTATCAGGGTGTGAATGAAGACCTTAAGGATGTGTTGGCGCAAATCGATCCTCAACCTTCCAATTGTACCGATTTGATAAATCTCACTCTGAGGTTGGATCATCGCATGTCTGAGAGGGGGGGAGAACGAAAGAAGGGTGAGAAAGTGGGAGGGGGTATGGAACTGGCAGGGCGCACAGGGTTGAAAGACGTGGGTCCTGAGCCTATGGAGATCGTAGCAGTTAGACCTCCTCTGACTAAGGCAGAGAGGGAAAGCAGGCGTGCTCAGGGTCTTTGTATGTACTGTGGCAGAAAAGGGCATTATGTCCGGGAATGTACTATGAGACCAAAGAAGAGTACCCCTTTTTTCCCGGGTAAAAAGGTTGCAGTCCTGAGGGCAGTTGAAACCCCTGTCTGTCCGCAAGAGAATAGGAAAGAACGGACAGAAGTTAGGTCTTCCCAAGACTGGAAGATACCTTCCTTGGAGGTGTCCACATGTGAACACAGGGAGACCCATATAGTATTATCCATGTTGTTGCAAACAGTGGATAACAGTTTTCAGGTGTCAACTATGATTGATTCAGGTGCTACTGGGAATTTTATTGACCAAAGCCTGGTAGACAAATTAGGGTTAGTGAGAGTGCCGACCTTAAAACCTGAGTTAGTATTGGCTGTGGATGGTACGCAGTTGAAGTCGGGCCCTATCATCGCTCATACTGAGGAATTGGAACTCTTTATGCCGGGGGAGATGAGCGATCACCGGGAAATGATAATGCTGAACATTATTGAGGCACCTCAGTATGAAGTGATACTAGGTATGCCCTGGTTATGGCAACATAACCCTTCCATAGATTGGAGGAATAAATCTGTTGGTTTTGAGTCGGTGGGGTGTGAGTCTCACTGTTTGCAGTCTTCTATGTCTCAGGTTTCTTCTTTGGCTCATGCTTTCACTGTGGCTACTGCAGCAGGGAAGGAAGTCATGTTGCCTCAGGCATACACGGATTACACTGATGTTTTTAGTGAGGTAAAGGCTGAAACACTTCCCCCGCATAGGGTGTATGACTGCCGGATTGATTTGGTAGAGGGGGCAGTGGTGCCTTCATGTAGGGTGTATGCCCTCTCAGTTTCAGAAACAGCTCATTTGAAAAAATATTTGGAGCACTTCTGTGCTATTGTTTTTATCCGTCCCTCACGCTCTCCTGCAGCCTCGCCACTCTTTTTCATTTCAAAAGCTAACGGGGAATTGCGGGCTTGCATCGATTACAGGCAACTTAACAAGGTTACTATCAGGAACCGATACCCGCTTCCGCTCATCCCCGTTGTGTTGGATCAGGTTCGTAAGGCGGCTATCTATACGCGCCTGGACTTGAGGGGGGCCTACCATTTGGTCCGCATCAGGGCGGGTGATGAGTGGAAAACAGCTTTTAAAACCTGTTTCGGTCTTTATGAATATTTGGTAATGCCGTTTGGGCTTTGTAATGCCCCAGCGGCATTCCAATACTTCTTAAATGACATCATGAAAGAATACCTGGACAGTTTTGTTGTCATTTATATCGATGACTTGTTGATATACTCTGAGTCTCCGGCCCAACATGTTAGTCATGTTCTCTTGATTTTGCAGAGGTTACAGGAAAACAGCTTATACTGTAAATTAAGCAAATGTGAGTTTGATGTGGAGGAGGTGGAGTTTCTGGGAGTGGTTCTTAACCCGGAAGGGTTTAGAATGGCGGAGAGGAAGGTGAAAGCAGTTCAGGAGTGGCCGGTGCCTTTGAATGTGAGAGATGTCCAGTGCTTCCTGGGGTTTTCGAATTATTATAGGAGGTTTATTTCCCATTTTTCACAGCTGGCATCCCCGATTACTCGTTTGTTGTGAAAAGGTGTTCCTTTTGTCTGGACACTTGAGGCCTCGGATGCTTTTGAACAACTGAAAGCAGCTTTCAGTACTGCTCCTATTTTGACGCACCCACAGATGGACGTGCCCTTTGTAGTGGAGGCGGATGCTTCCGATGTGGCAATTGGGGCGGTCCTGTCGCAGAGGGACAAACAGACTGGCCAGTTGCATCCTGTAGCGTTTCTATAAAAAAAACTCAATTCCGCTGAGGCAAACTATACCATCGCTGAGAAGGAACTTTTGTCCGTGAAAAAGGCGTTCCAGGAATGGAGACACTATTTGTGGGGGGGGCATCATCCGGTGACTGTGTATTCCGACCATCGTAACCTCCAGTACCTAAAAACAGCACGACATCTGTCTCAACGCCAGATGCGTTGGATGCTCTTTTTTGCGGAGTATGAGTTTACCATCACCTATCGTCCAGGAGTAGAGAATAGGAAAGCGGATTCATTATCTCGACAACTGGATTCTGAAAGTCATCTAAAACCAGATCCACGGCCCATTCTCTCTCCGGAGGTGGGGTTGTGTTCCATAGAAGTGGACCAGTTTATGGAAGTGGTGGCTAAACATCGGACCTTGCAGCAATGGAAGCAGTGGGCCGTGGCAAAGGCGCATCGTTCTTTCAAACATGGTTTGCCGGTGGTATCTAATCAACTGTTCCTTCCAGTACATGCCCTTCGGTTAATGGTCTTCAATTGGTGCCATAACGCGTTGGTGGCAGGGCATCAGGGACATCAGAAGACTGTTGGTCAAGGACGTGAAATTGTGGGTTGACCAATGTGAGACATGTGCAAGGGCGAAGAGTGTTCAATCGAAGGCTTCGGGTTTGCTTATGCCACTTCCAACTCCTTCCAGACCATGGCAAGTCATCAGTTTGGATTTTGTGTTGGGTCTGCCTTTGGATAAAGGATGTAACGCCATATTGGTGGTAGTGGACAGCTTTACAAAGATGGGTCATTTTATTCCCTGCAAAAATCTCCCGTCTGCTTCTCAAACTGCACAGTTGCTGTTAACACAGGTGGTCCGTCTTCATGGACTCCCTCAGGTTATCATCTCGGACAAGGGTCCTCAGTTTGTCGCCAGGTTTTGGCGTACTTGGTGTAAGGCGTTGAATATTTCTGCTGCACTTTCAACAAGTTTCCATCCGCAGTGTGATGGTCAGACAGAAAGGTTAAATCAAACCTTGAAGAAATATCTGCGCTGTTATGCCGATGAGGCGGCGGACTCCTGGGTTTCCCTGTTATGGCTGGCCGAACTGTCGTATAACAATACTTGGCATTGTTCCACTGGTGAGTCGCCTTTTCGCGCCAATTCCGGATTTCATGCGAATACTCTACCTGTGATAATACCGAGCGATGTGGCGAACCATCCCACGGTGGCCAGCCAGGTGAAGGCTCTCCTGAAGATCCATAGGAGGGTACAGTTGCATCTGGATAAGGCCAAGATTGCGTATAAAAAATGGGAAGACAGACATGGGCAGGTTGGTCCGGTGTATGCAGTGGGGGACCGCGTGTGGCTTTCCACCAAGAACATTTGTTTTCGTTTCCGGAGCATTTTCCAGCCTCGGTTCATTGGGCCTTATTCCGTGATACGCCGTGTGAATCCGGTGGCGTATAAGTTGAAACTCCCAGCGTCGTTGAGGATACACCCGGTGTTCCATTGTAGCCTGTTGAAACTGGCTCGCTCAGCTCGTCGGAAGGCTGTACCTCCCGTTCTCGGTGATGGGAACCTGGAATATGAGGTTTGTCGGATTTTGGATTCCCGCTTCCGGCAGGGGCACTTGTGGTTCCTAGTGTCTTGGAAGGGGTACGCTGCTGAGGATGATTCGTGGGAGCCAAGCTCTGGGGTCCATACCCCTTTTGCTGTTCGCCGATTCTATGCCCGTCATCCGGAGAAGCCAGGTGCTAGGAGGCGCTAGGGAGAGGGATGTACTGTCACGATTTGCCTTTGGCCAGCATAAAGCGCCTACTTGAATACTATACCTGCATTGTTTACTCTACTGTATGTGGTTTCAGGACTACAGGTACCACAATGCCTAGAGGAGGGGAGGAGCTTGGAAATCTATGAAGGTGGCCATTTCCGTGCTGCGGGTTGCACGTGATTTACAACCCAAATTTGGAGTTTGTTCTAGGATTAGTTCCGTGAATGTTTTGGGAGCCTGGAGTCCATCATTCATCTTCGTTTGCCTTTCCAAAGTTTGTCAGCGTTCAGTGGCTGCTGGACGCTCTTGCCTTTCGTCTGGGAAAGAAGTGTCTTCATTGAGACACGAGAGCATCTGGTTGTCTTCAGCTGTCGCACGCGTTTGGCGGCTGCCGAGCGCCCTCCTTGACCTCTTCCGTGTTGGGGCTGCAACACGAGAAACAGGCTTTTGATTCAGAGCCTAATTATCAACAGTTTCATCGGCTGCTGAAACAATATTCCTAGGACTGTTTTCTCTCGTTTTCGGGAAATAGAAATAGGATTAATACTGAAAGTGTTCCCGGCCGAGACACATCATCTACATTCATCAGCAACAACTAAGTTGTGTGAATTGGAAAGTACTTGGAATCTTTGGGTTCTTTTTCCACGCTGCTATCAGTAGTGTGGTTCTGCGCACCGTGAGTACTGGCACGTTTTGTTTGAGACTTGCTCAGTTAAGTTTCTTGGATCTGAACATTGGGAGCTTGGCTATACATTTACATGTGGAACTAAGTATCTGGGACTTGGCTCTATTAATAAGAAAAGAAACTTGCCAGTTCTTTAGTTGTTGGGAGTCAGCTGTGCAAGACTGTTATTGCCCTTTGGATTCCCTCACGTTTTTGTTCACTTATTTTTGAACACTTGAAGAAGGGTTTTCATTTTTGTTTCATGGGAAGTCTGGAAGGTCTGCATGGAAATGAGTGAAGCTATTATAGAGGCTTGGTGTGTTGAATCCTGTGTATGACGGTTACTTTTGTTTATGTATTACAGAAGCACATGTTAGGGTATAGAGGACTTAATCTGATACCTACCAAGAAAGAGGAGGAGAACAGTTCACAGCTAGTCGAATTGGTAGGTGGTGTACTAGCGAGAAATGAATGAGAGTAGTCAGTGATTTCCTGTACTTACCATTGTGTGTTGTCTTTCTTTTCTCGTTTCAGCCTCCCTTTCCGTTCCAGACCCTTCCCTACCTTTCCCTCGCCTGATTTTCTTTATGCTCTGTGTTATAATGCAGGCAGAGTATAGGGCAATCTGGAGGTGGACCCCTTGTAAGCATCATCCTGATCCTGAGGAAGCCAGGTCGTGACAGATAGGGCACCCTTACCTACGCTGCTCCAAAAGCTCACGTCGAAGTTACAAAAGAACGCAGTCTAAGCACACCCAGGAGACAATTAGGAGGAGACAAATGCCCGGGTTTTTCCCAATACTGACAATCATTATTTTTATATTACAGGCAGGAATTAAGAAACAAATATTGGTCGAGTGAACCGCTTTTCAGCGACAAAAAGGCCCCCTCCTTCGGGAAGGTAATTTCATGATAACTAGTGAGTAAGTTGTGGTTTCTCATGTCTCTCATATTGGGCTACCTGACATTGGATACATTTCAGAAGATTTCATGGCATTTTGCCTTTGTCCCATAGGCAACCTCGCACAATTGATAGTGCATTGTGGATTGATTATGGAACTACATCCGGTAGTTGACAAATGGGTCATAATACCGTGAAATTAGAAACACAGGATTGCGTTGAAGACAAGGTAATTCTGCCGAGTTTGTTTGGTCCGTTGATAAGTTGAAGGTTACTCTTATGGGATAGTTGCGGCGGGTGCTGCTTCAAGCAGCACCCGCCGCAATGTTAAACATACAGGATGTGACCACCAGGGTGGCGGTCACATCCTAATTTGCACGGAGGGACCGCCGCTGCCCCTACGGACGGTACCTCCAACTCTGGGGTGGCGGACGGACGCAGGTCCGTCCGCCATCCTAATCGGCCCCATAATTAGGAATTAGCATTTAAAAAACCTTGCAAATTCACTGAAAAAAACGTAGGTTTCAGGCCTTATATAGTTAGGAATTATCATTTAAAAAACCTTGCAAATTCACTGAAAAAATCATAGGTGATGTCACTGACCATGTCATGAATGATCTAATATGTGACATTATCAGCAGTGGATTGCGGGTGCGCGAAATATAGTTAGTACAACTAACTATATAGGAGCAATTTCAATGGTTTTGTATGAGTGAAATGTCCAGCTAACTGTAACACCCCTAAAACTTATAGTTTTTTGAGTGAATTTCAAAGGTTTTTTAAAAGCTAATTCCCAACTATATAAGGCCTGAAACCTATAGTTTTTTCAGTGAATTTGAAAGTTTTTTTAAATGCTAACGGCTAACGGCCCTCTTTTATGTCTATTACTTTAATTGACATGGAGATAGACATTTACAACCAAAAATGGCAGACATGTTGGAATGTGCAAATTGATAGTTATAATACATTCAACCTTACATGAACATGCATTGTATGATAACAAATGTGGTTGCCGAACCATATGATCTATACAGGTTCAATTTCAGACAGTTTGATAGTCATAACAGAAACGGCGGTCGCGTTGATGTAAAGGGACTACAGTTCCCAGAACACCCACGCGCCACCGAGCAGGAAAATTATATTCCCACATCCAGTCCTCTGATGGGCCATTCGGCATGTCACTTATCGTGCCCTGTATGGGCCTATTCCTCCAACAATTACATAATGCACATATCCACATTAGATTCTCCCCCACATTCAACAACTAAGTCAATTTTTAACCGATATCAGATTAAGATTGAATATTCAATTAATATACAGACAAATTCCATCATAAATATGGACAAAACTATGCAAAAGATAGAAAATAGAAAATAACGAATGGCTAATGTTATCTTAAACCTTGCAGTCACTTCATCAGTTTCAAATATATCTGTACACACAGTATACTTTTTGATTTCCACCTTCAGCATAGAATTATGTACCAAATGCATTTTATTCACCAAAATGTACTGCTAGTTCCTCATGGAAATTCAGACCCCCCGGATTTTTGGTCTGTAGGTCGATGATGTACCTCGACTCTAGTCTCCTCAGACTGATCAATCTATCTCCACCTCGTGGATTCAACAGTACATGGTCTAAAATGAAGAACCTCAGGTGCGTTCTGTCCCCTTTATGTTCAGTTTTAAAATGGCGGGCAACCAGGTACGTCATATCACCATTCATGATTGCTCTTGAGTGTTCCAATACCCGTACCTTGGCCTGGTGAATCGTACTCCCAATGTATTTAAGCCCGCATGGGCAGACGAGACAATAAACTGCAAATGGGGTGCTACAAGTCAACAAAAATTCTGCTTTTTTACCCCTGGTACTTGTTGAGTGGAGAGAGAAAGGCCTGATGGAATGGGAAGAATACAACTATCTTTACTGTGGCCATCCCAGAATGAATGAATGAATGAATGAAGCAGGTTTTATAACACGCAACTTAGCCCCGGAGGGCGTCAAGGCGACTAGCCAAATGAAGTGGTACGGTCAGAGAGCATGATTAATGGAAGGCTTTGATGAAACACCACGTCTTTAACGCTTTCTTAAAGAGAACCATGGTGGGTTGGGATTTGATCTCAGAGGGGAGGGCATTCCATAATTTAGGGGCCACAGATGAGAAAGCTCTTCCGCCCCATCTGACCTTGTTTGTCCGAGGGACGGTGAGAAGGTTCTTATTGACAGAGCGAAGGTTTCTGCTGGGAGTATAAGGACTCAGAAGAGAGCTTATGGCCTCAGAGCTGCCGCCGGATAGAGCACTGAAAACTAGGCATAGAATTTTAAAAGAGACTCTAGACTGAATCGGGAGCCAATGAAGGCTCTTCCTTACAAGAGAAACAGAAGCGGTGTTAGGGACGTCCAGAACAAATCTGGCAGCCGCGTTCTGGATAATCTGGAGGCGTTGGATGAGGCCTTTATTGATGCCTGCATAAAGGGCATTACAATAATCCAGCCGTGATGTAACTAAGGCCACCACGGTCTGTTTACGAGCTTGAGGAGAAAGATAGTGGGCAATTTTTCTAAGTACCTTAATCACTCCCCAACAGGTAGAAACAGTTCTATTGACCTGTAGTGACATGTCTAGAGAGGAGTCAAAAATCACGCCAAGATTCCGGGCGGAATTTGACGGTACGGGACAGGCTCCGAGAGAAGAAGGCCACCATTCATTAGACCAGCTGTTTTGATCTTTACCGAAGATCAAGACCTCTGTTTTCTCTCCGTTCAGCTTCAGGGTATTTACAATCATCCAATCGGAGACAGCTTGCATACAATTCCTGAAGCTGAGCGCGGAGGTACTCACAGAGTGGGAGAGGGACACCATGATCTGGGTGTCATCGGCGTATGACACCACCTCCATCCCCTGAGCTCTTACGAGGCTAGCAAGTGGGGCCACATAAATGTTAAAGAGGGTCGGGCTCAAGGCCGACCCCTGTGGAACCCCACATTGCACAGGCTTGGCAGGGGAGGGGAACTCTCCTAGCTTGACCCTCTGTTCTCTCTGATCAAGGAAAGAGGACAGCAAGCTCAATGCAGGACCCTCCACCCCTATCTCCCTCAGACGAGCAGTTAAGGTCGAGGGAGATAGGGTATCAAAGGCGGCGGTTAGGTCCAAGAGGACCAAAAAGGTGGTCTGGCCTTGGTCGACCTTAGATCGTATGTTGTCTGTCACTACTGTGAGGGCCGACTCAGTGCTGTGGAATTTTCGAAAGCCATGTTGAGACTGGTCCAGGAACCCCGAGGCATCTAGAAAAGCGGTCAGATGATGATTGAGATGTGATTCCAACATTTTGGCTGGAGCAGGCAGTAAGGAAATCGTCCGGAAGTTGTTAAGGGTGTCCGGATCCAGAGTCGGTTTTTTGAGCAATGGCTTGACTATGGCCTGTTTCCAGGAAGCAGGGAACATGCCCTGGGTCATAGCCAGGTTCATTACCTCAAGAAGCGGGGGCAACAGGGTTTCCCTGCACTCTTTGAGAACCTTCAAAGGGCAGGGGTCCATAGGAGAGCCTGATTTTGTCCTGTTTAGCAGGGAGTCTAGTTGGTCAAGTGTAAGGGGCGGGAAGTTGGTCAGAATCTTAGAAGGGTCCTTGGCCCAAGGTTCTAGAACAGAAGGGGACTGGGGAGGACGGGAACACATAAGGTCTCTCTGTGCTTCCAGGGTGAGAGAGATGTCGGCGATTTTAGCATGAAAAAAGAGAGCTATCTTGTCACACAGAATCCCAGTCCTTTATCTATTACCCAAGCTACATGTAAATGTAGTAAATGTAGATTGTGCTTATATAGCGCACGGCTACCCGCAGTGGGTGTCCCGGCGCTTGCTTAGGGAACCCGTCCTGATATTCCCCTGTGAGATAGCAGGGTATCCACAAGGTGAAAGTCAGGCATCCCGCCGCGAGGGGCCGTTGTGGAGATTAAGCAAGCTATTTTCCAGAGTCGCAGAGTGTGAACCCGTGAGTCGAGGAGGCACCGGGGCGAGAATTATCGAGTCCGTGGAATTTTTAGTCCAAGACCCGCCGAGGCGGGGAATTGAACCCTGGTCCAGGACCGATCTCAGCTTCCGGGTCTGCCGCCTCTAACCCCTGAGCCACACTTCTCCACATAAGGACAGGGACAATCCTCCAGGACGCCCAATCGTATCCTCTATCGGATCATTATTGGAAAACACCTCAGAATTCATTGACTACTACCTCAGACCCTATGAAATAGCTTTACCATCTTACTTACGAGATACTACCCACTTTCTGACAATAGTTGATGGGATACACTGGGAGGAGGAATACACCTTAGTGTCTCTGGATGTCAGTAGTCTATATATGTGTATACAACATGATCAGGGACTGTCTGCCATCAAACATTTTTTGAAGTCCAGATCTATTTCCTATTTCCAGCATTCACAAATGATTGTATCGATGATAGAGATATGTCTCAAAAACAATTTTTTCATCTTTGACGATACACTATATCGGCAGTCACAGGGCACAGCCATGGGAACCTGCTTCGCCCCCAGCTAGGCGAATTTATTCATGGGCTGGTGGGAGGGGCAGGTTTCCATAGAGATGGCAGAATTTGACAACGTGGCCCTGTGGCTACGATATATAGACGACATCTTTTTCATATGGTGTGGAGATGAGACATCTGTGAAAATCTTTATTGATAAGTTGAATATCAATTCTTTCAACTTAAAATTCACTGAACATCTCAGTAGAGATAAAATGAAATTTCTGGAATTTCTGGACGTGCTGTTAGAGGTGGAGAATAAACAACTCAATCCGAAGTTGTTTCGTAAAAGCACAGCAGGCAACAGTATCTTGAGCGCGAATAGCAGTCACCCCCGGAATTTGATTTACAGTATTCCTTATGGGGAATTGCTTCGTGCAAAGCGTAATTGTAGTACTACAGCCTCCTACATGAATGAGGAAACCGTTATGTGTCAGAGATTTTTGGAGAGAGGATACAGCAAAAAAACTATTGCTGAGGCAGTCTCCAGAGTAAAACTAAAAACACGCAATGAGTTGTTGAACCCCAGAAAGAAGCCAGATGGCTCAGAAGTGATTAGATTTATCACTACTTTCTTAGGGCAAGCAAGTGGGGTCAGAAAGATAATGAAAAAACATTTGCATGTGTTGATGACCGATGACCATTTAAAACGAACTCTAAGTAACAACCCACAAATTACGTTTAAGAAGGGGAGATCGTTAAGGGAAGAGTTGAGTCTTAATCATGTAACTGAAAAAGAGAAGGAGACCAGGGGACGAACAGGTTTTCAGTGTTGCAAAAATTGCAAAGCATGCAGGAACAGCATTGATTGTACTACACTGTCAATACCTAACACTAAAAGAGAATTTGTTATCCGGAAAAAACGTACCTGCAATACACCTTTCAGTATTTATGTCTTAATTTGTCCGTGTAACAAATGGTACATTGGCAGTACTAAACATGAGGCTAAAAAACGGGTGTTGGAACATTTACGAGCAATTCGTAACAACAACAAACAGTATCCGATAGCCCGGCATTTCTATGAAAACCACATGCAAAATTAAATGCTTGTACGTATGGTGGTCATTGATTCTGTATCCCTAGAGGAGAGAGGAGGCAATCAGGAATTCACTTAAAAAACCATAGGTTTCAGGCCTTATTTTGGGGCCGATTAGGATGGCGGTTTATCCGCATCCCCCGGGCCGGCGGAAGCCACCGCCGGCCTGGAGGATGCGGATTAACCGCTGCGGCCACAGACAACACCCACCGCCAGATTAGGATGGCGGTGGGATTACAGTGGGACCAGCGGCGGATGGCTGGTCCGCCCGCCGCTGCTCCGCGGGGTGTGTAGGGCTATTTGGTATGGTACCCCCCAACATTTACATGCACAAAGCGGCAGACACCGCGCGGTGCCTGCCGCTTTGTACATGTAAATGTAAAACATGCAGTTTTAACATTGCGGCGGGTGCTGCTTCAAGCAGCACCCGCCGCAATGTTAAACATACAGGATGTGACCGCCAGGGTGGCGGTCACATCCTAATTTGCACGGAGGGACCGCCGTTGCCCCTACAGACGGTCCCTCCACCTCTGGGGTGGCGGACGGACGCAGGTCCGTCCGCCATCCTAATCGGCCCCATAGTTAGGAATTAGCATTTAAAAAACCTTGCAAATTCACTGAAAAAACCATAGGTTTCAGGCCTTATATAGTTAGGAATTAGCATTTAAAAAACCTTGCAAATTCACTGAAAAAATCATACGTGATGTCTCTGATCATGTCATGAATGATCTAATATGTGACATCATCAGCAGTGGATTGCGGGTGCGTGAAATATAGTTAGTACAACTAACTATATAGGAGCAATTTCAATGGTTTTGTATGAGTGAAATGTCCAGCTAACTGTAACACCCCTAAAACTTATAGTTTTTTGAGTGAATTTCAAAGGGTTTTTAAAAGCTAATTCCTAACTAAATAAGGCCTGAAACCTATAGTTTTTTCTGTGAATTTGAAAGGTTTTTTTAAAGGCTAACGGCTAACGGCCCTTTTTTATGTCTATTACTTTAATTGACATGGAGATAGACATTTACAACCAAAAATGGCAGACATGTTGGAATGTGCAAATTGATAGTTATAATACATTCAACCTTACATGAACATGCATTGTATGATAACAAATGCTGTTGCCGAACCATATGATCTATACAGGTTCAATTTCAGACTGTTTGATAGTCATAACAGAAACGGCGGTCGCGTTGATGTAAAGGGACTACAGTTCCCAGAACACCCGCGCGCCACCGAGCAGGAAAATTATATTCCCACATCCAGTCCACTTATCGTGCCCTGTATGGGCCTATTCCTCCAACAATTACATAATGCACATATCCACATTAGATTCTCCCCCACATTCAACAACTAAGTCAATTTTTAACCGATATCAGATTAAGATTGAATATTCAATTAATATACAGACAAATTCCATCATAAATATGGACAAAACTATGTAAAAGATAGAAAATAGAAAATAACGAACGGCTAATGTTATCTTAAACCTTGCAGTCACTTCATCAGTTTCAAATATATCTGTACACACAGTATACTTTTTAATTTCCACCTTCAGCATAGAATTATGTACCAAATGCAGTTTATTCACCCAAATGTACTGCTAGTTCCTCATGGAAATTCAGACCCCCCGGATTTTTGGTCTGTAGGTCGATGATGTACCTCGACTCTAGTCTCCTCAGACTGATCAATCTATCTCCACCTCGTGGATTCAACAGTACATGGTCTAAAATGAAGAACCTCAGTTGCGTTCTGTCCCCTTTATGTTCAGTTTTAAAATGGCGGGCAACCAGGTACGTCATATCACCATTCATGATTGCTCTTGAGTGTTCCAATACCCGTACCTTGGCCTGGTGAATCGTACTCCCAATGTATTTAAGCCCGCATGGGCAGACGAGACAATAAACTGCAAATGGGGTGCTACAAGTCAAAAAAATTCTGCTTTTTACCCCTGGTACTTGTTGAGTGGAGAGAGAAAGGCCTAATGGAATGGGAAGAATACAACTATCTTTACTGTGCCCATCCCAGAGTCCCAGTCCTTTATCTATTACCCAAGCTACATAAGGACAGGGACAATCCTCCAGGACGCCCAGTCGTATCCTCTATTGGATCATTATTGGAAAACAACTCAGAATTCATTGACTACTACCTCAGACCCTATGTAATAGCTTTACCATCTTACTTACGAGATACTACCCACTTTCTGACAATAGTTGATGGGATACACTGGGAGGAGGAATACACCTTAGTGTCTCTGGATGTCAGTAGTCTATATACGTGTATACAACATGATCAGGGACTGTCTGCCATCAAACATTTTTTGAAGTCCAGATCTATTTCCTATTTCCAGCATTCACAAATGATTGTATCGATGATAGAGATATGTCTCAAAAACAATTTTTTCATCTTTGACGATACACTATATCGGCAGTCACAGGGCACAGCCATGGGAACCTGCTTCGCCCCCAGCTAGGCGAATTTATTCATGGGCTGGTGGGAGGGGCAGGTTTCCATAGAGATGGCAGAATTTGACAACGTGGCACTGTGGCTACGATATATAGATGACATCTTTTTCATATGGTGTGGAGATGAGACATCTGTGAAAATCTTTATTGATAAGTTGAATATCAATTCTTTCAACTTAAAATTCACTGAACATATCAGTAGAGATAAAATGGAATTTCTGGAATTTCTGGACGTGCTGTTAGAGGTGGAGAATAAACAACTCAATCCGAAGTTATTTCGTAAAAGCACAGCAGGCAACAGTATCTTGACCGCGAATAGCAGTCACCCCCGGAATTCGATTTACAGTATTCCTTATGGGGAATTGCTTCGTGCAAAGCGTAATTGTAGTACTACAGCCTCCTACATGAATGAGGAAACCGTTATGTGTCAGAGATTTTTGGAGAGAGGATACAGCAAAAAAACTATTGCTGAGGCAGTCTCCAGAGTAAAACTAAAAACACGCAATGAGTTGTTGAACCCCAGAAAGAAGCCAGATGACTCAGAAGTGATTAGATTTATCACTACTTTCTCAGGGCAAGCAAGTGGGGTCACGAAGATAATGAAATAACATTGGCATGTGTTGATGACCGATGACCATTTAAAACGAACTCTAAGTAACAACCCACAAATTACGTTTAAGAAGGGGAGATCGTTAAGGGAAGAGTTGAGTCTTAATCATGTAACTGAAAAAGAGAAGGAGACCAGGGGACGAACAGGTTTTCAGTGTTGCAAAAATTGCAAAGCATGCAGGAACAGCATTGATTGTACTACACTGTCAATACCTAACACTAAAAGAGAATGTGTTATCCGGAAAAAACGTACCTGCAATACATCTTTCAGTATTTATGTCTTAATTTGTCCGTGTAACAAATGGTACATTGGCAGTACTAAACATGAGGCTAAAAAACGGGTGTTGAAACATTTACGAGCAATTCGTAACAACAACAAACAGTATCCGATAGCCCGGCATTTCTATGAAAAACACATGCAAAATTAAAAGCTTGTACGTATGGTGGTCATTGATTCTGTATCCCTAGAGGAGAGAGGAGGCAATCAGGAATTCACTTAAAAAACCATAGGTTTCAGGCCTTATTTTGGGGCCGATTAGGATGGCGGTTTATCCGCATCCCCCGGGCCGGCGGAAGCCACCACGGGCCTGGAGGATGCGGATTAACCTCTGCGGCCACAGACAACACCCACCGCCAGATTAGGATGGCGGTGGGATTACAGTGGGACCAGCGGCGGATGGCTGGTCCGCCCGCCGCTGCTCCGCAGGGTGTGTAGGGCTATTTGGTATGGTACCCCCCAACATTTACATGCACAAAGCGGTAGGCACCGCGCGGTGCCTGCCGCTTTGTACATGTAAATGTAAAACATGCAGTTTTAACATTGCGGCGGGTGCTGCTTGAAGCAGCACCCGCCGCAATGTTAAACATACAGGATGTGACCGCCAGGCTGGCGGTCACATCCTAATTTGCACGGAGGGACCGCCGCTGCCCCTACAGACGGTCCCTCCACCTCTGGGGTGGCGGACGGACGCAGGTCCGTCCGCCATCCTAATCGGCCCCATAGTTAGGAATTAGCATTTAAGAAACCTTGCAAATTCACTGAAAAAACCATAGGTTTCAGGCCATATATAGTTAGGAATTAGCATTTAAAAAACCTTGCAAATTCACTGAAAAAACCATAGGTTTCAGGCCTTATATAGTTAGGAATTAGCATTTAAAAAACCTTGCAAATTCACTGAAAAAATCATAGGTGATGTCACTGACCATGTCATGAATGATCTAATATGTGACATCATCAGCAGTGGATTGCGGGTGCGTGAAATATAGTTAGTTCAACTAACTATATAGGAGCAATTTCAATGGTTTTGTATGAGTGAAATGTCCAGCTAACTGTAACACCCCTAAAACTTATAGTTTTTTGAGTGAATTTCAAAGGTTTTTTAAAAGCTAATTCCTAACTAAATAAGGCCTGAAACCTATAGTTTTTTCTGTGAATTTGAAAGGTTTTTTTAAAGGCTAACGGCTAACGGCCCTCTTTTATGTCTATTACTTTAATTGACATGGAGATAGACATTTACAACCAAAAATGGCAGACATGTTGGAATGTGCAAATTGATAGTTATAATACATTCAACCTTACATGAACATGCATTGTATGATAACAAATGCGGTTGCCGAACCATATGATCTATACAGGTTCAATTTCAGACTGTTTGATAGTCATAACAGAAACGGCGGTCGCGTTGATGTAAAGGGACTACAGTTCCCAGAACACCCGCGCGCCACTGAGCAGGAAAATTATATTCCCACATCCAGTCCTCTGATGGGCCATTCGGCATGTCACTTATTGTGCCCTGTATGGGCCTTTTCCTCCAACAATTAAATAATGCACATATCCACATTAGATTCTCCCCCACATTCAACAACTAAGTCGATTTTTAACCGATATCAGATTAAGATTGAATATTCAATTAATATACAGACAAATTCCATCATAAATATGGACAAAACTATGTAAAAGATAGAAAATAGAAAATAACGAATGGCTAATGTTATCTTAAACCTTGCAGTCACTTCATCAGTTTCAAATATATCTGTACACACAGTATACTTTTTGATTTCCACCTTCAGCATAGAATTATGTACCAAATGCAGTTTATTCACCAAAATGTACTGCTAGTTCCTCATGGAAATTCAGACCCCCCGGATTTTTGGTCTGTAGGTCGATGATGTACCTCGACTCTAGTCTCCTCAGACTGATCAATCTATCTCCATCTCGTGGATTCAACAGTACATGGTCTAAAATGAAGAACCTCAGTTGCGTTCTGTCCCCTTTATGTTCAGTTTTAAAATGGCGGGCAACCAGGTACGTCATATCACCATTCATGATTGCTCTTGAGTGTTCCAATACCCGTACCTTGGCCTGGTGAATCGTACTCCCAATGTATTTAAGCCCGCATGGGCAGACGAGACAATAAACTGCAAATGGGGTGCTACAAGTCAAATAATTTCTGCTTTTTTACCCCTGGTACTTGGTATGCTAGGACCTTTTTACTGCCCATACAGGCCCTGCATTTCCCACAGGGATAGAATCCCTTCAGATCCCTGTTCAATGCTTTTGGAGTTTCTTTCCTGTGAAAACTGCTAGTAAGAGAATCTCTAAAAGACCTCACCTTTCGAAATGTCAGCAGTGGTCGATTGGGAATATCTGTCCCAATCACTGGATCCATTTTCAGAAGGTTCCAATGCCTTCTAAAAATGCTCCTCAATTTGTCAGAGTCTCGTGAGAAAGTTGTTATCATTCTAAAACCAATGTTCTTATCGACTTTCTTTACCTTATCCTCCAAGAGATCCCTCCTGGCTGTAAGGTTCACTCTCTTCAGCGCTCCCTCCAACACCTGTACACCATATCCTCTGACTTTGAACCTCTCTATGCATTCTCCCGCAAATTTCTGAAAATCCTCCTCACGACTATTGTTCCTCCGAATTCTTAAAAGCTCCCCGTAAGGAATGCTATTAATTAGTTTAGGAGGATGTCCACTGCGGGCATGCAAGATCGAATTACCCGCAGTGGGTTTCCTGTACAGCATAGTACAAATCTCGTTGCCCACAATCCTCACCTCTAAGTCTAGGAAGTTCACCATTACATCACTAATTTCAGCACAAAATTCCAAATTATAGCTGTTTTTATTAAGAGCCGGTATGTACTCTCTAGCTGTTTCCGAGGTTCCCCTCCACACTAGAAAGAGATCATCTATGTATCTGTACATACAGACGCTTAATAAAAATGTGGTGGTTTTAGATAAAAGGAAGTACCTTGATGAAGGTCTTAAACAGCTTAGTGATCTTACTTGCTACTGCAAAACAGATATGGGGGAAGTTCTGAAGGCCAAGACTATGTACAGAGAAACACTTGTTGAGTGGAGAGAGAAAGGCCTGATGGAATGGGAAGAATACAACTATCTTTACTGTGCCCATCCCAGAATTCCAGTCCTTTATCTATTACCCAAGCTACATAAGGACAGGGACAATCCTCCAGGACGCCCAATCGTATCCTCTATCGGATCATTATTGGAAAACACCTCCAAATTCATTGACTACTACCTCAGACCCTATGTAATAGCTTTACCATCTTACTTACGAGATACTACCCACTTTCTGACAATAGTTGATGGGATACACTGGGAGGAGGAATACACCTTAGTGTCTCTGGATGTCAGTAGTCTATATACGTGTATACAACATGATCAGGGACTGTCTGCCATCAAAAAAATGTTGAAGTCCAGATCTATTTCCTATTTCCAGCATTCACAAATGATTGTATCGATGATAGAGATATGTCTCAAAAACAATTTTTTCATCTTTGACGATACACTATATCGGCAGTCACAGGGCACAGCCATGGGAACCTGCTTCGCCCCAGCTAGGCGAATTTATTCATGGGCTGGTGGGAGGAGCAGGTTTCCATAGAGATGGCAGAATTTGACAACGTGGCCCTGTGGCTACGATATATAGACAACATCTTTTTCATATGGTGTGGAGATGAGACATCTGTGAAAATCTTTATTGATAAGTTGAATATCAATTCTTTCAACTTAAAATACACTGAACATATCAGTAGAGATAAAATGGAATTTCTGGACGTGCTGTTAGAGGTGGAGAATAAACAACTCAATCCGAAGTTGTTTCGTAAAAGCACAGCAGGCAACAGTATCTTGAGTGCGAATAGCAGTCACCCCCGGAATTTGATTTACAGTATTCCTTATGGGGAATTGCTTCGTGCAAAGCGTAATTGTAGTACTACAGCCTCCTACATGAATGAGGAAACCGTTATGTGTCAGAGATTTTTGGAGAGAGGATACAGCAAAAAAACTTTTGCTGAGGCAGTCTCCGGAGTAAAACTAAAAACACGCAATGAGTTGTTGAACCCCAGAAAGAAGCCAGATGGTTCAGAAGTGATTAGATTCATCACTACTTTCTCAGGGCAAGCAAGTGGGGTCAGAAAGATAATGAAAAAACATTGGCATGTGTTGATGACCGATGACCATTTAAAACGAACTCTAAGTAACAACCCACAAATTACGTTTAAGAAGGGGAGATCGTTAAGGGACGAGTTGAGTCTTAATCATGTAACTGAAAAAGAGAAGGAGACCAGGGGACGAACAGGTTTTCAGTGTTGCAAAAATTGCAAAGCATGCAGGAACAGCATTGATTGTACTACACTGTCAATACCTAACACTAAAAGAGAATTTGTTATCTGGAAAAAACGTACCTGCAATACACCTTTCAGTATTTATGTCTTAATTTGTCCGTGTAACAAATGGTACATTGGCAGTACTAAACATGAGGCTAAAAAACGGGTGTTGGAACATTTACGAGCAATTCGTAACAACAACAAACAGTATCCGATAGCCCGGCATTTCTATGAAAAACACATGCAAAATTAAATGCTTGTACCTTTGGTGGTCATTGATTCTGTATCCCTAGAGGAGAGAGGAGGCAATCAGGAATTATCCTTGAGAAAATTGGAATCCCGATATATTATTGATTTGGACACTCCAGCCCCTAATGGGTTAAATATGAGTGAGGAACTGGCAATTCATTTATATGAATAATGAAATAAGATATTGATGTGGTTCAGCAGTCTGGTTTTTATACATTTAAAATGTTGTTTTTACAGATCAGTTCACTTTACTTTTGATTACCATTGGATCCAGTGACAAGTCTTTATGTGGAGATTTGATTACTCAATCTACTCATGATGGACATTGAACAATTCGTAACTAATACGCCCACTGGGGCAGAATTGATTATATATTGTCTTGATATTGCCCACTTGGGCGTAACAATTTGTGACTGGTCTTTATGTTCGTGAGAATGAACGGCTCAGCTATTACGAGCCAATAGGGGGTTATTGCTGGCTGTGTCTGCATTGATAAAGCTATTTTAGCTTGAACTAAGACATTGCATGCATTTAATAGCATTGTGGCAACAATCCAGTAGGGGCAATTGTGAATTTTTTTGCACCTATTTCTTTACCAATCGCATAACGATATTTACGTTAAATAATTTTTAATAGTGATAAAAGTCGTATATTGAAGGATGAGGAATGTATTAATCTTATTTTAATAATGCAACATAATCCTTCAATTGAAATGTGTTAATGAGTGCACAATATATTGGTTTATGCTTTCTGCTCCATTACAATCAATGGAAAGACGGACACTTCAAAATGGCCGCCAATGGTGTTTATGTTTTTCACGGGGTAATGTCCTCACAATGTAATTGACATGCTTTTAAAAATGGTGGAGTGCATGATGGTTACGAGCGTGAGCAAGCCGTAAAGGTGAAACGTGTCGTTTTCTTCACTTGCCGAATACATTTTCACTGCAAGTAACCTGGGTGTCCAAGTGCTTTCCTGTATATCTGAGGAAATTTGTGTGACTGTTATGGAGGAGATCCGGTATCCTAACTCGGAACGCCAGTGACAGCTCGGGGTTTCTACAACCGGAACTTGTGAACTATATATATATATATATATATATATATATATATATAATACCTACTGGTAGTCGCCAGTAGGTAGTTATAGTTAGGACCTATTTTCCATAGAAAATCCACAACATTCTATTTCGAATAACTTTGGCATTGGTTGATGAATCTTTGCGAATTTTTCAAAACTAATGGCCAGCTCCATTCCGTTCTTTTGTTTGGGGGTGATTCGTCAAGCGGGGGCTGAGAAAAAAGGCGGGTCCCAAAACGTGCTTTCCCAATGCAATTTCCCATAGGACCTTTAGCCACTGCTACAGACCGAACTGCTGAATGGAATTACACCAAATTTGGCAGAGATGTAGTCCTCAGTTCAGACTCGTGCCTTTTTTCCTAAATGTGTCAATCTGTTCAGTAGTTCCTGAGAAAATTACGCTTAAAAGCACATATATATATATATCTATGGGCGGGGTGGATCCGTGGACTGTGAGCGCACCATAAGCGCACCCTTCCGATCACGTGCTGAATGCTAATTGGCTGTCAAGTGGTTGCCAACATTCAAAAGCAGCCATTTTGTGCCTCAGTAGAAGCGAGGCTGAAGAAGTTAGCGGAACAAGTGTGCAAAATGTAGAAAGGGGGCAGGGTAGAAATATCCTGATCCTCTAGATCTGTTTTGGGGACCCCCAGGGCTCAAATGTTCTTTTTTTTTAAAAACTCAGCAGGTGTTTCCCAATGGGGCTTCTTTTATAATTAGCCCCCACGGGGCCAAACACCAGGGGCTAATTTAAAAAATGTATGGGGGGCCCAAAGGGGCCCCGGAGACCGCCACCCCCCCCTGCTCTCTCTCTCAAAATACAACCCAAGGTTGCTATGGGAGGGCGGGAGCTGCGAGACTCCGACCCTCTCATTGCTAACAGCAGTGTCCCGGGGTGGGCATTTCGGGACTCTGCAGGAGCTAGACCTGGGGGGTTGCGGTCCCCAGGGCCCTCGAGGGCTCAGGCGGGGGGCCACGCAGCTTCTTTTCCACATTGAAGAAAGCCCCAGGGGTGGTGATCCTGGGGCTTGGGGGATCGTTAAGGCCCCCCACCTCTAATTTTGCAGGGGGGCCTTGGAGCTCCACCCCAACCATTTATTTTAAAACCCCGGGGGTGGCTCTCACTCTTGCATAGCAAACAGCAATGTTGAAAAAATCTTCCTTTAAGATAACAAAGGATTTTAAAGTCCATTTTTGCCGTTTTTGTTGTAGTTTGCTGCCGTTAAAGCAGCGACAATTTTAACGGCGTCTTTGTAAATATGCCCCTACGTATTGTAATGTCGTCATTTCGTCTCCCATTTAAATTGGCACAAAATATTTATTAAAGTGCATTGTGAATCGTGAAGCAACACTTTCTAATTGTGATCAATAAAGAATTGAAAGAGTTATGTACTTTTTTGCTCGTAATGCGCATAGGGGCAGATTTAGAAGTTAATTGCATTACTATTGCATCACTTTCAAGGTGGGAAAAGTGGCATGAAAATGGTGCAAGGGGCTTGTAAATCGGCTACACAGTGTTGTGTCTTACTTTGCATTCCTTTCTGTCATGTAGAGGATCCAGGGTAAATATAACGATTTCTGTATAGCCAGTACCTTTCTGTCGTGTTTTGGCAGCTCCTGAGTTAGCGTTTAGCACAGCTACACGGTCTTTTCTGTTAACTTGACCAAAACGAACGGGGGCCATTTTGAATCCCTCTGACTTCCGTTTCCTATGAACACGCTGCCTCGTGGTCAGTGTGCCCTTTCGTCCTTTCTCGATACCCATGGTCACTATTCTGCTCGGTAACAGGCTATTTTTAGTACTGGTCAAGCGCACATGCGCACTATGCATCAACTGGTCACTCTTTAGGAATGTTAGCACTAACTGACCAGTGCCGTTGAACTCCTCCCACGTGCTGGCTGTGTTCCAAAAATGACCTTATATGTACCTAAAATGTGTAACTTGTAACCGCCTATCTTTTTATTGCTATTAAACTGTATAAAAGAGGTCGCACACCAATGTTCGGTGTGCTACTTCTTACATTGCCGAAGGGTGCTGTAGGAATGTATCACCACCCCATGGGGTCTTAATAAACTTGTCTTTTACCTTTTCCAGTGTCCGTGCCAACTTCTATACTAAGGCGTTCGAGAGTTTAGCAGAGTATGTAGGCCTGATTTGAACCCAACACCACAATTGGCGACCACGAAGGGACTCATCGGCGACTCGGATGCCCGAAGGAGAGGTCGTGACGAAGGTCAGGAAACTCGCCATGGACGCGTACGCTGCCACTGAGTGACCCGAGTCTTGGCACCCACGGTGTGTTTTCCCTTCCTTCCGATCTGACCTTCCAGGTGGCGCCGGTCCTCGACTGAGATTCTGATCTTGGATTGTCGTGATGTGCCGTTTTGGCTGATTTGACCACAGAACTTGGCAGTTGGACTTTGGACGTTTGAAAATATTTGGTAAGCTTTTGAGCGGTGAGGTAGTCTACTGACACTTACTGTGGCTTTTTGAAACTTTGAATTTGAATTTGAATTTGTTAGCTAACGTTTTGAATCTTTGAATTTGAATTTGAATATGTGAAGTGCACCTCACATAGGCAGGCATGTAGGGATATTTCTCTGATTTATTTGATTTGAACGGTACACCGCGTTAGGTGACATTTTTGTGGTATCACATTTTCGTGGTACTTTTTGAAACATGCCTGTTTTTAGCACACTCCGTAGGATGTGCTGTTCTGAAAATGGTACCAATTATCGATTAAGTGAAAAGCAGCCGGCTCCCCCAGAGGGGACTCCAAATCGTGAAATGTATGTCAAATTCGGTATTCCACCTATAATGTATAGTACATTATGGCATAAGTATACTAAGACTGATCGTGAATTACAGTGGCCGCTATATGGGTCGTTTGACCTTCGAAAGGTACAGTATGTAGAGCAGTGTTTGTTTCAGCGAAGGTCTAGACAAGATATGTTTGATTGTGTGCGTATGTGGGAGAAAGAGGTGCGTGAACGAGCGAAGCGTGAGGAAGCCTTGGCGGAGAAAGTGCAGCGGAAGGCTGCACATGACAAAGCTTTACAGCTACAGGAGAAGGAATTACAGGAAAAGAAAGTGAGGGAGAGACGAGAACGCAATTTACAGGTTAATGGTCAATTCCCTATCAGGCGTCCTCTTTATCCAGTCCTTACTAATGAAACAGATGATTTTTCATTACTAGATCGTTGTCCGCCTCCGTACGTCGTACCTACGGCTCCGAACGAGGACTCGGACGAGGATAGTGATCGAACACAGCGTACCAGGTTACATGCGGAACGAGCTGCGGAATTACGTTCATTTGCACGAAAACTAAATATTAATACTGTTACTGTTTCTGACGTTACTGAACAAATGGAACAGTGGCCTGATAAGGAACGACTGTATTTTTTAGATCATTTTGGAGATGAAGTTGTTGAGCGGTATAGAAAATATTCTCTCGAGTTAGAACCAAAGGAGATATCCAAGGGTCGTGAGAATTTTCGTAAAGGTCTTTTTGTTCTTTCAGATGCGGACGACTTCTTCAAGCGTTTGATTGAACTGCGTAATGAGGCGACACGACTACGGGAGTTGGAAAAGTCAAAGAATTCGTCTACGTCCGGAGCGACGGGGATATCCAAAGAATGCCCTATCTTTGAAACAGATAAGATCGCTGCGATTAATGTTAGACCTATGCGAGAAGCTGCGCCTTTATATGTCCCTCATAAAGGGGATGGCACAGATGATGATAAAAGATCCAAAGACGCGAAAGGGTATTTTGTATATAATTGGGTTTATACGCCTTGGAATAGAGCAGATGTCATGGCGCTTAAGAATGCTTTACCTGATCCCCGTAAAAACCCTGCGGCTTTTTATGAAAATGTTGAAAGTGCAATTTCTTCATGTATCATGACGTTAGTTGATATTGATCTATTTTTCGGGTTGATATTGCCCCCTGATATGTGGAGAGCGATTCGTAGGTTTGATGACCTCACGACTCTCGGGGCCACTTGGAAAGATCTTGTTCAGGCTGATTTAGATAGAGAACCAGCATGTAAGCCGTGTCAATTAATATTAGACCTTCCAGGGGCCATACTAACAAAACTAAAGACTCTTGCTCCCGCTAAAAAGATTGATTGGACTATATTAGCCTCTTGTAAGCAGAAAGCGGATGAATCAGTTTCCGATTTTTTCTCTCGCTTCGAGGAAGCGTTCCATGATTACAGTGGTCAATTATTGACAGAAGATACTGGCAGGCATTTATTCGTTGATAAGTATGTGGCTAATCTCCTACCGGAGATTGCGAAACGATTGAAAGCGAGTGAAAGTTCATGGACCACAGCAACCCCTGCTTCTTTATTGACTATGGCTCAATATTATGAAAGACAGGAATTAGAGGCAAAAGAAAGTAGTGAAAAGAAAGCAAAGGATTTGAAGACGAAGGTAATGTTAGCCCAGGTTCAGGCTACGAGAGGAAATGACAGAGGAGGACGAGGATCATACAGTAATGCTCCTCCCCCTCGTTCTGACATTTCTGTGAATCAATGTGCCTACTGCAAACAGTTTGGGCATTGGATTGCAGACTGTCCGGTGTTTCGAGAGCAGCGTAATTTGAGGGGACGAGGAAGTGGAAGGTCTAGGAATTATTATGGAGGGTCAAGAGGAGGTTATGGCACGAATGATCGAGGAGGCTATGGTACGAATGATCGTGGAGGATATGGAGCAAGGGGTCGTGGTCAGTCTGATTATAATACGTTTGATAACCGCAATCAATATCAGATAAATGAGGGTGGTCCTGCTGAACCACGGGATGAGCATTATGCATAGGATTGCGTAGGATGGGGTGTGGAATCGGTTGAGGTACCAGTTGATCAAAGGGGTCCATACATAGAAGCACATGTTCTGGGTTCCACTGATCAATTTCTGGTCGATACAGGAGCTACTCGTAGCGCTTTGTCCAAATACTTGGTTCCAAGGGCTCCCCTGTCTGGCGAGGTAATTACAGCAATAGGGTTCGATGGAACACCTACTTCTAGCCCATTGTCTCAACCAGTTGCATTTCATGTTGATAAATTTGCTGCCCCATGTCCCTTTTTGTTGTCTCCAAATACACCAGATAATATTATTGGACTCGATATGTTAAAACACTTTCGAGCTACTATTCGCTGTGCCCCAGAAGGAGTGCGAGTTGTGTTGAATGAGAATTACCCAGACTTTGAGCGAGTGTGTTTTCTCCATGAATCTGAAGTATTGGCCTCCTTACCAAACACGTTGTGGGCCACTTCTGACACGGATGTGGGGCAGATGTTAATCCCTCCAGTACGTATTACTGTAAAGGAGGGAGTATCTCTACCACGTGTCCCACAATATAAGATTTCCAGAGAAGGAGAACTTGCTTTGATGCACATTGTGAACGATTTGATTTTGGCAGGAGTAGTTGAGGAAGTCCCCTACAATGTTTGCAATAGCCCAATTTTACCGATCCTTAAAAGAGATACAGATGCTAAGGTTTACCGTTTCATTATTGATTTGAGGGAAATAAACAAGATAGTAGTGCCTCAGTACCCGGTGGTGTCTGACATCACCACGTTGCTTACGTTGGTTCCATCGACGGCAACTACTTTTACAGTCATCGATTTGAAGAATGCCTTCTTTTCGATCCCTGTACATCCTGACAGTCGATATCTATTCGGCTTTACATTAAATAATAAATCGTACAGATTCTGTCGAATTCCTCAAGGCTATACTGAAAGTCCTAGCATTTATAGTCAGGCATTAAAAAGACAGCTTGATTCCTTTGACTTACAAGAGGGAGTGGTTCTCATTCAATATGTAGACGATATCTTACTTGCTGCAGACACGCCAGAACAATGTGAGAAGAGTACCTTTTCTTTGCTTTCCTTCCTGGCCAAACATAATCATAAAGTTTCGAAGAAAAAGCTACAATATTGTAGACCAAAGGTGACCTACCTCGGTCATCTTTTGTCTAAGGAGGGCCGTGCATTGACACCAGATCGAATTCAAGCAATCCTAGATACTCCAGTCCCTCGCACTCAGAAGGATGTTCGCGCCTTTATAGGTTTGACGTCTTTTTGTAGGCAATGGATATTGGGTTTTTCACATATCGTTAAACCATTGTTGGCATTGTTGTCTAAAGATACACCGATTCCCATTGAATGGACGGATGAATGTCAGAACGCTTTTGAACAATTGAGACAAGCTCTTTGTTCTGCACCTGTGTTAGGTACACCTGATTACACGAAGATCTTTACATTATATGTACACGAGAAGGATGGGTGTGCATTGTCAATGTTAGTGCAGACACACGGAGACAAACAGAGGCCTTGTGCATACTTCTCGGCGGTACTCGACCCTGTGGCTCGAGGATTGCCTGGATGTTTTCGAGCAGTTGCAGCAACAGCAGTTGCGATACGACAAAGTGAGGGAATAGTTTTGTCACACAAATTGTTGGTGCTAGTTCCCCATGCGGTAGATGCGTTACTGAATCAAACAAAAACGCAGCATCTAACCAGTGCCCGTTTGACAGGATATGAGCTAACATTGTTGGCGCCGCACATCACACTAAAGCGATGTGCGACACTAAATCCTGCTACTTTACTGCCGGATCCTGTTGCTGAGACCCAGAAGGAAGAACAACATGATTGTGTTTTTCTGACTGAGGAACAGACAAAGGGTCGTATCGATTTACAGGATACGCCATTTCCAGATGTAGATGGGGAACTGTGGGTTGATGGATCGTGTGTGAGGTTACCAGATGGTACGACTTCCGCAGCTTATGCGATCACGACACTTAAGACCGTGGTAGAAGCAGCACGAATACCCCAGAAATCGGCTCAAGCAGCTGAATTGATAGCCTTAACGAAAGCATGTGAGTTAAGTGCTGAGCTATGTGTGAACATTTACACGGATAGTCGTTACGCTTTTGGAGTAGTGCATGATTTTGGCCTACTTTGGAAGGAACGAGGATTCCCGACTTCACACGGAGTACACATCATGCATGGAGAATTGGTACGCGATCTCCTGAATGCACTGTTATGCCCAAAGAAAGTTGCAATAGTCAAGTGTAGTGCACACAAAAAGGTGACGGACAAAATAGGGCAAGGCAATGCTTTCGCAGACCGCATTGCGAGAGAGACCGCTATGCTGCAAAATAATTTCCCCATGTATGTGGTGAAGTCACAAGCTGAGCGGTGGCATGATGCTAGAGAAGAAATACTAGATATACAGAAGTCAGCATCTGAGGCAGAACTTATGAAATGGGCCACTGAAGGAGTATTGGATGATGAGGGTTGCTGGCGTAGTAAAGATATGGAGAGATGGAAACTACCCATGGCCTATTTACAAACAATGGTGCAAATGACACACGGGCTGGCACACATTGGAGCTCTCGCAATTACTAAATTGCTTACACGAGTTTGGGAAAATGCTGACATTGCTAGCACGGCTAAGAGAGTAGTGCAGACCTGTCTGATATGTTTGCAGCACAATCCTGGACAAGGGACTCATACTCCTAAAGGAGGGTTTGTTCCACCTACTGCACCATTCGAAGTACTACAAATGGATTACATCCAGCTGGAACGCTGTAATAATCTCAAGTATGTCCTAGTAGTGGTGTGTGCCTTCAGCAAATGGATTGAGGCTTACCCTACGAAAGACAATACAGCATTGACAACAGCTAAGGTGTTACTCAAGGAGTACTTCCCGCGCTACGGTGTTTGTAAACTTATGTGGAGTGATAATGGCCCTCATTTCATTGGAAAAGTAGTGGAATACGTCCTGAAAGGATTGGGAATCAAGCAACGATTCCATGCTGTCTTTCATCCGCAATCAGCAGGGTTAGTAGAACGATACAATGCAACTCTGAAGCTGAAGCTAGCAAAGATAGTGGCATCTACATCTCTGAAATGGCCGGACGCTTTGCCTCTGGCATTGCTGTCCATTCGATCAGTGCCACATTCTCGATCTGGCCTCACACCCTACGAAGTGGTGTTTGGAAGGCCTATGAATATTTGGGGAGTTCCAAAACCTCGTTTGATACATGATATGCCTTGTATAATGATGAACGATTATCTGGCACGATTAACAAATGATTTGCTTTCTATCCATCAACAGGTTCGAGAGGCGCTCCCTGATAACTCCACTGGTGAGGCTCACGATCTCCGCCCTGGGGACCACGTGATGGTCAAAGTATTTGAACGATCCAGCAGTTTGGAACCGAGATGGCATGGCCCTGAGCAAGTGCTGCTGGCTACGCGAACTGCTGTGAGAGTCACTAACAAGAAGCGGTGGATACATTCAACGCACTGCCGACGTGTCTCTCCGGATCTGGTGAGCCCTGTGGTGCTATCCGACTACAGAAAGATTTTGGATACAGAAAAGAGCCCAGCTGTCACGCCTGATGAATTGGAGGGAGCCTTCCCGGACCACGTTGTTTCTGATAAAGTGAAGTACAATCTACGCCCCAGGAAATAAGATTCCTTTTGTGTTTTTGAAACTGGTTGGTAACCGCTCTGAGGTTTGTGAAACGGAAGCCGGGAATATCAAGGGGGGGGGATCAGTTCTGCCCAGTGTAGCGACACCCGTCTTGAATCCCGGAGAACAAATCAACGGCAGCCTCGGTTCAGAACCATCGTTTTTATTTTTCCCGCTTAGTGTTTTTTTTTTTTGAAGAATATTGTTTTGTGAACTATGGCATCTCCTTCGACACGAAGAGGGAGAATTCTTGGTGTTGTTTTGTTTGTCTTGACCGTAGTGGTGATTGCAGTATTAGCTTGGACTATAGAACTGTTGTTTCCTGTACGAGAACATTTGCTGCCCACCACTCCAAGTCCATCTGAACATTTTCATTTCACTCTGCCTTTTCACGAAGAAAGACATAGGCAGACTTATTTGAATAACAGCTTTATTAAGATTTTGCATCATACTCATAACATGACCAACACGTCCAATTGTTGGGTATGTGGAATGTTGCCCGGACATCAGAAGAAGGGAGGAACACCACTCATTCCTCTCCCGTTTTCTCATAATGGTTCTTGTCATGCTTGGTACACTCTTCTTTTTACTCTGCGATGGCCAACGAAAGGTGGACTACTTTTTCGGTTGAATAAAATATGTTATAACGACAAAGACGGCTATCCACACGCTGAAGGAACTAAGTTTGAATGGGAAGAGTACCGTCCGGACAATGTTTCTACACCTCGTGTATATACGAATCAAAGACTTATAAATGTGACGAGCTCGCATATGATAACAGTCATTGATACAAAAGCAGATTTGTGTATTAGAAATAAAGGTACAATCCCTGTAGGCCGCAGTGAATGTAATATTACACTTACCTTTGATACACCAATTGGAATTGCATTTGTAGCTTCACATAACACATATTTCTTTTGTGGAAATAAGGGATACCATCGTCTACCATTGGGATGGTTGGGAACGTGTTATATAGCTTTTGTATTACCACCTGTATTTATTGCTCCTCCCATGTACCACAATGATTACGTTCTGTACCATGATTTCATACTACACAGGGTCAAACGAACAGTAGATCTTGATGAAATAGACCAGACTGATACCACTTTACAACAATATGTAGATTTCAATTTGGGGTTATTCTCATTCGTAGGAGCTGCACTGAATAGCAGGAAGATAAGGCGGCTTACGCGTGTGGTGGAAGCAGTCGCTAACGAAACTGCCTCCGCTTTAGGGAATATTACTGAGGAATTGCAAATTACCAGAATTGTGGCGCTCCAGAATCGAATGGTTCTAGATGTGATACTAGCTGATAGAGGTGAAGCATGCCGCGTCATCGGAAGTAGTTGTTGCGTGTACGTACCAGATAACTCACCTTCTGTATATGATTCGATTACAAAATTACATAAGATAGCTACTGAGATCCACCCAGAAAATGGAACATGGACCTTTTCTGGTTGGTTCTGGACCCTGCTTAGTACTTGGGGTTGGAAATTATTAACGATCCTCTGTGCTTTTATTGGAGTACTATTTTTCCTTTGTCTATGTATTCAATGTGGCCCTACATTATGTTCTGTATGTATCACAGCCTGTATTCCGTCCAAACGAGCTATTGTTAAGCAAGAGAAACTGATTAATGATGAAGTATTGAAAATAATGGCTATTAACATTGAGGATGAACATTCTGACTACGTCCACTATGAGGTAGCTTTTGCTAAACGCTAAAAGGGCCGTCTGTCGTGTTTTGGCAGCTCCTGAGTTAGCGTTTAGCACAGCTACACGGTCTTTTCTGTTAACTTGACCAAAACGAACGGGGGCCATTTTGAATCCCTCTGACTTCCGTTTCCTATGAACACGCTGCCTCGTGGTCAGTGTGCCCTTTCGTCCTTTCTCGATACCCATGGTCACTATTCTGCTCGGTAACAGGCTATGTTTAGTACTGGTCAAGCGCACATGCGCACTATGCATCAACTGGTCACTCTTTAGGAATGTTAGCACTAACTGACCAGTGCCGTTGAACTCCTCCCACGTGCTGGCTGTGTTCCAAAAATGACCTTATATGTACCTAAAATGTGTAACTTGTAACCGCCTATCTTTTTATTGCTATTAAACTGTATAAAAGAGGTCGCACACCAATGTTCGGTGTGCTACTTCTTACATTGCCGAAGGGTGCTGTAGGAATGTATCACCACCCCATGGGGTCTTAATAAACTTGTCTTTTACCTTTTCCAGTGTCCGTGCCAACTTCTATACTAAGGCGTTCGAGAGTTTAGCAGAGTATGTAGGCCTGATTTGAACCCAACACCACATTTCAACCCTGCCCCCAAACTGCTTACTGCCTATTACCATAGTAACAGTTCATTGAACACTTAAGTGAGCACAGAGGTTAGAAGTTCACCACACAATGTTGCTTATCGAAACAGTTACTGTGCTGCAGTTTTAAAAGTTTTCCATAGGAACCGTTAGTCGTAGCTATAGACTCTGGTAAAGAGCTAGTAAAGAGTTAGCCTCAGTATTATACTTCTAGTTATAAATATCATTTCTATTTTTAAATGTTTTCTAACTATATGAAAACAACAATGCGGCGTATTGCGTTTTTTCTTTATTATAATGTGGAATAATGTTTATTTATTAGGCAGTGTTCACTTTTGTAACGGATAGAGTCACTTCTTTACAGGAAATGTATTAATATGTGGGAGGGCGTGTTCTGTATGTGTGCGTGGAACAAAATTAAAGTTTAATTGGCTAAGGTGTTCCGACAACAAGCTTAATGTTTATTGGGTGCGAACTATTGAAAGTAGAAGTGTTGTCTGCAATTCACTTCTGCTCCGGAGAGTAGCAAGGACATCTAATTGGCTTACATGTTGTAAGGAGGACCTTCCTGAGCTTTATGTTGGTTGGTTGCAAACTATTGAAAGTAGAAGTGTTGTCAGCCATTCTCTTCCGCTCTGCGGAGTAGGAGGGACATCTGATTTGCTGATGTGTTCCAAGGAGGACTTTCCCAAGCTTAATGTTGATTGGCGGTAAACTGTTAAAAGTAGAAGTGTTGTCAGGGATTCCTTCCCTCTTCGCTGAGTATTAGGGACATTTCATTGGGTAACGTGTTCCAAGCGAGAACTTACGAAGCTTAATGTTCATTGGCTGTGAAGCATTAAAAGTCAAAGTTTTAGCAGTCATTCGTTCCTCCCCTGCGGAACAACATGCACATTTTATTGGCTAATGTGTTTCAAGCACAAGTTTGCTCCTTATTGGATGGGAACGGTTCACTGTTGTCAGTGATTTTGTGATGCACTTCCAAAGGAGTATGGGAAAAGAAAGTAGTAGAGGGGAGGGTGGGAACACTATTAACTCTGTACAGTGGTCAGAAGGTGGTGGACAGGGATTGTGAAGGTAAAAATTGTTTTTATATGTTTTAAGGGCCATTTATATAATTGCCATGGGGTGTACAAATCACGGCAGAAAAATTACAGTATCTTATGGTGTTTTTTTTTATCAAGTTTGAGGGTGGGATACTTCCCAGGAGCACTAATAAGGAGTAGTTTCTGTCCTGTAACTCCAGTTCTGTAGTAGGGGTATCTCTGTTATAGTCATAATCTAGTGAATAGTCCCGCCCATGTGCGTGGACCCTGGAGCAATCAAAAATAATCTCTTAAAGTGTCAAAAAATGCAGAAATGCATAGACACTTAAGAGAAATTTTAAAGACAGATAATGCAGCCAAAAAAGGCTACACTGTCCAGTACTTCAACTAGAAATTCCACCATAAAATCCACAAAACAGCAAAAGCCTGTACAGATTTCATGCTTTAACAGCAAACTCCCTCAGGAATGCTAGAGAGAAGAACCTGGACAGACAAGCCCCATAGGCTGCCATTATGTGGCTTAAATAGGATACTGTGCCTTTAAGGAACCTTCCAGAACCTTCTCCCAGTATCCCAGAATGCATAGCAGGTCCAACTTAGTTTCAGTTCTTTTTGAAGGCATAAAAACGGCAGACCTGTAGCATTATGTACCTGAACAAATCTCCACCGGGGAGGAGGGCGGGCGCTTATGACTATAACAGAGATACCCCTACTACAGAACTGGAGTTACAGGACAGAAACTACTCCTTCTGTAGTAGGGGATCTCTGTGTATAGTCATAATCTAGTGAATAGAATGGCAAGCCCATCCCCACATCAAGCGGCGGTGGAGAAACTGAAAATTACACCACTATTGTGCGAACAAATTCCGCAGCGAAGCCTGCCCAACCTGAGCGTCTGCCCTGGCATCAGTGTCCAGGCAGTAATGCTTAGCAAAGGTATGGACCGACTTCCAAGTGGCCGCCTTGCAGATCTCTGCAAAGGGAACATTACGAAGCATAGCTGTCGTGGCAGCTTTGCCTCTGGTGGAATGAGCCTTAGGTTTACCCCCTAAGGTCTTATTAGCTTTGCAGTAACACAATTGTATGCAGGACACAATCCACCTCGAGATGGACTGTTTAGAGGTAGCAAGACCTGTCCTGACTGAGCCATAATTAATGAACAATTGGTCAGACCTACGAATATCCTTAGTCTTATCAAGATAAAACTTCAGCACCCTCCTCACATCCAGGGAATGTAAAGACCTTTCCGCTGGAGATGACGGATTCTGAAAGAACGTAGGCAAAGTGATAGTCTGATTGATATGAAAATCAGAAACAACCTTGGGAAGAAATTTAGGGTGAGTACGCATAACAACCTTAGCAGCATGAAATACAGTATAAGGTTCTTGGCAACACAACGCCTGAATCTCACTCACCCTGCGGGCCGATGTAATGGCCACGAGGAACGCCGCCTTCCAGGACAGGTGCTGCAACGAACCCTTATGAATGGGTTCAAAAGGCTCCTTCATCAATCTGGACAGCACCACATTCAAGTCCCACGAAGGCGAAGGAAGCCTGACAGGAGGGAACACTTTCTTCAAGCCTTCCAAAAAATCTTTGATCACAGGGATCTGGAAGAAGGAAGTCTGTGAAGGGCCTTTCCTGTAGGCAGTCAAAGCAGCCAGATGAACCTTAATGGAATGGACATTAAGGCCCGACTGCGCCAGATGCAGCAGATATGGAAGGATGACATCTTCTTTGCATGTCGTAGGGTCATAGTTCTTAGACTTGCACCAGATGCAAAACCTCTTCCACTTGTAAGCATAAGAAGTCCTAGTGGAAGGTCGCTTAGCCTCCTTCAGTATGTCCATACAATCCTCTGGGAGATTCAGATGGCCATATTGCACTATTTCAGGAGCCATGCCGCCAAACTCAAAGACAAGAGGTTGGGGTGAACCATCCGCCCCCCGAACTTCGTGAGAAGGTCCGGCCTGCACGGCAGCTTCATGTGAGGAAGGAGAGAGCGGTGAAGCAGGTCCGTGAACCACCACTGTCTGGGCCATTCCGGGGCAATCAGGATCATCCGCGCCCTGGACTGGGACAGCTTGATGAGAACCGCCGGAATCAGGGGAATTGGTGGAAAAGCGTACAGAAAGCTGTTCGACCAGTTGATCCATAACGCGTTCCCCAGCGTCCCCGGCTGGTAGTATCTGGAGGCGAAGCCTCGGCATTTGCTGTTTTCGGCGGTGGCGAACAGATCCACGTCTGGAGTTCCCCACCTTGCGAAGACTTCTCCTAGTACTTTGTCGTTTAAAACCCATTCGTGGTTTTCCTGAATGAGTCTGCTCAGTTCGTCTGCCTGAACATTCTGCACACCTGGCAGATGGGTGGCCGTTATAGACAGTCCTCGAGCCAGAAGCCAGTGCCAGATCGCCTGCGCCTCCTGCGACAGAGTGCGCGATCTCGAGCCCCCCTGCTTGTTGAGGTAATACATCGTTGTCGTGTTGTCTGTCTGAACAAGCAGAGAGTTGGTCTGAAAGGACGGGTGAAATGCCTTCAGTGCCAAGTGCACAGCCCTGAGTTCCAGGAAATTGATGTGGTACGTGGACTCCATCTGGGACCACGTCCCTTGAATTTGTAGGTCTCCGGAGTGCGCTCCCCAGCCCTGGAGAGAAGCATCCGTCACGATAGTCTGTGTGGGAATGTCCTTGTGGAAGGGAACCCCTCTGAGGAGATTCTCCTTCGAGCACCACCACTTCAGAGACTGAAGAGGATGCAGAGACAGTCGTATCTTGTCGTCCCAAGATCCTCTCCTCTGGTCCCATTGATCCTCCAAGCACTCCTGCAGCGGTCTCATGTGCAGCCGTGCATGTGGCGTCAGGAAGATACACGAGGCCATCGAACCCAGCACAGAAGACACCGTCCTCACTGTCGTGGATGGAGTAGACATGAGAGCCTGAGCCTTCCGAAGGAGTGATAAACGTCGCTCGTCCGAAGGAGACACGCTTGCCGACAGTGTATTGATGGAGGCTCCCAAGTACTGGATGCGCTGGACCGGAATCGGGACCGACTTGGACATGTTGATGTGCAACCCCAGCTTGTTCAAGAGAACGCACGTCTTCTGGAAGTGTGCTTGAGCTTCCGAGAAGGAGGAGGCCTTGATCAACCAATCGTCCAGGTATGGGTAGACAAACACCTCGCTCTTCCGCAGGTGTGCTGCTACCACTGCCATACATTTCGAGAATGTCCTGGGTGCAGACTTCAGCCCGAAGGGCAGCACCGTGTACTGATAGTGATTGGTGCCGACTTGAAAGCGCAGAAACTTCCTGTGTTTGCATGCAATGGGCACGTGGAAGTATGCGTCCTGGAGATCTATGGCACACATCCAATCTCCTCATTGCAGCTGAGGGTAGATCTGATGCAACGACAGCATGCAAAACTTTTCTCTGCGAATCCACTTGTTTGCCTGTCGCAAATCCAGAATGGGCCTGAACTCGTCCTTGTCCTTCTTGCGGACAAGAAAGAACCGAGAGTAAAGACCTCTTCCCCTTTGAGACAGAGGTACGTCTTCTATCGCCCTTTTCCTTAGCAGAATGTCTGCCTCCGCCTGAAGCTCGCGCAGTTGATACTGCAAGCTGACGGGAGGAATCGATGGAGGAGGGCTGGTGAAACGCAGACTGTATCCATTGCAAACAATATTCAGCACCCACTTGTCCTGAGTAATTTTTCTCCACTCTGCCAGAAAAAATTGAACGCTTCCCCCCACCGGAGCGGGTACCGGACGAGGGGGAAGTAACAGCTCAGGGTCGAGACCCGGCCGGGCCCTTGGAAGCGGTAGAGGACTGCTGTCTACCTCTACCCCCCTGGCGTTTCTGGAAGGGCCTTCTGTACTGCTGCTGCTGTTGCTGCTGCTGATGTTGGCCGGTGGACTGCCCCCTTCCACGACCCTGCGACCCGAACCGCCGCTGGAACTGGCGGTAGGGTTTCTTCTCCTTGGGCTTCTCCAAGCCCACCGCCGTCAGGGTCTCCGCCTCGGCCTTCATCCTGGCCATCTCATCATCCGCGTGTTTTCCGAAGAGGGTATCTCCGGAAAACGGCAGATTCGCCACACGTTGTTGGGCTTCCGGTTTAAGCGACGTCAACCTGAGCCAAGCATGGCGTCTCTGGTTAATTCCGTGGCAGTATCCGTGCGCAGACAGCAAGGAGATATCCGCCGCGGCGCTGATGGCCTGGTTAGAGACCAGCATTCCCTCCTGGACGATCTCCATGAAGTCCTCTTGGCGGTCTCGAGGAACGAGGTCTGCAAACTGCTCCATTGAGTCCCACAGTGCACGGTCGTAACGACCCAACAACGCCGAGTCACTGGCAGCTTTCATCGAAGAGGAGGACGTACCACACGCCTTCCGACCAGCAGAGTCGATCCAGCGGCTCTCCTTGTCTGGAGGCACCGTGGATGCAGGGGAGGTGGCATGAAGCTTCCGGGCTGCCGTCACAATAACCGAGTCCGGCACCGGGTCCTTTCTCAAGAAGGCTGGGTCCGAGTCCGAAGCTCTGTACTTTTTGAGGAGCCTGGAAGGCGCAGACTTCACCACTGCCGGTGTCAGGAAGAGCTGTTCAGCCGGTTCGAGGAGCCCCGGCACCAGAGGTAGCAGCGGGCGAGACATGTGTTTTTTATGTAATGTCTCAAAGATCACCGAAGTCGAAGTTGTAGGCGTTTCAACCTTGATCCCCAACTTCGCCGCTCCACGCAGGAGTACCTCCTGGAATGTGCTGATATCATCTATAGGGGACACTCTAGTCTCCGGTGAATCAGACAGCGTGGGAGAGTAAGAACGGGTCCCAGATGCAGACCGTGACCTGGACCTACGCCTCCTATGGCGATGCCTGGATCTTGATGAAGAACCACGTCCACTCCTGGATCTGTCCCTTTTCCCCGAGCGAGACCTCGATCTCTTAGGTCACGGACGGTCTGCCGGCCTCCCCGGTTCAGACGCCCTAGGCTTCCTAGGAGTCTTCTTCGGTGGCGTCGGAAATTTGGGCATCGACACCGCCCTCGGCGGAACCGGGGGTGGGGGCGTCACCGGACGCGGGGCCTGCGGAGGTGCACTGGCGGAGGGGTCGGAGCCTTCGGAGGCGGACCCTTCGGTAAAGGAGGCAGCGAAGGTGCAGACGGCTTCTTCGGGGTATAAACCTCAGAATACGCCGTTCCCGGCGAGCCATCATCCCACCGTCCTGGGCCTGTCCTTACGGCCTCCAGACGCCGAAGATCGGTGCCCTGACGACGACCGTGGATCCTTAGACGTCGAGCGGCCCTTCGGCGTTGACCGTTTCTCACTCTTCGACGTCGAACTGTGTCTACGTCTCGACGTCGACCCCGACCAGATGGACGAACCACGAAACCTCGACGACGGGCGATGGTGCCTCGACGGCGACCTCGACCTCGTCGATCGTCTCGACGTCGATCTCTTTGAACGTCTCGACGTTGACCTCTTGGAATGTTTCGACGTCGACGTCTTCGGCGCCGGAGACTTCTCCCGTCTCGACGGCGGTCTCGAAGACGAGGATCCCCTCGACGACGATGTCCTTGACGGCGAACGGCGGTGTCGCCTCGACGGCGAGCGCCGACGCCGGGTCCTCCGATGTCGACCACTCGACGGCGACGACGAGGAGATCGGCACCGGCTTTGACGGCGGCCGGAACACGTCCCTCGACGTCGACGGGTGACGTTTTCTCAACCCAGAGCCCTGGGGAGACCGGGAACTGGCCGTGGACCTCCCTCTCGACGTCGTGGTCATCGCAACTGACCCAGACGGAGATCTTGGGCGCGGGCTGGACTTCCTGCCCCTGGGGAGCCCCCCAGAGGCCTCAGCATGGGCAGAAGGAGCCCCTCCTGACCCACCTTGTGCCTTCAATCTTCTTTCTTCAAGTCCCTGAAGTCTGATTTTTCTCCTGTCGTTCAGGGTCCTTCCAGAGAAGCCTCTACAGATCACACAGTCCTCAGGGATGTGGGAAGAGGGAAGGCAGACGATACAGACCTCATGGGGGTCTGACTTGGTCTTCTTCCTGGAGCACTCCAGGCATTTGTCAAATAATGCTGGCATTATGGACAATAAAAGAGTGCAGAAACCCAAGAGGAAAACCACCAAAGTACTTTAAAAGCACCAAAAATCGAATTTAGTGTAAAAACACCAACAAAACCCTTGAAAAGGGAGAGCTCAATGCTCCAGGGTCCTGCTTGCAGGAGCCGGAAAAAAGAACTGAAACTAAGTTGGACCTGCTATGCATTCTGGGATACTGGGAGAAGGTTCTGGAAGGTTCCTTAAAGGCACAGTATCCTATTTAAGCCACATAATGGCAGCCTATGGGGCTTGTCTGTCCAGGTTCTTCTCTCTATCATTCCTGAGGGAGTTTGCTGTTAAAGCATGAAATCTGTACAGGCTTTTGCTGTTTTGTGGATTTTATGGTGGAATTTCTAGTTGAAGTACTGGACAGTGTAGCCTTTTTTGGCTGCATTATCTGTCTTTAAAATTTCTCTTAAGTGTCTATGCATTTCTGCATTTTTTGACACTGTAAGAGAATATTTTTGATTGCTCCGGGGTCCACGCACATGGGCGGGACTATTCACTAGATTATGACTATACACAGAGATCCCCTACTACAGAACTTATAATGTGGTGTTTATTTTTTTGATGGGGAGGTGTGGTTGTGCAGCAAAAATGTCAATCTAGGTTTGAAACATTTTTTATTTAGCAAATACAAATAAACTTTCTTCAGAAACTGACGCTGTATATATAAAAGGGGTGACAAATAAAAATGGAATTTCATAAAATATCAGTTAAGCGTGGCCATACTCTCCTTTTTTCTGCTATAGTTTATAAAAGTGTTGCCCCATATTATTGATAATGTAAGAGGGCATCAGTTACTTTTAGATAAAGTACAATAGAAGTGGTACAACAAACACTCTGCACCACATTATCTGAGGTCAGGAGAACAAGTAAAAAGCAGTTAAATACAAATGACTTCATATTACATAGAAATGTATGCATTATTATTTTTCAAATTTGTATTTTGTAGAATTCAGGAATGTTCAGTCGTAGTACTTAGAGGTCGCACACTGTTCCGCTAACAAATCACATACTCACTTAAGAACATATAGGATAGTACTATTATAATATACAGTACTGGTCCTATATTTTCTATAGGGAGAAGGTGAATAGGAACCGCAACTGAGAAGAATAGAAATTAGAAAATAACATTCCGAAATGTAGGGTTTATCAAATATTTAAAGTAACAAAGTAGGTATGAAAGCTATATTTTTTTATTCAACAATTTCGTAAAATATGCTCACTGAAAAAAATATCTGATCAAATACGTTCTAATGTTTCGTAAGCTGTATTACAGATGGCGCAGAAAAATCTCCTATTCCTCTTCTGTTAGAATAGGACAATCTATTACAATATAACGAATGACACCATTGTAACATTAAAAAGAAAAGGAAAATAAAGTTATCTATTTAACAGAAGATACATAGCGAAATACTTTCAAGCGGTAATTATTTTCTGAGCTTCTTTTCTCCGGGAGGTTGAAAAGTTTGATCTTCATGGCGACGGGTCATAAACTCCTCTGCTTCCCATTGAGGTTTAATGTGTGTGAAATGGGCATCAGGGTCAGAATGTCTATCTAACTGGAGTACTTTCTACTGGTTAATTAGTAAGTGGTACCTTGTTGGTTAAATGTATAGTGCATAATCTACACAACAGCTGCATAAAGGACCATGAGGTAATGTCTCCGATTGTTGACCTTGTTTTCATGTATATTTAACAATGTGACTTTTCCTGCAGCACATTTATCCACAAATCTATGATAACATGAATCCTCTTCAAGAGAAGAAGACGAGACTACAAATTCCGGATTTATCGAGTCCGCAGTACACGTCGCGGACTCTGACGTTTTGCACGGAACATGTTGCAATTGAGCAGTGGAAAGATAGGGACTTTTTGAAGTGACTTGACGGGACTAGAGGGGAGCAATAGACTGCCACCGAGAAGCACACGTTGATATTTGCCTGGAATGCACTCCGTGATGGTCTTGAATTTGGATTGAATAGAAGCATTTTGAAGGACTAGATAGTCATTAAAGGGAAGCACGCAGAATTTGAGGAAGACGATGGGATTGAATGCCATGATCGTCTGAAATCTGGGTAGAGGATTAGAAGCTTGAAGAAAGAAAAATATACTAGTGAATAATTTCAGTGAGGAAAATAAACAGTTTTTTCTAAGCCCTGATGATGTCCCAAATGGGGACGAAACACGTCGGCTGTTAACTTTGTTGTATTAATGATATTTTTGGTTGGAAGCTGACTGACACCAACTTTTTATTCTGAATAAAGAAAACGAACTGAACAACATCGGCCTGGAGGATTGCTTTTTGGAGTTATTCCCGGATACCTATGTGAAATTGTAATCATAATATTTTCTGTTTTACTTCTCACGATCCTTCTGTATTTTGATTTATGTAAAGCAAGCTAGGGGATTTTTGAGGGTATGCCCCTATGAAGTTGAGCGGGTCATGATATATAATCAGTACTTTAGTTTAAATGGATAGCTACTCAGTGCACACATCAGTACCCTACATCGTCTGTAGGGTACTGATGTAATGTGATGTGAAAAGTAATTCTAATCGTAGTTACAGTAACATGAATTTCCTTTCATAGGCTAACATTGACATGTTTTACTTGGAAATTCTTCTAAGTGTGGAGTTTTGGAACTTAAAAAAATTCCTTAAAAATCAGTCAAACTATGAATTCCGATTTACTCACCGGTTATCAGGAGAGACCTCAGTGCAGCATCTTTCAGCCCACTACTGATCCTGAAAAGTAATTCTAATCGTAGTTACAGTAACTTGAATTTCCTTTCATAGGCTAACATTGACATGTTTTACTTGGAAATTCATCTAAGTGTGGAGTTTTGGAACTTAAAAAAAATTCCTCAAAAATCAGTCAAACTACGAATTCCGATTTACTCACCTGTTATCAGGAGGGACCTCAGTGCTGCATCTTTCAGCCCACTACTGATCCTGAAAAGTAATTTTAACCGTAGTTACAGTAACTTGAATTTCCTTCCGTAGGCTAACATTGACAAGTTTCACTTGGAAATTCTTCAAAGTGTGGAGTTTTGGAACTTTAAAAAATTCCTCTAAAATCAGCCGAACTACGAATTCCGATTTACTCACCTGTTATCAGGAGAGACCTCAGTGCTGCATCTTTCAGCCCACTACTGATCCTGAAGAGTAATTCTAATCGTAGTTACAGTAACTTGAATTTCCTTCCATAGGCTAACATTGACTGGTTTCACTTGGAAATTTTTCCAAGTGTGGAGTTTTGGAACTTTAAAAAATTCCTCTCAAATCAGCCGAACTTCAAATTCCGATTTACTCACCTGTTATCAGGAGAGACCTCAGTGCTGCATCTTTCAGCCCGCTACTGATCCTGAAAACTTATTCTAATCGTAGTTACAGTAACTTGAATTTCCTTCCAGAGGCTAACATCGACTGGTTTCACTTGGAAATTTTTCTAAGTGTGGAGGTTTGGAACTTTAAAAAATTCCTCAAAAATCAGCCAAGCTATGAATTCCGATTTAGTCACCTGTTAGCAGGAGAGACCTCAGTGCTGCATCTTTCAGCTCTCTACTATTCTCTGAAAAGTAAATTTAACTGTACTTATCAGTAACTTGAATTTCCTTCCATAGGATATCATTGCCTGCTATATAAAATATATATATATTAAAAAAATAAAAAAATTAAAAATATTACAATTTTAATATTTTTAAAAACATTTTTTTCCAATGTATATTAAAAATACATAATGTAATTTAAAAAATAAAATATCTACAAATAAATACTTTAAAACAATGTAGTAAATTAGTATAAAAATAACAATTAATACATTTAAAAATTATCATTTACAAAACCTTTGAAATTCACTGAAAAAACCATAGGTTTCAGCCACGTTATAGTTAGGAATTAGCATTTAAAAAACCTTTGAAATTCCCTGAAAAAAAACATAGGTTTCAGCCACGTTATAATTAGGAATTAGCATTTAAAAAACCTTAGAAATTTTCTGAAAAAACTACAGGTTTCACACATGTTATAGTTAGCTGGACATTTCACTCACACAAAACCATTGAAATTCCCCGTTATAGTTAGTTCAGCTAACAATAACTCGCGCGCCCGCAATGCACTTCTGATGATGTCACATATTACATCACTCATGACATGGTCAGTGACGTCACTCATGACATCACTGATGACATCACTGATGACATCATCCTTGTGAAAGAGTGGCAGACATCCTCTCAGCATAATATAACCTTTGATACAAACCTTCAAAAATAAACTAACATTTTCAAAAAAATGGAGATACCAATACCAGTTAGAACAACCTATTCAGTAATTCCAAAATCTACATACACATCCACTCATTCACCAACAGTTCTATATAGTCACTCATACTTGTACTCACTCATCATATGTACTCATACACCTATACATCCTGTTTCACACCTATACTCATCCATACAGTTACTCACACATATACTCACACATGCAAACAAACATCCATTTACTTGCATATACAGCTATACACACACCACTACACTTACTTTTACAGAAAAGTACACATACTTACTCTCTTAAACAATCACTTATAGAAACACATACTTATTTATACAGGAACTCTTCCAATCTCTCACACTCTCACATATAATCACTTATATACATCAATACTCGCATATAGTAGATTAAAACATATTACTCATAAAGATACTATTGAGACAGTCATTTACTCACTAACACACCCATACACACACTCATCCACCCATACAGTCCTGCACACATGGTGTCTTCAAAACACATACAAACAGTGAGTCACTCATTCATGCATCTATACACTAAGTAATATCCCTCACCCAACCACACAGACACTCATACTGATACTCAAAAAACAAACTAATAACCCATATACACACTCAGGTAGCTACTCACCAACCCATGCAGCCACTTATAGACAAAGTGAGACACTGATACAGATATTTACATATTTAAACATTACTCGCTAATACATGTATTCACTAAGATACTCTTAATAAGTCAGCTATGCAATCATTTTTACAAAAAAACATACATTTAGACACTTATTTACCCATTTATTCTTCCATCGACCTTTAGATGTACATATATAAAAAATATGTATTTTTCAGAAAGACACACATTCACTGGATGATGCCATCAGTGATGTCATTTGAGATGTCTTCAATGATGTCATGAGTGATGTAATATGTGATGTCATCAGCAGTGCATTGCGGGCGCGCAAGTTATAGTTAGCTGAACTAACTATAACGGGGGAATTTCAATGGTTTTGTATGAGTGAAATGTCAAGCTAACTATAACATGTGTGAAACATATGTTTTTTTCAGTGAATTTCTAAGGTTTTTTAAATGCTAATTCCTAACTATAACGTGGCTGAAACCTATGGTTTTTTCAGTGAATATATATATATATTCACAGGAACCTCCTTTACAGGAAAAGAGCTGAAGCCACAGCAGGGGAACATCAAGGAGGCCGCTCTAATTCACAATTCACAAAGGCAAATGCATTTAGACCGTTAGGCCTTCTTAGGTGCCAGGTAAGTGTCGCAGGAGGCGTGCTCAGTCCCTGATGAAATATGTCCCGCTCTGTGCTAATTGGTTATTATTGGCCACCCCTTGCATATTAAAGCAAAAGCTTCTAGGCTGAGCTGTGGGCTGCTACTCGTTTGAGAAACTTAAGGCAACATTTCATATATTATCACACATAAATTGTGCATGTACAACATTTGATAAAAGTCTTATAACATCTATGGGATAATAGCCTAATCGTAAAATTTGACAAAAGTGAATTTCCTAAACATAGATTTTTTAGGGAATCACAATACTGATGAAGGAGTGACCATATGTCAAATTAAAATGCAGTCTGTTTTAGAATGGACAGGCAAGTTTTGTAGGGATGAGTTTGACTTTCTAGCTTTAGTGTTATTTAGTCCAGTTCAAGGGAATCTCTCCTTTATCTACAGGCAAGTTTTGTTACAGAGTATTCCACCATTGTAGGTCTTTTAAGCAGTCATTTATGACAGAATATATTTTCTGCTTACAATTAACAAGCCCGTAATAATTTTCAGAAACTTAAAAGTGTTTTTACTTTAAGATACTTTTAGCAACGACCTTATCATAGGAAACCTTTTTTGCAGAAACTGATGCTCCTCAGTATGCAGTATGATATGTACTGCCTCATGTTAAGACTTTGCAGCTGTATCCGGTTGCTAACCATTCAATTTCGATTCCTATGAAGTTAAAGGGTAAAATTAGGCAAAGAACATGTTATTAATGATGCCTTTAGGATCCGTCTACATTACCTTAAGGGGGCAGGACACATTATTGCTGTCTCCCGTGACCCTAAAAATCTTCAATCCCAAAAACGGAGTTAAAACCCTATAATTCAAGCAGTTATGATGGTCTTTATTCTTTACAGACAAGCATCGGTGCAGACAGTAGTACGAGGAGCTCAGCTGAACTGCTGGGTTCAGAAGAGGATAACGTTTTCTATGCATGCCCATCAGCACGTTGCACGACACCACATTCATACTTTATGCTTAGTGTATTTCAGGAGTTGGAAGGCGGGCAGCAGAATTGCAAAAGGCTTTGCACTGGTAGAGAACGCACTTTGCAAAGTTATAACTACTTTTTTTCACGGCATCACAACTAGGCACTTTTGCTAAAGTGTTGTTGTAGAGAAGCTTGCTTTTTCGACTTATGAAAATATTCATTGGATGCTTGAAGGATAGTTTAACTGAAGAAAGTAATCTGAAATCAGGTCTTGTGGGAAAGCGAACTTTGAAGTACAATTTGGCCATAGTAAACACTTTAAGATTGCTTACAAGTTTGAATTTTGTTTTTTTTTCCATGAAGGAACATGAAGCTACCTTGAATAAAGAATATGATTACTTTATGACATGGATATATGAATGCACGTAATTATCCAGCCAATAAAGAAGGAAGGTTGTTGATCTGAAAATGAAATACAAAAAAAGGTTATGGGGTTGATTTATAATTCAGCAGACAGTGCACTAAATAGCATAGAACATTACATATGCCACCCTGATGGACTAGCGTCTGCCAAATTTAGAGATCACCGCTAACCCAGTTGACTTGACAAGTATAAAAAAAATACATTACATTAACCATACACTGGATCAAACATGGTTTCTGCTTCACCATAACTGAATGACAAGCCTTTAATTCTTAAGGAAGCATTTAATAGGGCCGAAAAACTTTCTAAACAAGTACACTGTGCTGAAGGAGGGCACAAACAGTTCGATGCCACAGTAAGGCTCTCAAAAAGATTGGACCAATATGTTGTATGCAAGCCATATGAGAATAGAGAAAATTCTGAAAACAATGCCAAAGACATATTAGGCGCTAGCCGCAGAGGTCAAAAAAATGATGCCTGTTTTCAGATATTTTGTAAAGTGGCTTTTCTTCAGGTCATTGCATTGAGATGGAATCCCCATGCTTCTCGTGCACCGTCTGTGAAATTAGTATATCACTTATTTTCTTAGCTGTGCATCAGTTTGTTTTTAATGCTTGTTCACAAACTCTCTAAAATATCTTTCTTAATTTTGCTTAAATATGTTTGTGACAATTGATCATAAACCCCACAAAAAGCATTAGAAGGACATGAAATGTTAGCATGTGACTTTATTCAAAAAGGAAGAGAAGTTGGTGCGGAGTTATTAAAATATGGCATTGTTTCCTTTAAAAATTCAGAACACATTCATATATATGAGGTAGCACCAAACATGTAAGTTAAATTAAAAATCACTGTTTGTATTTTTGTTTCACAATAAATATAAAGTTGTTAATGTGCACCTATACTGTACTAATAGGGCTCAGAGTTGGTGGAGCAGCATTCTGCTGTTGGGCCTTGCCCCAGGGCCGTAGTTGCTACTGGGCCTTTTGGTGGGCTGCGAAGTTGGGTGCCAATTTCACTGTGGTGGGGGCTGATTTTGAGGATGGGGACCTGTATGTACTTCTAAATAAACAAAGCAAAACAAATGGTTTTAAAGCATACTTTAAAACCGTTTTGCATTGTTTACTTAAAAAAGCCTGGTAGCCAGTCCGCCACTGCCTGGCCCTTTTTTCAGGTTTATTTCTAAACTCTTTGCCTTTTGCATCCTACTTTTATGAATTGTTTTGTTGGCTTTAGGACTCTGGGCACCTTACCACTGCTGATCAGTGCGGAAGTGCATATGCTCTCTGTGTATATTATAATTTTGATTCGTTATCCATGATTGGCATATTTGATTTAGTGGTAAGTCCTTAGCAAAGTGCACTATGTGTGCCCAGGGCTCTTAAATCAAATGCTACTGCAGCACTGGTTGTGCCACCCACATGAGTAGTCCTGTAAAATTGTCTTCGACCTGCCAGTGTCTGCAAGTGCATTTATTAACTGCAATGTCGACCTGCAAAGTACACCTACTTGCCAGGCCCAAACCTTTCCTTTTATTACATGTAATGTACCCCTAAGATATCCCCAAAGTACCCTCATGGGCCGGGTGCAGTGTATGTGAAAGGTAGCACATGTACTGGTGTGTTTTACATGCCCTGATAGTAAAATACTGCCAATTTCGTTTTTCACTATTGTGAGGACTAACTCTCCCTTAGGTTATCATTGGAGCTGCCTCGTAATATTCAACAAGTGCAACTTTCAATTGGGAAAAGCTAGAGATCTGGAGTTTGGGCTATCTGAGCTCAGAATTTAAAAAACACATATTTTAGTGAAAGTGGTTTTCAAATTGTGGGTTTGAAAATGCCACTTTTAGAAAGTACGTTAAATCAAAATGGGGAGAAGGAAGAGTCTGTGATCCATTCAGCTTCCTTAATCCTATTATCAAAAAAACAATGGGGGAAAGGATCACTTGTCCTGAGTAACCAGGGTTTATTTGCTATTCGTTTCGGATACCGATAAAAAACCCTCATTCACGAACCAAGGCTCGAATGGCGGTATATCTTGATTCTCTGCCTCTCTTTTTAGCAACATGACAGCATCATTATCGGGTTTGATCGTATTCTTCCTCCACCCGGAGGCGAAACACTGGTTAGTACAGTAGTGATTAGTGATGAAAATATGAGTGAAAAAGTTCTTGATAAAAAGCTTGGATGACCAGACAGAACGAAATGTTATTGGGTCTGGAAATCAGGCTTGGTTAAAAATATATAGGCATCCGTAGGAAGGGGAGTTAGGGGGCTTCCGCACTGTATAATGTCCATAAAAAGGTCGACATGTTTCAGCCTTAATCTGCCCAGAAGGTGTCAAGCAGCCTTTCTTCAGAACCTAGAATCTATAGTGAAAAAAGAAATAATAGTAACCCTTTATTTTGGGGTTAGTCTAGGTTTATTGTCCTGACTATGATAAGGTCTGTAAGTACCTTGTCCGTATTTGTATAAAACTTCATTGGGCGTCCTGAGAAGGTGGTACCTGCTCTTGCGCAGGGGGTGCACAACTTGTGCTTGCTCTGCCTCTCAGAACCCGGATTTGCTTGACTCCAGTGTGCAACATTCCGTCCATCATCAAATGCCCTTCAGAACAGCAACTCAATTGCTGTGCAATTCTATCATAATATGTGCTTTCGCTGTGGTCTACCGTGATAGTCATTCCAGCAGTGGAAAAAACAGTAAAGGCCATCCTCCAAGATCAAAATCCGGTCCTAAGTTAGTATCCTCAGATTGATTTGTGGGAGCAGGGCAACTGCATCAAACAGAATATAGTATGGATGGTGAGTGGCCTAAATCGAATTTAGAAAAGCTACACCATTCCCATTAAAATAAAAATGTTATTTCATAAAAAATGTGTGTTTGAATAAAATAAAATATTTAATTTGTGTATTTGTTTGGCGAATGCTTGTTTCTGTACTTTTTACTTATTGGTTTGCAGTTCAACACATCGAAAATGTTTAGGCCAGGATCCCTTGCCTCCAATAATGCCTCAGTGGGGGGTCCATACATTCCAAACTAGAGTTAGTGGGGCTCCTGTGTTCCAGTAATGATTATGTGCGGGTCCACATAAGTCAAAAGATTAAGAACCACTGCTTTATACTAAATGAAGGCAACTACCTCCTGTACAAACATTTTTAACTGGTCAACGTGAGATCAAAGTTAGCTAGGTTTAATAACCTAAGGATTTGCATCTAGGACTGATAAGCGAAGGCGAATTATACCATGTCTATTGTAGCACCTCACGCAAGGCCCTTTCACAGCTTTGCCAGATATTTTATGCGCTAAACTAATTTCTAAAGTTCTATAAGAAAGTATGTTGCACAGAAAGATTTGTGTACCTCTTGAGCGATTCCACAAATTCCAAGAGGAGCACATATCTGCTAAGAGACAAGTCACACCAACATCTCTCCATATTCACTTTATTTTTTAAATGAGTACAGCACTCCAGGCCTGACTCGTGGCAAGGGATATAGGTGCTCGAGGACTGATGTATGTGTACCATCTTCAAGGAGGATATCAAGCATGTTTTGAGTCATAGTAAGAGGTTTTACTGCAATTGGGCAATAAGGTAAGTCAATACTAAGCATTAATGATGTCAAGTGCTGATTAACAATACCAATAACTGCAATCTATCCAGACAGTACAGTAAAACATTGATTATATTGCTGGTGACTGTAAGAGCTATAAGAGCTGTATTACATCATGCAAAACATAAAGGGATAGCCAGGCCAGATTTTGAATTTAGTAGTAATACCTAATTTGGAATGGAAATCCAACAGTGTAATTTCAGACATCAAACTGTATCTAAAGTGGATTCTATTCGGTATTTAACACTTCCTCCTGAAATCAGAGAATTGACCATTAGCACTTCACTCTAAGGGACCAATTATGATGCAGCCCGGTAAGGCTCCGACTGATGGTTGGAGCGTTTCTGGGCAGCTTTTCGGTTTACTTTCCAACCGCTGCATTACAATGTTGGCGGTCGGAAACTAAACCGGCCGGTCATCCAGCTGGCTACCAAAGGACTCAAGAAGCCCGGTCTTTCTGCCCTTGGGATTACGATGCATGGTTTCCGGCAGGGTTTTCAAGCCAGCCTTTCTGACATATAAGCCCTGTTGGAAAGCATGTGTGGGGGCCCCAGGCAGGGCCCCCTTGGGTGCTCAGCCCCTTGGTGGGGGCCGAGGGGGCACATCAAGGTGCTGCCACGGGGCGTAGGGATTAACACCACCTCCCATTTCCTTATGGGAGCATGTACTACGGCCGGTTTATGGCCGTTTTCATGCTACCATAGGGAAATGTCGGAATGCGACTGAACAGTGTTCGGTCGCATCCTAATCAGGAGTTCAGGACCGCCGACCAGAAGTCAGTCGATCTCAGTTCCAAGACGGTCACCCAACATCGTAATAGGCCCCTTTTTTTTAAGTTTCAAAAGATGAGTTTATTGAGTATACAGAAGAAAAACATCAATGTATCCTAAATTTTAACATCAGATAGTATAATGAGAAAGAATATCAATGATAGCATCCGGGCTCAACCTAAGATATATAATCATATTTATGGCTGCAAAATGAAAAACAAGGCTTAAGCGATATTAAACTTAGAACTGAGGCAGGCATAGCAGGATAAAATATCAAGAAATACAAGCACAGTATAACAGAGTTCATGGAGGCTTAACAACTTATTGCATGTAATCAGGCCCTGTGTTATTTACCCATTAAATCCCAACAGCAGAGATGGATACATTTGTTAGTGGTGTCCTGAAGGAGGGAACTTTATTTCTAATCAGGGTTTAAGATTTGCAGCTGGATGTTGGCTGTCAATCATTGCAACACTGGCGAGTAAGATCTTCAACACAGAGTGACCCATACTAAAATCTAGGCTTGCTTGACGTCGACACATATGATACATTGTGGTGTGGATTCTCAAAGCCAGTTCTTAAGCCATAGGGTAACTTAGATCTGTCATTGGAAGTAGTGTTAAGCGGTTCATGGGAACGAAGGAGCTTCTTGAGCTGTCCTATGATCTCGTGCTCCGGCACGGCCAACGTGTTAATGTTGAATCCCATCATCCTAGTAATGGTGTCTTTAAAGTCAACAAGCTGTGGTTTGAAAGGAGAAAAAAATAACAATTATTCCTCTATCCAGAGTGTTTTAACACCTTAGCAACCTCATAACATCATGTCCTTTTGTTATTAGACCATTCGCATTAGAAAAACCTTTCCACACCAAGCCGCCATTAGATGAAATACGCATGAATGCGCTCATGCCCAGTTTTCACAGGTATTGACAATACCTTATAATTAAATACCAGTTAATAATACAGTCCTGTCATCTTTCTGAAGAGATTTAAGCCTATTCTTCTCAAAGACAGTTCACAACTTCTATGGGACAAAAAAAAGTATTTTGGGGGATTTTTTTTAATAGTCTCTTAAAACTCCTCAAGGACCCGCCATGTTAGCAAAATTACAACTAATGGGCACCTCAATCACCAAAACCATTCAATCAGCCTCGCTGGAGTTGCTAAAAGATCCTAATGACTCACTTTAATAGAGAAGTGACTCACCTGCTTTTCTCTCCTCGCCACTTCCTCGAGAGCTCTCTTTGCAGTCTGCAGCTCATTAGTGACAGCTTCCAACATGTGCTGAGCCCTCGCCTTTTCTCCTCTCGTCTCCAGCTCGCTGTAGTCCAACTCGGTTTTCAAGCTGACCACTTTCTTAGCAGCTTTCTCTTTAATTCTTTCAAGTTTCTCCAAAGAAGTATTTAGCCCGTCGATAATTTTGTTCTGTTCGGTAGTTTTGTTCTAGGGGGGAAAGACAGTTTCCAGTGGTGTAAGGGTGGGCAGTTGTGGTTTACATCTAAGCCAAAAAAACACATATAAGTCTTGTATAACAATCATAAAGGCACGTTACCTCCTATATAGCTGTAAATGAAAAAGTTTATGAATGGGTTGCATTGTTTGATAGTGCCTTAATTTAAAAACAATATGACTTATGGAACAATTAACACTGAAACATAGTAAACGGATTTTACAAATATATTTTTTTCTGGGAAACAGCCAGAGTTTAAGCCTGCGTGCTTCCAATGCTCTTTCTCTTTACCATAAGATACTGATGTAAACATGGATGAGGCCCACGTGGTCCATCTGCTCTTTAAAATCAGGAAAACTTCACATCTGTGTTAGTCTAGTGCTTTGAAAAAGGTAAACATTGTGGTCCTTGCTAGGAAAAGGCAGTAAGTATACCATCCATGGTGAAGTTACCTTTTAACTGCTTTGTAAGTGGAGAAAACAGCTTAGCATTACATTGCTGGTGGTGGCAAATGCATTATTACTGCATACGTATGGCAATTGCATTATCTCCGGCAATTCCCATTACAGAGCAAAATACTACCCAAAAATATAGAAATTACTACACAAAATAAAATCCGCCCTTAGCTAGTCTAAAATTAAGTAACACCCATAGCCTACAGCCACAGTGTGAAATACGCATTATATGTGGTCATTAATCCTTTGCTTAGAATGAGACTGTGGTTCACGGGAAAGGTAGATGAAAGAAGTACGGCAATGACGACAGAAGTAAAATAACGTTATTTGGGGAGAACAGTGGGCTTGATGTATCAGGCGATTTTATGATCGGGAAGGTCAAATTTGGCGCTTTGGGACCGCAAAATGGCTTTTTTGAATGTGCCAAAACCATATTGCGATCCAGTAAGGTTGCCGAATCGGAATTTGGGTTTTAGAATAAATACAGAGGAGCTTATTTACAAGCCCCTTGCAACACTTTTGCGTCATTTTTAACCTGGGAACAGTGAAGTACGGGTGGCGCAAGGGGCTTGTAAATCTGCCCCAGAGTAGTTATTTGGAAGGGGTGTGTAAAAACGTCCCTTCCAAATACAGATTCTTTCATTTATTCATGTTTTGCGATCTGGTCGTGCAACATACATTTCAAAAGTGGTGGAAAGCACTGGGTTCCCAAGGGCCTCATTCCTCTTTAGGAATGTCGAAAAAAAATGTTTTAGGAACATGCTATTTTTTATAAAAGTATTCATTTTCTTTTTTAAATGTATCCTACTCTTTTAGGAAAACGGACTGCATAAAAACAAAATTGCTTTAATTAGAAGCAGTCACAGACATGGCGTTTGCTAACCCCAGCTAGCCTCCATGCCTGTGACTTTAACCAATCCTGAAGGGTCTCAATTTGCTACCCACCTCATTCATACTAATAAGATAGGTGGAATTGCAGTCCATTACAAATCAGTACTTTGTAAATCAAACTATTAAAACAGGGGTTGGTTCACGTGCATTCGCTAGAATTGGGTGTGCAAATTGCACCTGCTTCTACCAAACGCTTTTTAGTAGATTTCTGTTTAGAAATTTACAAGGTATCTGATACAATTTACGATTTGGGAATCTTAATACATCAGGCCCCATGTAGCAGCCCTAATTATTTCCCAATCCAATCGCAACTGCTGAGTGAAAATGATGACTCATGCACCACGTCATTATGATACAGTGGCATTTCATCACAATGTTGTCATACCGCTTCTTTCCAACCCTCTCAATTGTTCAACTCAAATTGTATAACCCCCATTACACCTCTATTAAACCTTTGAGAGTTCCTGTTTCCTTCAGGGCGATACAAACACGACGAAGTATGTTTCACTCACAGGTGTATTAGACACTCCATCATATGCTCAGAGTTTTGTTGAACACCCACTGTTCCTCAATGGACATTTTGTGACCACTTCGCTGCTGAAAATTTCCCCAAAAATGTTATTTCACTTCAGGCGCAGCCAGCACAGGTATGAGCGATGGAGTGGTGGAGCGGTGGTGTGGGGGAGTTGGCAGATGCCAGGATAGGTACAATTAAATAAAAAAAGGAATAAAACCACTAACATTGAGTTCACCACATTGCCAACTCGGCAATGTGGCAAGCGCAAGGTAAGTGGTTTTATTTATCTCTTTATTTAATTTTACCGACCCCATCGTCTGTCGACTTCTACCCCACCACCCACCTCACCGCTCCTATATTTGTTGGCCGCGCCTGTTTCATTTTCAGTGATAACATCCTTTAGCACAGGCTACGTACCTATTAAGTCTAACATTAATTCTATATACTGAACCTGCCCCCACCCTAATCTGGTTTGGGCACACCTAATGGCATGACTGGGGAAGGCATTTTTATTAAATTAGGTCTCAATATTTTCGAAGACTTATCTAGTGCTACTTGCTACATTAATCCTTAATTCTGCTTAGTTTTTAGGTCACAACACAAGGTGGCCTTCAATAATGAAATATATAAATACATAAATAAATAAATTATATATATATATATATATATATATATTATATATATATATATATATATATATATATATATATATATATATATGTATATTCACTGAAAAAACCATAGGTTATAGACCATATATAGTTAGGAATTAGCATTTAAAAAACCTTATTTTACTCACACAAAACCATTGAAATTCCATATATAGTTAGTTGCACTAACTATATATCGCGCACCCGCAATCCACTGCTGATCATGTCACATATTACATCATTCATGACATGGTCAGTGACATCACTGATGACATCACTGATGACATCTCAAATGACATCACTGATGACATCACTGATGACATCTCAAATGACATCACTGATGAGATCACTGATGACATCATCCAGTGACTGTATGTTTCTGTAAAGTTAAAATGTGTCTTACATATTGAAGAATGAGTGGAAGTATAAGTGTCTGGACAAAGGATTTAGTAGGTGCATGACTGAATGTATGAGTGAGTGATTAAATGTGTCTCACTGAGTGCATGGGTTAGTGACTAAAGTGTCTTAATTTGTGCATCATTATGTCTGTTGTTCTGTAAACTGCTGCATGTGTTGATCAGTAGCTATATGATTAACTATATGGGTTACTGATTGATTGTCCAAGTATTTGTATGGGAGACTGAGTGTGTGTGTGGCTGGCTGGGAGGTGTGTGACTCTGTGCAGATCAATGTGTACTTGTATCAATGATTGTATAACAAGGTAAGTATGTGTTAGTATATGTTTGAAAATGTAAGGTGCTCTATGTTTAACTGTATAGACAAGAAAATGGAAGTGTGATTGATTCTTTACAGGACTGACTAGGTGTGTGAGTAACTCCATGGATGAGTGGCAGAGTGTGAGTGTCTGTATAGGTGTATGAGTGCATATGATAGTGTTGTAAAGATGAGTGATTGTATGTATGAATGATTGTATGGGTGAATGAGTGAATGTGTGTGTAGACGTAGGAATCAGTGAGTACGTATGTAGTAACTAGTATTGGTGTGTCAATGGTTTCAAAAATTATACTCTGTATTTAACACTGGGTGAAACAGAGGTTATATTAAAATGTGAGGAGATGCATTGTATTGTCACATGAATGATATCATCAGTGATGTGGTCATTGATGTCAAATGAGATGTCATCAGTGATGTCATCAGTGATGTCATTTGAGATGTCATCAGTGATGTCATCAGTGATGTCACTGACCATGTCATGAATGATGTAATATGTGACATCATCAGCAGTGGATTGCGGGTGCGCGATATATAGTTAGTGCAACTAACTATATATGGAATTTCAATGGTTTTGTGTGAGTAAAATAAGGTTTTTTAAATGCTAATTCCTAACTATATATGGTCTATAACCTATGGTTTTTTCAGTGAATTTTCAAGGTTTTGTAAATGCTAATTCCTAACTATATATGGTCTATAACCTATGGTTTTTTCAGTGAATTTCAATGGTTTTTTAATAGCAAATATCTGATGATGTCACATATTACATCATTCATGACATGCTCAGTGACATCATCAGCAGAGGATTGCGGGTTTTTTGGCAACGTGCCTTATCCACGGTTTAATAACGCTGCCTTTTGCTTTATATAAGTTTTCAAATTGTATGAAATATATACCAATAGGTCGTTATGAACCTTTAGGTAGTGCTTTTCTTCATGAGGTCTGGTCGCTTCCATACACATACAGATGTTTCAAAGATGATCAAGAAGTTTATCTGAATGGAGAGGAATGCACTGAGACGCCAGATCATTCTTTAATGTGTAGGCACATACAGTTACACGGTTCATGCAACAAACACCGACCAAATATGGCTTGCGTGTTGCAAGGCACGCCAGTTCCTGCTATCATCCCCACGTTCAAGTTGTTGGAAAATGGTAGTTATTTGATGCTCAATAATGAAGATTGTTCTGGGTTAATTAAAAGTATTCCTTTTATCGTAACAGTAAGTGAACGGGTTATTTGCTGCAGAAATGTTCTATTTCCTCCCACACATGAACATAGAGAGTTTTCAATCTCGCCACAAATACCAACCTTGGGAGCAGATTTCAACGGCATGGCAAGAATAAGAGCTCTTTTGTCTCAGAGAGAGGTGGCCTTGAGTTCGGCCCGTGAAACTTTCGTGCTTCACATAGCGAACACCCGTACAGAGGTGCAGACCCTTTTCAATTCAGATTTGCCTTTCCATTTCAGCACGATGGTTCGGACTATCTCTAACGCGTCCTCCACAAAGGGCCTGGCGCACTTTTTTAAAGTTGTTACCAGTGGTCTCGTGACTTCATTTGAGAAAATCTTTGGAGTCATCCCTGCTTTCTTTCATTCTAGTTTTTTCCACTCTGCTTCGTGGATTGCCATTTTTACTTGCATTACCAGCGGACGCTCTTGTGCTTTTTTACATTTTTAAATATGGATGTCCCTCCTGTGCAACCTCCCGCCCTGCAGCTGCTGACACTGTTCCGCAATCGCATGCTAGAATATTATGGCACAATGCCGTTGGCGATATTAAGCACGGCATATGGATTATCTTTTCGATTCTCCTACTTCACCTGTGTCCAGCCTGTATTTCACTGCCTGACCTGTGATTTCGATTGGGCCATTGATTTGTGTCTCTGCGGACCGGTTTCTCCTGACGTCGACTTTAATCAGCTGATGACTCCTATCATTACTCACGAGTTGGTTTGTCCTGGCGAAAGGATTATGGCTGTGGCATTGATGCATGGACTAATTGGTCCCTGGAATTTACTGGCGGCAACACAGTCTTTCTTGGAACAGAGCTTTCTTGAAAACCCACCGAGCTGTCCTCTGATGGTGATAGAGGATCCGGTGCTGGGAGAGCACGTATGTTCTTTTCCGCTTTTAAATTGGATGGCTGAACTGTTTTCGGATGAAGACGGTGACTTCCTATTGGAGGCTGTTGCAGCTTATTTTGCATACACAGTTATGTCATAGACCTTTTTCATGTTTGATATGCTGAGTACTAGCATTTCATTGACAATTCATTGACTTATTTGTCAAGTTTTTATTATTTACCTTGCCTATTGGCTTAAGACTCGATAAAGTACTTGGCTGTTTTATTTTTCTTTAGCATTAAATTTTCCTAGTTTTTAATGCTTTACCTTGCGGACCGTCCACATATAAACTTGCAATCTGCTCTCATGAGATGGCACTTCTATTATCTTATTCAGTTCGTTTCCGGATCATGGGGAGGTGTCATCTAGGTCCTGGATATCTTTACACCGTGTTAAGTTAGCATGGGCTCATTACCGGTTTAAACGCCATTTTTCCTTGTTTGCAACTTCTGCACACGACACTTAGTTGTTGCTTTAGCTTTCAACCTAGTAGTTCATCGTGGTTTACATGAGAATAATATGTTATTGCTCTACTATCTGCTTTGCTTGTTAAACTATATCTGTACAGCGAGTGCTAAAGTTTCAAGAACAACACGATACAGAATTGTTATGAGGTCTGATCTCCACGACTTCCTACTCATGACATAAGTGCAACTTCTGCCAATTCTGGGCATGAGGCGGGTTTTAAATTGCTTTGCCGAACACACATACACAACACTTGATGCGGTTCACATGAAGAGAGAGCTGGTGTATGCTGATGTGATTCCTTCAAATCTAAGACACTAAAGTATGGGCACGCCCTAAACCAACACAAAGAGACCTTCTTAGCAAATAATATAATATGTGTATTAGGGAGGGTGAGATATAAGCAGCCGCGGGCCGTGGAGGGAGTTACGGTGAGGCAGGGAGGCGGGGAGGGGGAGAAGCAGGGTGGAGCCCTCTCCACCCTGCCCCTCCCCCTCCCCGCCTCCCTGCCCCACCGTAACTCCCTCCACGGCCCGCGGCTGCTTATAAGTGTTGCTAACTCTTATTCATTTACAGCATGTTAACATACTGTCACCATTCGCTTTTTATGTACTAGTAACTATGCTGGTAATTTTGCTACTGATAATATGTGTACTTGTATTATCTAAGATACTACGCCTGAGAAGACGGCATTAGTAAATAAACATTTCAAATACACATGTGTTCTTCTTAACTCCATGTTCTGGTTTCTAAGAAATATATAACGACCGACTGTTCATGAGTTCCACGTATCCTGAGGTACTATAAGTTCATATTCTGGATTGTCTAAACATTGAGAGTTTGTTATATCCAATGTGACACTGTACCTAGCTTGCTAAGGGGTTTTTGATTACTAAGGTGAGTTTTGGGACACCCTAATTCGCCGAGGTTCCAATCCTCTGTCCACAGTTCTGTGTGAGAACAGAAACCCTGCGACAGGGGCACCCCCGACCCTTGCTGGAGCTTCATCACACTTGCGATACAACTCCAGCAATGCGCCACCTTTACGGCACAGATACATCACGCATCTGTGCTGTTTTTGCCCCATGATGCGCCGCATTGTAAATGCAGCACACCATAGGTGACGGAACAGCGGCACAGAATGACTAACACATCCCTGGTGATGTGCCAGTCATCATAAATCTATCCCTATGCTTCTTATCTTGTTAGAGATGAACCGCCATATGTATCATCAAAGTTTTTTGCATTTCCTAAATAGCGAACTTTAAGGAATAAATAGCGATTCTTTACCATTCCTAGTTTGCGATGAGCTATTTGCTAATTACAAATTACCCATTCATTTCCTTCATTTCCATAGGGCGGTTGGACTCACTTTTAGCTCGAACGGCTGAATGGATTTCCACGAAACTTGGCAAAATTGTAGGGACTGGTAGCCCGATGTGCCTTTGCTATGTCTCAAGATATTTGCTCCAGTGGTTTTTACGAAAATTAACTTTGAAAAATATATATTGGGCTACATTGGCCTATATATATGTTGGAGCCCAAATGTAGCCCAATGTAGCCCAATGAAGCCCAATGAAGCCCAATGTAGCCCAATGTAGCCCAAAGATGGCCGCCAGAGACGAAAAAAAACAAATGTAGCCCAAATATCAGCCAGATGTAGCCCAACTATAGCCCAGTGACAGAATGACCAATCAGCTTCGCAAACCTCCGTTACGCGAAGCGGAGCGCTGTTACAGATATATATCTTTTTTTGAACGTTAATTTCTCAAAATCCACTGGAGCACATATATTGAGACCTAGCAAAGGCACATCGGGCTACCAGTCCCTAATATTTTGCCAAGTTTCGTGCAAATCCATTCAGCCGTTCGATTATTATTATTATTTTTTTTTTTGCCCCGCGGGGCCCTTTTAAAACCTCCACATCAAACGTAGGGGGTCAGCGAGGATCTACTATTCCCCCTTATGGTCATTTGCCCCTTCGCTTTGGCCTCCTCTTGTCTCTCGATCCTACCGAGAGACAAGATGGCGGCCGCTACGGACTGTTTGGAATGTTGACAGACGCCGGAGAACCAATCAGCTTCGCTTCACAAAGCTCCGTTGCGCGAAAAGTACGCGTCCTGGAGCGCTGCCCGGTCCGCTGTTACAGATATATATCTTTTTTTAAACGTTAATTTCTCAAAATCCACTGTAGCACATATATTGAGACCTACAAAAGGCACATCGGGCTACCAGTCCCTACAATTTTGCCAAGTTTCGTGCAAATCCATTCAGCCGTTCGGGCTAAAAGTGAGGCCAACCGCCCTATGGAAAACTCAATGTTAAAAACATGTTTTGGGACCCCCCTTTTTTCTCGGCCCCCCCTTGATGAACCCCCCCCAAATTTTCAAGGACTGCTCCGAAACAAAATGTGCCATTTTCCTGAAAATTTCAGCCAATTCCGTCCACAAACGCCAAAGTTATTAGACATAGAATTTTCAAAAATCCCATAGAGAAAAAATCCTAACTATATATACCTACTGGCGACCGCCAGTAGGTAATATATATATATATATATATATATATACGTCCAGCCGCGGAGTATGCACCACCCCTTCATCCTTGGGGGTCACGGAAGTGAAACAGCAGCCGTACACGGGATCGAGGACGGACCCACTTGCGGGGTCCATTCAGGACTTGATTATGTGCTTTCCGCACCACACCTCCCATAATACACAGTCTTATTTGAGCCTCCCATTTGTGGGTGTGTCATATGGAAAATGGAGAAGTGGGTTAGCGGTTGCGCGCACCGCTTCCATTAAAGCCCCTGAAGAGAAGCATATGGAGCTTCGAAACGCGTCGGGCAGATCCATTACGGAGTGGCATCTACAAGCGGATCTCCGTCCTCACCTACACATAAATCAAGCTGCTGCTCGTGAGCTACTCAAAGGTGGACAACCTTGGAGCGACAATATATATATATATATATATATATATATATCCAAAACTAGTTTGCCTGGAAGAAAGAGGGGCCCACGAGCAAGGTAAAGGTTTCAGCATTTAATTCTTTGTCAGGAGTGCAGCTTGCGAAATGGATGCAAAAACAGCAAATTCAATGAAAAGTCAGCCTGAGGCGTTTCGTATTGCTACTTGTTCAGAGGCACTGACTCGAGCTTCAAGGCAGGCATTATTTAGGCAAAACTACGGCACAAGTACCCGCCCAGGTGGGAGTTGCCGTTCGCAGGGCTTCATGGTACCTGTAGTGTAATGTCCTGTCCTCCTTCAGTGAGTGGTCTGCCTTGGAGCACACTGTTAATGAAGAGGTGAGACCACAGTGGGGTATGCAGAGTCACATCACAACTCCACAGCTGTCAATTATCCCCAACAAAGGCTCTTTGTTCCCAAATCGGTGGAGTTGTAGGCATCTCCGTGGGGGGCTGAAACAGCCTCAGGGCTGACCTCGGCGGCTCAGGCACGCCGCTGAAATATCCAAAACTAGTTTGCCTGGAAGAAAGAGGGGCCCACAAACAAGGTAAAGGTTTCAGCATTTAATTCTTTGTCAGGAGCGCAGCTTGCGAATTGGATGCAAAAACAGCAAATTCAATGAAAAGTCAGCCTGACGCGTTTCGGAATGCTACTTCTTCAGAGGCACTGACTCGAGCTTCAAGGCAGGCATTATTTAGGCAAAACCACGGCACAAGTACCCGCCCAGGTGGACGTTGCCGGTCGCAGGGCTTCATGGTACCTGTAGTGTAATGTCCTGTCCTCCTTCAGTGAGTGGTCTGCCTTGGAGCACACTGTTAATGAAGAGGTGAGACCGCAGTGGGGTATGCAGAGTCACATCACAACTCCACAGCTGTCCATTATCCCCAACAAAGGCTCCTTGTTCCCAAATCGGTGGCGTTGTTAGGCGTCTCCGTGGGGGGCTGAAACAGCCCCAGGGCTGACCTCCATGGCTCAGGCACGCCGCTGGGCGGGTACTTGTGCCGTGATTTTGCCTAAATAATGCCTGCCTTGAAGCTCGAGTCAGTGAGGTCGCGCCGGACTTTCGTGTACTAACCGCGATGGGCTCCCTCGGTGGTACGGAGAGCGCTAGGCTCAATCCTCCCTTCACCTCGGCGAAATTGGGCCATGCAACGCCCTACCGAGTCCGGGCCGCCGTGCCGCTCCAAAGGCTGAAAAGAAAAAGTTTGGACTGGTGTACTGGGATCCCTTGACAACAACGACACCTCGAAACCTTGCTGCCTAGGAAAAATAGCACCAGCTGACCTCCTCCTTACCCTACTAAAATGCACAGCCCTACCTGCACCTGTCCACTGGGCAGAACCACCTACTTCCTCACCATCGCTCCAATCTAGCATGGCTGTCACCACAGCCGAAGCTGGACCCCAACTTTTTGCTCCTTCTACTGCCCCTGTCCTCGCTACTTGTGACACACCCCTACCTTTATCTGCCTCCGCCTTATCTATGCAGTGCCCACCAGACTGGCATACAACTTACTCATCCGCAAACTGTCAGACCCCGAAAGAAAAGAATCTAAACCTTGCCAATCCTGTATACCACTAACTAGCGCCAAATCTCTACCGCTCGGGGGGCAAGAGCTGGGAACAAATTCCACCACATTCTCATTCAATGATGATGACCATGACCCAGGTGGCCCCACTCTGAATGCCTCACACACCCCAGGCCGTCCTACACTAGACAAAGAAAAACCCCTCAAAGAAGAGCTCCCTTCCCCAACCTGAGCCCATTCCTCATCACCTCTCGTGCTCCCAACTGCTGATAAAGAGACACCTTTTGCAGAGCCAGGAGTAGAAAACAGTAAAGGACTGCCTAAATTCCCTTCCTCAGTATCCTGGATAGCCCCCTCACCAGCAAAGGAAAAAACTTGTCCACCCTGAAGCTCCCACACTTCAAACCCCCCCACACCACCTGGCTCCATTCTGCCAAAACCTTCTTCACCCACAAACTGTGTCTCCGCTACCTGCTGCTCCACAGGGGTTAACAGAACCCCACAAGGGTCCTCACTCGCTATCCATGTGCCCCGACCATCACCAATGTGCACTGAGCCCCTACGCGCACCGCGCAATGAGACGACCTCTCTCGGCACGAATTGACGGTCGCCAGCAGGGTCGGAAACGGAGCGCTTCTTGCCCGCTTTCCGACCCCCCCGCTTACCGCCAGCCCTCGCAGAAGCCTCCACAGTAGGGTCAAAAACCGTCGGGCGAGATGCTAACGCCTCCCACCCAGCTGCCGCCACTGCAAAAATGCCCTCCGCCTCCACTACTCCCAACGGAAGGTCGCGCGACACACTAAGAGCCTCCCCGCCCCCTGCACCAACACGCGCTGCCTCAGAAGGGGCCGGCTTCCGAGTACGGGACCGTCCCCGTTCGCTTACCTGATGCGCCCTGCGCTTCCATGGCGATGAGCAAGCCGCCATGGCCGCCGCAACACCGGCAGAGGCCTGGCGCTGAGGATGCGCCGCCCCCCGCCGACAAGCAAATCCATTCTTCTGGCCTCTGACAACAAACGCATAGCCTCCAACACCCGATGATCCTCCATCGCAAATTGAAGCAATTAAAAACCTAAACGCTAAAGGAATAATATGCCTCAAAACAATTACACTAGAATACCACAAAAAATTAGCTATCTAACCTCCCAGCCACCAGGTCACCAAACCTAAAATGGTGGCTGGGAGGCGGGGACAATGGGCTTTATGTATTGGGCTCCAAAAACCTACTAGGAAGGAGCCCAAAAAGAAACTACCAAAGGGTCCACTAAAAACCCCCTCCCCCACACAGCCCTCCCAAATCGGCCGGGTGGGGAACCTCCCTACGGTCGGCTACCCCCCCCAAGCCCTCCAAGAATTAAATGCTAAAACCTTTACCTTGCTCGTGGGCCCCTCTTTCTTCCAGGCAAACTAGTTTTGGATATTTCAGCGGCGTGCCTGAGCCACGGAGGTCAGCCCTGGGGCTGTTTCAGCCCCCCACGGAGACGCCTAATAACGCCACCGATTTGGGAGCAAGGAGCACTTGTTGGGGATAATGGACAGCTGCGGAGTTGTGATGTGACTCTGCATATCCCACTGTGGTCTCACCTCTTCATCAACAGTATGCTCCAAGGCAGATCTCTGACTGAAGGAGGACAGGACATTACACTACAGGTACCATGAAGCCCTGCGACCGGCAACGCCCACCTGGGCGGGTACTTGTGCCGTGGTTTTGCCTAAATAATGGCTGCCTTGAAGTTCTAGTCAGTGCCCCTGAAGAAGTAGCAATACGAAACGCGTCAGGCTGACTTTTCATTGAATTTGCTGTTTTTGCATCCATTTCGCAAGGTGCGCTCCTGACAAAGAATTAAATGTTGAAACCTTTACCTTGCTAGTGGGCCCCTCTTTCTTCCAGGCAAATTAGTTTTGTTGGATATATATATATATATATATATATATATACATATATATATATATATATATATATATATATATATATATATATATATATATATATATATATATATATATATATATATATATATATATATATATATATGTTCATATTCCACAGAGATTTTCGCCGATTCAAGGCAAAAAAGACGAGCCACACCAGGTCTGCAGGTAAAGGTTCCACAGGTTTATTCAGGCAAACAGTTACGAGGCATTGGGATCTCGGCTGAGAATCACTTTGTGTTGTGCCCAATCCAGATTACGTTTGGGAATGTTCTGTATATAGCAGTAATGTTAGATTTAATCAGTACGTAGCCTGTGCTAAAGAATGTTATCACCCAAAGTGAAATACACATTTTGGGCCATTTTCAGCAGTGAAGCTGTCACAAAATGTCCGTTGAGTAACAGTGGAGGTTCAACAAAACTCTGAGCATATGAGTATCCTATATATATATAGATTACCCAGTGGCGGTCACTCTTGGGTGCTTATCGTTAGGATTGTGTTTCCATAGGAAATGCTATTTTAGTGCTATGAATAACTTTGGTGCCATTTGAAGAACTTTCTTTTTCCCGAGATTGCGCATGGAAAATTTTGGGGTGATCCGTCAAGCAGGGGACAAGAAAAAAGGGGGTGCTTGCATGACATGGACTGATGCAGTCCATGTCATGCAAGTACTGGTGCCCATGAAATGTCCCCCGTGTGCATCCACATGATGTGAGTAACCAGGGGGCCTGTAGGGCCTCATTTGTTTCCTCACTGCCACACTTTTCATGGTGGTCGCACCGCCATGAAAAGTGTACCACCACCAGGGATCTCTGATCAGTGGCGATTGCAGTGGTGTCATGGTGGCCCAACCACCCTTGTCCTAATTGGGCAGGTCGGAGGATTGCCACCGCCGTGCCCAGGTGAGTTTGGCAGCCCATGCACCGCCAGACTTGTAATAAGCCCAGAAGTATTTTGGAGGGTCTCACAATAACCCTACCAGACACTTGCAGGAGATTCAGGAGAGGAAGCACACCCTAAGAAAGAATTCTGATTCATACATATGGATTTCTTTATTTGGAAGAAGAAAATTCCATCCTTTTTGCTTTATTTCACCATTGGACTTTGGTGAGAGTAGACATATTTGTCTTGCTCGCCTATCCTGTTTCCCTTTTAGTTGAAAGATGTCTTCATCAGATTCAGATGACCACCCTGGGGCTGCTGCACCAGCTCAGCCATCACAGCCACCCAAGGAATCCTTGATGTGGCAATTCTTTGAAATGAGGCCATTATGGAACAATTAACACTGAAACATAGTAAACGGATTTTACAAATATTTTTTTTTCTGGGAAACAGCCAGAGTTTAAGCCTGCGTGCTTCCAATGCTCTTTCTCTTTACCATAAGATACTGATGTAAACATGGATGAGGCCCACGTGGTCCATCTCCTCTTTAAAATCAGGAAAACTTCACATCTGTGTTAGTCTAGTGCTTTGAAAAAGGTAAACATTGTGGTCCTTGCTAGGAAAAGGCAGTAAGTATACCATCCATGGGAAGTTACCTTTTAACTGCTTTGTAAGTGGAGAAAACAGCTTAGCATTACATTGCTGGTGGTGGCAAATGCATTATTACTGCATACGTATGGCAATTGCATTATCTCCGGCAATTCCCATTACAGAGCAAAATACTACCCAAAAATATTGAAATTACTACACAAAATAAAATCCGCCCTTAGCTAGTCTAAAATTAAGTAACACCCATAGCCTACAGCCACAGTGTGAAATACGCATTATATGTGGTCATTAATCCTTTGCTTAGAATGAGACTGTGGTTCACGGGAAAGGTAGATGAAAGAAGTACGGCAATGACGACAGAAGTAAAATAACGTTATTTGGGGAGAACAGTGGGCTTGATGTATCAGGCGATTTTATGATCGGGAAGGTCAAATTTGGCGCTTTGGGACCGCAAAATGGCTTTTTTGAATGTGCCAAAACCATATTGCGATCCAGTAAGGTTGCCGAATCGGAATTTGGGTTTTAGAATAAATACAGAGGAGCTTATTTACAAGCCCCTTGCAACACTTTTGCGTCATTTTTAACCTGGGAACAGTGAAGTACGGGTGGCGCAAGGGGCTTGTAAATCTGCCCCAGAGTAGTTATTTGGAAGGGGTGTGTAAAAACGTCCCTTCCAAATACAGATTCTTTCATTTATTCATGTTTTGCGATCTGGTCGTGCAACATACATTTCAAAAGTGGTGGAAAGCACTGGGTTCCCAAGGGCCTCATTCCTCTTTAGGAATGTCGAAAAAAAATGTTTTAGGAACATGCTATTTTTTATAAAAGTATTCATTTTCTTTTTTAAATGTATCCCACTCTTTTAGGAAAACGGACTGCATAAAAACAAAATTGCTTTAATTAGAAGCAGTCACAGACATGGCGTTTGCTAACCCCAGCTAGCCTCCATGCCTGTGACTTTAACCAAGCCTGAAGGGTCTCAATTTGCTACCCACCTCATTCATACTAATAAGATAGGTGGAATTGCAGTCCATTACAAATCAGTACTTTGTAAATCAAACTATTAAAACAGGGGTTGGTTCACGTGCATTCGCTAGAATTGGGTGTGCAAATTGCACCTGCTTCTACCAAACGCTTTTTAGTAGATTTCTGTTTAGAAATTTACAAGGTATCTGATACAATTTACGATTTGGGAATCTTAATACATCAGGCCCCATGTAGCAGCCCTAATTATTTCCCAATCCAATCGCAACTGCTGAGTGAAAATGATGACTCATGCACCACGTCATTATGATACAGTGGCATTTCATCACAATGTTGTCATACCGCTTCTTTCCAACCCTCTCAATTGTTCAACTCAAATTGTATAACCCCCATTACACCTCTATTAAACCTTTGAGAGGTCCTGTTTCCTTCAGGGCGATACAAACACGACGAAGTATGTTTCACTCACAGGTGTATTAGACACTCCATCATATGCTCAGAGTTTTGTTGAACACCCACTGTTCCTCAATGGACATTTTGTGACCACTTCGCTGCTGAAAATGTCCCCAAAAATGTTATTTCACTTCAGGCGCAGCCAGCACAGGTATGAGCGATGGAGTGGTGGAGCGGTGGTGTGGGGGAGTTGACAGATGCCAGGATAGGTACAATTAAATAAAAAAAGGAATAAAACCACTAACATTGCGTTCACCACATTGCCAACTCGGCAATGTGGCAAGCGCAAGGTAAGTGGTTTTATTTATCTCTTTATTTAATTTTACCGACCCCATCGTCTGTCGACTTCTACCCCACCACCCACCTCACCGCTCCTATATTTGTTGGCCGCGCCTGTTTCATTTTCAGTGATAACATCCTTTAGCACAGGCTACGTACCTATTAAGTCTAACATTAATTCTATATACTGAACCTGCCCCCACCCTAATCTGGTTTGGGCACACCTAATGGCATGGCTGGGGAAGGCATTTTTATTAAATTAGGTCTCAATATTTTCGAAGACTTATCTAGTGCTACTTGCTACATTAATCCTTAATTCTGCTTAGTTTTTAGGTCACAACACAAGGTGGCCTTCAATAATGAAATATATAAATACATAAATAAATAAATTATATATATATATATATATATATATATATATATATATATTATTATATATATATATATATATATATATATATATATATATATGTATATATATATATATATATATATTACCTACTGGCGGTCGCCAGTAGGTATATATAGTTAGGATTTTTTCTCTATGGGTTTTTTGAAAATTCTATGTCTAATAACTTTGGCGTTTGTGGACGGAATTGGCTGAAATTTTCAGGAAAATGGCACATTTTGTTTCTGAGCAGCCCTTGAAAATTTGGGGGGGGTTCGTCCAGTGGGGGCCGAGAAAAAAGGGGGGTCCCAAAACGTGTTTTTAACATTGAGTTTTCCATAGGGCGGTTGGCCTCACTTTTAGCCCGAACGGCTGAATGGATTTGCACGAAACTTGGCAAAATTGTAGGGACTGGTAGCCCGATGTGCCTTTTGTAGGTCTCAATATATGTGCTCCAGTGGATTTTGAGAAATTAACGTTTAAAAAAAGATATATATCTGTAACAGCGGACCGGGCAGCGGCCCAGGACGCGTACTTTTCGCGCAACGGAGCTTTGTGAAGCGAAGCTGATTGGTTCTCTGGCGTCTGTCAACATTCCAAACAGTCCGTAGCGGCCGCCATCTTGTCTCTCGGTAGGATCGAGAGACAAGAGGAGGCCAAAGCGAAGGGGCAAATGACCATAAGGGGGAATAGTAGATCCTCGCTGACCCCCTAGGTTTGATGTGGAGGTTTTAAAAGGGCCCCGCGGGGCAAAAAAAAAAAATAATAATAATAATCGAACGGCTGAATGGATTTGCACGAAACTTGGCAAAATTGTAGGGACTGGTAGCCCGATGTGCCTTTGCTAGGTCTCAATATATGTGCTCCAGTGGATTTTGAGAAATTAACGTTCAAAAAAAGATATATATCTGTAACAGCGCTCCGCTTCGCGTAACGGAGGTTTGCGAAGCTGATTGGTCATTCTGTCACTGGGCTATAGTTGGGCTACATCTGGCTGATATTTGGACTACATTTGTTTTTTTGTGTGTCTGGCGGCCATCTTTGGGCTACATTGGGCTACATTGGGCTTCATTGGGCTACATTCGGCTAATTAGCAAATAGCTCATCGCAAACTAGGAATGGTAAAGAATCGCTATTTATTCCTTAAAGTTCGCTATTTAGGAAATGCAAAAAACTTTGATGATATATATGGCGGTTCATCTCTAACAAGATAAGAAGCATAGGGATACATTTATGATGACTGGCGCATCACCAGGGATGTGTTAGTCATTCTGTGCCGCTGTTCCGTCACCTATGGTGTGCTGCATTTACAATGCGGCGCATCATGGGGCAAAAACAGCACAGATGCGTGATGTATCTGTGCCGTAAAGGTGGCGCATTGCTGGAGTTGTATTGCAAGTGTGATGAAGCTCCAGCAAGGGTCGGGGGTGCCCCTGTCGCAGGGTTTCTGTTCTCACACAGAACTGTGGACAGAGGATTGGAACCTCGGCGAATGCATTGCTGGAGTTGTATCGCAAGTGTGATGAAGCTCCAGCAAGGGTCGGGGGTGCCCCTGTCGCAGGGTTTCTGTTCTCACACAGAACTGTGGACAGAGGATTGGAACCTCGGCGAATTAGGGTGTCCCAAAACTCACGTTAGTAATCAAAAACTCCTTAGCAAGCTAGGTACAGTGTCACATTGGATATAACAAACTCTCAATGTTTAGACAATCCAGAATATGAACTTATAGTACCTCAGGATACGTGGAACTCATGAACAGTCGGTCGTTATAGATTTCTTAGAAACCAGAAAATGGAGTTAAGAAGAACAGATGTGTATTTGAAATGTTTATTTACTAATGCCGTCTTCTCAGGCGTAGTACCTTAGATAATAAAAGTACACATATTATCAGTAGCAAAATTACCAGCATAGTTACTAGTACATAAAAAGTGAATGGTGATAGTATGTTAACATGCTGTAAATGAATAAGAGTTAGCAACACTTATAAGCAGCCGCGGGCCGTGGAGGGAGTTACGGTGAGGCAGGGAGGCGGGGAGGGGGAGAAGCAGGGTGGAGAATACAAGTACACATATTATCAGTAGCAAAATTACCAGCATAGTTACTAGTACATAAAAAGCGAATGGTGACAGTATGTTAACATGCTGTAAATGAATAAGAGTTAGCAACACTTATAAGCAGCCGCGGGCCGTGGAGGGAGTTACGGTGGGGCAGGGAGGCGGGGAGGGGGAGGGGCAAGGTAGAGAGGGCTCCACCCTGCTTCTCCCCCTCCCCGCCTCCCTGCCTCACCGTAACTCCCTCCACGGCCCGCGGCTGCTTATATCTCACCCTCCCTAATACACATATTATATTATTTGCTAAGAAGGTCTCTTTGTGTTGGTTTAGGGCGTGCCCATACTTTAGTGTCTTAGATTTGAAGGAATCACATCAGCATACACCAGCTCTCTCTTCATGTGAACCGCATCAACTGTTGTGTATGTGTGTTCGGCAAAGCAATATAAAACCCGCCTCATGCCCAGAATTGGCAGAAGTTGCACTTATGTTATGAGTATGAAGTCGTGGAGATCAGACCTCATAACAATTCTGTATCGTGTTGTTCTTGAAACTTTAGCACTCGCTGTACAGATATAGTTTAACAAGTAAAGCAGATAGTAGACCAATAACATATTATTCTCATGTAAACCACGATGAACTACTAGGTGGAAAGCTAAAGCAACAACTAAGTGTCGTGTGCAGAAGTTGCAAAAAAGGAAAAATGGCGTTTAAACCGGTAATGAGCCCATGCTAACTTAACACGGTGTAAAGATATCCAGGACCTAGATGACACCTCCTCATGATCCGGAAACGAACTGAATAAGATAATAGAAGTGCCATCTCATGAGAGCATATTGCAAGTTTATATGTGGACGGTCCGCAAGGTAAAGCATTAAAAACTAGGAAAATTTAATGCTAAAGAAAAATAAAACAGCCAAGTACTTTATCGAGTCTTAAGCCAATAGGCAAGGTAAATAATAAAAACTTGACAAATAAGTTAATGAATTGTCAATGAAATGCTAGTACTCAGCATATCAAACATGAAAAAGGTCTATGACATAACTGTGTATGCAAAATAAGCTGCAACAGCCTCCAATTGGAAGTCACCGTCTTCATCCGAAAACAGTTCAGCCATCCAATTTAAAAGCGGAAAAGAACATACGTGCTCTCCCAGCACCGGATCCTCTATCACCATCAGAGGACAGCTCGGTGGGTTTTCAAGAAAGCTCTGTTCCAAGAAAGACTGTGCTGCCGCCAGTAAATTCCAGGGACCAAGTAGTCCATGCATCAATGCCACAGCCATAATCCTTTCGCCAGGACAAACCAACTCGTGAGTAATGATAGGAGTCATCAGCTGATTAAAGTCGACGTCAGGAGAAACCGGTCCGCAGAGACACAAATCAATGGCCCAATCGAAATCACAGGTCAGGCAGTGAAATACAGGCTGGATACAGGTGAAGTAGGAGAACCGAAAAGATAATCCATATGCCGTGCTTAATATCGCCAACGGCATTGTGCCATAATATTCTAGCATGCGATTGCGGAACAGTGTCAGCAGCTGCAGGGTCGCAGGTTGCATAGGAGGGACATCCATATTTAAAAATGTAAAAAAGCACAAGAGCGTCCGCTGGTAATGCAAGTAAAAATGCCAATCCACGAACCAGAGTGCAGAAAATACAATGAAAGGAAGCAGGGATGACTCCAAAGATTTTCTGAAATGAAGTCACGAGGCCACTGGTAACAACTTTAAAAAAGTGTGTCAGGGACTTTGTGGAGGATGCGTTAAAGATAGTCGGAAACATGTTGCTGAAATTGAAAGGCAAATCTTAATTGAAAAGGGTGTGCACCTCTGTACGGGTGTTCGCTATGTGAAGTACGAAAGTTTCACGGGCCGAACTCAAGGCCACCTCTCTCTGAGACAAAAGAGCTCTTATTCTTGCCATGCCGTTGAAACGTGTCCCAAGGTTGGTATTTGTGGCCAGATTGAAAACTCCCTATGTTCATGTGTGGGAGGAAATAGAACATTTCTGCAGCAAATAACCCGTTCACTTACTGTTATGATAAAAGGAATACTTTTAATTAACTCAGAACAATCTTCATTATTGAGCATCAAATAACTACCATTTTCCAACAACTTGAACGTGGGGATGATAGCAGGAACTGGCGTGCCTTGCAACACGCAAGCCATATTTGGTCGGTGTTTGTTGCATGAACCGTGTAACTGTATGTGCCTACACATTAGTGAATGATCTGGCGTCTCAGTGCATTCCTCTCCATTCAGATAAACTTCTTGATCATCTTTGAAACATCTGTATGTGTATGGAAGCGACCAGACCTCATGAAGAAAAGCACTACCTAAAGGTTCATAACGACCTATTGGTATATATTTCATACAATTTGAAAACTTATATAAAGCAAAAGGCAGCGTTATTAAACCGTGGATAAGGCATGTTGTCAAAAAACCCGCAATCCTCTGCTGATGATGTCACTGAGCATGTCATGAATGATGTAATATGTGACATCATCAGCAGTGGATTACGGGTAATAGTATCTCTAGTTTACTCCCCTATAGCTGTCTTTATTTTAACATAAGTGTGTGTTTCCCTCCCTTATACTTACTGTTTTTGGTTCGCTTCCAGTTCGCGTACCGGCGAGCGAACTAGGAAGCGAACTAAGAGAAATAGAGGTTGGCACAGTTCCAAATATTGTACCAATTTTTTAATAACGGGGAGGTAGTTCTGAAAAGAACTTTTTTTTTTTTTTTCTGAACATTTTTTTACTGTTTTTGAATTTTTCGGAACAGTTTTATATTTTTGGGGGTTTTTCTTGGAGGGGGCAATGAAAACGATTCATTGTAAAGGGCTCAACAGGAGCAACAAAACAAAAAAAAGAAGTATTTATTATTTTGGGCGTTTCGGACAAACTTGCATATGATAGTCAATAGCTCTGTTGATCAGAGTGATGCTTCTTTCTCCGTAGGAAATGAATCCATCGCAAAATACGCAGGTGTGTTTTACTTCACCAAATCTCATTTGTATATTTGGCACCATCTCCCTGCCCTCTGGTCCCGTTACTTCCGGTACAACAGATCTTCTGGCCATAATAGGGAGATTATCTAGGTCGTTCCGAAACTGTGCAGCACTGTAGTTGTTAGGATGCCACCTAGTCATATGGCGATGCATTGTGTAGTTTCCGAAACTGTATTTTTTGTTGGTCCCTCTGGACAGTCTATCTTGACATATAAGGCAAGTTACGTATCTTGCATTTACTTTTTTCTGACCTTTGGGAATTTTAAAAAATTGCCAAATGAAGTTTTCTTTCCGGTGAGACGTCCTGGGCTGCTCAGGCAAAAACTGCCTCTCTTCGTGCTCGTCCTCCTGTTCCTCTTCTTCTTCTTCTTGTTGAATTATAACTTGAGCAGGTGGTCCACTCTTCCTTGGATGTGGTGGAGGTGGTGGGGAAGCACCAGCTGAAGCTACTAAAGAAGCCATTGCTCAGTGATCACAAAGGGTCTTTCTCTCACAATGATGAAAGTCAGAGTGAGGAAAGAAGGAGGGATTTTCATCATTTGGGAAAAACAAGAGTTCTCAACCAATCAAAAGTGTTCATTTTAGATTATATGACCTAGTCTTACATCATTAGGAAACCAAAAGTGAAATGAACCAATGAAAAGTGTTATTACCAAGTCACATGACTTGCTGTGTTTACGTTAAGCGCTTTGCAGGGCCTCCCGGTTTGCTTCCAGAAACCTGCGCTTTGCGACTCGCTTCGCGTACCAGTTCGCTAACGTAGTACGTCATATGACGTATCACGCGACAACGTGAAACGTCATGCGGACGGGAGGCGTCACGATGTTGTTTTGTAACGCGGCACTTGCGGTAAAGAAACGTTTACCGGCTCGCGGTCTATTTCGCGGCATCAAGGTCAGCTAACGGGAAGCTTCCCGATTTGCGAAGCGGGAACGAAGAAAAAAAAATATTTAAAAAAAAAATTATTCATAAACATATAAAATATATTTTTGGATTTAAAGAAGAATACATTTTACAGCTACAGATATTAGCTGTTAAAAAACCAATGAAATTCACAGAAAAAACCATAGGTTATGGACCATATATAGTTAGGAATTAGCATTTACAAAACCTTGAAAATTCACTGAAAAAACCATAGGTTATAGACCATATATAGTTAGGAATTAGCATTTACAAAACCTTGAAAATTCACTGAAAAAACCATAGGTTATAGACCATATATAGTTAGGAATTAGCATTTAAAAAACCTTATTTTACTCACACAAAACCATTGAAATTCCATATATAGTTAGTTGCACTAACTATATATCGTGCACCCGCAATCCACTGCTGATCATGTCACATATTACATCATTCATGACATGGTCAGTGACATCACTGATGACATCACTGATGACATCTCAAATGACATCACTGATGACATCACTGATGACATCTCATTTGACATCATTCTTGTGCTAATACGATAAACCTCTTCAGACTCTAATATAACCTTAGATACACTCAGTGTATACAGACACTCACACACTGCCACTCATCCATGGAGTTACTCACACACCCAGTCAGTCATGCAAAGAAACAATCTCACCTCCATTTCTTCAACTATACAGTTAAACACACCTTACTTATTGAAACATATACTAACACATATTTACTCTCTTATACAATCCCTGATACAAGTTCACAATGATCGATACAACCACTCACTCATTCAGTGGCTCTCATGCACAGTTATTTATATATGCCAACTCTCACATGTACTGTGTTTTACATATGTACTTACTATGACATGTAGCATTGAGATATCCATTCACTCATCAATACACTCATGCACACAGTCAACTGCCCATGTAGCTGTTTCCACATGCACTCTTGAACTCATACACCTAGTGAATAAACTGCTCACACATCTAGGCATAGAGTCTCACACCTTCCAGCCACCCCCACACAAACTCAATCTCCCATAGAAATACTTGGGCAACCAATTAATAACACATATAGCCTCTCGTATAGCTAATGATCCAACACATGCAGCAGTTTACAGAACAACAGACATAATGATGCACAAATTAAGACAGTTTAGTCACTAACCCATGCATTCAGTGAGACACATTTAATCACTCACTCATACAGTCAGTCATGCACCTACTAAATCCTTCATCCAGACACTTATACATCCACTCAAGACATATTTTAACTTTACAGAAAAATACAGTCACTGGATGTTGTCATCAGTGATGTCATTTGAGATGTCATCAGTGATGTCATCAGTGATGTCACTGACCATGTCATGAATGATGTAATATGTGACATGATCAGCAGTGGATTGCGGGTGCACGATATATAGTTAGTGCAACTAACTATATATGGAATTTCAATGGTTTTGTGTGAGTAAAATAAGGTTTTTTAAATGCTAATTCCTAACTATATATGGTCTATAACCTATGGTTTTTTCAGTGAATATATATATATATATATATATATATATATATATATATATATATATATATATATATATATATATATATATATATACGTCCAGCCGCGGAGTATGCACCACCCCTTCATCCTTGGGGGTCACGGAAGTGAAACAGCAGCCGTACACGGGATCGAGGACGGACCCACTTGCGGGGTCCATACAGGACTTGATTATGTGCTTTCCGCACCACACCTCCCATAATACACAGTCTTATTTGAGCCTCCCATTGGTGGGTGTGTCATATGGAAAATGGAGAAGTGGGTTAGCGGTTGCGCGCACCGCTTCCATTAAAGCCCCTGAAGAGAAGCATATGGAGCTTCGAAACGCGTCGGGCAGATCCATTACGGAGTGGCATCTACAAGCGGATCCCCGTCCTCACCTACACATAAATCAAGCTGCTGCTCGTGAGCTACTCAAAGGTGGACAACCTTGGAGCGACAATATATATATATATATATATATATATATATATATATATCCAAAACTAGTTTGCCTGGAAGAAAGAGGGGCCCACGAGCAAGGTAAAGGTTTCAGCATTTAATTCTTTGTCAGGAGTGCAGCTTGCGAAATGGATGCAAAAACAGCAAATTCAATGAAAAGTCAGCCTGAGGCGTTTCGTATTGCTACTTGTTCAGAGGCACTGACTCGAGCTTCAAGGCAGGCATTATTTAGGCAAAACTACGGCACAAGTACCCGCCCAGGTGGGAGTTGCCATTCGCAGGGCTTCATGGTACCTGTAGTGTAATGTCCTGTCCTCCTTCAGTGAGTGGTCTGCCTTGGAGCACACTGTTAATGAAGAGGTGAGACCACAGTGGGGTATGCAGAGTCACATCACAACTCCACAGCTGTCAATTATCCCCAACAAAGGCTCTTTGTTCCCAAATCGGTGGAGTTGTAGGCGTCTCCGTGGGGGGCTGAAACAGCCTCAGCGCTGACCTCGGCGGCTCAGGCACGCCGCTGAAATATCCAAAACTAGTTTGCCTGGAAGAAAGAGGGGCCCACAAACAAGGTAAAGGTTTCAGCATTTAATTCTTTGTCAGGAGCGCAGCTTGCGAATTGGATGCAAAAACAGCAAATTCAATGAAAAGTCAGCCTGACGCGTTTCGGAATGCTACTTCTTCAGAGGCACTGACTCGAGCTTCAAGGCAGGCATTATTTAGGCAAAACCACGGCACAAGTACCCGCCCAGGTGGACGTTGCCGGTCGCAGGGCTTCATGGTACCTGTAGTGTAATGTCCTGTCCTCCTTCAGTGAGTGGTCTGCCTTGGAGCACACTGTTAATGAAGAGGTGAGACCGCAGTGGGGTATGCAGAGTCACATCACAACTCCACAGCTGTCCATTATCCCCAACAAAGGCTCCTTGTTCCCAAATCGGTGGCGTTGTTAGGCGTCTCTGTGGGGGGCTGAAACAGCCCCAGGGCTGACCTCCATGGCTCAGGCACGCCGCTGGGCGGGTACTTGTGCCGTGATTTTGCCTAAATAATGCCTGCCTTGAAGCTCGAGTCAGTGCCTCTGAAGAAGTAGCAATAAGAAAAGCGTCAGGCTGACTTTTCATTGAAATTGCTGTTTTTGCATCCATTTCGCAAGCTGCGCTCCTGACAAAGAATTAAATGCTGAAACCTTTACCTTGCTCGTGGGCCCCTCTTTCTTCCAGGCAAACTAGTTTTGGATATTTCAGTGGCGTGCCTGTGCCGCGGAGGTCAGCCCTGGGGCTGTTTCAGCCCCCCATGGAGACGCCTAATAACGCCACCGATTTGGGAGCAAGGAGCGTTTGTTGGGGATAATGGACAGCTGCGGAGTTGTGATGTGACTCTGCATACCCCACTGTGGTCTTACCTCTTCATCAACAGTGTGCTCCAAGGCAGACCACTCACTGAAGGAGGACAGGACATTACACTACAGGTACCATGAAGCCCTGCGACCGCCAACGCCCACCTGGGCGGGTTCTTGTGCCATGGTTTTGCCTAAATAATGCCTGCCTTGAAGCTCGAGTCAGTGCCTCTGAAGAAGTAGCAATACGAAACGCATCAGGCTGACTTTTCATTGAATTTGCTGTTTTTGCATCCATTTCGCAAGCTGCGCTCCTGACAAAGAAATAAATGCTGAAACCTTTACCTTGTTCGTGGGCCCCTCTTTCTTCCAGGCAAACTAGTTTTGGATATTTCAGCGGCGTGCCTGAGCCGCGGAGGTCAGCCCTGGGGCTGTTTCAGCCCCCCATGGAGACGCCTAATAACGCCACCGATTTGGGAGCAAGGAGCGTTTGTTGGGGATAATGGACAGCTGCGGAGTTGTGATGTGACTCTGCATACCCCACTGTGGTCTCACCTCTTCATCAACAGTATGCTCCAAGGCAGACCACTCACTGAAAGACTACAGGACATTACACTACAGGTACCAAGGAAACCCTGGGACCGGCAACGCCCACCTGGGCGGGTACTTGTGCCGTGGTTTTGCCTAAATAATGCCTGCCTTGAACCTCGAGTCAGTGCCTCTGAAGAAGTAGCAATATGAAACGCGTCAGGCTGACTTTTCATTGAATTTGCTGTTTTTGCATCCATTTTGCAAGCTGCGCTCCTGACATTGGGGGGGAGGGGTGAGGGGGAGGGGGTCCAAAGCAGACCAATGAAACTTGTATGTGGAAAAGGCCGCTTTATTTGGAACAGGTGCACATCACAATTAAATAAACCTCTGCAAAAGCCTTCCAAAACTAAACCTCACTAAATAATTAAATAACCCTAAACCCCGCCCCCCCCAACCACTCCCCTAAAATTTCATGACCCCTCCCCCACCCATACAATACAACATTTCAAAACATTACAACATTATAAAACATTACATCATCATATCAACCCAATAACTTATAAATACCAGACCCTCCGTTAACCAACTCCCATGCCTGCCCCTTCACCTCTGTCAAATCCCCAAAACGTATAATCAAACAGCAAATAACCAACTTATCCTTTCCCCTTTGATAACACAACCTAACCATTAATCAACAAAATTCTGCCACAAACTGCCCCAAAACAACTAGACCCCGCCACCCAGGAAGGTGGGGGAGTAAAACAACCCTACCTTTCTGCCCCCCAAGAAGGAAAAAAGGGGGGGACTCCGAAGAAAAGCTCACCGCTGTACGTTCAAAGATCTAGCCAAAACATCTCTTAATTCCAACAAGTACAGGTCCATTCCTACTCTAGACAAATGAACCCCATCATCCCTGAAAAATTCAACAGACTCATAACGTATCTCCCTATGAGACACTCTTCCAAAACCCAATTGACGGCAAAATCTGGAAACCTCAGCATTTACCTTCTTCCTAGCCCTGTCAATCGCTCTAGGATTCACAGCTCCTCTCCATATCCTACGCGGAACCAATTCCGTCCATAAAACATGGCAACCAGACAAACGCTCCTTAATGAGGGCTAAATCCTTCTTAATCGCCCTCAACAAAACTACTCCTTTAGTCCCACAAAGATCATTCTCACCCAAGTGAATTACTAAGATATCAGAGCAACAACCTCCAACCACTCCTTTATTGAGACATGGAACAAGTTCCCTCCAAAGCATCCCCTCTTTTCCTTTCCAAACAATATTAAACATTTTAGCATTAAATCCTAGCATTTCTCCAAAATAACTTTGAGCCGCCTGAACACGGGCCCACTTGATGAACGAGTGCCCCACTATCCAAACTGTCACCTCTCGAGACCGGGGCCCAGCTACTGAATCTGAAAAAGAAAAAACAATGAATACTCAAGGCAAGGAGGATGACGCATGCGCCTCCCCCGCGTTGCCCCGCACATATCGCTGAAAGCACTTAGAAGACCAGCGCCCCAACCGCATGATGTCCCCTTGAGACCACCCCCTATTATACGCTTCCGTCGCAGCACCAATCCTAAAAGAGTGCGTGCCATATTGCTCTCCATCCAAGCCAATCTTCTGCAAAGCTTTACGCAAAACCATGCGCAATTGATACGCTGTAACAGGCGCCCCATTAATGTGCTGAAAAACGAAATCACAATCTTGACCTCCGGATAGCGTGCGCCAAAGGAGAGCCAACCGCAATGGGCAAGTAACTTTCGGTGATTGAGCCTCCAACCACACTCCTTGTCCCACCTTCTTCTGATCAGTCTTAGAGCTAGCAAGCCATACATGCACACCCTCCTCCGAACAAAAAATGTCCCGCCAGTAAACCCCCTTTTAAATTTAGAACCCAGCAACTCAAACTCGAAAGGCCCCAAAAAACATGAAAGCCATCAACATGGCAAACAAGCAAGCCTCAAAATCATCTCTCCAAACAGAAGGCAGAATCTCCAATATCCTCGCCAGCGTCTGCCAGGATAAAGGCGCCCTAGACATTTGTGTACCTCCCCGTTCTCTGGCCCAACCCTCAAGCATCCTTCTACCAATCTCACCAGCCGAAGGAGAATAACCCCAAAAGAGTTTACCCATGAAGGATATCCCTGCCAACTTCCCTGCAATAGTCACCCTAGACAGACCTTTATCCATAAGATCCAAGATGAACTGAATTACATTCTCGGAACGACGCCAAGTCTCCTCACGCCTACATGCGCCTGATTCCAAGAACTCTTGCCATGCCAGAGAATATGCAGCATGCATAGACACAGACAAAAAACCTACCACCAGCTGTAAGACCCGACGTTGCCTACATGCCACAGATGTATTGGCATTGGGGTCGGTGATCTGTCCGCCTCCCTGGCCAGTCCACGGAATCTCCCCCACTGTGAACGAGACAAAGCATCCGCTATGTCATTGTCCACACCAGGTATGTGCAAGGCTCGAAAATTAATGTCTTTCAATATCTGCTCATCCCTGGCTGACTGCCGATTAACAATCTCCACCAGAGCCATGTTATCCACACGAAACAGAACTTTTTTGTGTGCAAGCTCCTCCCCCCAAAGAGTCAGTGCCACTAGCAACAGAAAAAACTCAAGAAATGTGATGCTCCTCCCACCATTCAACCATTCTTCTGGCCATTTTTCTGCACACCATCTGCCATTCCAATACAGGTCAAAGCCCTCGCTGCCCGCAGCATCCGAGAACATTTGCACATCCCACTGAAAATCCACATCTCTGACCAGTGGCACACCATTGAATGAAGTGAGGAAAAATAACCACATCCGCAAATCCTCTTTGACACCTGCTGACAAGCGAACACGATGGTGAGGCAGATGTTGACCAGCCAGAGCCCTGCCCAATCGTCTACAAAACGTCCTCCCTGCTCTTACCGCTCTACAAGCAAAATTAAGGTGTCCCAACAGCACTTGAATCTCCTTCACCTTCACTTTCTGTTTCGATAACATAACTCTCAACAATTCCAGCACCTTCACTTTTTTATCATCTGGCAAGCGAGCCTGCATTGCCACTGAATCAATTTCAATGCCCAAAAATAAAAGGACTGTGGCAGGACCAATCGTTTTCTCTGGAGCTAACGCAACACCCAGCTCCTCCATGAGCCCATGGAAAATGTCCAGAGCTGTCTGGCACTCCGCGGAGCCCGGGAAATAAACAAAAAAGAAATCATCTAAATAGTGCATCACCAGTGTATGACCTGAATGGTGCGTGAAATGCCACTGCAAAAAAGTACTGAAACATTCAAAGAGAGCACATGACATGGAGCAACCCATCGGTAATGCTTTGTCCACGTACTATTTTTTCTCAAAATGGATACCCAGAAGACACCAATCATCTGGATGAACTGGAAGCAACCAAAATGCAGACTTAATATCACACTTAGCCATCTCTGCAGTTGCGCCCGCGGTCACTACAAGTGACATGGCCACGTCAACTGAGGAATATGAAACCGAAGCGGCATCCTCATCAATGAAATCATTCACAGAGGACCCCTCCAGCCATGACAAATGTTGGATAAGCCTGAACTGCCCCTGCTCTTTCTTAGGCACCACGCCAATAGGTGAAATGATCAAATCGTGGATCGCCCAGTCATCAAAAGGGCCTGCCATCCGTCCTTCACGTACTTCTTTGCTCAGCTTCTCCCGCATCACTGGACTATGTTCATATGCTGACTTCAAATTGTCCGCCCAATGCCTCTGCCATGTAGCCTAGACGAAAACCAAATTGAAAACCTTCCAATAGCTTCTGTTTAATTCCTGCGTCCTCATATCCTTGGAGAGCCCATTGTAATTGTGGCAGCTTAACTGGCATATGAGCCCTTTGGCCCAGGACCCTGCGCCCCTCTACCTCCCCGACCTCCTTGAAACTGCTGTGAAGGTCCTGAAACACCTGCACCCGCCTGGTTCCCTTGTTGGCTACCTGGATGTTTGGGCTCCCAACATTTAACAAAGGGGTGTCGCCTACCGCAGCCAGAGCATTCATGTCTATATTTGCAGTATTCTCTAGTGCACAACCCCTTATTAAAGTCCCAGCAAACCCCATTTCCTGACTGTGTAACTGAACTGCTCCCCACCCCACCCCGGGTGGGCTTGGCCTGAAAGGGCCGATAAATTAAAGGCGAACCACTAGCTGTAAATATGGATTTGCCCCCTGAAGCTGCCCCTAACGTATGCTGCCATGAGTCCGTATCTAACTCCCCCCACTTTGCCTTTGGATCCCATGCCATCCTACCCCTAAATTCCTCATCATATTGGGCCCATGCATACCCACCACCAGTAAGCTGCGCTTTCCGAATCACATCCATATATTTAAATATAGAGACGCTGCGCTCTGGAAATTTCTCGTAATAAACGCTTGCATAGATCAGAAAAGCTGCTGTCCAATTCTCAATAGTCAATGGAACTTTAGGGCGCTTCGCTAATTCATACTCCTCCTCCTTGGAGCCTTCTTTAGACCGTACCTCACGGTGCAAGAGCTTCAATAACTCTACATACTCCCCCTTCCAAATGCGCTCCTTTGTCGCCAACATTAAATGAGCGCCCAAATGTTTAGTAACTCCCATATAGGGCAACTTTTTAATTTTCAACTCTTTACTGTCCAGTGGCTCTTTAACACCACCCGCAGCATCTGTATTAGTCCCACTCTCCGCCTTATCCCCTGTAGCCCCGACTCTGTCATCAGTACCCACACCTGTGTCTTTGACATATTTACCTTTAACCAACCTCCCTTCCCCCACCCCCAACCCCTGCCACCGCTGTCCCCACAGACACCATGGTAGGTTTGGCCTGTGGCACTATCTTCTCACCTGGCTCTAAGGAGACTGGTCTCGCGGACTCTTGCCGCCGTGTAGCCACTTCCCGCACATTACTCGTCCGAGGAGCCCTCACTGATGGGCCGCACTCTCGTCTGTCCTGAACCTGCTGAACTGCCTCTGGAACTTGCAAAACACTATGCAACATATGAGAGGGCCCACCCCCCTCCATGTCCTGTAATTCACCTTCCTCCAGGCTTTCATCATCATAATCCAACAAAACTGGCTCCACAGCCTGTAGCCCAGCATTTTCAAAATCCACACCATGGGCCTTACCCAGCCCAACCTTAGCAACATTGTCTCTTACATGCTCAAAAATTTCTCTCTGTGGGGGAGCCAACTGTACGGGCCGGTGCATCCCTATGCGCTGACTCTGTGGCTCCATAGCCGTCGGCAAGGCTGACCACCTCGACCTGCTATTCGTTGGGGCTAGTGAGGTCGCGCCGGACTTTCGTGTACTAACCGCGATGGGCTCCCTCGGTGGTACGGAGAGCGCCGCGCTAGGCTCAATCCTCCCTTCACCTCGGCGAAATTGGGCCATGCAACGCCCTACCGAGTCCGGGCCGCCGTGCCGCTCCAAAGGCTGAAAAGAAAAAGTTTGGACTGGTGTACTGGGATCCCTTGACAACAACGACGCCTCGAAACCTTGCTGCCTAGGAAAAATAGCACCAGCTGACCTCCTCCTTACCCTGCTAAAATGCACAGCCCTACCTGCACCTGTCCACTGGGCAGAACCACCTACTTCCTCACCATCGCTCCAATCTAGCATGGCTGTCACCACAGCCGAAGCTGGACCCCAACTTTTTGCTCCTTCTACTGCCCCTGTCCTCGCTACTTGTGACACACCCCTACCTTTATCTGCCTCCGCCTTATCCATGCAGTGCCCACCAGACTGGCATACAACTTACTCATCCGCAAACTGTCAGACCCCGAAAGAAAATAATCTAAACCTTGCCAATCCTGTATACCACTAACTAGCGCCAAATCTCTACCGCTCGGGGGGCAAGAGCTGGGAACAAATTCCACCACATTCTCATTCAATGACGATGACCATGACCCAGGTGGCCCCACTCTAAATGCCTCACACACCCCAGGCCGTCCTACACTAGACAAAGAAAAACCCCTCAAAGAAGAGCTCCCTTCCCCAACCTGAGCCCATTCCTCATCACCTCTCGTGCTCCCAACTGCTGATAAAGAGACACCTTGTGCAGAGCCAGGAGTAGAAAACAGTAAAGGACTGCCTAAATTCCCTTCCTCAGTATCCTGGATAGCCCCCTCACCAGCAAAGGAAAAAACTTGTCCACCCTGAAGCTCCCACACTTCAAACCCCCCCACACCACCTGGCTCCATTCTGCCAAAACCTTCTTCACCCACAAACTGTGTCTCCGCTACCTGCTGCTCCACAGGGGTTAACAGAACCCCACAAGGGTCCTCACTCGCTATCCATGTGCCCCGACCATCACCAACGTGCACTGAGCCCCTACGCGCACCGCGCAATGAGACGACCTCTCTCGGCACGAATTGACAGTCGCCAGCAGGGTCGGAAACGGAGCGCTTCTTGCCCGCTTTCCGACCCCCCCGCTTACCGCCAGCCCTCGCAGAAGCCTCCACAGTAGGGTCAAAAACCGCCGGGCGAGATGCTAACGCCTCCCACCCAGCTGCCGCCACTGCAAAAATGCCCTCCGCCTCCACTACTCCCAACGGAAGGTCGCGCGACACACTAAGAGCCTCCCCGCCCCCTGCACCAACACGCGCTGCCTCAGAAGGGGCCGGCTTCCGAGTACGGGACCGGCCCCGTTCGCTTACCTGATCCGCCCTGCGCTTCCATGGCGATGAGCAAGCCGCCACGGCCGCCGCAACACCGGCAGAGGCCTGGCGCTGAGGATGCGCCGCCCCCCGCCGACAAGCAAATCCATTCTTCTGGCCTCTGACAACAAACGCATAGCCTCCAACACCCGATGATCCTCCATCGCAAATTGAAGCAATTAAAAACCTAAATGCTAAAGGAATAATATGCCTCAAAACAATTACACTAGAATACCACAAAAAATTAGCTATCTAACCTCCCAGCCACCAGGTCACCAAACCTAAAATGGTGGCTGGGAGGCGGGGACAATGGGCTTTATGTATTGGGCTCCAAAAACCTACTAGGAAGGAGCCCAAAAAGAAACTACCAGAAGGGTCCACTAAAAACCCCCTCCCCCACACAGCCCTCCCAAATCGGCCCGGTGGGGAACCTCCCTACGGTCGGCTACCCCCCCCAAGCCCTCCAAGAATTAAATGCTAAAACCTTTACCTTGCTCGTGGGCCCCTCTTTCTTCCAGGCAAACTAGTTTTGGATATTTCAGCGGCGTGCCTGAGCCGCGGAGGTCAGCCCTGGGGCTGTTTCAGCCCCCCACGGAGACGCCTAATAACGCCACCGATTTGGGAGCAAGGAGCGCTTGTTGGGGATAATGGACAGCTGCGGAGTTGTGATGTGACTCTGCATATCCCACTGTGGTCTCACCTCTTCATCAACAGTATGCTCCAAGGCAGATCTCTGACTGAAGGAGGACAGGACATTACACTACAGGTACCATGAAGCCCTGCGACCGGCAACGCCCACCTGGGCGGGTACTTGTGCCGTGGTTTTGCCTAAATAATGGCTGCCTTGAAGTTCGAGTCAGTTCCTCTGAAGAAGTAGCAATACGAAACGCGTCAGGCTGACTTTTCATTGAATTTGCTGTTTTTGCATCCATTTTGCAAGGTGCGCTCCTGACAAAGAATTAAATGTTGAAACCTTTACCTTGCTAGTGGGCCCCTCTTTCTTCCAGGCAAATTAGTTTTGTTGGATATATATATATATATATATACATATATATATATATGTTCATATTCCACAGAGATTTTCGCCGATTCAAGGCAAAAAAGACGAGCCACACCAGGTCTGCAGGTAAAGGTTCCACAGGTTTATTCAGGCAAACAGTTACGAGGCATTGGGATCTCGGCTGAGAATCACTTTGTGTTGTGCCCAATCCAGATTACGTTTGGGAATGTTCTGTATATAGCAGTAATGTTAGATTTAATCAGTACGTAGCCTGTGCTAAAGAATGTTATCACCGAAAGTGAAATACACATTTTGGGCCATTTTCAGCAGTGAAGCTGTCACAAAATGTCCGTTGAGTAACAGTGGAGGTTCAACAAAACTCTGAGCATATGAGTATCCTATATATATATAGATTACCCAGTGGCGGTCACTCTTGGGTGCTTATAGTTAGGATTGTGTTTCCATAGGAAATGCTATTTTAGTGCTATGAATAAATTTGGTGCCATTTGAAGAACTTTCTTTTTCCCGAGATTGCGCATGGAAAATTTTGGGGTGATCCGTCAAGCAGGGGACAAGAAAAAAGGGGGTGCTTGCATGACATGGACTGATGCAGTCCATGTCATGCAAGTACTGGTGCCCATGAAATGTCCCCCGTGTGCATCCACATGATGTGAGTAACCAGGGGGCCTGTAGGGCCTCATTTGTTTCCTCACTGCCACACTTTTCATGGTGGTCGCACCGCCATGAAAAGTGTACCACCACCAGGGATCTCTGATCAGTGGCGATTGCAGTGGTGTCATGGTGGCCCAACCACCCTTGTCCTAATTGGGCAGGTCGGAGGATTGCCACCGCCGTGCCCAGGTGAGTTTGGCAGCCCATGCACCGCCAGACTTGTAATAAGCCCAGAAGTATTTTGGAGGGTCTCACAATAACCCTACCAGACACTTGCAGGAGATTCAGGAGAGGAAGCACACCCTAAGAAAGAATTCTGATTCATACATATGGATTTCTTTATTTGGAAGAAGAAAATTCCATCCTTTTTGCTTTATTTCACCATTGGACTTTGGTGAGAGTAGACATATTTGTCTTGCTCGCCTATCCTGTTTCCCTTTTAGTTGAAAGATGTCTTCATCAGATTCAGATGACCACCCTGGGGCTGCTGCACCAGCTCAGCCATCACAGCCACCCAAGGAATCCTTGATGTGGCAATTCTTTGAAATGAGCCCAGGTGCCAAGAAAGTTTCTGAGAAGTACGTTTCCTGTAAACTTTGCAGCAAAGACTTCAGCCAGGGGAGCAGAAATAAACAATATAGCAAAAGTACCCCAGGATTGTGGAGAAACTTGAGGTTGATGCACCAGCAAAGGTTTGCACAGGTAGATGGCTTGAGCTGCAGAGCTAGACAACACTACAGGGGCTTCAACATCATTTGCTCTAGGACATACAGTGTCCCCACAGGTTGTAAGTACACAGGCGGACAATAATCCTACCTTTTTTTAATAAAGCACTATTTGCTGCAAGTGTGAGCAGATAATTGTTTCAGGTCTGCCCAGGATAAGCTTGTGCAAGAGCACAACCCCGGACACTATTTTTTTTTAAAACAGGTTTTTGAAAGTTTTTCTCATTTTAAGTCCTGTGCAGGCCCATTCTAGTTTTCCCTATGTTAGCAAGAGCACAATGCAGGCTGTCCTCTGCTTTGCACATGTTACCTTGCAGATATATTTTGCTTTATGTCACAATGCACTTTTACAGAAAAAACTGTTGTTTTGCGCTCTGCTCCTTTCCTGGGATTTAGTCTGAACATGTAGACAAGGTTGAATGACAATGCCCCTTGTTATTCTGTTATGGTCAGGCCCTAGCACCTAGACAAAACACACAAATGCAGGTGTTGTTTGAGAACACATACTTTCTAACATATAGGTATACACAGATAGGTAGCACACACCTGCAGAGGGACCTTTCCAAGGAAGAGATCGTGACAACATCTGTGATGTAGAGCTTTCATCTGTATATATTGAGGTACGGGGTCTGCTGCTAACACCTAGAGATCTTTGTATATATTAAGTGTAAATAGTTAAGAGGAACAGACAGAGTAACCGTGTAATAGAGGGTACTATACCCACAAACCAACTCTTGATACCAGGACATTGTTGCTGTAAATGTTTAATGTCGAGAATTATGCATATTACCTTGAAATTCTAAAGAGTGCTATCAACAATGTGCAATTATGTTTTGTTTAATTTAATAACACTAGACCTGTGTGATGCTAACAAAACACAAAGTCCTTTCTTTATTTATTTTTTCAATGAAAAAAAGTATTTGAACACCTGATTCGGAACATTGGTCATGTGACCAAGAGCCTGTGTGCTCGAAACGCGTCGTTTGTGCCCTAAAGAATAAAAAACTTTAACGTACCTGATCGGCGTGACTCGTGCTTTTTGAAAACCAAGAAGAAATCTGGTGAATTTATGTGGACGATGGCGCCTGTCCGAAAAACCGAGCCCCAGACCGTTTGAAAGGGAGGAGACCTGCGCCAATTGGAAAGAGTGACGACAAGTCAAACAATCTCTACCCGCCGGCAGCCAGGGAACTGCACCCGAGAAGCAGCAGAGATGTGCTCTACGCCGCGCGAGATCTGCAGAAGGCGAGAGGAGAACACTGAGGATACGGGTGAGAGGCAGCCAGGGCGTGCTTGATCACTGTACATCTTTAGCGCGATCAGAAATGGACACGGTCCAAGGACCGTAAGGGATTCTGGGCAATGGAGTTCCTGAAGGGGTGGGAAGCCTCGGCAGATCACATTTTAAAAAAGAAATCAGCAAGTGAGAGCGGCGGAAATGAATCTAGTGGTACTGCGCACTCAGTTCCATCAACAATCAGACATAAAGGCAATATGTTGGAAAGACTGAGGAAAAAAGAGCTGAGCAGATGGTGGGAAGCGACATCCCTCCAGAACTAGGTGGAGGTGGATCGCGTCCCCAAAGGACTCCGAATTTTCATTGTGCCCACACTTAATAAACCAAAACCAGAAGTATTGAAGGCATGGCTGGAAAACACTAGCGCCTGTTCAAAAGTAATGATGGAAATACTAATAAAAAATGCGTGGGAAGAACACAGTGAACTACTCAAGGAAATTCAAATTATTCTTGACGATCTAGCAGCAGAGTCTAACCAAGCAGAAGGGACAAGGACCCTTTCAGCGGTCAATGATAAAATTGTGAAATGTGAGAAAGATATAATTGCAAGGAAACAGCGCAAATTCGACAAAGACGAAAGAGACTATAAGTCTGGAAGGATCCTAACCTTCGCAAGAAAATTCGACAAATTGCGGGCATCCCTAGTCAAGGACAGAGCGCTGGGGATAGCGGACAAAGGTAGGTGGCAGTCTGGAACAAGTCTGAGCTCGGAAGCAAGCTCAATTGAAACTAATGCCCAATGCCCTATTGATGTAACGTTTTTTTCCGAGGAGATGCGCCTCATGATGGAGGCCAACAAACAGTCTATACGCGGCAGAACACGCTATCAAGGCCGAGGAGGCAGGGGAACACCGGGAGCAGGAAACAGCGGCGGATCAAGTGTAAACAATACTGGAGTGGGAAGCAAAAGCCAGACAACGAAGACCAAGCAATGGAGGAACAAACTTCAGAATTAACGGTAATAAACCTATCTAACAGAAATTTGTCCCCCATAGAAGAGAAAGTACTGAAACTTGGACTTAATTCTGCCCGAATATGCAATTTGATTATACCCAGACACGCATTGACATGTATATGTTTGTTAGGAAACTAAAATTGTATGAAGTACACCACAATAGAACATCCAGACTAGGACCACCAGGTATGGGTGAGAGTGAACATTCTAGAGAAAGAGATTTATTAAGAACACTAGAAAGCCTAAAGGAAGAAGAGCCACCAGACACGACTCAGTCCCTCGCTCCACAGACTAGTACACAATCAGTAGTGACTCAAGGAAGGGCTCTTCCAGAGACCATATCTCAGTCTAACACTGTATCTACACATTTTAGACTAAAATCTAAAAACAGACCCCAATTACCAAAAGACAATATTGATTTATTCCATGAGTTGGTAAATCATGATATGTTACAACTTTTAAACAAACCTCTGGCTAAACAAAATCTTACACCGGAGATGAGAGCTGCACTGACAGATCTGCGTAATGATGATACTATTGTCATCAAACCCTCTGATAAGGGTGGCAATATAGTCCTTTGGGAGAAAAGCAAATACGTACAAGAGGCCATGAGGCAGCTATCGAACACCACATGTTATGAAAAAGTAAATCACACATACCTCACGAGCCTACAGGGCAGAATACATCAATATATCAGGAATTGGGAGAGTGACAAACTTTTGAATTGGGATGAGACCAAGTTCCTCATCACCAATAATCCAACTACACCTACCTTTTACCTCCTTCCTAAGGTTCATAAGGATCCTAGACAGCCTCCAGGAAGGCCAATTGTGTCATCAATCAATAGCCTCCTTGAAAATGTGTCCCATTATGTTGATTACTTTTTAAAACCCTATGTAAAAGATCTAACTTCACATATTGATGACACTAAAGACTTCCTACAGAAAATAGAAAATCTTAACTGGGAGAAACACTTTTGGCTTGTCTGCTTAGACGTCGAAAGCTTATATACAAGCATTCGACACATGGATGGCTTAAGAGCCTGTGAACACTTTCTTAAATCAAGAAGTGTTTACTTGGAAGCACATTTCAAGACGCTCCTGCAAATGGTTGAACTATGCTTGGTGGAGAATGTTTTTCTATTCGATGGGACACTTTACAAACAGATCCAGGGCACATCGATGGGCACCTGCTTTGCCCCCAGCTATGCCAATCTTTTGGTGGGCTGGTGGGAGGAGCGGGTGCTCAGAAGCGATGCCCTGGATAACTGGACCACAAAAGTCAATGTATGGCTTAGATTTATAGATGATATCTTCTTTGTCTGGGAGGGGAATGACAAAGACCTTTTTCAGTTTATTGAGACACTAAACAGAAATAGTCTCAATCTTAAATTCACAATGCAGCACAGTCAGGTGAGTATTGACTTCCTGGACATCAAACTCAGGATAAGAAACAACAGAATAGAAACAGAGATACATAGGAAGGAAACAGCAGGCAATTCTCTACTCCACGCCTCAAGCTGCCACCCCCCTAGCTTCAGATGGGCAATCCCTTTTGGCGAATTCTTACGCACCAAGAGGAACCGCAGTACACACGAGGCATTTGAGAAACACAAAAAGAAGATGCAAGGAATATTTATAGCCAGGAGATATCATCCCAATATGCTAAGAAAAGGTGAAGAGAAAGTTGAAAACATTGACAGGAATGTAGCACTGTACAAAGCACCGAAATCCACTTCTAAGAGCACTGAAGCACCCATCAGACTGATAACCTACAACACACAATCCCCCCTATTCAGCCAGATAGTAAGTAAAAGGTGGCGTATTTTACAAAAAGACAAAACCCTTAAAGACAAGCTAGGCTCCCACCCAGCCATCTCGTATATAAAAGGGAAATCTATTAGAGACTTGGTTGTGAACAGCCACTTTGAAAGTAAGAAGAAAAAATCGTGGCTGACAGAGAGGGGAGGCTTCCACAAATGTGGGAAATGCAAAGCCTGTAGTTACAGTGTGAATGTAAGGGAGGTGGTAATGAGTAGGATCAACAAGAGATGGAAAATAAACAAAAACATTCAGTGCAGTACTGACTATGTACTGTATGTGGTGACATGCCCGTGCAACAAATGGTATATAGGTTCCACAACTTTTGCCGTGAAGAAACGGATATTGGAGCACTGGCGTGCCATCACAAATAAAGACTTCTCCTATAGCACAGCAAAACACTTTGATTCACACCATGACGGAGATTGGACACAGGCGAAGTATTTTGCCTTGGACTCAATCCCCAAAAACCCGAGAGGAGGTGACAGGAAGATGGCACTGAGAAGGGCAGAATCTAGATGTATTCTTCAGGCCGGTACCCCGGCGCCAATGGGATTGAACATCGATGAAGAGATGTACACACACTTGTAAATATAATCATGAGCTTCCCGCACCCTCCCGGAACTAGGTTCTGATTGTTTTTAACTATCACTAATCATGAATACGGACTTTAGAATAATTCTGAAATCTGACCGAACACAACAGCTAAGATGTAATCACGATGTCATTTGTATCAATATTTGAAGACTGAATTGAAAATGCTATGAATACAAAATGTTTTGACTAGGAGACCCTCAAGTTGAATTATTGACTAGCTGGCAACACATTGATGTTTGTTAACTATGAAATGTAACTTGAATGATGTTTATTAATTTTTCATCTCTCTCTCTTTCACTATAGATTACTCCGGTATGGTGGAGCAATTGAGTTACAATTATTGAGTACGAAATAGAAGACACCATCTCTATAGATTTATGAGCACGAAGTGAGGGGGCAAGTCTACTAAAGTAACGTACTGCCCCCCTTCTTCTTTTTTGCATATTATTTCTTTTCTACTATTCTATCTTTCATGATGTTTGGGATAGAATTGATAATCAAATCAGTAGAAATTGAACGAATAAATTGAGCATAGGCTGTTTTCCAAATCGCTAAATCGAATTGAGTTATCCTTGAGGGAGGACCTTAGCATTTTCTACATTAGTCACATAATTACAACTATGCTTTGCAGCTTCCTTGACTACACAAGAGTGATGAATAAATCAAACTCTTGGGTACTATACCCAGCATTAAGTGTAAATAGTTAAGAGGAACTGACAGAGTAACCGTGTAATAGAGGGTACTATACCCACAAACCGACTTTGATACCAGGACATTGTTGCTGTAAATGTTTAATGTCGAGAATTATGCATATTACCTTGAAATTCTAAAGTGGGCTATCAACAATGTTCAATTATGTTTTGTTTAATTTAATAACACTAGACCTGTGTGAAGCTGACAAAACACAGAGTCTTTTCTTTATTTATTTTTCAATGAAAAAAAGTATGTGAACACCTGACTCGGAACATTGGTCATGTGACCAAGAGCCTGTGTGCTCTAAACGCGTCGTTTGTGCCCTAAAGGATAAAAAACTTAAACGTACCTGATCAGCGTGGCTCGTGCTTCTTGAAAACCAAGAAGAAATCTGGTGAATATATATATATATATATATATATATATATATATATATATATTCACTGAAAAAACCATAAGTTATAGACCATATATAGTTAGGAATTAGCATTTACAAAACCTTGAAAATTCACTGAAAAAACCATAGGTTATAGACCATATATAGTTAGGAATTAGCATTTACAAAACCTTGAAAATTCACTGCAAAAACCATAGGTTAGAGACCATATATAGTTAGCTGGACATTTTATTGACATAAAACCAATGAAATTCCATATATAGTTAGTTGCACTAACTATATATCGCGCACCCGCAATCCACTGCTGATGATGTCACATATTACATCATTCATGACATGGTCAGGGACATCACTGATGACATCACTGATGACATCTCAAATGACATCACTGATGACATCACTGATAACAACATCCAGTGATTTTTTGTTTCTCAGAAACAAAATGTGCCATTTTCCTGAAAATTTCAGCCAATTCCGTCCACAAACGCCAAAGTTATTAGACATAGAATTTTCAAAAAACCCATAGAGAAAAAATCCTAACTATATATACCTACTGGCGACCGCCAGTAGGTAATATATATATATATATATATATATATATTCACTGAAAAAACCATAGGTTATAGACCATATATAGTTAGGAATTAGCATTTACAAAACCTTGAAAATTCACTGAAAAAACCATAGGTTATAGACCATATATAGTTAGGAATTGGCATTTACAAAACCTTATTTTACTCACACAAAACCATTGAAATTCCATATATAGTTAGTTGCACTAACTATATATCGCGCACCCGCAATCCACTGCTGATGATGTCACATATTACATCATTCATGACATGGTCAGTGACATCACTGATGACATCACTGATGACATCTCAAATGACATCACTGATGACATCACTGATGACAACATCCAGTGACTGCATGTTTCTGTAAAGTTAAAATATGTCTTACATATTGAAGAATGAGTGGATGTGTAAGTGTCTGGACGAAGGATTTAGTAGGTGCATGACTGACTGTATGAGTGAGTGATTAAATGTGTCTCACTGAGTGCATGGGTTAGTGACTAAACTGTCTTAATTTGTGCATCATTATGTCTGTTGTTCTGTAAACTGCTGCATGTGTTGATCAGTAGCTATATGAGTAACTATATGGGTTATTGATTGATTGCCCAAGTATTTGTATGGGAGACTGAGTGTGTGTGTGGCTAGCTGGGAGGTGTGTGACTCTGTGCAGATCAATCTGTACTTGTATCAATGATTGTATAAGAAGGTAAGTATGTGTTAGTATATGTTTGAAAATGTAAGGTGCTCTATGTTTAACTGTATAGACAAGAAAATGGAAGTCTCATTGATTCTTTACAGGACTGACTAGGTGTGTGAGTAACTCCATGGATGAGTGGCAGACTGTGAGTGTCTGTATAGGTGTATGAGTGCATATGATAGTGTTGTAAAGATGAGTGATTGTATGTATGAATGATTGTATGGGTGAATGAGTGAAGGTGTGTGTAGACGTAGCAATCAGTGAGTGCGTATGTAGTAACTAGTATTGGTGTGTCAATGGTTTCAAAAATTATACTCTTTTTAACACTGGGTGAAACAGAGGTTATATTAAAATGTGAGGAGATGCATTGTATTGTCACATAAATGATATCATCAGTGATGTGGTCATTGATGTCAAATGAGATGTCATCAGTGATGTCATTTGAGATGTCATCAGTGATGTCATCAGTGATGTCACTGACCATGTCATGAATGATGTAATATGTGACATCATCAGCAGTGGATTGCGGGTGCGCGATATATAGTTAGTGCAACTAACTATATATGGAATTTCATTGGTTTTATGTCAATAAAATGTCCAGCTAACTATATATGGTCTCTAACCTATGGTTTTTGCAGTGAATTTTCAAGGTTTTGTAAATGCTAATTCCTAACTATATATGGTCTATAACCTATGGTTTTTTCAGTGAATTTTCAAGGTTTTGTAAATGCTAATTCCTAACTATATATGGTCTATAACCTATGGTTTTTTCAGTGAATTTCAATGGTTTTTTAATAGCAAATATCATAAGCTGTCGAATGTCAAGTACGTGGTAAGTAAAAACATTTTCGTGTTTATGCACACTGATCTGCTTTGAATGCTGCCCCCCACCCCTCATTTCTATTAGGAGTACTCTCTCTTTGCAGATAGTGAAGGGTAGTTAACGCAGCCCTTTGCCCCCTTTGTAATCCGTCGTGCCTGCTTCTCTCTCCATTTGATTGATTGTTCTCTTTGGTTCATTCTCTATTTACAAACAAGCACAGAGTCGCAATACTCTGTTTAGTCTTTGCAGATAGCGAAAAATCGTGTAAAAAAACAAAAGGAATCGAACAAAATCAGTAGGCCACTAATGGGATCTCTTTTTGACCTCGCTAAAATAGAAACATTAGGAACAACCTGTTGAAAATAGCAATGCGTATGTACATAAGCGGCGTTCATTTGTGTTCACAGTACCCCTTGTTGATTGTTTCAATCGAGCATTGAATTGTTCGAAGTTGGTTCTCTTAAGGATCTTCTCTGCCTGCAAACGAGGAAGAATAGGAATATTCTCTCTCCCTTTGCAGATAGTGAAGGATAGGTAACGCAAGCCTTTAACACGTCGTACCTATTTCATTCCTCATTGATTGATTGATTGTCCGAACATTGACTGTTTGGGAATTAGTTCTTTTTGGAGGTATTCCCTGTTTGCAAATAAACGTAGGAAAATCTTTGCAAGTAGTGAAAGGGTACGTAATGCGGACCTTTCTCCCCCGTTGTAATCTGTCATGCCTATCTACTCCCCACTGATTGATGCACCTGTTTCACCCGGACCATTTACTAGAGATACGTTATCTGGCCCGACCAGAGAGCACCCCTAGTGAAAAGGACATATGCAATAATAACGAAGTGATCACTGTATCCTGTTAACAGAAACTTTAGCATGAAACAACCTGGAAAGAAAGGAATAGGAAAACGAAAATCAGTAGGCCACTGATGAACATGAACTTTTATTAAACAACGAACAAAGAAACGATAACATAACGTAATGATAAAACCTATTAATGTCCTAGAAACAAGAAAACGTTAAAATATGCCAGTGGTGAGAGACCAGAAAAACAGTAAGAGAAACCAAATCACCCCTCGCTGTCCCACCGCCTGCCACGCCAAAAAAATCGATAGACTAGGGAAAATGCAAGTCAGTAGAACATCCGCCCCCACTCTGGAAACTTCCAAGGTGGGGCAGGGTTGCGGCTACGCCCAGCCGGGAGCAGCCCATATAAGGCAGGTCCTGCTGCCACGCCTCGGCCAGGAGATCCTAACGTAGGGTGTAGCCGGAGGAGAGGCCGAGGCCAGCGGGACCCGGCCAGGGGATTGCCTTTACAACCCTGAAGAGTTTCAGGGGGGGGGAATGTCTCCTCGACCCTCCCCTCTCTCTCCCAGTCCGGCCGCGGTGGCCCTTGAGAGTTGCAGGTAGTCCCGCCACATGCTCTTCCGGTCCGGCCACCAACGGTCGGGGGGCCGAGGACGACGGGATCCGGCTGCAGCCGATAAACCAAGAAACCCGTTCATGGGGCCAGAGCCAGGGGCGTCCGGCCGACATCTACCGGAAGCCCGGCCCGAAGACGGACGGGACACTTCTTCTTTCTTGAATAATGGCTGCGACAACACTGGGGGGGGATTTCTTGCACATGCCTCCGACCCCCCCCCCCTCGTCCTCATCGCCTGGTCCGGCCATAACAAATCTCAAGCGAGACGCCGTGGGGTGCACTGGGAGGGAGAGACGGTGCGAACAGGCCTCTCCCGCCTCCCCAGGTGGAGGCTTCCCAGCTGCACCCTCAGCGCTCCAGGCGCCCGGAAAAGGGTTCTTCCACTGTGGCCATGCTGCAACGTCTCGCCCGGCAGGGTGGAGCCCGTCCGCTCATTTGACCCCGCGATCGCCAGTAGCTACCGAACTCTCAAAATGGCGGTCGACCTGGCAAGAGCGGGCCCAGCATAAAGAAATGGCCCGGTCACTGCTTGACTCCACCACCGTAGTCCTCCACGACCTTGAAGATTCTAGAGGAGCCGCGGGAGTCTCCGACCCCCGATGGGGAATGACTGCCATAATCGCCCGTGGAGTGACGAAACTATATCCGCGGGACGTCGGCGCTCCCATGCTGGCGCCAGCCTCACTTTTGAATTACTAGAATCCTGCAGACCTCAGTTCCGGTGAAAGCACAGTGTGACCCGGTAGGAAAAATTGTTGCACCCCCTCCCCTTTTTCACTGATAGTTCAAACCACCGATCCTTTCCTTTGCCCTTTTAACGGAACTTTGGACTGCCTCCCCCTCTTTTACATTTTCTAGAGAAAACAAAACATTAACCACTACATTAGCATAGCAGTTGACACCAGAACTGTTTTCAAATTTAAAACCAACAACATCTTCAACAAAATCCTTTTTGTTTCTGCTGTGACCCTGCTACAGCACAGGCATTGTCCCCAGCAGTAATTCTGCGATGCCGGTAAGAATAGCTGTGGTGCCTACTGGACTCACTCACCCCCGCGGCGCCCCACGCCGTTATTTGCTGGGCGGCAACTTACTAGACATCACTTTCGTGCCATCTAGATTTCAGCGCGTTCTGCTGCCTTGTAACTATTCGCACAACAGACCGCTACTGACAAGAATATTTCATTATTGGTGCTGTCAATTTCAATAAATCTATTGGATAATTCAAAAGAAATTGCCACGGTCTCTTCGTTGTTTAAATGTTTTTACTGTTTTTGTTTTGTTGTATATATTTATATGTTATTAAAGTTTTATATTCCTACTACTTTGTTGGAGTGCTACATATTTTTAATGTGACACATAATTGTAAAAACTTTGATGTACCAAGAGTCATTCCTGGAATCTTCCGCTTCAGGCTCGGTCCCCTCCCCAATCACAATACAGGATGGTTTTCAGATAGTAGGAACGCGTGTGGTGTGACGGATCTCATCGGGTGTGGGCCTTGATCTACTATAACTCCTTTGAAGAGGGGTGATTCTTTACAGCTGGGGCCATAAACTACATCTGCAGGGCTAGCTGATAGCCTGGACAATCGGACACAGAGGAAGAGGAGTGTCAGAGGGTGCGGTAGTGAATAGGGCGAAAGGGAGGTGTCGGGCGGGCACAGAGTGTGATTTTCAGGGAAGAGCAGCGCAGATGGGGGGAGGTTTATTGCCCATGCATAAGACAGAGAGCGGGGGTGACCAGTGCCTGGGGAAGATGCTTGCGAGGGTGAGGAGCCATGCTACGAATCGACAGCGTGCAGAGAGTGGGTCTGGTCAAGACATCTAAAATGGCTGCCGTGCACCACAAAAGTGTGGCATTTCAAAAAAGGCAAGATGGCGCAAACAATGTTTTTCAACACTTCCTCATTTCCTTCGAATCGAACGTTAACAGACGTTGGGGCATATTACCAAAGTTAAGCGATATTTATCGCTAACGATGCTTACCAACGAATTTTTTACCGCTAAGCATCGTCAGAAATTATCGAAGATAAACCTTGCTATTATCAAGGTTTATCGCAAATGCGATAATAAACGGCCGCAATGCATCAATATCGCTAAAAACTCAGCGATATTCATGCATTACCGAGCTAATGCTCTTAGCCATGTTATCCACCTCCCATTGGATAACATGGCTAAGAACTGCTCAGGGCAGGTGTTACTTTTTGGAGATATTCGCGCTTAGCGCGAATATCTCCAAAAGGAGATAGATATCTTGCATGTTGTAATGCAAGTTATTGTGGTATATGGAACTCATACCATAATCTCTCAGGAAAGCAGAAACTGATCCTTTTGGGACCGCCTAAAAAGGCCTAGGGGGTGAGGAGTACTCTACTTTGCCCCCTTTTCACATTCCGAACTATTTTATTTTACTCTCTTCTGTAATTACACAAAATAGCAGCGATAAGATGCATCGGAGACACAGTGAGAGAAAGGAGGCCGGAGATGAAGAAGAGATGTCAAATACACATTGGAGATAATATAGTGGCAGAAGGGAAGTAAATATGAGTAAACTTACCATGTAACATAAAAATGTTGCACTCTATACTATAAGTCTCATTTTATACTACAATCACTTCGCTACAACCTCATAAATTAAAAATAAAAATGAATAATGTCTCAAACAATATTTGATTTCTAAATATAAATTTATTCTTCAGAATTTTCTAAATTTGAAAGAACTAGCAACATGTCCTCATCAGCAATGTCCTCATGAAAAGTCTGCAATGATGATTCTTGTAACTCTATGGTCTCCAAACATTCGATAAATTCGCCATCAAGAGATTGATCAAAAAAATCATTCAAGTCATCTCCTCCTTGTGACAATGTTTCATTATTGGTGCTGTCAATTTCAATCAATGTAGTGGAATCATTCAAGTCATCTCCTCGTGACAATATTTCATTATTGGTGCTCTCAATTTCAATCAATGTAGTGGAATCATTCAAGTCATCTCCTCCTTGTGACAATATTTCATTATTGGTGCTGTCCATTTCAATCAATCTAATGGAATCATACAAGTCATCTCCTCCTTGTGACAATATTTCATTATTGGTGCTCTCAATTTCAATCAATGTAGTGGAATCATTCAAGTCATCTCCTTGTGCCAATATTTCATTATTGGTGCTGTCCATTTCAATCAATCTAATGGAATCATACAAGTCATCTCCTCCTTGTGACAATATTTCATTATTGGTGCTCTCAATTTCAATCAATGTAGTGGACAATTCAAAAGAAATTGCCACGGTCTCTTCATTGTGAGCCATTTTATTTTGAAATTGCTTGCTGTAAATTGCAGAAAAAAATAATCACTTTCATTTATCGTTTTTAGTAATACATAATATAAAACTAACTTTATCAAGTATTTAGTATAACAGAAGGACTGCAAATAAATAACAGAAAACATTTTTCAAATTATCTTCAAGTGTACAACATAGTTCCCCTTACAAATTAACAACTCACCTTTTTAAAAGTAGGAGACGTGTTAGTACTGTGTAAATCAAACACCAGAAATTCACCACCAAAAATTCCTCACAAATGTACCTCAGACAGTAGTATCACAAAATGGCTGTGGTTTCCTCTCATTTGAAATATATACATAACCAATTAACTTTCATCACACACAAATACAAAACCAAACTAACATTTTAATTGGTTCTAAATTTCAACACTTTCAAATGTGTTTTCCCCATGCAATTTTCCATAGGACATTTACATACGTCTACAGCCTGAATGGCTGAACGGAATTACACCAAACTTGGCAAAATGGTACATCAAACCTAAGAGGTCAGGAAGGATCTACTATGCCCCCTTATGGTCATTTCCCCCTTCGCTTTGGCCTCCTCTTGTCTCTCAATCCTACCGAGAGACAAGATGGCGGCCGCTACGGACTGTTTGGAATGTTGACAGACGCCGGAGAACCAATCAGCTTCGCAAAGCTCCGTAACGCGAAAAGTACGCGAAGCGGAGCGCTGTTACAGATATATATCTTTTTTTGAACGTTAATTTCTCAAAATCCACTGGAGCACATATATTGAGACCTAGCAAAGGCACATCGGGCTACCAGTCCCTAATATTTTGCCAAGTTTCGTGCAAATCCATTCAGCCGTTCGATTATTATTATTTTTTTTTTTTTGCCCCGCGGGGCCCTTTTAAAACCTCCACATCAAACGTAGGGGGTCAGCGAGGATCTACTATTCCCCCTCATGGTCATTTGCCCCTTCGCTTTGGCCTCCTCTTGTCTCTCGATCCTACCGAGAGACAAGATGGCGGCCGCTACGGACTGTTTGGAATGTTGACAGACGCCGGAGAACCAATCAGCTTCGCTTCACAAAGCTCCGTTGCGCGAAAAGTACGCGTCCTGGAGCGCTGCCCGGTCCGCTGTTACAGATATATATCTTTTTTTAAACGTTAATTTCTCAAAATCCACTGTAGCACATATATTGAGACCTACAAAAGGCACATCGGGCTACCAGTCCCTACAATTTTGCCAAGTTTCGTGCAAATCCATTCAGCCGTTCGGGCTAAAAGTGAGGCCAACCGCCCTATGGAAAACTCAATGTTAAAAACACGTTTTGGGACCCCCCTTTTTTCTCAGCCCCCCCTTGACGAACCCCCCCCAAATTTTCAAGGGCTGCTCAGAAACAAAATGTGCCATTTTCCTGAAAATTTCAGCCAATTCCGTCCACAAACGCCAAAGTTATTAGACATAGAATTTTCAAAAAACCCATAGAGAAAAAATCCTAACTATATATACTTACTGGCGACCGCCAGTAGGTAATATATATATATATATATATATATATATATATGCACTGAAAAAACCATAGGTTATAGACCATATATAGTTAGGAATTAGCATTTACAAAACCTTGAAAATTCACTGAAAAAACCATAGGTTATAGACCATATATAGTTAGGAATTGGCATTTACAAAACCTTATTTTACTCACACAAAACCATTGAAATTCCATATATAGTTAGTTGCACTAACTATATATCGCGCACCCGCAATCCACTGCTGATGATGTCACATATTACATCATTCATGACATGGTCAGTGACATCACTGATGACATCACTGATGACATCTCAAATGACATCACTGATGACATCACTGATGACAACATCCAGTGACTGCATGTTTCTGTAAAGTTAAAATATGTCTTACATATTGAAGAATGAGTGGATGTATAAGTGTCTGGATGAAGGATTTAGTAGGTGCATGACTGACTGTATAAGTGAGTGATTAAATGTGTCTCACTGAGTGCATGGGTTAGTGACTAAACTGTTTTAAATTGTGCATCATTGTGTCTGTTGTTCTGTAATCTGATGCATGTGTTGATCATTAGCTATATGACTAACTATATGGGTTATTGATTGGTTGGCCAAGTATTTGTATGGGAGACTGAGTGTGTGTGTGTGGGTGTCTGGGAGGTGTATGACTCTGTGCATAGATGTGTGAGCAGTTGATTCACTAGATGTATGGGTTCAAAAGTGCATGTGGAAACAGCTGTATGGGCGGTTGACTGTGTGCATGAGTGTATTGGTGAGTGAATGGATATCTCAGTGCTACATGTCAAAGTAAGTACATATGTAAAACACAGTACATGTGAGAGTTGACATATATAAATAACTGTGCATAAGAGCCAGTGAATGTGTGAGTGGCTGTATGGATCATTGTGAACTTGTATCAGGGATTGTATAACAGAGTAAATATGTGTTAGTATATGTTTCAATAAGTAAGGTGTGTATAACTATATAGTTGAGGAAATGGAGGTGTGATTGATTCTTTGCAAGACTGACTAGGTGTGTGAGTAACTCCATGGATGAGTGACAGTCTGTGAGTGTCTGTTTACACTGAGTGTATCTAAGGTTATATTAGAGTCTGAAGAGGTTCATCGTATCATCACATGAATGATGTTATCAGTGATGTGATCAGTAATGTCAAATGAGATGTCATCAGTGATGTCATTTGAGATGTCATCAGTGATGTCATCAGTGATGTCACTGACCATGTCATGAATGATGAAATATGTGACATCATCAGCAGTGGATTGCGGGTGCGCGATATATAGTTAGTGCAACTAACTATATATGGAATTTCAATGGTTTTGTGTGAGTAAAATAAGGTTTTGTAAATGCTAATTCCTAACTATATATGGTCTATAACCTATGGTTTTTTTCAGTGAATTTTCAAGGTTTTGTAAATGCTAATTCCTAACTATATATGGTCTATAACCTATGGTTTTTTCAGTGAATTTCATAGGTTTTTTAATAGCAAATCTTTATAGTTTTAAAAAATAATAAATTTTAAAGCGAATTTTATATTGTATAATTATGTCTTTTTTTTTTTTTAATTCTTTTCGGTGCGCTCCCGGGGCGCGGACCGGTGAACGCACGGGTAAGCGCAATCTTGCGACGCGCCCCGGGGCGCGTACCGATGAGCGTCCCGATAGCGCTATTGCCGCGAACGAAAACAACATCGTGACGTATTGCCTAGCCGCCACGCCTTGCGTCATAAGACACGTATCGCGTAGCCGCGAAATGCGTCTTATGACGCACCGCGTAAGCGCACCCGGAAGCGCAGACGATCGCGCAACTTAAACGCCCTGATGCGCTTATGAAACACGCCCCGGGACGTGCCCCGGGGCGCGTAGCGTAAGCGCGTCAAACCATGTGACTTTAAAATAACACTTTTCATTGGTTCAGAACTTTTTTTTTTCCAAATTGTGTGAAACCCACCCATTTCTCTCACTATTGCTTTGTACTTGGAGAGAGCAAGAGCTGTTCTGTGTACTGTCTTCATCTCCTACTTTCCTGATCTACAGCAATGGCTGCAAGAGAGTCATCCAGCAGTGATTCCGACGGATTTTTAGATGAGGACCCTCCTCAGCAGAAGAAAAAAGACCATTTCATCTGGAAATTCTATGACATCCCTGAAGGACAAAAAAAAGTCAACGCTCCAAAAGTAACCTGCAAAATATGTGGTAGTACTTTATCCAGAGGCAATCCTCTGAAAAAATATAGTTTTGGAAATGCCAATTTAATCAGGCATGTCAAAAGAAGACACCCAAACAACTTTGCCAGGGAGAGTGTCAGAGAGCTGGCACGGAATTTACCCACAGATGGCGGCAGCACCTCCACTGGTGGAGCAACACCTTCGGGACCACCCCGTGGAAGAATGGTCCCTAACATACAGCCGGTGTTTGCAGGGATCAAATTTCTGTGCACGGAGTGTGACGAACTGCTCTGCTATGGGGAGCAGAGTGTTGAACTCATTGCCATAAAGAAACAGCAACACCGCTGCACTGCCAGTCCCTAAATTTTCATATTTTTTTGCTCCTGTTGAGCAGTTTTGGAATCCCTGTTTTTGTTTTTCCCCTGACAAAAATCCAAAAAAAATATAAAATCGTTTTAAAAAGTCTAAAAAAATATAAAACAACAAAAACAAAAAAAAGTTCTTTTCAGAACTACCTCCAATTTATAAAAAAAATGCTATTTAAAAAAAAAAAAAAGTCTGTCATTTTTTATCTCCATGGTAATCTCCCCCGTACGCTCCCCGGTGCGCGTACCGGGCGCTCCCCCGCAAAAATTGAATATTTTTTTTATTTTATTTTTACCCGCGGGACCCTTTTATGTCCCCCACATCAAAACTAGGGGGTCAGGGGGGTGTACCCTGCCCCCTTTTGCTCATTTCCCCCTTTGATTTTTGCCACCTCTTGTGTCTCAATCCTACCGAGACACAAGATGGCGGCCGCTGCGGACTGTTTCGAATGTTTACAGACACCCGAGAACCAATCAGCTTGCCGTGCGCAAGTCGCGTGGCGCGCCCGGAGCGCTCCCCGGTACGCGCACCGGGGCGCGGCTCTAGATATATATCTTTTTTTAAACCTAATTTACTCAAAATTCACAGGAGCACATATCTTGAGACCTAGCAAAGGCACATCGGGCAAACAATATCTACAATTTTGCCAAGTTTCGTGGAAATCCATTCAGCCGTTCGAGCTAAAAGTGAGTCCAACCGCCCTATGGAAAAATGAATGGCAAAAACGCATTTTGGGACCCCCCTTTTTTCTCGGCCCCCCCTTGACAAAACCCCCCCAAATTTTCAGGGGTTGCTCGGAAACAAAATGTTCAATTTTCCTGAAAATTTCAGCCAATTCCGTCCACAAACGCCAAAGTTATTAGACATAGAATTTTCAAAAATCCCATAGAGAAAAAATCCTAACTATATATACCTACTGGCGACCGCCAGTAGGTAATATATATATATATATATATAGGTCGCCAGTAGACAGTTTTTACAATTATGTGTCACATTAAAAATATGTAGCACTCCAACAAAGTAGTAGGAATATAAAACTTTAATAACATATAAATATATACAACAAAACAAAAACAGTAAAAACATTTAAACAACGAAGAGACCGTGGCAATTTCTTTTGAATTATCCAATAGATTTATTGAAATTGACAGCACCAATAATGAAATATTCTTGTCAGTAGCGGTCTGTTGTGCGAATAGTTACAAGGCAGCAGAACGCGCTGAAATCTAGATGGCACGAAAGTGATGTCTAGTAAGTTGCCGCCCAGCAAATAACGGCGTGGGGCGCCGCGGGGGTGAGTGAGTCCAGTAGGCACCACAGCTATTCTTACCGGCATCGCAGAATTACTGCTGGGGACAATGCCTGTGCTGTAGCAGGGTCACAGCAGAAACAAAAAGGATTTTGTTGAAGATGTTGTTGGTTTTAAATTTGAAAACAGTTCTGGTGTCAACTGCTATGCTAATGTAGTGGTTAATGTTTTGTTTTCTCTAGAAAATGTAAAAGAGGGGGAGGCAGTCCAAAGTTCCGTTAAAAGGGCAAAGGAAAGGATCGGTGGTTTGAACTATCAGTGAAAAAGGGGAGGGGGTGCAACAATTTTTCCTACCGGGTCACACTGTGCTTTCACCGGAACTGAGGTCTGCAGGATTCTAGTAATTCAAAGTGAGGCTGGCGCCAGCATGGGAGCGCCGACGTCCCGCGGATATAGTTTCGTCACTCCACGGGCGATTATGGCAGTCATTCCCCATCGGGGGTCGGAGACTCCCGCGGCTCCTCTAGAATCTTCAAGGTCGTGGAGGACTACGGTGGTGGAGTCAAGCAGTGACCGGGCCATTTCTTTATGCTGGGCCCGCTCTTGCCAGGTCGACCGCCATTTTGAGAGTTCGGTAGCTACTGGCGATCGCGGGGTCAAATGAGCGGACGGGCTCCACCCTGCCGGGCGAGACGTTGCAGCATGGCCACAGTGGAAGAACCCTTTTCCGGGCGCCTGGAGCGCTGAGGGTGCAGCTGGGAAGCCTCCACCTGGGGAGGCGGGAGAGGCCTGTTCGCACCGTCTCTCCCTCCCAGTGCACCCCACGGCGTCTCGCTTGAGATTTGTTATGGCCGGACCAGGCGATGAGGACGAGGGGGGGGGGGGTCGGAGGCATGTGCAAGAAATCCCCCCCCAGTGTTGTCGCAGCCATTATTCAAGAAAGAAGAAGTGTCCCGTCCGTCTTCGGGCCGGGCTTCCGGTAGATGTCGGCCGGACGCCCCTGGCTCTGGCCCCATGAACGGGTTTCTTGGTTTATCGGCTGCAGCCGGATCCCGTCGTCCTCGGCCCCCCGACCGTTGGTGGCCGGACCGGAAGAGCATGTGGCGGGACTACCTGCAACTCTCAAGGGCCACCGCGGCCGGACTGGGAGAGAGAGGGGAGGGTCGAGGAGACATTCCCCCCCCCTGAAACTCTTCAGGGTTGTAAAGGCAATCCCCTGGCCGGGTCCCGCTGGCCTCGGCCTCTCCTCCGGCTACACCCTACGTTAGGATCTCCTGGCCGAGGCGTGGCAGCAGGACCTGCCTTATATGGGCTGCTCCCGGCTGGGCGTAGCCGCAACCCTGCCCCACCTTGGAAGTTTCCAGAGTGGGGGCGGATGTTCTACTGACTTGCATTTTCCCTAGTCTATCGATTTTTTTGGCGTGGCAGGCGGTGGGACAGTGAGGGGTGATTTGGTTTCTCTTACTGTTTTTCTGGTCTCTCACCACTGGCATATTTTAACGTTTTCTTGTTTCTAGGACATTAATAGGTTTTATCATTACGTTATGTTATCGTTTCTTTGTTCGTTGTTTAATAAAAGTTCATGTTCATCAGTGGCCTACTGATTTTCGTTTTCCTATTCCTTTCTTTCCAGGTTGTTTCATGCTAAAGTTTCTGTTAACAGGATACAGTGATCACTTCGTTATTATTGCATATGTCCTTTTCACTAGGGGTGCTCTCTGGTCGGGCCAGATAACGTATCTCTAGTAAATGGTCCGGGTGAAACAGGTGCATCAATCAGTGGGGAGTAGATAGGCATGACAGATTACAACGGGGGAGAAAGGTCCGCATTACGTACCCTTTCACTACTTGCAAAGATTTTCCTACGTTTATTTGCAAACAGGGAATACCTCCAAAAAGAACTAATTCCCAAACAGTCAATGTTCGGACAATCAATCAATCAATGAGGAATGAAATAGGTACGACGTGTTAAAGGCTTGCGTTACCTATCCTTCACTATCTGCAAAGGGAGAGAGAATATTCCTATTCTTCCTCGTTTGCAGGCAGAGAAGATCCTTAAGAGAACCAACTTCGAACAATTCAATGCTCGATTGAAACAATCAACAAGGGGTACTGTGAACACAAATGAACGCCGCTTATGTACATACGCATTGCTATTTTCAACAGGTTGTTCCTAATGTTTCTATTTTAGCGAGGTCAAAAAGAGATCCCATTAGTGGCCTACTGATTTTGTTCGATTCCTTTTGTTTTTTTACACGATTTTTCGCTATCTGCAAAGACTAAACAGAGTATTGCGACTCTGTGCTTGTTTGTAAATAGAGAATGAACCAAAGAGAACAATCAATCAAATGGAGAGAGAAGCAGGCACGACGGATTACAAAGGGGGCAAAGGGCTGCGTTAACTACCCTTCACTATCTGCAAAGAGAGAGTACTCCTAATAGAAATGAGGGGTGGGGGGCAGCATTCAAAGCAGATCAGTGTGCATAAACACGAAAATGTTTTTACTTACCACGTACTTGACATTCGACAGCTTATGATATTTGCTATTAAAAAACCATTGAAATTCACTGAAAAAACCATAGGTTATAGACCATATATAGTTAGGAATTAGCATTTACAAAACCTTGAAAATTCACTGAAAAAACCATAGGTTATAGACCATATATAGTTAGGAATTAGCATTTACAAAACCTTGAAAATTCACTGCAAAAACCATAGGTTAGAGACCATATATAGTTAGCTGGACATTTTATTGACATAAAACCAATGAAATTCCATATATAGTTAGTTGCACTAACTATATATCGCGCACCCGCAATCCACTGCTGATGATGTCACATATTACATCATTCATGACATGGTCAGTGACATCACTGATGACATCACTGATCAGCTAATGCTCTTAGCCTTGTTATCCACCTCCCATTGGATAACATGGCTAAGAACTGCTCAGGGCAGGTGTTACTTTTTGGAGATATTCGCGCTTAGCGCGAATATCTCCAAAAGGAGATAGATATCTTGCATGTTGTAATGCAAGTTATTGTGGTATATGGAACTCATACCATAATCTCTCAGGAAAGCAGAAACTGATCCTTTTGGGACCGCCTAAAAAGGCCTAGGGGGTGAGGAGTACTCTACTTTGCCCCCTTTTCACATTCCGAACTATTTTATTTTACTCTCTTCTGTAATTACACAAAATAGCAGCGATAAGATGCATCGGAGACACAGTGAGAGAAAGGAGGCCGGAGATGAAGAAGAGATGTCAAATACACATTGGAGATAATATAGTGGCAGAAGGGAAGTAAATATGAGTAAACTTACCATGTAACATAAAAATGTTGCACTCTATACTATAAGTCTCATTTTATACTACAATCACTTCGCTACAACCTCATAAATTAAAAATAAAAATGAATAATGTCTCAAACAATTTTTGATTTCTAAATATAAATTTATTCTTCAGAATTTTCTAAATTTGAAAGAACTAGCAACATGTCCTCATCAGCAATGTCCTCATGAAAAGTCTGCAATGATGATTCTTGTAACTCTATGGTCTCCAAACATTCGATAAATTCGCCATCAAGAGATTGATCAAAAAAATCATTCAATTCATCTCCTCCTTGTGACAATGTTTCATTATTGGTGCTGTCAATTTCAATCAATGTAGTGGAATCATTCAAGTCATCTCCTCGTGACAATATTTCATTATTGGTGCTCTCAATTTCAATCAATGTAGTGGAATCATTCAAGTCATCTCCTCCTTGTGACAATATTTCATTATTGGTGCTGTCCATTTCAATCAATCTAATGGAATCATACAAGTCATCTCCTCCTTGTGACAATATTTCATTATTGGTGCTCTCAATTTCAATCAATGTAGTGGAATCATTCAAGTCATCTCCTTGTGCCAATATTTCATTATTGGTGCTGTCCATTTCAATCAATCTAATGGAATCATACAAGTCATCTCCTCCTTGTGACAATATTTCATTATTGGTGCTCTCAATTTCAATCAATGTAGTGGACAATTCAAAAGAAATTGCCACGGTCTCTTCATTGTGAGCCATTTTATTTTGAAATTGCTTGCTGTAAATTGCAGAAAAAAATAATCACTTTCATTTATCGTTTTTAGTAATACATAATATAAAACTAACTTTATCAAGTATTTAGTATAACAGAAGGACTGCAAATAAATAACAGAAAACATTTTTCAAATTATCTTCAAGTGTACAACATAGTTCCCCTTACAAATTAACAACTCACCTTTTTAAAAGTAGGAGACGTGTTAGTACTGTGTAAATCAAACACCAGAAATTCACCACCAAAAATTCCTCACAAATGTACCTCAGACAGTAGTATCACAAAATGGCTGTGGTTTCCTCTCATTTGAAATATATACATAACCAATTAACTTTCATCACACACAAATACAAAACCAAACTAACATTTTAATTGGTTCTAAATTTCAACACTTTCAAATGTGTTTTCCCCATGCAATTTTCCATAGGACATTTACATACGTCTACAGCCTGAATGGCTGAACGGAATTACACCAAACTTGGCAAAATGGTACATCAAACCTAAGAGGTCAGGAAGGATCTACTATGCCCCCTTATGGTCATTTCCCCCTTCGCTTTGGCCTCCTCTTGTCTCTCAATCCTACCGAGAGACAAGATGGCGGCCGCTACGGACTGTTTGGAATGTTGACAGACGCCGGAGAACCAATCAGCTTCGCAAAGCTCCGTAACGCGAAAAGTACGCGAAGCGGAGCGCTGTTACAGATATATATCTTTTTTTGAACGTTAATTTCTCAAAATCCACTGGAGCACATATATTGAGACCTAGCAAAGGCACATCGGGCTACCAGTCCCTAATATTTTGCCAAGTTTCGTGCAAATCCATTCAGCCGTTCGATTATTATTATTTATTTATTTTTGCCCCGCGGGGCCCTTTTAAAACCTCCACATCAAACGTAGGGGGTCAGCGAGGATCTACTATTCCCCCTCATGGTCATTTGCCCCTTCGCTTTGGCCTCCTCTTGTCTCTCGATCCTACCGAGAGACAAGATGGCGGCCGCTACGGACTGTTTGGAATGTTGACAGACGCCGGAGAACCAATCAGCTTCGCTTCACAAAGCTCCGTTGCGCGAAAAGTACGCGTCCTGGAGCGCTGCCCGGTCCGCTGTTACAGATATATATCTTTTTTTAAACGTTAATTTCTCAAAATCCACTGTAGCACATATATTGAGACCTACAAAAGGCACATCGGGCTACCAGTCCCTACAATTTTGCCAAGTTTCGTGCAAATCCATTCAGCCGTTCGGGCTAAAAGTGAGGCCAACCGCCCTATGGAAAACTCAATGTTAAAAACACGTTTTGGGACCCCCCTTTTTTCTCAGCCCCCCCTTGACGAACCCCCCCCAAATTTTCAAGGGCTGCTCAGAAACAAAATGTGCCATTTTCCTGAAAATTTCAGCCAATTCCGTCCACAAACGCCAAAGTTATTAGACATAGAATTTTCAAAAAACCCATAGAGAAAAAATCCTAACTATATATACTTACTGGCGACCGCCAGTAGGTAATATATATATATATATATATATATATATATATATATATATATATATATGCACTGAAAAAACCATAGGTTATAGACCATATATAGTTAGGAATTAGCATTTACAAAACCTTGAAAATTCACTGAAAAAACCATAGGTTATAGACCATATATAGTTAGGAATTGGCATTTACAAAACCTTATTTTACTCACACAAAACCATTGAAATTCCATATATAGTTAGTTGCACTAACTATATATCGCGCACCCGCAATCCACTGCTGATGATGTCACATATTACATCATTCATGACATGGTCAGTGACATCACTGATGACATCACTGATGACATCTCAAATGACATCACTGATGACATCACTGATGACAACATCCAGTGACTGCATGTTTCTGTAAAGTTAAAATATGTCTTACATATTGAAGAATGAGTGGATGTATAAGTGTCTGGATGAAGGATTTAGTAGGTGCATGACTGACTGTATAAGTGAGTGATTAAATGTGTCTCACTGAGTGCATGGGTTAGTGACTAAACTGTTTTAAATTGTGCATCATTGTGTCTGTTGTTCTGTAATCTGATGCATGTGTTGATCATTAGCTATATGACTAACTATATGGGTTATTGATTGGTTGGCCAAGTATTTGTATGGGAGACTGAGTGTGTGTGTGTGGGTGTCTGGGAGGTGTATGACTCTGTGCATAGATGTGTGAGCAGTTGATTCACTAGATGTATGGGTTCAAAAGTGCATGTGGAAACAGCTGTATGGGCGGTTGACTGTGTGCATGAGTGTATTGGTGAGTGAATGGATATCTCAGTGCTACATGTCAAAGTAAGTACATATGTAAAACACAGTACATGTGAGAGTTGACATATATAAATAACTGTGCATAAGAGCCAGTGAATGTGTGAGTGGCTGTATGGATCATTGTGAACTTGTATCAGGGATTGTATAACAGAGTAAATATGTGTTAGTATATGTTTCAATAAGTAAGGTGTGTATAACTATATAGTTGAGGAAATGGAGGTGTGATTGATTCTTTGCAAGACTGACTAGGTGTGTGAGTAACTCCATGGATGAGTGACAGTCTGTGAGTGTCTGTTTACACTGAGTGTATCTAAGGTTATATTAGAGTCTGAAGAGGTTCATCGTATCATCACATGAATGATGTTATCAGTGATGTGATCAGTAATGTCAAATGAGATGTCATCAGTGATGTCATTTGAGATGTCATCAGTGATGTCATCAGTGATGTCACTGACCATGTCATGAATGATGTAATATGTGACATCATCAGCAGTGGATTGCGGGTGCGCGATATATAGTTAGTGCAACTAACTATATATGGAATTTCAATGGTTTTGTGTGAGTAAAATAAGGTTTTGTAAATGCTAATTCCTAACTATATATGGTCTATAACCTATGGTTTTTTCAGTGAATTTTCAAGGTTTTGTAAATGCTAATTCCTAACTATATATGGTCTATAACCTATGGTTTTTTCAGTGAATTTCATAGGTTTTTTAATAGCAAATCTTTATAGTTTTAAAAAATAATAAATTTTAAAGCGAATTTTATATTGTATAATTATGTCTTTTTTTTTTTTAATTCTTTTCGGTGCGCTCCCGGGGCGCGGACCGGTGAACGCACGGGTAAGCGCAATCTTGCGACGCGCCCCGGGGCGCGTACCGATGAGCGTCCCGATAGCGCTATTGCCGCGAACGAAAACAACATCGTGACGTATTGCCTAGCCGCCACGCCTTGCGTCATAAGACACGTATCGCGTAGCCGCGAAATGCGTCTTATGACGCACCGCGTAAGCGCACCCGGAAGCGCAGACGATCGCGCAACTTAAACGCCCTGATGCGCTTATGAAACACGCCCCGGGACGTGCCCCGGGGCGCGTAGCGTAAGCGCGTCAAACCATGTGACTTTAAAATAACACTTTTCATTGGTTCAGAACTTTTTTTTTTCCAAATTGTGTGAAACCCACCCATTTCTCTCACTATTGCTTTGTACTTGGAGAGAGCAAGAGCTGTTCTGTGTACTGTCTTCATCTCCTACTTTCCTGATCTACAGCAATGGCTGCAAGAGAGTCATCCAGCAGTGATTCCGACGGATTTTTAGATGAGGACCCTCCTCAGCAGAAGAAAAAAGACCATTTCATCTGGAAATTCTATGACATCCCTGAAGGACAAAAAAAAGTCAACGCTCCAAAAGTAACCTGCAAAATATGTGGTAGTACTTTATCCAGAGGCAATCCTCTGAAAAAATATAGTTTTGGAAATGCCAATTTAATCAGGCATGTCAAAAGAAGACACCCAAACAACTTTGCCAGGGAGAGTGTCAGAGAGCTGGCACGGAATTTACCCACAGATGGCGGCAGCACCTCCACTGGTGGAGCAACACCTTCGGGACCACCCCGTGGAAGAATGGTCCCTAACATACAGCCGGTGTTTGCAGGGATCAAATTTCTGTGCACGGAGTGTGACGAACTGCTCTGCTATGGGGAGCAGAGTGTTGAACTCATTGCCATAAAGAAACAGCAACACCGCTGCACTGCCAGTCCCTAAATTTTCATATTTTTTTGCTCCTGTTGAGCAGTTTTGGAATCCCTGTTTTTGTTTTTCCCCTGACAAAAATCCAAAAAAAATATAAAATCGTTTTAAAAAGTCTAAAAAAATATAAAACAACAAAAACAAAAAAAAGTTCTTTTCAGAACTACCTCCAATTTATAAAAAAAATGCTATTTAAAAAAAAAAAAAAGTCTGTCATTTTTTATCTCCATGGTACGCTCCCCCGTACGCTCCCCGGTGCGCGTACCGGGCGCTCCCCCCGCAAAAATTGAATATTTTTTTTATTTTATTTTTACCCGCGGGACCCTTTTATGGCCCCCACATCAAAACTAGGGGGTCAGGGGGGTGTACCCTGCCCCCTTTTGCTCATTTCCCCCTTTGATTTTTGCCACCTCTTGTGTCTCAATCCTACCGAGACACAAGATGGCGGCCGCTGCGGACTGTTTCGAATGTTTACAGACACCCGAGAACCAATCAGCTTGCCGTGCGCAAGTCGCGTGGCGCGCCCGGAGCGCTCCCCGGTACGCGCACCGGGGCGCGGCTCTAGATATATATCTTTTTTTAAACCTAATTTACTCAAAATTCACAGGAGCACATATCTTGAGACCTAGCAAAGGCACATCGGGCAAACAATATCTACAATTTTGCCAAGTTTCGTGGAAATCCATTCAGTAGGTAATATATATATATATATATATAGGTCGCCAGTAGGTATATATAGTTAGGATTTTTTCTCTATTTGATTTTTGAAAATTCTATGTCTAATAACTTTGGCGTTTGTGGACGGAATTGGCTGAAATTTTCAGGAAAATGGAACATTTTGTTTCTGAGCAGCCGCTGAAAATTTGGGGGGGTTTTGTCAAGGGGGGGCCGAGAAAAAAGGGGGGTCCCAAAATGCGTTTTTGCCATTCATTTTTCCATAGGGCGGTTGGACTCACTTTTAGCTCGAACGGCTGAATGGATTTCCACGAAACTTGGCAAAATTGTAGATATTGTTTGCCCGATGTGCCTTTGCTAGGTCTCAAGATATGTGCTCCTGTGAATTTTGAGTAAATTAGGTTTAAAAAAAGATATATATCTAGAACCGCGCCCCGGTGCGCGTACCGGGGAGCGCTCCGGGCGCGCCACGCGACTTGCGCACGGCAAGCTGATTGGTTCTCGGGTGTCTGTAAACATTCGAAACAGTCCGCAGCGGCCGCCATCTTGTGTCTCGGTAGGATTGAGACACAAGAGGTGGCAAAAATCAAAGGGGGAAATGAGCAAAAGGGGGCAGGGTACACCCCCCTGACCCCCTAGTTTTGATGTGGGGGCCATAAAAGGGTCCCGCGGGTAAAAAGAAAATAAAAAAATATTCGATTTTCGCGGGGGGAGCGCCCGGTACGCGCACCGGGGAGCGTACGGGGGAGCGTACCATGGAGATAAAAAATGACAGACTTTTTTTTTTTTTAAAATAGCATTTTTTTTATAAATTGGAGGTAGTTCTGAAAAGAACTTTTTTTGTTTTTGTTGTTTTATATTTTTTTAGCCTTTTTAAAACGATTTTATATTTTTTTTGGATTTTTGTCAGGGGAAAAACAAAAACAGGGATTCCAAAACTGCTCAACAGGAGCAAAAAAATGTGAAAATTTAGGGACTGGCAGTGCAGCGGTGTTGCTGTTTCTTTATGGCAATGAGTTCAACACTCTGCTCCCCATAGCAGAGCAGTTCGTCACACTCCGTGCACAGAAATTTGATCCCTGCAAACACCGGCTGTATGTTAGGGACCATTCTTCCACGGGGTGGTCCCGAAGGTGTTGCTCCACCAGTGGAGGTGCTGCCGCCATCTGTGGGTAAATTCCGTGCCAGCTCTCTGACACTCTCCCTGGCAAAGTTGTTTGGGTGTCTTCTTTTGACATGCCTGATTAAATTGGCATTTCCAAAACTATATTTTTTCAGAGGATTGCCTCTGGATAAAGTACTACCACATATTTTGCAGGTTACTTTTGGAGCGTTGACTTTTTTTTGTCCTTCAGGGATGTCATAGAATTTCCAGATGAAATGGTCTTTTTTCTTCTGCTGAGGAGGGTCCTCATCTAAAAATCCGTCGGAATCACTGCTGGATGACTCTCTTGCAGCCATTGCTGTAGATCAGGAAAGTAGGAGATGAAGACAGTACACAGAACAGCTCTTGCTCTCTCCAAGTACAAAGCAATAGTGAGAGAAATGGGTGTGTTTCACACAATTTGAAAAAAAAAAAGTTCTGAACCAATGAAAAGTGTTATTTTAAAGTCACATGGTTTGACGCGCTTACGCTACGCGCCCCGGGGCGCGTCCCGGGGCGTGTTTCATAAGCGCATCAGGGCGTTTAAGTTGTGCGATCGTCTGCGCTTCCGGGTGCGCTTACGCGGTGCGTCATAAGACGCATTTCGCGGCTACGCGATACGTGTCTTATGACGCAAGGCGTGGCGGCTACGCAATACGTCACGATGTTGTTTTCATTCGCGGCAATAGCGCTATCGGGACGCTCATCTGTACGCGCCCCGGGGCGCGCCGCAAGATTGCGCTTACCCATGCGTTCACCGGTCCGCGCCCCGGGAGCGCACCGAAAAGAATTAAAAAAAAAAATGACATAATTATACAATATAAAATTCGCTTTAAAATGTATTATTTTTTAAAACTATAAAGATTTGCTATTAAAAAACCTATGAAATTCACTGAAAAAACCATAGGTTATAGACCATATATAGTTAGGAATTAGCATTTACAAAACCTTGAAAATTCACTGAAAAAACCATAGGTTATAGACCATATATAGTTAGGAATTAGCATTTACAAAACCTTATTTTACTCACACAAAACCATTGAAATTCCATATATAGTTAGTTGCACTAACTATATATCGCGCACCCGCAATCCACTGCTGATGATGTCACATATTACATCATTCATGACATGGTCAGTGACATCACTGATGACATCACTGATGACATCTCAAATGACATCACTGATGACATCACTGATGACATCTCATTTGACATTACTGATCACATCACTGATGACATCATTCATGTGATGATACGATGAACCTCTTCAGACTCTAATATAACCTTAGATACACTTAGTGTAAACAGACACTCACAGACTGTCACTCATCCATGGAGTTACTCACACACCTAGTCAGTCTTGCAAAGAATCAATCACACCTCCATTTCTTCAACTATATAGTTATACACACCTTACTTATTGAAACATATACTAACACATATTTACTCTGTTATACAATCCCTGATACAAGTTCACAATGATCCATACAGCCACTCACACATTCACTGGCTCTTATGCACAGTTATTTATATATGTCAACTCTCACATGTACTGTGTTTTACATATGTACTTACTTTGACATGTAGCACTGAGATATCCATTCACTCACCAATACACTCATGCACACAGTCAACTGCCCATACAGCTGTTTCCACATGCACTTTTGAACCCATACATCTAGTGATTCAACTGCTCACACATCTATGCACAGAGTCATACACCTCCCAGACACCCACACACACACTCAGTCTCCCATACAAATACTTGGCCAACCAATCAATAACCCATATAGTTAGTCATATAGCTAATGATCAACACATGCATCAGATTACAGAACAACAGACACAATGATGCACAATTTAAAACAGTTTAGTCACTAACCCATGCACTCAGTGAGACACATTTAATCACTCACTTATACAGTCAGTCATGCACCTACTAAATCCTTCATCCAGACACTTATACATCCACTCATTCTTCAATATGTAAGACATATTTTAACTTTACAGAAACATACAGTCACTGGATGTTGTCATCAGTGATGTCATCAGTGATGTCATTTGAGATGTCATCAGTGATGTCATCAGTGATGTCACTGACCATGTCATGAATGATGTAATATGTGACATCATCAGCAGTGGATTGCGGGTGCGCGATATATAGTTAGTGCAACTAACTATATATGGAATTTCAATGGTTTTGTGTGAGTAAAATAAGGTTTTGTAAATGCTAATTCCTAACTATATATGGTCTATAACCTATGGTTTTTTCAGTGAATTTTCAAGGTTTTGTAAATGCTAATTCCTAACTATATATGGTCTATAACCTATGGTTTTTTCAGTGAATATATATATATATACATCTTTTAATACAGTTTTTAATTATCAGGAAGGCACGACAACTCACATGAGTAAGACTAACGGCACTACGACTACCAGGAGGCCACGCGGGTGGCTACGCCCATCCGGGCGGGGTGTCAAGAGATTTAACAGGTGCTGTTACAAACTGCCGGAGTCCTTACCTGAGCCCAGAGCCCATGAGGAAGTGCTGTCAGGCACGAAACGCGTCGGGCTGGACATTTGATTTGTGCGAAGGTACCATGCTGCTTCTCACGCTGTCCTTCATTAAAGATGTTTGCTGAAGGAAAATACTTGTGTGGGCTCCCTCACTGCAGGCAACTCTTTGGTTGGATGTATTGCGGCACCGCCTGAGCCGCGAGGAGAGCCCTGCTTCATTTTTGTGAAGTCCCGCTGTAGCGCCACATGCCGCGGCAGCTTAAGGAACAAGTACCAGCTAATGAAGGTGCAAGTGGGCGTTAGAAGCTGCTGAAGTGCTCATCGCAATCCACTTGGATTAATACAGTTTTTAATTATCAGGAAGGCACGACAACTCACATGAGTAAGACTAACGGTACTACGACTACCAGGAGGCCACGCGGGTGGCTACGCCCATCCGGGCGGGGTGTCAAGAGATTTAACAGGTGCTGTTACAAACTGCCGGAGTCCTTACCTGAGCCCAGAGCCCATGAGGAAGTGCTGTCAGGCACGAAACGCGTCGGGATGGACATTTGATTTGTGCGAAGGTACCATGCTGCTTCTCACGCTGTCCTTCATTAAAGATGTTTGCTGAAGGAAAATACTTGTGTGGGCTCCCTCACTGCAGGCAACTCTTTGGTTGGATGTATTGCGGCACCGCCTGAGCCGCGAGGAGAGCCCTGCTTCATGTTTGTAAAGACCCGCTGTAGCGCCACATGCCGCGGCAGCTTAAGGAACAAGTACCAGCTAATGAAGGTGCAAGTGGGCGTTAGAAGCTGCTGAAGTGCTCATCGCAATCCACTTGGATTAATACAGTTTTTAATTATCAGGAAGGCACGACAACTCACAATGAGTAAGACTAATGGCACTACGACTACCAGGAGGCCACGCGGGTGGCTACGCCCATCCGGGCGGGGTGTCAAGAGATTTAACAGGTGCTGTTACAAACTGCCGGAGTCCTTACCTGAGCCCAGAGCCCATGAGGAAGTGCTGTCAGGCACGAAACGCGTCGGGCTGGACATTTGATTTGTGCGAAGGTACCATGCTGCTTCTCACGCTGTCCTTCATTAAAGATGTTTGCTGAAGGAAAATACTTGTGTGGGCTCCCTCACTGCAGGCAACTCTTTGGTTGGATGTATTGCGGCACCGCCTGAGCCGCGAGGAGAGCCCTGCTTCATTTTTGTGAAGACCCGCTGTAGCGCCACATGCCGCGGCAGCTTAAGGAACAAGTACCAGCTAATGAAGGTGCAAGTGGGCGTTAGAAGCTGCTGAAGTGCTCATCGCAATCCACTTGGATTAATACACTTTTTAATTATCAGGAAGGCACGACAACTCACATGAGTAAGACTAACGGCACTACGACTACCAGGAGGCCACGCGGGTGGCTACGCCCATCCGGGCGGGGTGTCAAGAGATTTAACAGGTGCTGTTACAAACTGCCGGAGTCCTTACCTGAGCCCAGAGCCCATGAGGAAGTGCTGTCAGGCACGAAACGCGTCGGGCTGGACATTTGATTTGTGCGAAGATACCATGCTGCTTCTCACGCTGTCCTTCATTAAAGATGTTTGCTGAAGGAAAATACTTGTGTGGGCTCCCTCACTGCAGGCAACTCTTTGGTTGGATGTATTGCGGCACCGCCTGAGCCGCGAGGAGAGCCCTGCTTCATTTTTGTGAAGACCCGCTGTAGCGCCACATGCCGCGGCAGCTTAAGGAACAAGTACCAGCTAATGAAGGTGCAAGTGGGCGTTAGAAGCTGCTGAAGTGCTCATCGCAATCCACTTGGATTAATACAGTTTTTAATTATCAGGAAGGCACGACAACTCACATGAGTAAGACTAACGGCACTACGACTACCAGGAGGCCACGCGGGTGGCTACGCCCATCCGGGCGGGGTGTCAAGAGATTTAACAGGTGCTGTTACAAACTGCCGGAGTCCTTACCTGAGCCCAGAGCCCATGAGGAAGTGCTGTCAGGCACGAAACGCGTCGGGCTGGACATTTGATTTGTGCGAAGGTACCATGCTGCTACTCACGCTGTCCTTCATTAAAGATGTTTGCTGAAGGAAAATACTTGTGTGGGCTCCCTCACTGCAGGCAACTCTATGGTTGGATGTATTGCGGCACCGCCTGAGCCGCGAGGAGAGCCCTGCTTCATTTTTGTGAAGACCCGCTGTAGCGCCACATGCCGCGGCAGCTTAAGGAACAAGTACCAGCTAATGAAGGTGCAAGTGGGCGTTAGAAGCTGCTGAAGTGCTCATCGCAATCCACTTGGATTAATACAGTTTTTAATTATCAGGAAGGCACGACAACTCACATGAGAAAGACTAACGGCACTACGACTACCAGGAGGCCACGCGGGTGGCTACGCCCATCCGGGCGGGGTGTCAAGAGATTTAACAGGTGCTGTTACAAACTGCCGGAGTCCTTACCTGAGCCCAGAGCCCATGAGGAAGTGCTGTCAGGCACGAAACGCGTCGGGCTGGACATTTGATTTGTGCGAAGGCACCATGCTGCTTCTCACGCTGTCCTTCATTAAAGATGTTTGCTGAAGGAAAATACTTGTGTGGGCTCCCTCACTGCAGGCAACTCTTTGGTTGGATGTATTGCGGCACCGCCTGAGCCGCGAGGAGAGCCCTGCTTCATTTTTGTGAAGACCCGCTGTAGCGCCACATGCCGCGGCAGCTTAAGGAACAAGTACCAGCTAATGAAGGTGCAAGTGGACGTTAGAAGCTGCTGAAGTGCTCATCGCAATCCACTTGGATTAATACAGTTTTTAATTATCAGGAAGGCACGACAACTCACATGAGTAAGACTAACGGCACTACGACTACCAGGAGGCCACGCGGGTGGCTATGCCCATCCGGGCGGGGTGTCAAGAGATTTAACAGGTGCTGTTACAAACTGCCGGAGTCCTTACCTGAGCCCAGAGCCCATGAGGAAGTGCTGTCAGGCACGAAACGCGTCGGGCTGGACATTTGATTTGTGCGAAGGTACCATGCTGCTTCTCACGCTGTCCTTCATTAAAGATGTTTGCTGAAGGAAAATACTTGTGTGGGCTCCCTCACTGCAGGCAACTCTTTGGTTGGATGTATTGCGGCACCGCCTGAGCCGCGAGGAGAGCCCTGCTTCATTTTTGTGAAGACCCGCTGTAGCGCCACATGCCGCGGCAGCTTAAGGAACAAGTACCAGCTAATGAAGGTGCAAGTGGGCGTTAGAAGCTGCTGAAGTGCTCATCGCAATCCACTTGGATTAATACAGTTTTTAATTATCAGGAAGGCACGACAACTCACATGAGTAAGACTAACGGCACTACGACTACCAGGAGGCCACGCGGGTGGCTACGCCCATCCGGGCGGGGTGTCAATAGATTTAACAGGTGCTGTTACAAACTGCCGGAGTCCTTACCTGAGCCCAGAGCCCATGAGGAAGTGCTGTCAGGCACGAAACGCGTCGGGCTGGACATTTGATTTGTGCGAAGGTACCATGCTGCTTCTCACGCTGTCCTTCATTAAAGATGTTTGCTGAAGGAAAATACTTGTGTGGGCTCCCTCACTGCAGGCAACTCTTTGGTTGGATGTATTGCGGCACCGCCTGAGCCGCGAGGAGAGCCCTGCTTCATTTTTGTGAAGACCCGCTGTAGCGCCACATGCCGCGGCAGCTTAAGGAACAAGTACCAGCTAATGAAGGTGCAAGTGGGCGTTAGAAGCTGCTGAAGTGCTCATCGCAATCCACTTGGATTAATACAGTGTTTAATTATCAGGAAGGCACGACAACTCACATGAGTAAGACTAACGGCACTACGACTACCAGGAGGCCACGCGGGTGGCTACGCCCATCCGGGCGGGGTGTCAAGAGATTTAACAGGTGCTGTTACAAACTGCCGGAGTCCTTACCTGAGCCCAGAGCCCATGAGGAAGTGCTGTCAGGCACGAAACGCGTCGGGCTGGACATTTGATTTGTGCGAAGGTACCATGCTGCTTCTCACGCTGTCCTTCATTAAAGATGTTTGCTGAAGGAAAATACTTGTGTGGGCTCCCTCACTGCAGGCAACTCTTTGGTTGGATGTATTGCGGCACCGCCTGAGCCGCGAGGAGAGCCCTGCTTCATTTTTGTGAAGACCCGCTGTAGCGCCACATGCCGCGGCAGCTTAAGGAACAAGTACCAGCTAATGAAGGTGCAAGTGGGCGTTAGAAGCTGCTGAAGTGCTCATCGCAATCCACTTGGATTAATACAGTTTTTAATTATCAGGAAGGCACGACAACTCACATGAGTAAGACTAACGGCACTACGACTACCAGGAGGCCACGCGGGTGGCTACGCCCATCCGGGCGGGGTGTCAAGAGATTTAACAGGTGCTGTTACAAACTGCCGGAGTCCTTACCTGAGCCCAGAGCCCATGAGGAAGTGCTGTCAGGCACGAAACGCGTCGGGCTGGACATTTGATTTGTGCGAAGGTACCATGCTGCTTCTCACGCTGTCCTTCATTAAAGATGTTTGCTGAAGGAAAATACTTGTGTGGGCTCCCTCACTGCAGGCAACTCTTTGGTTGGATGTATTGCGGCACCGCCTGAGCCGCGAGGAGAGCCCTGCTTCATTTTTGTGAAGACCCGCTGTAGCGCCACATGCCGCGGCAGCTTAAGGAACAAGTACCAGCTAATGAAGGTGCAAGTGGGCGTTAGAAGCTGCTGAAGTGCTCATCGCAATCCACTTGGATTAATACAGTTTTTAATTATCAGGAAGGCACGACAACTCACATGAGTAAGACTAACGGCACTACGACTACCAGGAGGCCACGCGGGTGGCTACGCCCATCCGGGCGGGGTGTCAAGAGATTTAACAGGTGCTGTTACAAACTGCCGGAGTCCTTACCTGAGCCCAGAGCCCATGAGGAAGTGCTGTCAGGCACGAAACGCGTCGGGCTGGACATTTGATTTGTGCGAAGGTACCATGCTGCTTCTCACGCTGTCCTTCATTAAAGATGTTTGCTGAAGGAAAATACTTGTGTGGGCTCCCTCACTGCAGGCAACTCTTTGGTTGGATGTATTGCGGCACCGCCTGAGCCGCGAGGAGAGCCCTGCTTCATTTTTGTGAAGACCCGCTGTAGCGCCACATGCCGCGGCAGCTTAAGGAACAAGTACCAGCTAATGAAGGTGCAAGTGGGCGTTAGAAGCTGCTGAAGTGCTCATCGCAATCCACTTGGATTAATGCAGTTTTTAATTATCAGGAAGGCACGACAACTCACATGAGTAAGACTAACGGCACTACGACTACCAGGAGGCCACGCGGGTGGCTACGCCCATCCGGGCGGGGTGTCAAGAGATTTAACAGGTGCTGTTACAAACTGCCGGAGTCCTTACCTGAGCCCAGAGCCCATGAGGAAGTGCTGTCAGGCACGAAACGCGTCGGGCTGGACATTTGATTTGTGCGAAGGTACCATGCTGCTTCTCACGCTGTCCTTCATTAAAGATGTTTGCTGAAGGAAAATACTTGTGTGGGCTCCCTCACTGCAGGCAACTCTTTGGTTGGATGTATTGCGGCACCGCCTGAGCCGCGAGGAGAGCCCTGCTTCATTTTTGTGAAGACCCGCTGTAGCGCCACATGCCGCGGCAGCTTAAGGAACAAGTACCAGCTAATGAAGGTGCAAGTGGGCGTTAGAAGCTGCTGAAGTGCTCATCGCAATCCACTTGGATTAATACAGTTTTTAATTATCAGGAAGGCACGACAACTCACATGAGTAAGACTAACGGCACTACGACTACCAGGAGGCCATGCGGGTGGCTATGCCCATCCGGGCGGGGTGTCAAGAGATTTAACAGGTGCTGTTACAAACTGCCGGAGTCCTTACCTGAGCCCAGAGCCCATGAGGAAGTGCTGTCAGGCACGAAACGCGTCGGGCTGGACATTTGATTTGTGCGAAGGTACCATGCTGCTTCTCACGCTGTCCTTCATTAAAGATGTTTGCTGAAGGAAAATACTTGTGTGGGCTCCCTCACTGCAGGCAACTCTTTGGTTGGATATATACATCTATACATATATATGTATATATATATGTAATGAGGTGTATCAACAATTACGTGGCGTGGCCATGGGTGCATGCTTCTCCCCCAGCTACCCGTGTTTACACGTGGGCTGGTGGGAGAAGTGTGTCCTGGGTCACGCCTTGTTTGTTGATGAAAGTCTAGAAACCGGTATGGTTCATCTTTGGCGTTTCATAGATGATGTGTTCATAATTTGGCAAGGAACAAAAGACAGTGCAGAACAGTTTGTGAGTAATATTGTCAAGAATAATTTGAATTTAGAATTCACTGCTAATATTAGTAATGAGAAAGTGGAATTTTTAGATGTGGAGGTATATATTTTAAACAACAATATCCAAACTAGACGCCACAGAAAAGGCACTGCTGGAAATACCATTCTCCATGCCTCCAGTACTCATCCTCATCATTTGATTAAAAGCATCCCCTATGGGGAGTTTTTGAGGATTCAACGCATTTGTAATAATGAACAGGATTTGGATAAATGTCTTAATGAATCTTTCCAGAGATTCCTAATACGTGGTTACAAAGAGAGTGATTTGAAGGATGCGCTTAAGAAAGTGATTCTTTCTACTCAAAATGCCCCCGCTCATATGTTAGAAGTGGAAAGTGTCCCGTCTAACATAGAAGTGACACCACCAAAAGAGGAGATGAAGGTTAGACTTATTACTACTTAGAGTAGACATGAACGTAAGATCAGGAACATTTTGAAATCTAACTGGCCAATCTTAAAAACAGATATAACTTTGGCACCTCTATTGGATGAGAATCCTCGTATCACATTTAGGAGGGCTCCCTCCATGAGAGACATTTTAGTTAAAACTAGTCCAGAAGTAGCTTGTTCATCTAATTGGCTTTCCAACCGCACAGGATTTTTTAAATGCAGTTCGTGCAGAGCGTGTAAGTTCGGATGTAATACTAGGGAATACAGAGATGCTTTAAACAAGAGACCGTTATAATTAAAGGCATGTTTACGTGCAAAAAACAGATCATGCTGTGTATGTTTTGCAATGTACATGCCAATTACAGTATGTTGGAAGCACTAAGCTTCAGTTCTTCAATCGCATTCTCTAACATCTCCGGGCGATTGTTAACTCTGACCCTTGTTACCCTGTGGCACGTCACTTCAAGCTGGTACATGGAAATAACTTGAAAGTTCTTAGTTAGTTTGTCATAGATGCTGTGCCCAAATCTAAGAGGGGAGGTGACAGAGAACGCAAGCTCAGGCAATTGGAAAGCCAATACATTTTACTTCTCGAAACAAAGATCCCTAAATGCCTGAACATGGGGGAGGATCTGTACAATTTCTTGTGAATATGGTTGTGATTTTAGATATATTTATATATTTATTATATATTATATTTAATATTGTAACCACGATGATGTATACATATATGTATATAGGGGGCAGGCTTGTCCCCTTATACTGAATCTTATAGGTATTCGAATCTTCCATTGCTACATTTTTGACACTGTTGACATTGAAACAGAAATATGGAGGTGCTAATGAATTATTGGAATTTTAACTTGTGTTTTGTGCTGATACATGAATTTTGGTTTGGTTTTATTATCTATTTGGAATAAGAATACTTACTGTAACTTTTTGTTTTGACCATAAAGATGAATTATTTATGGTTTCTGTAAAATCTATGACTCTGGTTACTGTGAATTTTGCATTTGCACTTTAAAGAATAATAGGGTGTTGTTACAATCATACTTTGCAGTCTAGTTGCTGTAGGTAAGGATTTTTTAAGAATTAACACACAATAATTTTTCACTTAACACAGGTGTTCGCATTGCTCGCACAAAATATGGACTTAATAGTGACATTGGACCCTGTATACGACCATTTTGAAGATTTATGACTTTGGCCACCTGCCCTTGATTGCAAAAATTTGAAAAAACCTTGTAAAAATCTTGTAAAATATTGTAAAGGATTTTTTATACATGATATATTAATAATGTATTGTATTATATAACAATGTACAATCTTTATACATCAAATGTAATTGCTTATTCAAAAAGCTATAATATGGTTGTTCTTAAGGGGAGTCTTTTGACTAGTTCCATGACAAATATGAAAATGGGGGCGGAGCTAAAAGTTCTACCTGTATTTAATCTCGTTGGTTTCTGGTCCCGTCATGTGATCAAGACCGGGTTGCCCCGGTCGAAACGCGTTGTGCCACTAGATATGGAGAAATAAAGCACTATTTTCACTCAAACGCTGGAGTGGTCTGTACCTGATTGCTGTGTTGCTGTGGATTTGCTGCACTTCGGGATTTTGGATTCATATATATATATATATATTCGCTCACAGAAAAAAAACATAGGTTTCAGGGGTGTTATAGTTAGCTGGCCATTTCACTCGTACAAAACCATATAAATTCCTCCGTTATAGTTTGTTATGCTAACTATAACTCGCGCACCTGCAATGCACTGCTGATGATGTCACATATTGCATCATTCATGACATGGTCAGTGACATCACTGATGACATCACTGATGACATCTCAAATGACATCACTGATGACATCACTGATGATGACATAATATAGTGAATTTGGTTTCGTTTGAAATTTAAATATGTATTATATATATACCAATATGTATTAAAGATTGAGTGGATGTGTAACTGTCTGCATGGAGGATTTAGTAGCTGTCTGACTGTCTGTTTAAGTGAGTAATTAAAAGTGTCAAACTTAATACATGGATTAGTGACTAAACTATGTGAATGTGTGCATCACTGTCTCTGTTGTTGTATAACATGCTGCATCAGTTGGTCACTAACTACATGAGTCTGTATATTAGTTATTGATTAGTTGGGTGAGTATTTGTATGGGACACTGAGTTTGTGTGTGGTTGCATGGGGTGTGTGTAACTCTATACATAGATGTGTGAATGGTTGATTGACTAGGTGTATAAGTTTAAGAGTGCAAGTGGAAACAGTTGTTTGGGTGACTGAGTGTATTTATTTGTGTGTTGGTGAGCGAATATATGTTTTAGTTGTACATCTTCAACAAAGTAAAAAATAAAAGGCATTGTATGTGAGAGTTGGTGTATATAACTAAGTATATGTAAGAGTCAGTGATTGTGAGAGTAACTATATGAAGGAGAGTATAATTGTAATGGTGATTTTTCAACATATTAACTATGAGTTACTATGTGTTTGAATAAATGAGGTGTTGTTGGATAATTGTGTAAGTGAGTAAATGTAAGTGTGATTAATTGTTTTCCTGAGTGAGTAGGATGACTGCATAACCGATTAAGATGACTGCTGATGTGTGAATGTCTATATATGTGTATAAGTGCATTTTGATAGTGTTATATTAATTAGTGACTGCATGTATAATTGATTCTGTTGTTTAATAGGTAGTTGTGAGTGTAGACTTAGGAATCAGTGAGTGGGTATGTAGTAACTGGTATTGGTGTGTCAATGGTTTCAAATATGGTACTCTGTATTTTACAGTGAGTGATGAAAGCTTATACTAGTGTATAATGAGGTGTATCACATTGTCACGTGGATGATGTCATCAGTGATGTCATTTGAGATGTCATCAGTGATGTCACTGATCATGTCATGAATGATGCAATATGTGACATCACCAGCAGTGCATTGCGGGCGCGCGAGTTATAGTTAGCAGAACTCACACTAACAGAGGAATTTCTATGGTTTTGTATGAGTACAACGGCCAGCTAACTATAAATCCCCTGAAACCTGTTTTTTTTCTGTGAATTTCTAAGGTTTTTTAAATGCTAATTTCTAACTATAACGTCTGTGAAATCTATGTTTTTTTCAGTGAATTTCAAAGCTTTTTTAAATGCTAATTTCTAACTATAACGTCTCTGAAACCTATGATTTTTTTCAGTGAATTTCAAAGGTTTTTTAAATGCTAATTTTTAAGTGTGATAGTAGTTATACCTATTTTTTGTACTGATTTTCTACAGTTTTTAACTGTTTAATTATCAATATTTTAATCATTAAATAACATTACACATTTTTCAGAAAATTGCAAAAAACAAATGTAAAAAAAATTCAAACTGGAATATTGATGACTTTATTTTGTTTTCATTTTTTATTTTAATACCTTTATATTATTTCTTTAAAAAAAATCCCAATTTTTTTTCGGAGTCGCGCACTCAAAGCGTACACATCACGGTGGGTGTGCGGATTCTAGCCACCATTTTAGAAAAGTCGCGAAGGACCCGCGTACGGTGTGCGATGGCTGCGTGTTTTTCAGTTACATTATATACAATTAATATTACGTGATGTGCCCAATTGGTATGCAACCAGTCCGTGACTCCTGCTCCCACGCATTCGCGACACATGCGCATTAGGCTACGAGACGCTTGCACGGTGGTGGGTCCTGCGTGACATCATATACGTGCTGGGGTGCGCTGGGTGCGCGACTCCTGCAAAAAAATGTGTCATTAACATACATATTAGGGCAAGCGATTATCTTAGATATTCATAAAAATTATATATTTGTACTTATAATAAATGTATATTATTTTTAAATATATTTTCGCAAATTCGGGTGCGTGCATCGTGAGCGCAGAGAACCAGGTCAGCAGAGCTGCTGTAGAGCTAGAGAAACCAGGTCAGCAAGGCTGCTGTAGAGCCAGAGAACCAGGTCAGCAGAGCTGCTCTAAAGCTTAAGAAGCAGGTCAGCTGAGCTGCTCTAGAACCAGAGACCCAGGTCAGCAGAGCTGTTCTAGAGCCAGAGACCCAGTTCAGCAGAGCTGCTCTAGAGGCTGAGAACCAGGTCAGCAGAGATGCTGTAGAGCCAGAGAAACCAGGTCAGCAGAGCTGCTTTCGAGACAAAGAACCAGGTCAGCAGAACTGCTTTAGAGCCAGAGAACCAGGTCAGCAGAGCTGCTCTAGAGCCAGAGAACCAGGTCAGCAGAGCTGCTTTAGAGCTATAGAACCAGGTCAGCAGAGCCGCTTTAGAGTCAGAGAACCAGGTCAGCAGAGCTGCTCCAGAGGCAGAGTACCAGGTCAGCAGAGCTGCTTTAGAGGGAGAGAACCAGGTCAGCAGAGCTGATTTAGAGGGAGAGAACCAGGTCAGCAGACCTGCTTTAGAGCCACAGAACCAGGCCAGCAGAACTGCTCTAGAGCCAGAGAATGAGGTCAGAAGAGCTGCTTTATTGCCATAGAACCAGGTCAGCAGAACTGCTTTAGAGCCAGAGAACCAGGTCAGCAGAGCTGCTCTAGAGCTTAAGAACCAGGTCAGCAGAGCTGCTCTAGAGCCAGAGAACCAGGTCAGCAGAACTGCTGTAGTGCCAGAGAAACTAGGTCAGTAGAGTTTCTTTAGAGCCAGAGAACCAGGTCAGCAGAGCTGCTTTAGAGGAAGACAACCAGGTAAGCAGAGCTGCTTTAGAGCCAAGGGACCAGGTCAGCAGTACTGCTCTAGAGCCAGAGAACCAGGTCAACAGAACTGCTTTAGAGCCATAGAACTGGGTCAGCAGAGCTGCTTCAGAGCAAGAGAACCAGGTCAGAAGAGCTGTTGTAGAGCCAGAGAACCAGGTCAGCAGAGCTGCTCTAGATCCTAAGAACTAGGTCAGCAGAGCTGCTCTAGAGCCAGAGAACCAGGTCAGCAGAGCTGCTTTAGAGGGAGAGAACCAGGTCAGCAGAGCTGCTTTAGAGCCTGAGAACCAGGCCAGCAGAGCTGTTTTAGAGCCAGAGAACCAGGTTAGCAGTGCTGCTCTAGAGCCAGAGAACCAAGTCAGCAGATCTGCTTTGAAGCCATAAAAGCAGGTCAGCAGAGCTGCTTTAGAGCCAGAGAACCAGGTCAGCAGAGCTGCTCTAGAGCATACGAATCAGGTCAGCAGAGCTGCTCTAGAGCCAGAGAACCAGGTTAGCAGTGCTGCTCTAGAGCCAGAGAACCAAGTCAGCAGATCTGCTTTAGAGCCATAAAACAAGGTCAGCAGAGCTGCTTTAGAGCCAGAGAACCAGGTCAGCAGAGATGCTCTAGAGCATAAGAATCAGGCCAGCAGAGCTGCTCTTGAGCCAGAGAACCAGGCCAGCAGAGCTGCTGTAGAGCCAGAGAAACCAGGTCAGTAGAGCTGCTTTAGAGGGAGAGAACCAGGTCAGCAGAGATGCTCTAGAGCCAGAGAACCATGCCAGCAGAACTGCTTTAGAGCCATATAACCGGGTCAGCAGAGCTACTTTAGAGCCGGAGAACCAGCTCAGCAGAGCTGTTGAGAGCCAGAGAACCAGATCAGCAGAGCTGCTCCGTAGCCTAAGAACTAGGTCAGCAGAGCTGCTTTAGAGCCAGAGAACCAGGTCAGCAAACCTGCTGTAGAGCCAGAGAAACCAGGTCAGCAGAGCTGCTTTAGAGGGAGAGAACCAGGTCAGCAGAGCTGCTTTAGAGGCAGAGAACCAGGTAAGCAGAGCTGCTTTAGAGCCAGAGAACCAGGTCAGCAGAGTTGCTCTAGCTGACACTGACTGACTGACTGACACTGACTGACTGACACTGACTGACTGACTGACACTGATTGACTGACTGACTGACACTGACTGACACTGAGTGACTGACACTGATTGACTGACACTGACTGACTGACACTGACTGACTGACACTGGCACTGACTGGCACTGACTGACTACTCTCTACCACTCACTCTCTACTACTCTCTACTACTCACTCTCTACTACTCACTCTCTACTACTCACTTTCTACTACTTACTCTCTACTCCCCACTCTCTACTACTCTCTACTACTCTCTCTCTACTACTCACTTTCTACTACTCCCTACTAGTCACACTCTACTACTCACGCTTGACTACTCACTCTCTACTACTCTCTACTACTCACTCTCTACTACTCACTCTCTACTACTCACTCTATTCTACTCACTCTCTACTCTCCACTACTCACTCTCTCCTCTCTACTACTCTCTCCCTACTATTCACTCTCTACTCTCTACTACTAACTCTCTACTTCTCTCTACGACTCTCTCTCTACTACTGACTCTCTACTACTCCCTCTCTACTACTCTCTACTACTACTCTCTACTACTACTCTCTACTACTCAGTCTCTACTACTCTTTACAACTCACTCTACTACTCTCTATTACTCACTCTCTACTACTCACTCGCTAATACTCTCTACTACTCACTCTCTACTACTCCCTACTACTCACTCACTTTCTACTACTCTCTACTACTCACTATCTACTACTCTCTACTACTCACACTCTACAACTCACACTCTACTACTCTCTACTACACACTCTCTACTACTCACTCTACTATTCATTCTACTACTCACTCTCTACTACTCACTCTCTACTGCTCTCTACTACTCACTCTCTACTACTCTCTCTCTGCTACTCACTCTCTACTACTCTTTACTACTCACTCTCTACTACTCACTCTCTACTACTCTCTACTACTCACTCTCTACTACTCACTCTACTACTCACTCCACTACTCACTCTCTGTTACTCTCTCTACTACTCTCTACTACTCTCTACTACTCACTCTCTACTCTCTATTACTTACTCTCTACCTCTCTCTTTACTACTCTCTACCTTTCTACCTCTCTACCTCTACCTTTCTACCTCTACCTCTCTACCTCTCTACCTCTACCTCTCTACACGCACACATATGCACATATACATATGCATATATATGCATATGCATTTATATATATATTCACTGAAAAAACCATAGGTTTCAGCCACGTTATAGTTAGGAATTAGCATTTAAAAAACCTTTGAAATTCACTGAAAAAAACACAGGTTTCGGCCACGTTATAGTTAGGAATTAGCATTTAAAAAAACCTTAGAAATTCACAGAAAAAACCATAGGTTTCACACATGTTATAGTTAGCTGGACATTTCACTCATACAGAACCATTGAAATTCCCCCGTTATAGTTAGTTCAGCTAACTATAACTCACGCGCCCGCAATGCACTGCTGATGACGTCACATATTACATCACTCATGACATGGTCAGTGACATCACTCATGACATCACTGATGACATCTCAAACGACATCACTGATGACATCATCCAGTGATTGTGTGTCTTTCTGAAAAATAAATATGTTTTATATATGTATATCTAAAGGTTGATGGAAGAATAAATGGGTAAATAAATGTCTAAACGGATTTTTTTTGTAAAAATGATTGCATAACTGACTTATTAAGTGTATCTTAGTGAATACATGTATTAACGAGTAATGTTTAAATATGTAAATATCTGTATCAGTGTCTCACTTCGTCTATAAGTGGCTGCATGGGTTAGTGAGTAGCTACATGAGTGTCTATATGAGTTATTAGTTGGCTTTTTGAGTATCAGTACGAGTGTCTGTATGGTTCGGTGGGGAGTATTACTTAGTGCATAGATGCATGAATGAGTAACTCACTGTTTGTATGTGTTTTGAAGACAGCATGTGTGCAGGACTGTATGGGTGGATGAGTGTATGTATGGCTGTGTTAGTGAGTGAATGACTGTCTCAATAGTATCGTTATGAATAACTACATATGTTTTAATCTACTATATGTGAGTATTCATGTATATAAGTGATTATATGTGAGATTGGAAGAGTTCCTGTATAAATAAGTATGTGTTTCTATAAGGATTGTTTAAGAGAGTAAGTATGCGTACGTTTCTGTAAAAGTAAGTGTAGTGGTGTGTGTATAGCTGTATATGCAAGTAAATGGATGTTTGATAGATTATTTGCATGTGTGAGTATGTGTGTGAGTAACTGCATGGATGTGTATCGGTGTGTAACATGATGTATAGGTGTATGAGTACATATGATGAGTGAGTACATGTATGAGTGACTATATAGAACTGTCGGTGAATGAGTGGATGTGTATGTAGATTTTGAAATTACTGAATAGGTTGTTCTAACTGGTATTGGTATCTCCATTTTTTTGAAAATGTTAGTTTCTATTTTTGAAGGTGTGTATCAAAGGTTATATTACGCTGAGAGGAGGTCTGTCACTCTTTCACAAGGATGATGTCATCAGTGATTTCATCAGTGATGTCATTTGAGATGTCATGAGTGACGTCATCAGCAGTGCATTGCGGGCACGTGAGTTATAGTTAGCTGTACTAACTATAACGGGGGAATTTCAATGGTTTTGTATGAGTGAAATGTCCAGCTAACTATAACATGTGTGAAACCTATGGTTTTTTCAGTGAATTTCTAAGGTTTTTTAAATGCTAATTCCTAACTATAATGTGGCTGAAACCTATGTTTTTTTAAAGAGAATTTCAAAGGTTTTTTAAATGCTAATTCATAACTATAACGTGGCTGAAACCTATGGTTTTTTCAGTGAATTTCAGAGGTTTTGGAAATGATAATTTTTAAATGTATTAATTGTTATATTTTTTTATACTAATTTACTACATTGTTTTAAAGTATTTATTTTTAGATATTTAATTTTTTAAATTACATTACATATTTTTAATATAAATTGAAAAAAAATGTTTTTAAATATTGAAATTGTAATATATATATATTTTTTAATTTATATATATTTTATATAGCAGCCAATGATATCCTATGGAAGGAAATTCAAGTTACTGGTAAGTACAGTTACATTTACTTTTCAGGAATAGTAGAGAGCTAAAAGATGCAGCACTGAGGTCTCTCCTGATAACAGCTGAGTAAATCGGAATTCGCAGTTCGGCTGATTTTTGTGGAATTTTTTAAAGTTCCAAAACTCCACACTTGGAAAAATTTCCAAGTGAAACCAGTCAATGTTAGCCTATGGAAGGAAATTCAAGTTACTGTAAGTATGATTAGAATTACTTTTCAGGATCAGTAGTGGGCTGAAAGATGCAGCACTGAGGTCTGTCCTGATAACAGGTGAGTAAATCAGAAGTCGTAGTTCGGCTGATTTTACAGGAATTTTTTAAAGTTCCAAAACTCCACACATAGAAAAATTTACAAATGAAACCAGTCAATTTTAGCCTATGGAAGGAAATTCAAGTTACTGTAAGTATGGTTAGAATTACTTTTCAGGATCAGTAGTGCGCTCAAAGATGCAGCACTGATGTCTCTAGTGATAACAGGTGAGTAAATCGGAATTCGTAGTTCGGCTGATTTTACAGTAATATTTTGCTCAATAGTGAAGGAAGCGGTCAGGGCCTGAGGTAACATGTGTGCAAACACGCTGTGTGGTGCGTTTTAGATTGGGGAATTAATTCCTCTTCAATCCTGAGGTCCCCTGTGAGGCAACTAGCCCACCAAGTACCTCCAGTATGCGCCAGGGAGCTGTGTTGCAGAGGTGTTCAGAGGGCACGCCCCCTTTTTACAACATTCTGCAACACAGCTCCGTAACACAGCTCCGTGGTGCTTACTAGAGATACCTGTTGGACTAGTTGCCCCCTAGGGGACCTCTGGATTGAAGAGGAATTAATTCCCCAACTTAAAATGTGCCACAGGGCATGTTTGCACTCACATCACCTCAAGCCCTGCCCCCTACCTTCACCACTGTGCAAACGCACCCTGTAGCGTGTTCTAAGTTGGGGGTTAAGTCCCCTTGCATACTGGGGGTCCCTGGGAGCCAACTAGCCCACTAGGAACCTCCAGTATGCACCAGGGGACTGCGTTGCAGAGAGATGTCAAAAGGGGCGTGGCCTCATTACACCTCTCTGCAACGCAGCCACCTGGCGCGTTTGCAGAGGGGGGACTAATTCCCCTTGCATACTGGAGGTCCCTGGGGGCCAACTAGCCCACCAGGAACCTCCAGTATGCGCCAGGGGACTGCCTTGCATAGAGGTGTAATGAGGCCTCGCCCCTTTTTACACCTCTCTGCAATGCAGCCCGCGGGTGCGTTTGCAGAGGGGGAACTAATTCCCCTTGAAAACTGGGGGTCCCCGGGGGCCAACTAGCCCAGCAGGAACCTCCAGTATGCGCCAGGGGGCTGCGTTGCAGAGAGGTGTAATGAGGCCCCCTTTTTTACACCTCTCTGCAACGCAGCCCCCTGGCGCTTTTTCAGAGGGGGAACTAATTCCCCTTGCATACTGGGGGTCTCTGGGGGCCAACTAGCCCACCAGCAACCTCCAGTATGCAACAGGGGACTGCGATGCAGAGAGGTGGAAAAAGGGCATGGCCTCATTAAACCTCTCTGCAAGGGAGCCCTCTAGCCCATACTGGAGGCTCCTGGTGGGCTAGTTGGCCCCCAGGGACCCCCAGTATGCAAATGGAATTAGTTCCACCTCTGTAAACGCGCCAGGGGGTGTGTTTGCAGAGAGGTGCAGGGAGGGGGCGTGGCCTCCTCCCGATCCCGTTTTTAAAAAAAACTTTGAAGAAGGGGCCCATCCCCCAGGACCTGCCCCCAATTCTTTATTTAACATTTTTTAACGGGAAGGGGGCCCCCCTCCTATGGCCTATTCCGCGACCCCATCCCCCGGGGCATGGCCAACTTTTCTTTTATTTATTTTTTGTGGAGGGGGCTGCAGCCCCCCTCCTATGCCTCCCTTAAGGCCTCAGGGACCCCATCCCCCGGGGCTGGCCTTTTTATTTATTTATTGGGATGGGGGCCACGTGGCCCCCCTCCCGGGCCACTTCTATCCCCGTGGACCCCATCCCCGGGGCCTGGCTTTCCTCGTTGGGGGCCGTGGGGGGGTCCCCAAGCCCCCCCACGGTCCCTGCCGGCTCCCCGCATCCTGCAGGAGCAAGCATTGCTTTTCTGCATGGGGAGCAGCTAACATGCTGCTCCCCATGCAGAAAAGCAATAGTCTTTGATTTTTGGAAGAGAGAGCAGGTTTCCTGCTCTCTCTTCCAAAAACGAAAGTAGTTTGCTATGGTAGGGCAGGAGCCGCGAAGGCTCCCGCCCTACCATACCAAACAACAGTGTACCGGGGGTGGGCACCCCGGGACACTGCAGGAGCCGACCCTGGGGGGTGGCCGTCCCCAGGGCCATCAGGGGTTCCAGGAGGGGCCCCCCTACCAACAATTGTAAAGCACCGGGGGTGGTGGTCCCCGGGGCTGGGGGTCCATCACGGACCCCCCTGTTTTAAATATTAGTGCCCCAGGGAGGTGGTGGTCGGTGGGGCGTGTGGAGGGGGCTTGAGCCCCCACGCAGGTTTTTTTGGTTTTTTTTATTCGAAGCCCTGGGGGTGGTGGTCCCCAGGGCTGCATGGGGGCCGTGAGCCCCCCGCATACTTGGTAATAAAGCCCCTGGGGTGGCAGTCCCCGGGGCTCGGGGGGCCTTAGAGGCCCCCATCATTAATATCAAAGCCCCGGGGTGGCAGTCCCCGGGGCTGCGGGGGGACCGTGTGCCCTCCGCTATCATAATTATTGTGCCCCGTGGGGTGACGTTCCCCGGGGCAGTGTGGGGGGGATTGCCCCCCCCCCACACATTTTGGTTAATGCCCCTGGGATTTGGTCCCCCCGGGGGCTAATTTAAAAAAAAGCAGACCGGATGTTTTTTTCCATGGGGTAGGCGTACCTACGCGTACCCTGCGATTTAAAAAAAATATAAATTTTTGGGGCCTTGGGGGTCCTTGTGGGACCCCTGGCCAGGCCTAGGGGGTCAGGGTGTTTCTACCCTGCCTCCTTTGTGTGTTTTCTACCTTTTCTTCTCTGCTTTCTTGTGAGATGGTTGCCAACACTTACTGGTTTGGAGTGTTGAGAGCCAATTAGCATTCAGCTCGTGCTCGGGAAGGTACGCGTACTGTAAGCTTATGGTAAGCTCCTCAAGATATATCTATGATTTTACTTTTGATTTTCTCAGGAACTACTGTTCGGATTGGCATCATTTTACAAAAAGGGTAATCTGCGAATCGAACTCTACCTTTTTGCCAAATTTGGTGTAATTCCGTTCAGCCGTTCGGGCTGTAGCCCTTGCTAAAGGTCCTATGTAAAATTACATGGGGAAAACACGTTTTGGGACCTCCCTTTTTTCTCGGCCCCCGCTTGACGGATGAACCCCAAACTTTCAGGGTAGGAGCGGAGCAAAGCAGGCCATCTTCTTGGAGAATTTCGCAAAGATTCATCCACCGGCGCCAAAGTTATTCCAAATAGAATGGTGCGGATTTCCTATGGAAACTAGGTCCTAACTATAACTACCTACTGGCGACCGCCAGTAGGTAATATGTATGTGTGTATATATATATATATATATATATATATATATATATATATATATATATATATATATATATATATATATATATATCAACGCTCCACTCGCACCAGCCTGTTGCACTCCAAGGCGGGTGCCTGCCAGTCGGGGGTGCACCCGACAACAATGACCGCTCCAACAGTCCCTCCCCGCAATGTACGGGAAATAGGAAGCAGCACTCCAAATAGGTTTACACAATGTTTTTAATCTCAACAAAGCGCTTTCGGCACTCGGCCTTCCTCAGTAATGAGACGGTGAAACCTTCCCGCCAGCATTCATTTAAACGTTACGTTGCGTGAATACACATAAACATCAAGAGAGGACTGCACCATACATCGGCGTCCGCCATCTTGGAATGGGTTATTTTTCTCTATATATACAAAAACATTTTAAGCGCAAATAGCTCATTCTGTTCTTATGCAAGAATAAACATTCTAATGCAAAGCTCCATTATGGCTACAATCATTAATCAAGCCCTGGATGGGCATAAACCATTCCATATGTCCTCGCTTTATCTCGCCCTGGATGGGCATAAGCAAATAATGTGTCTGCAACGTGATACAACCCTAAATATAAACTATAATTCCTACTGAAAATCAGTATAGCATCAAAATGGATAGAACCAACAAGAAGCAAAAATTGCAGTGAAACCATATTAATTCCAATTAGCAATACTCATACTAAGTGAACAGCTAAGTCCTCATGCATATTCAACCCCATAGGTATTTTACTCAGCAAGTCTATAATGTACCGTGACTCCAGTCGCCGCAGCTTGGAGAGTCTATCTCCGCCCCTGGTACTCACTGGGACAGAGTCCAAGCAGAAAAAAGTTAATAATTCCCTGTTTCGTGCGTGTTCTTTCTCAAAATGTCTCGCAACAGGGTAACTGGTGTCTGCATTCTGGATGGCTCTTTGGTGTTCTAAAATTCTTAGTTTCACCGGATTGGTTGTACTGCCCACATACCTTCTGCCACAAGGACATGTGAGACAGTACACAACGTAAGGAGTGGTACATGTGAGGAACTTCTGTATTCTCTTAGGTTCTTTTACCCCAGGTATGTTATATTGGGTGGTGCGTTTGCTGCCCTTACACGCCTTGCAGCGTCCACAAGGAAAGAAACCTTTCAAGGGTTCTGTTTTAGGTTTGGACTTTAGTTCATCATGGTGACTATGGACCAGATAGTCTTTTAATGCTCTAGCTTTCCTGAACGTTACAAGAGGAAAGGATGGCAGATCTTGTTTGATTATACTGTCTGTCATCAAAATGTTCCAATGTTTACGCAAGATGCGTTTGATCTCATTTGAGTTCCTAGAATAGGTAGTTATAAGACGAAATTGTCCAGTATCAGCATTTTCTCTAGGTATTTTATTCTCTAGCAACTTGCTCCTTTCTAGAGTCTCCACTTTACTTAAGGCTTGTCTGAGTACCCCTGTATTGTACCCCCTTGCTCTAAACCTTTGTATGCAGTTGCTTGCTGCTTCTCTGAACTCATTGTCTCTCGTATGATTCCTCTTGATCCTTAATAGTTCACCATACGGTATACTGTTTACCAGGCTCTTGGGATGTCCACTGGTGGCATGCAGCGTGGAATTGCCAGCGGTTATTTTTCGAAAGAGCTTAGTATGCAGATTGCCCTCTTCAACAAAAATGGTTAAATCCAAAAAGTTCACTTCTGTTTGGCTAATTTCTCCAGAGAATCTTAGGTTATTGTTATTGTGATTTAAAACCTCTAGATATTCTTCAGCTACTTCAACTGACCCTTCGATGACGATGAACAGGTCATCTATGTACCGATACCAGCATTTCACGATGTCGTTCCATTTCTTATTAGCTGCAGACCAAGCTATCCGTTCTTCCCAATGTCCCACGAACAGATTCGCGAAACTGGGGGCTGAACAATTGCCCATCGCCACACCTGTTAGCTGTTTATATAGATTTTTTCCAAACAGAAATATATTGTTGTTGAGACAGAATCTGAGAAATTCAATCAGCATTTTATTATGTTCATAGTATTTCACTGGTCTGCTTTCCAGAAACCAGGAAATAGCTGCGAGTCCTTCATCATGTACAATGCATGTGTACAAACTGGCAATGTCGATGACCATCATGGTATACCCTTCAGTCCAATCAAATTGATCAATACAGTTCAAGAAATGTTTAGTGTCTTTAAGATATGATTTCAGGTTCACTACAAACGGAGAAAGGAAAGAGTCAACATATATTGATAAATGTTCTGTCAGGCTGCCCTGGGAAGATACAATCGGCCTCCCGGGAGGATTTATTGGATCTTTGTGTATCTTGGGTAGATAATAAAACGTCGGAGTCACAGGGTTCAAGCACCTCAAAAACAAATGTTCATCACCATTGAGCATATTGTTGTTATACCACTTCAATAACATGTCGTGGTATTCTTTAATACTGTTGTTGTATGTTGATTCGTTCACCCTCATATATGTGTGTGGATCATTCAGTTGTCGCAATGCTTCTTGTTCATATTGCATTTTGGTCAACAACACTATATTCCCTCCTTTGTCGGAGGGTTTACACACCAGGGACGAATCATCACAAAGCTTTTTTAGTGCTATTTGTTGTTTATTGGTGAAGTTACACCTGCCATGTCCCAATTGTTGGTGACTTCTCAAAGATCTTAAATCCTGTATTACAGCTTCTGAAAAAGTGTCTATCGCATCAGTACCTGTCACTGGCATAAAGGTAGACGTTGGTTTAAAGTTTGTGGCACCCCCTCTCTGCTGTACTCCCATGTGTGTTACCATTTGTGTATCACTTAGGTCGATATTGTCCTCATCTTCCACCTCTCTTCTTAACTCTTCTAGGGATCTTATTCCCGCAAGATCTCTACATGACATTATACTTTCATCACTGCTGCCAGCAGCCATAGGTTTTATATATATATATTACCTACTGGCGGTCGCCAGTAGAGATATATATTTAGGATTTTTTCTCTATGGGATTTTTGAAAATTCTATGTCTAATAACTTTGGCGTTTGTGGACGGAATTGGCTGAAATTTTCAGGAAAATGGCACATTTTGTTTCTGAGCAGCCCTTGAAAATTTGGGGGGGGTTCGTCAAGGGGGGGCCGAGAAAAAAGGGGGGTCCCAAAACGTGTTTTTAACATTGAGTTTTCCATAGGGCGGTTGGCCTCACTTTTAGCCCGAATGGCTGAATGGATTTGCACGAAACTTGGCAAAATTGTAGGGACTGGTAGCCCGATGTGCCTTTTGTAGGTCTCAATATATGTGCTCAGTGGATTTTGAGAAATTAACGTTCAAAAAAAGATATATATCTGTAACAGCGGACCGAGCAGCGCTCCAGTTCGCGTACTTTTCGCGCAACGGAGCTTTGTGAAGCGAAGCTGATTGGTTCTCCGGCGTCTGTAAACATTCCAAACAGTCCGTAGCGGCCGCCATCTTGTCTCTCGGTAGGATCGAGAGACAAGAGGAGGCCAAAGCGAAGGGGCAAATGACCATAAGGGGGCATAGTAGATCCTCGCTGACCCCCTAGGTTTGATGTGGAGGTTTTAAAAGGGCCCCGCGGGGCAAAAAAAAATAATAATAATAATAATCGAACGGCTGAATGGATTTGCACGAAACTTGGTAAAATATTAGGGACTGGTAGCCCAATGTGCCTTTGCTAGGTCTCAATATATGTGCTCCAGTGGATTTTGAGAAATTAACGTTCAAAAAAAGATATATATCTGTAACAGCGCTCCGCTTCGCGTAACGGAGGTTTGCGAAGCTGATTGGTTCTCCGGCGTCTGTAAACATTCCAAACAGTCCGTAGCGGCCGCCATCTTGTCTCTCGGTAGGATCGAGAGACAAGAGGAGGCCAAAGCGAAGGGGCAAATGACCATAAGGGGGCATAGTAGATCCTCCTTGACCTCTTAGGTTTGATGTGGAGGTTTTAAAAGGGCCCCGCGAGGCAAAAAAAAAAATTATAATAATAATCGAACGGCTGAATGGATTTGCACGAAACTTGGCAAAATTGTAGGGACTGGTAGTCCGATGTGCCTTTGCTAGGTCTCAATATATGTGCTCCAGTGGATTTTGAGAAATTAACGTTCAAAAAAAGATATATATCTGTAACAGCGCTCCGCTTCGCGGAGATAAAATTATATCTGTATTACCTAGCTGTTGCTAACACCAGTTAGCGACGGCTAGTAGGAGATAGCGACCATCTTGGGCCCCACTTTGCATGTGAGTGATATTTATCACTAATGGCATGCAAAGTGGGCATGCCAAGATGTTAGCGACTGGAAACAGTCGCTAACATCGCTATCTCCTATTATCAACTTTTGGAAATATTCGCGATAAGCGCGAATATCTCCAAAAGCTAGCACCTGCCCTGAGCAGTTCTAAGGCATGTTATCCAATGGGAGGTGGATAACATGGCTAAGAGCATTAGCTCGGTAATGCATGAATATCGCTGAGTTTTCAGCGATATTAATGCATTGCGGTCGTTTTTTATCGTATTTGCGATAAACCTTGATAATAGCAAGGTTTATCTGCGATAATTTCTGACGATGCTTAGCGGTAAAAAAATCGTTGCTAAGCATCGTTAGGGATAAATATCGCTTAACTTTGGTAATATGCCCCAACGTCTGTTAACGTTCGATTCGAAGGAAATCAGGAAGTGTTGAAAAACATTGTCTGCGCCATCTTGCCTTTTTTCAAATGCCACACTTTTGTCGTGCACGGCAGTCATTTTAGATGCCTTGACCAGACCCACTCTGTGCACGCTGTCGATCCTTAGCATGACTCCCCACCCTCGCAAGCATCTCCCCCAGGCAGTGGTCACCCCCGCTCTCTGTCTTATGCATGGGTAATAAACCACCCCCCATCTGCGCTGCTCTTCCCTGAGAATCACACCCTGTGCCCGCCCGACACCTCCCTTTCGCCCTATTCACTACCGCACCCTCTGACACTCCTTTTCCTCTGTGTCCGATTGTCCAGGCCGGTCCTAGGGTATCAGCTAGCCCTGCAGATGTAGTTTATGGCCCCAGCTGTAAAGAATCACCCCTCTTCAAAGGAGTTATAGTAGATCAAGGCCCACACTCGATGAGATCCGTCACAGCAGACGCGTTCCTATTATCTGAAAACCATCCTGTATTGTGATTGGGGAGGGGACCGAGCCTGAAGCGGAAGATTCCAGGGATGACTCTTTGTACATCAAAGTTTTTACAATTATGTGTCACATTAAAAATATATAGCACTCCAACAAAGTAGTAAGATTATAAAACTTTAATAACTTATAAATATATACAAGAAAACAAAAACAGTAATAACATATAAACATTTTTAGGGAAAAACAACGAAGTAGCGGTCGGCTGTGCGAATAGTCCCAACGCAGCACAACGTCCAGATTTCTGGCGTGGGGCGTCGCGGGGGGTGGGTCATCAGTAGCAAACTGTTGTGTGAATAGTTCCAAGGCAGCAGAACGATGGCACCAAGGTGATGTCCAGTAAGTTGCCGCACTGGTTTTGGTATCCTACAATGCTGCTCCGAATAACGGCGTGGGGCGCCCCGGGGGAGGCGGCGTGAACGGGCCTCTCCAGGTGGAGTGTCATCTGTTGTAGTGGGGCGCCCCTTTACCGTTTCAGTTGCCATTCCGTCCGTTTTTGGTCCACTGTGTCAAAAGCCGCAATTCAGCTGAGTTGCGCCCACTCTTGCGGTGCAGCGATAGGCGGCTGTCACAGGACTCTCAAAATGGCGGCAGGCTGTTTCCTTTTTGGGCCTGGTCCACTGAAATGGCCCTGGGACACCTTGGAAATCGGACGCTTGTCTGCTAGGTCTTATTTATTTATTTATTTATTTTTTATTTATTTTTGGCATTTATTAAGCGCGAACAATTGCCCACAGGCGTCTCGGCGCTATACTGTTTTACCCTCCTTTATGATTTATGCAGTTTTTCAGAGGTTGAATAGCCAGGTTTTCAATTTCTTCCTAAAGGACAATAGATTTGGGCTTGATCTTATTGTTTGTGGAAGCGTATTCCATAATCTTGGGGCGGCAGCTAAAAAACGTCTGTCTCCCCAATTGACCAATCTAGTCCGTGGCACTACCAGGTCATTCTGTCCTGCAGATCGTAGCATTCGGGAGGGAATGTACGGAACAAGGTGGTCGCACAGGAATTGAGGCGCTTGATGGTGTAGTGCCTTGTAGACGATACATAACATCTTAAATTTGATTCGGTTCCTAACATGTAGCCAGTGGAGACTCCTCAAGGATTCGGATATAGGTTTAAATTTAGGAATGTTGAGGAGAAGTCTGGCTGCTGCATTTTGGATTGTTTGCAGTTTCTTAATTGTCTTAACTTGGGCGTTTGCAAACAAGCCATTGCAGTAATCCAGCGCTGATAGGACCATTGCACTAACCAATGTCTTTCCCACATTGGTAGGAAGAAAAGGAATAATCTTCCTTACCAGTCGAAGTTTGTAGAAGGCTTTGGAGGCCGTCTGATTGGCATGAGCCATGAAATTTAGGTTATCATCGAAGATGACACCCAAGTTTCTCACTTTCGTAACTGGTTCAGGTACAGCTCCGAAAGATGATGGCCACCAAGTAGGGGACCAGCTAGGGCTGAGGTGGCCAAAGGTGACCACCTTGGTTTTGTCGGAATTTAATTTCAAGCAGTTTGCTGACATCCATTTTCCAATGGCCAGCATACCTGTCTTGAAATTTTCCGCTACTTTTTCCCCATCATTTCTGACAGCCAATATCAACTGAGTATCATCCGCATATGAGGTAAGGTTCATCCCATGCGCTTTGATGGTGTTAGCGAGGTCCGACACATAGATATTAAATAGTGTCGGACTAAGGGATGAACCTTGAGGTACCCCACATGGTAGTGATAGTTCAGCAGATTCATATTGGCCCAGTATGACTGCCTGGGATCTCTCTGCTAGAAAAGACGCTATTAAGTCTTTTGCTAGGCCTTGCACGCCCATCATTTCGACACGGTTGACTAAGATCTTATGGTCAACCGTGTCGAAGGCAGCTGATAAATCTAAGAGCACCAGTAATGCAGTTCCACCTTGGTCTCTGATTAATCGGATGTCATCCGCTGCCTTAATGAGGGCTGTTTCCGTCCCATGAAACTTACGGAAACCAAATTGTGTTTCATCGAGCAGATGGTGTTGCTCGATGAATCCCGCAAGTTGAATATTCATGGCTTTTTCAATTACCTTAGCGATAAAGGGTAGGTTCGCTATAGGCCTATAATTTTTAAGTTCTGCTTTATCCAAGCCTGCTTTCTTCAGAAGTGGTTTGAGTAAGGTTTTTTTCAATTGGTTAGGAAAGATTCCTGTGCGAAACATGAGATTAATCATTTGAGTAATTGCAGGGATTACAACGTCTATTAATGACCGAGGAGTGTTTAAGGGGCAAGGATCCAAAGCTGATCCGGATTTAATTGTTTTCACAATGTCCTGAATATTGTCATCTGTTACCTCTGCGAAGCAAGAGAGGGTATTACTTGGAGAAGGGATATTTGTTTTCCTGATCCATTGATCTTTGCCTTGGTTAAATGCTGAAAATATGTCATTTACTTTGGCGAAGAAAAATGCTGCTAATGAGTTGCAGAACTCTTGTGAGCAAGGAGGATTAAGATCTGGGGCACATCCCGCGAGATGTTTAGTTATTTCGAAAAGCTTTTTGTTCGAGTTTTTTGCGTTTTCGATTTGCTCTGTATAAAACTTCTTTTTAGTCTCTATAATTAGAAGTTTATATTGAGTTAAGAGTTCCTTGTACACTATCTTGTCCTCATTATCATATTTTTTCCTCCAGATTCTTTCTTTATTTCTGCATTGCTGTTTCACTTTTCTAAGCTCTTCAGTATACCAAGGGGCTGAGGGGGAACTTCTGTTTCTGGACATTCTTTTTTCAGGTACCAGTTTGTTAGCCGCCTGGCCTACCCATGTGTGATACTGTTCAATAGCAGTATCTGGATCAGTTGCCCATTTGGGAGTGGAGTTCAATAGCGCCTCCTTAAAGCAGGGGATACTGATGTCTTTCCAGACCTTGAACAATTCTCGTGAGGGAGATATAAAGGCGGTTGTGGTTTTGTTAATTTGAATGGTTGCCAAAACCAGATAATGATCTGACCAAGCCATAGGCAAGACATCAGACACTGATATATTTTCCAAGTTGGTGAAAATACCATCTAAGGTATGGCCTGCATTATGAGTGGGTCCTTTCACCAGCTGAGATAGACCAAAGACCTCCATTTCAGATTGCAATGATATGGTGTCCTTATCTTCGCCACGTTCCAAATGGAAATTAAAATCACCTAACAGAGTTATCGAATTGTCAGTGCCTGAAGTTTCTAGGATGGTGAGTATTTCTGTCAAGAAGTCCGCCCGGGTTTCTGGTCTTCTATAAAGTAATATACCTTTAAAATTGTATGAGGGGGAGAGATAAATGTCAAATTGAAGTGCTTCACATGCCTTTGAAGGTATGGCTGTGGTGCGAATTTTAAAAAAGTCACGGGCAATTATTGCAACCTCACCACCTCTTTTGCCAATTCTATCTAGTCTGTGGCATTTGTATCCCTGTGGAACGGCTATTACGAGGTCTGGGTCAGAGGCTTTATCCAGCCATGTCTCTGTCAGGAACATTATGTCTATGTTCCTATCGGTGAGTACATCGGCTACCTCTTGCCTGTGTTTGGGTAATGAACGCACGTTAATCAGGGCTATCATAAAAATTTGGTTTGTTTGTTTCACGCTTTCGCTACCTGCTACCTGCTAGCTACCTGGGGTCTTGGACCCCATTCTCGAAAGCGTCCCCTCCGCCTTGAGGATTTATCAAAAGTTTTGGGGGCCCCCGACTCCTGTAGGCTTCTGGTGGGGAGCGGTTGCCATGATTGCTTGCGGAATGACCACGACGGAGCTACGAGATGGTGGTGCTCTCATGCTGAAGCCAGCTTCAGTCTGAAACATCCAGAAACAAGGTGGGGCTTTCATCGTTTGGGAAAAAAAAAAAGTTTTCATCCAATGAAAAGTGTTGTTTTTAGGTCATATGATCAAGCCTTCCATCATTAGGAAACCAAAAGTAAAATGAACCAATGAAAAGTTTTATAAACAAGTCACATGACCTGTTATGCGGCATAGGGTATAAAATGCGGAGAAAATACGTTGGCACGTGAGGCGGCGTCAGTAGCGGACCGATGTGCGAATAGGCCGAAGGCAATACAACGCGCCAAGATCCGGATGGCACCGAGGTGGTGTCCAGCAAGTTGCAGCACTGGTGTGGCCATCCTACAATGCTGAAAGTCGGCGCGGGGCGCCCCGTTGGCCTGTGAGTTTGCGTCAGTAGCGGACCGATGTGCGAATAGGCCGAAGGCAGCACAACGCGCCAAGATCCGGATGGCACCGAGGTGGTGTCTAGTAAGTTGCCGCACTGGTGTGGCCATCCTACAATGTTGAAAGTCGGCGTGGGGCGCCCCGTTGGCCTGTGAGATGGCGGCAGTAGCGGACCGATGTGCGAATGGGGCCAAAGGCAGCGCAACAATATTTTCGGAATAGAAGACACCACAAGGCGCTGAGATGCCAAGATCCGGATGGCACCGAGGTGGTGTCTAGCAAGTTGTGGCACTGGTGTGGCCATCCTACAATGGTAAAAGTCGGCGTGGGGCGCCCTGTTGGCCTGTGAAATGGTGTCAGTAGCGGACTGATGTGCGAATGGGGCCAAAGGCAGCGCAACAATATTTTCTGACTGACACCACAAGGCGCTGAGATGCCAAGATCCGGATGGCACCGAGGTGATGTCTAAGTTGCGGACCGATGTGCGAATGGGGTCAAAGGCAGCGCAACAATATTTTCTGTATGGAAGATACCACTAGGCGTTGAGATGCCAAGATCCGGATGGCACCGAGGTGATGTCTAGCAAGTTGCTGTACTGGTGTGGTCATCCTACAATGCTGAAAGTCGGCGTGGGGCGCCCCATTAGCCTGTGAGATGGCGTCAGTAGCGGACCGATGTGCGAATGGGGCCAAAGGCAGCGCAACAATATTTTCTGAAGAGAAGACACCAAAAGGCGCTGAGATTCCAAGATCCGGATGGCACCGAGGTGGTGTCTAGGAAGCTATGCAGTTGAGTTGTGTGCGCACTTGCGGCGAATAGGTCGAAGGCAGCATAACAATGTTTTCTGAATAGAAGACACCACAAGGCGTTGAGATTCGGTTACCACCGAGGTGATGTCTAGCAAGTTGCCGCACTGGTGTGGCCATCCTACAATACTGCTCCGAATAACGGCGTGGGGTGCCCGAAGGGGGGGGGGGGAGGCGGCGTGAACGGGCCTTCCTAGGTGGAGGCTCGTCTGCTGTAGTGGGGCACCCCTTTACCGTTTCCGTTGCCATTCAGCTGAGTTTCGGCTGCTCTTGATGCTACAGCAACAGGCGGCTGCAACAGGACTCTCAAAATGGCGGCCTGTTCTTTGGATTTGGGCCTGGTCCACTAAAATGGCCCTGGGACACCTTAGAACTCGGACGCTCGATTTTTTTTTCCTTTCCTGTACATGCAAAAAAAGGTAAATGCCCGGTACGTTACACGCTTCATCAGCCACGATGAACTCTCCAGAGGAACCGAAAAAAAATATAGTTATGGTAACTATACCATGCATCGTCATATGGAGAGGTGGCACCAATTAATTATAGTGCTGCATAAAAGAGAGATTTGGAGGAGAACCCTTGACCTGCTAGTACATTCATCAAAGAAGTGGCACTGACAGCATCAGAGGCAAGGGAAACGGTCCCAAATATTTAGAAGAACTTTGGAAAGATTAAAATGACATGTTTAGATTGTGGCAAATTAATTTCATGTGGACAGATGAGTGTTACTCTAATAAATACAGCATATGAACATCATCATAGTCGATGGTTGGTAGAGACATTTTGACTATATCCTGGACCTGCCCGTCCTCGCCCAAAATGGTGCCGGAATAAATGGGACTCGTAACTCCTTGTTGTGTACTGGTTGCAGAACCTTGAAATCACGAGATACGTATGCAGTTTTGAAGCACATGGCGGGCGGGGACGAGAATTGATTGAATATTTCGACATCCCTATTGATATTAAGTTCTGATGTGTTATTGATTACTGTACTATTGAAAGTTCGAATTAACGTCACCGATGGTACTTGCCCGCAAATGTATATCTAGATAATTTTATTGTAACTGGCCCTGTCGTATTTTAATTATAAAATGTACGTCCACCGATTCCGTAACTGTTAGACACCTTAGTTCTTGCAACCTAATGGCCCGCCCGTTACGTTCCTCTACAGTGTAAATGTCTACTCATCATATACGATTACAGTTTGCTCCGTGGCCGGCCCACGTGGTTATAGGCTCGTATTTGTATAATGAAATTTTCACAATAAAGGTTTTTAAAAGAAAACATGGTAGTAGTATATACATTGGTAAAGTTTTTAATAATAGTCACTGTTTTAGAATCAGTAAAAGGCAAGTGAAATAAAGCAGACCAATTACATGAAGGGTAAAAGGTATAATTCGAAGGAACGCAGTAAAGATAAATGGTCAAGGGCTGTTGTGTTTTCTACTCCTGCAACATAAAGTGATCGATAAGAATCTCATATTCAGGCGTATCGGCGACTAAGACAGCAGGTCGACCCTCTTTTGCTCAACGGCTCCGTCATGGGACGAAGAAACGCTCTTTTTCTCGAAAAAAGAATATATTTTACTTGCAGGACAGTTGTAAATTTTCCGGGAAAGTACATTAGCCTGGAACATTATAACATATATTTAAGAAAAAATAATGTTCGGAAGTAATAAAAAGCGTAATTTTTAGGTCATATGACCAAGCCTTTCATCATTAGAATAAGAAAAGTAAAATGAACCAATGAAAAGTTTTATTAACAAGTCACATGACTTGTTATGCTTACGTTACGCGCTGCGCGCCCCGGATGACTTCCGGATGCGCTAACGCGGCGCGTCATATGACGCATTACGCGACAACGCAGGTCCAGAATATAGTCAAAATGTCTCCACCAACCAGCGGTTGGAACACAACCCCTTTCAGCAGGCTAAATAGTTCTGTTAAATGACAACAGAAGGGACAGGCAACAAGAACCATCAGTCAAAGAGGGGAGGGCTAGTTCTTCTCTACCGGGTTACATTGGGGCGCTACCGGAACTGATCGAATTGGTAGTCTACAGTGTTTCTGGATATACAGACTGAAGCTGGGGTTAGCATGAGAGCAGCACCATTTCGTAGCTCCGTCGTGGCCATTCCGCAACCAATCATGGCAGCCGCTCTTTATCGTTATTTTGGGCGGGGTGGGTGGCGGAGCCAAGCTGTTTTGCAGCCATCATTGTGTGGAGTTCAGTTCATCTCACTAGTTTTGTATTTGTCATGAGGGGTTGTTCCTAATGTTTCTATTTTAGCGAGGTCAAAAAGAGATCCCATTAGTGGCCTACTGATTTTGCTCGATTCCTTTTCTTTTTTTTTTACACGATGTTTCGTTATCTGCGAAGACTAAACAGAGTATTGCGACTCTGTGTTTGTTTGTAAATAGAGAATGAACCAAAGAGAACCAATTCTAAAACAGTAAATACTTGGATAACAATCAATCAAATGGAGAGAGAAGCAGGCACGACGTATTACAACGGGGGCAAAGGCCTGCGTTAACTACCCTTCACTATGTGCAAAGAGTGAGTACTCCTAATAGAAATGAGGGGGGGGCACCATTCAAAGCAGATCAGTGTGCATAAACACGAAAATGTTTTCACTTACCACGTACTTGACATTCGACAGCTTATGATATTTGCTATTAAAAAACCATTGAAATTCACTGAAAAAACCATAGGTTATAGACCATATATAGTTAGGAATTAGCATTTACAAAACCTTGAAAATTCACTGAAAAAACCATAGGTTATAGACCATATATAGTTAGGAATTAGCATTTAAAAAACCTTATTTTACTCACACAAAACCATTGAAATTCCATATATAGTTAGTTGCACTAACTATATATCGCGCACCCGCAATCCACTGCTGATCATGTCACATATTACATCATTCATGACATGGTCAGTGACATCACTGATGACATCACTGATGACATCTCAAATGACATCACTGATGAGATCACTGATGACATCATCCAGTGACTGTGTGTTTCTGTAAAGTTTAAATATGTTTTACATATTGAAGAATGAGTAGATGTATAAGTGTCTGGACGAAGGATTTAGTAGGTGCATGACTGAATGTATGAGTGAGTGATTAAATGTGTCTCACTGAGTGCATGGGTTAGTGACTAAACTGTCTTAATTTGTGCATCATTATGTCTGTTGTTCTGTAAACTGCTGCATGTGTTGATCAGTAGCTATATGATTAACTATATGGGTTATTGATTGATTGTCCAAGTATTTGTATGGGAGACTGAGTGTGTGTGTGGCTGGCTGGGAGGTGTGTGACTCTGTGCAGATCAATGTGTACTTGTATCAATGATTGTATAAGAAAGTAAGTATGTGTTAGTATATGTTTGAAAATGTAAGTGCTCTATGTTTAACTGTATAGACAAGAAAATGGAAGTGTGATTGATTCTTTACAGGACTGACTAGGTGTGTGAGTAACTCCCTGGATGAGTGGCAGAGTCTGAGTGTCTGTATAGGTGTATGAGTGCATATGATAGTGTTGTAAAGATGAGTGATTGTATGTATGAATGATTGTATGGGTGAATGAGTGAATGTGTGTGTAGACGTAGGAATCAGTGAGTACGTATGTAGTAACTAGTATTGGTGTGTCAATGGTTTCAAAAATTATACTCTGTATTTAACACTGGGTGAAACAGAGGTTATATTAAAATGTGAGGAGATGCATTGTATTGTCACATGAATGATATCATCAGTGATGTGGTCATTGATGTCAAATGAGATGTCATCAGTGATCTCATCAGTGATGTCATTTGAGATGTCATCAGTGATGTCATCAGTGATGTCACTGACCATGTCATGAATTATGTAATATGTGACATGATCAGCAGTGGATTGCGGGTGCGCGATATATAGTTAGTGCAACTAACTATATATGGAATTTCAATGGTTTTGTGTGAGTAAAATAAGGTTTTTTAAATGCTAATTCCTAACTATATATGGTCTATAACCTATGGTTTTTTCAGTGAATTTTCAAGGTTTTGTAAATGCTAATTCCTAACTATATATGGTCTATAACCTATGGTTTTTTCAGTGAATATATATATATATACATATATAAACATATATATAAAATGCTTATCTATATAAATACAAATATAAATGCATGCATACATATATATATACATATATACATACGGATCCACGCACCCGACCACCAAACCAACGCCCGCCACCACCACCCTCTGCGACTGGACCCCAATCAGCACCGAAGACACCACCCGCACGATGAACTCCATCGACTCCGGATCACCAACCGACCCATGCCCACACCACGTCTTCAACAAAGCCGACGCCATCATCGCACCCCATCTCCGAGACATCATCAACTCCTCCTTCCACACCGCCACCTTCCCGGAGAGCTGGAAGCACGCCGAGCTGACCGCCCTCCTGAAGAAACCAACGGCGGACCCCACCGACCTCAAGAACTACCGTCCCATCTCGCTCCTTCCTTTTCCGGCCAAAGTCATCGAGAAGACCGTCAACAAACAGCTTGCCGCCTTCCTCGAGACGAACGGATCCCTCTGCCCCTCGCAGTCCGGGTTTCGGGCCAACCACAGCACCGAGACCGCCCTAATCGCAGCCACCGACGACATCAGAACCCTGATCGACAACGGGGAAACAGCGGCCCTCATCCTCCTGGACCTCTCTGCGGAGTTCGACACTGTCTGCCACCGCACCCTAGTGAAGCGCCTCAGCAACATCGGAATTCGAGAGAAAGCGCTGGAGTGGATCATCTCGTTCCTCGCCGGAAGAACCCAGAGAGTCCACCTCCCTCCGTTCAGATCCGAGGCCACCGAAGTCATCTGCGGCGTACCACAAGGATCTTCACTCAGTCCAACCCTCTTCAACGTCTACATGAGCCCCCTCGCAGCCATCGCACGCCAACACAAACTCAACATCATCTCCTACGCCGACGACACCCAGCTGATCCTCTCCCTCACCAACGGCCCGACGTCGTCGACTGGATGAGGATCAGCCACCTTAAACTGAACTCAGACAAGACGGAAGTCCTCATCCTGGGATCATCACCCTCCGCCTGGGACGACACCTGGTGGCCCCCGGCCCTGGGCACCGCCCCCAAACCAACGGACCACGCACGCAACCTGGGCTTCATCCTGGACTCCTCCCTGTCAATGACCAGACAAGTCTACGCCGTCTCATCTTCATGCTTCAACACCCTGCGCATGCTCCGCAAGATCTTCAGATGGATCCCCACTGAGACCAGGAAGACCGTCACCCAGGCACTCGTCACCAGCCGACTGCACTACGGGAACACCCTATACGCCGGAACCACAGCCAAACTTCAAAAAAGACTCCAACGCATCCAGAACGCCTCCGCACGACTCATCCTGGACATCCCCCGACACAGCCACATCACCGGACACCTGAGAGACCTGCACTGGCTCCCCGTCAGCAAGAGAATCACGTTCAGACTCCTCACCCACGCACACAAGGCTCTCCACAACCTGGGACCCAAGTACCTCAACGACCGCCTGACCTTCTACACGCCCGCCCGCCAGCTACGATCGACCAGCCACGCACTCGCCACCGTAGCACGCATCCGCAGAGGCACCGCCGGAGGAAGATCCTTCTCCTACCTTGCAGCCAAGACTTGGAACTCCCTCCCCACCCACCTTCGGCGAACCCAAGACCATCTCTCCTTCAGGAAGCAGCTCAAGACCTGGCTGTTCGAGCAGTAACATACCCCTCTCCACCAGCGCCTTGAGACCCTCCCGGGTGAGTAGCGTGCTTTATAAATGCTGTGATTGATTGATTGATTGATTGTTATGTACATGAAAGTTTGAAAAACACTAATACAAGCTAAAAAGCCACCTAATTACAAACAGAATTGCTTTAACTTAAACAAGGGCGAGACCTATTGCACTTTCAATGCTTGTTTACTTTGGTTCCATCAAGAAGGCATTCAGATGTGTCACACATTTGCCATACATTCTGAATGTTAGCATTCTGGTTGCTCATTAGATCACAGTAGTAAAGCTACTGCTCACCAGGGAAGTCTGCTGCTGGGATTCAAAGTACATGTTTTAGTCTGCATGGGAGAATTTGTTAATGAAATAGAAGAGGATTTGAGAAGTCAAAATGTGCCCTAATTTTTCTTTCTGCAGCACTAATCATAATTTCTATGGCAATATGAACCCCCTCATTTTGTTCCTTTGCAAATTAAATGTTTTAAGTGTGCCATACTTTTGTCATTAGTAAGACTGTTAGTGCTCTAGTTGTTCTTTAGAACACTCTGGACATTCTGTCATTGGGCTACCCTTGGGCTACATCTGGGGGATGTATGACGTTACAACGCATACTTTTACAACGCCTACCATTACAACGAATTTTTTACAACGCAAAAACTTTTACAACGCATACCATTACAACGCAGGATTTTACAACGCAAGTACCTTTACAACGCATACCATTACAACGTAAATATTGGTAAGTATATAATATTTTTTTTAATATAAATTATTTTAAATTATTAAAATATAATTAAATTGTATTTAATTTTATTTAATTAATTTAATTTAAATATAATTTTAATTTATTTTTACAAATTAACCCTGTACCCCAAAAACCCCAAACTGACCCTGAACCCTAAAAATATTTGTTTTAATTTAAATTAATTTAAATTATTAAAATATAATTAATTTATATTTAATTACATTTAATTAATTTAATTTAAATATAATTTTATTTTATTTTTACAAATTAACCCTGTACCCCAAAAACCCCAAACTGTCCCTGAACCCTAAAAATACCCCTTTACCCAAAAACCCAAAACTGTCCCTGAACCCTAAAAATACCCCTTTACCCAAAAACTGAAAACTGACCCTGAACCCTAAAAATACCCCTTTACCCAAAAACTGAAAACTGACCCTGAACCCTAAAAATACCCCTTTACTCAAATACTGAAAACTGACCCTGAACCCTAAAAATACCCCTTTACCCAAAAACTGAAAACTGACCCTGAACCCTAAAAATACCCCTTTACCCAAAAACTGAAAACTGACCCTGAACCCTAAAAATACCCCTTTACCCAAAAACTGAAAACTGACCCTGAACCCTAAAAATACCCCTTTACTCAAAAACTGAAAACTGACCCTGAACCCTAAAAATACCCCTTTACCCAAAAACTGAAAACTGACCCTGAACCCTAAAAATACCCCTTTACCCAAAAACTGAAAACTGACCCTGAACCCTAAAAATACCCCTTTACCCAAAAACTGAAAACTGACCCTGAACCCTAAAAATACCCCTTTACCCAAAAACTGAAAACTGACCCTGAACCCTAAAAATACCCCTTTACTCAAAAACTGAAAACTGACCCTGAACCCTAAAAATACCCCTTTACCCAAAAACTGAAAACTGACCCTGAACCCTAAAAATACCCCTTTACCCAAAAACTGAAAACTGACCCTGAACCCTAAAAATACCCCTTTACCCAAAAACTGAAAACTGACCCTGAACCCTAAAAATACCCCTTTACCCAAAAACCCAAACATATAATATTTTAAAAATAATTATATACTTACCAATACTTACGTTGTAATGGTATGCGTTGTAAAGGTACTTGCGTTGTAAAATCTTGCGTTGTAATGGTATGCGTTGTAAAAGTTTTTGCGTTGTAAAAAATTCGTTGTAATGGTAGTTCGTTGTAAAAGTTGCGTTGTAAAGGTTGTTTCCCACATCTGGGTGATATTTGTGCTAAATTTCAGCTCCTTTGTCTCTGGTGGCTATCTTGGGAGATTTATTTATTATGAAGTTTCCTAATTTCCTCATTTACTACAGTGTCCTCAGTAGGAAATACTTTCAGTTTTTTACGTTGATTCCATCAAGAAGGCATTCAGATGTGTCACACATTTGCCATAAATTCAGAATGTTAGCACTGTAGTTGCTTATTAGATCACTGTAGTAAAGCTACTGCTCACCAGGGAAGTCTGCTTCTGGTATTGAAAGTGCATGTTTCTGTCTGCAGGTCAGAATTTTTTAATGAAACAGAAGAGGATTTGAGAAGTCACTCAAAATGTGCCCTAATTTTTCTTTCTGCAGCACTAATCATACTTTCTATGGCAAAATGAACCCCCTCATTGTGTTCCTTTTTAAATGAAATGTTTTAAGAGTTACCACTTTATTCCAATCAAGACGGCTTTAGGTGTGCCATACGTTTGCCATAATAGGACTGCTAGCGCTCTAGTTGTTCTTTAGAATACTCTGGTAAGCTGCAGTAGAACACAAAGGAATCAACTGACAGTCTCTGCCCTTGTTGGATGTTCATGCTTTACTGGGAATGTCAGACTTCATTCTCACATGACTGAGAAAGATAATGTGAATTTACAGAAAATATGCTCTCAGTTTAGCTTATAGATCACCTTTCAAACTTCTGTGGGAAAAGCAAGATAAAATAGTTGTCTCTCAAACATGATTCATGATATCCCAGCAGAAGGCTTTTTCACATGGTAAATTCACCTTAGAAGACACCACAATTCCTAAAATGAGTATGGTACCATCAACAAATGATTTATAATGTAACTAAAGTCTTAAAACCTTCTATTAACTGCAATGCTTTTTAATGAGGTGCTATCAAGTATATTGGTCCCAAGATGGCTGCCAACACTTCTTGGATGAAGTGCTGACAGCCAATCAGATCTCAAGATGAGATGTGTGGTTAGGCTCAGACCAGATATATGTATTTTTGAGCTTTAGTATCTAAAAAACTATTGATTTACACCATTTAACAAAAAGGCACGACTCTGAACCAAGGTCTACCTTTCTGCCAAGTTTGGCTTAATTCCGTTCGGCAGTTCGGGCTGAAGCTGCGATTAAAGGTTCCTATAGAAAATTGCATGGGGAAAACATGTTTTGGAACCCCCCTTTTTTCTCGGCCCCCGCTTGACGAATCACTCCGCTACTTTCAGGATAGGAGCGGACCGGAGCGCGCCACTAGTTAACCGGCACCAAAGTTATTCCAAATAGAATGTTGCGGATTTCCTATGGAAAATAGGTCCTAACTATATCTATCTACTGGCGACCGCCAAGTAGATCAAGTGATCAAGGCCACTTTGTGACCGAAACACGTAAGGACTGTGAGGAGTGGTGAAGAATAAATGAAATAACATGCGTAATAAGTGGAGTTCGCGCCCTTCTTTTTGACCTTACTGAGAAGGAGATGGAGGGGTGCTTACAGTGCATTACAGCAAAAACCAGACGCGTTTCGGTAAAGACCTTTCTCCATGTTTACCGAAGCGCCAAACAGTCATGATATTTAAACACCCCTTTCCCGAACATGAACACAAAGAAGGGACTGTCACGAAATCACGGCGTCCCAAACAAACGTATATTTGTCAGCGCCATCCTAGAATGTCAAAATTATATATCGAAAGATGTCTATTAGAACATGAGGAATATAACGTTTTAAAATGTAAATACCCTAAAATTCCGGTCCTCTACTTTCTTCTGAAACTGCATAAAGACAAGATAAATCCCACAGGAAGGCCTATTATATCCTCGAGAGGGAGTTGTCTGGAATATACCTCCAGGTATGTAGACCATATGCATCCCTTGGTTCAAAACCTTCCATCATTCGTGAAGGATACGGGCGATATCCTACGACTGATAGAAGGGGTAAAATGGAATACTAATTGTGTATTGATGTGTCTTGATGCCAACAGTCTTTATACCAGTATCCCTCACGAACTTGGCATAAAAGCGTGCAGGCACTTTTTGAAGAACAGATCTGTGTTCTTTTTGTTTCATATCCAAATGCTAATAGATATGATGTATCCCTGTCTGACGAGGAACTTTTTCATTTTTAATGGCCAAGTTTATCGTCAGACTCTCGGAACAGCGATGGGCACCTGATTCGATTCTGTGGAAAAGCAGATTGTTTTTCCACATGGGGAGCAGAATGTTAGCTGCTCCCTGTGTGGAAAAGCAATGCCGGCTCCCGCAGGAGGCAGGGAGCCGGCAGGACGGTGGGGGGATTGGGGACCCCCCATGGTCCCCAACGGAGAGGGCCTGCCCCGGGGGATGGGGTCCCCGGGGTTCCAAGAGGCCCGGGAGGGGTCCACGCAGCCCCCCTCCCAAAAAGTAAAAAAGAAAAAATAATAATTTGAAAGGCTGGCCCGAGGGATAGGGCCCCTGGGCCATAAGTGGCCCAGGAGGGGGGCCTCGTGGCCAATAGTTTAAAAAAATAAAAAATAAAAAGGCCATGCCCTGGGGGATGGGGTCCCCGGGGTGATTAAGGCCTCGGGAGGGGGGTCACGTGGCCCCCTTTCGCATTTTTGTTAAATTAAAGTTAGGGGGCAGGCCCTGGGGCATGGGGTCCCTAGGGCCAAACATATAGATAATGAATAGGGGCTACACAGCCCGCCTTCTTAAAAAAATTAAATAGAAAAAATTAAATTAAAAAAAGACCGGCATTGCGCCGGAGGCCTCGCCCCCTCCTTTCATCACTCTGCAAACGCACCCCCTGGCGCGTTTGCAGAGGGGGACACATTCCCCTTGAATTCTGGGGGTCCCTGGGGGCCAACTAGCCCACCAGGAACCTCCAGGATGCACCAGGGGGCTGCGTTGCTGAGAGGTGTTCTGAGGCCACGCCCCTTTTTACACCTCTCTGCAACGCAGATCTGTGGCGCTTACTGGAGGTAGCTGGTGGGCTAGTTGCACCCCAGGGACCCTTAGTATTCAAGGTGAGTTTATCCCCCAACTTAAAATGCACCACGGGCGCGTTTGCACAATGGTGAAGGGAGGGGGTGGGGCCTGAGTGTGTGCAAACACCCGCTGTGGCGCAGTTTAAGTTGGGGAATGTATTCCTTGTCAATCCTGAGGGTCCCTGGGGGCCAACTAGTACTGTAACCAAAAAACTTTTACTCAACTGTTTACAGGAGATGTCCCAGGACAGAATCTAGGATCCAGTCCTGTGGTTAGAAAAGTAATCCATAAAGTAACTAATTGGATTTAACTAGAAATTCACATTGAGCTCAATGTTGCATTGTGTTTGAAATTGTGTTGCCCATTGCAACAACTGTAACTACTATACTTAAAAGACTATTGCCTATTTAACCTAAAGTAATTCATTCTGAGAAAGTATATTTTGTAATGTAATGTATAATGTAAATATAATGTAATTGAAAAATAAAATATCTAAAAATAAATAGTTTAGTACACCATTGAGCAAGATGGCCGCGGACGGGTTGTGCTGAATGGTCGCACCTGACCTCTCTCCCGTCAAACGCCGAGATGCTGTGTCTTTCATAAAATACTAAGGACCCCAGATGGCCCCGGAGTGGTGGTGGCATGCCCAACTAATAACTTATACCTCGGGGCACCCCGTCAGCGCGGTGCTTAAAAGTAGTTTACTAGCGGAATTCCTGTGGTTAAAGGAAAAGCTCAGGAACCTTATGAGCTCCTTCGGATCTAAGAGAGTACAACACCAGCAGCCATCCAAAATGCCCCCGCGCCCTGCTAAAGTCAACAAGGGGAAGGAAAAACCAAAGGAGCAAGCGGAGGCGGAAACAAATGCCCCAATCGAAGTGGCAGTGTTTGCAGGGGGGCCCGCGAAAAACCCAGGGGCAATAAGGAAAGCGGCGGCTCCACAGTTAAAGAAGAAGACTGAGCCACGAGTGAAATCTAGCACGATTACTGGTACTGAACAGATCAGCCCCGCGGAGACACGAACTAAGACATCGGGGAAACCTGACAGATCTGAAAAAAGTAGCCTCAGGGAATCCCCTCTCAGGCAACCTACCTTGTCGGAAGTTTTTACTGTACGATCCGCAGGACTAAGAGACCGGATTCCAAGTAAACTCGGCGATAGCAGCGAAAGCAGCGGTGGAGGTCTTCGTGATGGTGGAAGCGTCCTGGCAGTGGTGGAACAGGTGGAGCAGCCCAGAAACGCATCCAAAGGTGAGATGGGAAGCACAGACATGATGGGTGCGATCATGTCGCTGGAAGCGGAGCTGCTCGCTTCAAAAAGTCCCAAGGCTACATGGGGGAGCTTGGTTAGCCTTGTAAACAGAGAAACGCATACTGATGGAGGTTCTAGAGACCAGGAAGTATCAAAAATAGGCAATGTGGGCTCTGTTGAAGGGGAGCACTTTTATTCATTAACCCCTTCGACGCTCATGACGAGCTGGGCTCGTCATGAGGTAGCCTCCTCGCACGCTCATGACGGGCCCAACTCGTCATGTAAAGTGCGAATCCGCAAAATCCAGCGTACGGGCGGAAATCATGCCGCACGCATGCGGTTAAACGAAGACTCTGATTCACTGCAGCCTAGCGAGGAAATCTCAGAGGAGGAGGAAGATGCTGAGGAGGGTTCATTCTCTGGTTCTAGCTCTTCAGGCGCTGATACAGGCAAAGACACTACCCAGAAGAAAAGACTGCCAAAACTGAGTAGACAGTTGATGGGGGGAACGGGGAAGCGGCTACTCTGGGATTATTCAGCAACCTCCCAGACATATCAGGAAGAGGATTCGGCTGGGCCTTCAAAGCACAGTGATTCATTTGAGATTTTGTTTAATATGTTAAAACAAATGCAAGCTGAGGCTAGGTCAATGAGCCGGAAAGCAAGGCAGGATTCTAATAAAATACAACTGTTATTAAGGAAGACGAATAAGCTCTACGATGAACTTGTTGGCAGAGTCACGGAGGTGGAAGAGCGAACGGGCAAGCTTGAAGATGACCTTGGTAACTGGCAGACCTTTAAGTCGGCACAGGAAAAGATGTCAGAAGACCCCCAGTGGAAAATGGAGGATTTTGAAAATCGACAGAGACGTAACAATATTAGACTTTTCGGTGTAGCTGAGGGGTTGGAAGGGCAGGATACCAGGCGCTATGTGATTAATTTACTCAAGGGAGCGTTCCCGGAGTCCCAGTGGCAGTGGGATAGGGAGATCCAGAGGGCGCACAGGTTCCCCTTCACGCAGAGGAAAGTGCACGGTGCAGAAGGAGGGGGTCAGGCGTCCTTTCCTAGAGCTATTCTAGTTTATGTAGGGAACTTTTTGTTACGGCAAGAAATCATCGAAAAAGCTAGGCCTGACAGCAAGAGATCTTTTGAGGGCACCACCTTCTTTGCCAGGCCTGACTTCTGTCATGTGACGGTCGAGAGAAGGTGGAGGATGAGGCAGATGATTACACAATTTCAGGCTTTGGGATCAGAGGCCTATCTATTGTTTCCTGCCAAGCTGAAAGTAATTACGAAGGGGAGAGCCAGAATGTTTTTATCAGAGATTAAAGCACAGCAGTTCATGGAAGAGCTGAAAAAATAAGAAGGATAAAGAATAAAGAATAAAGAATAAAGTTGAATTGCTGGGTTGGTAGCGCAGTAGCAATACCAAGAGCCACGTTGGTCTTATAAGGAATAAAGGGGTTTTCTTTTTGAGGGTTTTGAGGGCTTTGAGGGCTTTGAGGGGGATACCAGCTGGAGGGTGATGGCGGGAGAGGGGTGCGACTGTCACAGCCCAAAAACGGTCACATATAGGTCATTTCCGACCTATTTGCCTGTAGTGGGGGGGTGGGGACTGCAGGCGGGGAAAGGGTAAGGGAGGGGGTAGGGGCTTTTAACACGGTTATAACTTTTGGTTTTCCAGGTTTGATAACGCACATTTTCATTGGGTGCGGGGTACAATACACGCAGTACAAACAGTGTATAAAGAATGCAGGATGTGGTTCTCACATTTTTGTTGTTGTAAGGTGGTCTATGAGCTGGGATTTATCTGACGTCTTTTAATGCCTTGTAAAATTGCCTCAATTAATCTATGAGGCCTCAATGATTCTAATAAGAGACTGAAAGTAGCAGGATTGTTGAGAACTCTTCAATTAGACCTGGTATGTCTCCAGGAGACTCACATTGAAGCAACACAAGTATATCTTTAGGAACAGTTGGGGTTTGCAGTATTAGCTGCTAGTAAACAAGGAACTAGGACCAGAGGGGTGGCAATCTTGGGGAGAAGTAGGGATGTAGTGGTTTGTAGGAAAAAGGAGGATCAGTGGGATAGGTGGGTCATAGTGGAAATATGTTTCAAAGGAGTAAGGTTTACCTTGGTCACAATATATGGCTCCACCGATGATGATCCTGAAGTCTGGCAGTTCATGGATACGGAACTTGCTCAGTGGCCAGAGCCCATTATATGTTGCGGGGACTTCAACATCCATGACCCAAAAAGTTCATTCACGAAATTGGGGGGGTGCTACACAGAAAGAAAGAAGAAGTCACACAGAGCCCTGGCTAGTATGGTTCAGCATAATTCTTTAGTTGACCCTTGGGTGAAGTTACATCCCTTCATAGATGGTAGCACTTTCTTTTCTGCCCCACATAAAATTTTGGTTAGATTGGATTATTTTGTAATTTCTAATTCTTTAGTTTCTGATGCACAGGTGGAAAAACACCTCAGGGTTATTTCAGACCATAGTCCTCTGGTGTTAACATTTAATATGCCTCTGGTTCAGAGTCGGAACACGCAGTGGACTTTTGAACGTATCCTGTTAAAGGATGTGGCTTACCAGAAGCATATGGAAGCTTGGATAACATTTTTCTGGGATATTAATAGAGGCTCAGCGTCTCAAGGAGCAGTTTGGGATTGTTTCAAAGCTGGGATAAGAGGGGAGACACTGAGCTATGTGTTGGCAAGACGGAAAAGGGAAAGAACTAAAATAAGTGAAATTCGGCAAAGACTAATTGTAGAAGAAGAAAATCTAGCTACAGATATAAGACAGAATGTCTCACTGGAGCCCTTTTGGCTTAAAATTATATCTCTTAAAGGGGATGCTATAAAAGGTATTACCAGGAAAGCAGCCGAGAACTATCTGGCTAAAAAGCAGGAGGCGTATGAGTTGAGTGAGAGAGTCGGTCATATTCTGGCAGTGCGAACTAGGCAGCGTACAGCCGCGACTGATATTAAGAAAATTCTGGATCCACAGGGAGATTCTGTTATAGATCCGTATTTGATAAGAGAAGTCTTCAGGAATTTCTATGCTGAGTTATATTCCTTGGGTGATGCAAGGGGCTTAGCAGAGATAGAAAGGTATCTTAGCGATATTTTTTCCCCCTCTTTGTCTTCAGAGGAAAGGGAGATATTAGATGCTCCATTGCATTTGGAGGAATTTACTGGGGCTTTGGGTAGTCTGCCCTCAGGGAAGGCAGCTGGGCCAGATCAAATCCCGGTCGAATTTTACAAAGTGTTTCAGAGTGTACTGCTGGCTGACATGTTTGATATTATGTTACACACACAACAGGGTGGTCCACCTCCAGAGTCTTGGGGCGGGGCGGATATTATAGTTATTGCAAAAAAGGGAAGCCTCCAACGCTACCCGGCTCATATTGACCCATCACTTTGATGACCTCAGATGTTAAAATGTACTCTAAAATGCTGGCAAAAAGGCTCGCAGGGAGTATTGTGCATCTGGTAAGCCCATCACAACACGGTTTTATACCTGGCAAGGGCACTACTCAGCATGTCAGAATGGTGGTCACTATGTTTGACGCCGAAGGGGCCCTTGGCGATCCTATCGCGGCACTTTTTTTAGACGCCGAAAAGGCCTTTGATAGGGTCGCCTGGGAATACCTTTGGGCAGTCTTGAGGTGGAGTGGCATAGGTAAAGATTTATAACAGCTATACAAGCCCTGTATAAATATCCAACCGCGAAGATCAGAGTGAATAGGGGGCACTCAGACGCAGTTCAAATTCAAAGGGGGACGAGGCAAGGGTGCCCGTCATCCCCGCTGTTTTTTGCATTGTACCTTGAGCCATTGATACGAAGATTAGCAAGAAATGAAGGGATTCCACCAATGATATTGAATGGCTGTATGGTTAAATCTTTAGCTTATGCCGACGATGTGGCCATACTGACCCCTGATCCAGACACAGCTATCATGGGGATTGAAGCGGAGGCTTATTTGTTTGGACAAGTATCGGGTTATAGCTTAAATAAGTCCAAGACTCAGATAGTTAGGAATGGGTACACCAGGAGTACCGATACCAGGGTGGTTAGCTCAGCAACATATCTGGGGATATTAATTTCCACGAACTTAGATACTCTGGTTGAGATTAACATGGCTCCATTGCTGGCTAAAGTTAAAAAAAGACCTAGAAAGAATGAATAACCTACATCTTTCTTTGGTAGGTTGCACTAATGTTGTGAAAATGGTGATCTTACCAAAGCTTCTTTATTTGTTCAGATCGATTCCCCTATTCTTTGAAGCCAAATGGTTCACTTTCAAGACTCTATGCATTTCACACAAAATAATGCATGGGAGAGGTCCGCCGATCCTGAGTTCCCTGGTCAAACCCCATCAGTCCAACAGGCAACTTAGATCTGATTCACTCTCCCTGGCCAGCGTCCCCAGAATACAAAGGGCCCGTTCTGGGGGGCGACTGTTCTCCTATAACGCTCCAAAGCTGTGGAATTCCCTCCCAATTTCCATCCGAAGAGAACACAACCTACTGGCCTTCCGTAGGCAACTAAAAACATGGCTCTTCCCATAGTACCCCTCCCCCCCAGAAACCTAGGTCTACTGACAGCGCTGGGACGCCTCAGGGTAGCTACGCGCTCTACAAATCCTTATCCAAATCCAAATCCAAATCCAAATCCAACACGCTTGAAGGTATTGTAAATAGGTTTATATGGGCTCAGGGAAGAACTCGAAGGGCCTATAGATTTATGTCTCTACCAAGAGAAAGAGGAGGCTGGGGTGCTCCAGATTTTAGATTGTACTATCTTGCGGCAGCTCTCCAATATATGCAGAGATTGATTGGAGGGGGCGGTATCCTACAGAAAATAACAACTATGCCCACTGAAGTATATGCAGTAGTGCTAGGGCACGAGGCAGAAAATTGTTTCTTATACCATACTGCGTTAGGATATTTTAGAAGCAACCGTTTAAGACTCTTAGTGCGGCCCTTAAAATTTGGAATGCCTTTTTGAAAAAGACGGGCCTGGGTAGATATAACAGATACACTAAACTATATAACAATAAATCCTTTCCATCAGATATATTTTCTGATTCAGTAATGGCTGCCTGGGAGGATAAAGGAATTACGCAGATTGGTGATCTAAGGAACCCTGAGGGAGGAGTACAGTTTGGAGACCTCGTAAGGAGATACAACGTACATAGAAGGGATTTTTTTAAGTATTTACAGGTCAGGAACTTTCTGAGTAATAAACAGGGGAGCCCGGCAGGGTACAATTGCAATGATCTTATGGAGAGTATAACTACTGGCGGGGAGTCTACAATTAGGTCAGCATATGCGTTTTTAGTAAGAGGCAAATCGGATGATATGGATAAACATAGGAGTAAGTAGGCAGAGAAATTAGGGGTAGAACCCAAAGCTTTTCAGGAGTCATTGGACTTGGGTCGCACTATCCTGTGTTCAGCTCCCCTGCAATCCCAGCACTATAAAACCTTATATACACTCTACCATACGCCAGCTAGGATCGCTAAATGGGGGGGTATTGAGGGGACGACTTGTCCTAGATGTAATTCCCCTGAAGCAGACATTGTCCACATGTTCGCTACCTGTCCACAATTATACACTTTAATTAAAGATATAGAGGGCTTTTTGGATAGGTCATTAGGGATACAGATACTTTTAACTCCCAGTTGGATTCTGCTGGGAATTGGACCAGATGGAAGCAATATTACACAGAATGAATTTATCTTTATGGTAATGGCAGTCTATAGATTAACTTTAGCCAGGGCCTGGCTTGATAAGATCCCCCCGCTTACGCAAATTTGGTTGGCGAATCTAATAGCTGCATATAATTTGGAGAAGCCCATATATGCTAGGAAGGGCAGGGTAGGGAGACTTCGGGGTATAAGAATATGGGAGCCTTTAGCTCAATGGAGGGATGGGATAGGATAATACGAGAGTCTGATTGTGATTTTGTTTTTTGTTTAATTTTGATTTTGGTTTAATATTGTGGGGTGTCAGAAAAATCAAATTACAGCATAGAGGTAATAATTCAGGACCTGTTTAAAGATGGAAAATGCATGTACTGTATGGTTATAAAGATGTTTGTGGATCAAACAAACTATTGAATGTATAAATGTGCGTGATGAAAAGTATAATAAAAACAGATTAAAAAATTTTTTTTTTGTAAAAATGAAGTAAATAGTATCAAAAAAATATATAACAATTAATACATTTAAAAATTGTCATTTACAAAACCTTTGAAATTCACTGAAAAAAACATAGGTTTCAGATATGTTATAGTTAGGAATTAGCATTTAAAAAATCTTCGAAATTCACAGAAAAAACCAAAGGTTTCAGATGTGTTATAGTTAGGAATTAGCATTTCAAAAACCTTAGAAAGTCACTGGAAAAGCCATCTCATTTGAGATGTCATCAGTGATCTCACTGACCATGTCATGAATGATGTAATATGTGACATCATCATCAGTGGATTGCGGGCACGCGAGTTATAGTTAGAAGAACTAACTATAACACCCCTGAAACCTATGGTTTTTTCAGTGAATATATATATATATATATATATATATATATTAACACCTCCTTCACACTCAAAAAGAGTCCTGTCACTCAAGGGAGGGTGGGGCCAAGAACGTTAGTTTTATTGAACTGCTGTTTTATAACCAGAGACGCGTTTCAACAAAAAAATGCCTTTATCAATCTGGATTTTACAAGCGTGCAGGTAAGTTTTAAAATGTTCATTTCATTTTTGTAAAAATGAGCACAGCACTCCATGAATACTTTAAGTAAGCTGGCATCCTGATAAACTTTCAATTTCCAGCCTGCTACGGGCTTATTGCAGCACACACAGGCTCTCAGTTCTTTGGATCTTTAAAACAGAGCTGGGCACTTTAGTTCTTGCCCGCATTTAGGTTGCCTCTCACCCTCGACTCCACTGTTGATATACAGTGCCCTGCTCCAAAGTCCTCCGCACAAAATGCTCATACCCAGGGATCAGGCTTCGGTATGAGGAGCCTGCTCATCTCACGGCTAGGCCCTCCAGCCTTTCCATATAGGTACGCCGCAGTGTAAGGTACGGGGGCTGAGAGGTTGCTTGCTCCGCCTTCCACTCTTTTCACGGTCTGCTTCTCAGCACCTGAACGCAGGTGGTGCACTTGGTGGCGCTACCGCTGAAGCGCCAAATATATAACAACACCTCCTTTACACTCAAAAAGAGTCCTGTCACTCAAGGGGGGGTGGAGCCAAGAATGTTAGTTTTTTTAACTGCTGTTTTATAACCAGAGACGCGTTTCAACAAAAAAATGCCTTTATTAATCTGGATTTTACGAGCGTGCAGGCAAGTTTTAAAATTTTATATATATATTTCATTTAGATTTATGAAGAAAACCACTTATTTTATGTGCATAAGACCAACATTGGTACTTAGCACACATTGATACTCATTTCTTTGTTTTGAGTGCATTTATTAATATTATTATTAGAAATACTTCAGTCATGATATAGGCATTATCCTTGATAGGCCACATAACAACAATGAATATGAACATTAATGTTTTTCTCCGTTATATATACATATACATTTGTAAATATAATTTCTTCTAGTAGTAGGATGAGGGAGAAGGTTAGACTCTCCATGTGTACTTCTCTCTGATCTGATCTGACAGGGGTGCGTAGTAGGATGTGAGGAAAGGACGCCTGACGAGTAACCATAGTACAGTTTATGGAAGGACTGGACTCTCCAATGCGACCTCTCTCTCAGATAACGGGTGTGTGTACTAGTTTGTGGGGAGTGACAGGTCTCTCCTGTCAGACATTGCTCAGATAAGGGGTGTGCGTAGTGCAGTGAGAACATTGACTGGCCTCACCTTTTTTACCTGTTTTTTAGATGATGGGTATACATAGTACAGTGTGTGGATGGACTGGCCTCTCCTTTCAAACATCTCTCTCAGATGACGGGAGTGCATAGTAGGGTGTGTGTATGGACTGGCCTATCCTTTCAGACCTCTGTCTCACATGACAGGAGTGCGAGAAACACCATCTCCGGTTATATTCCTTCCTACAGTACCAAATGTGCATACTACAGTGTATTCAAAGAACACCTACTCCTTTCTGCTTTTCATGATTCAGCAAGAGTCTCCAAGATTGCAACACTTTTGGATAATAAGAATTAACTATTTTCTCATCACAGTACTTATCTCTTACACACTCCATCTAAAAAACAAAGACCACAGTATGCATTCCTACTAACAGTGTATATTGAGAACTCATCTACTACTGTTTACTATTCACAATCCTATTAGAGTGCTGTAAGATTGTAAAAATTAATTAAAACACTACATTTATTATATTCACAGTAGTTATCCCTTAGACAACTCCACTCTAAATCTAGGGGGACAGCATACCTTTCCTCTGCCCCTTATACAGCCTTTATACTTCCTTTCCAAAACAATTCCAGTTTTTCACAGTAAACAGTAATGGTGTCCATTTCATTTCTAAGATTACGATAGCCAACCAATCAGAGTGCTTGCTCTCACTGGACTCACTTGTGCATCGCACTCTAGCAAAAGTGTGAAGGCTCACATGAAAAACAGGCCTCTCGACCAATCACAGGGCTCAATTTTTTATTTTGAGCTCTCGCTGGTGACTGGTAGACCTCTCACAAGTTCAAATGTCAAAAGATATGATAGCCACTCTATAGTTATAGTTAGGATTTCCAGAAATTGGAATTACACAGGTTTATGATGGATAATAACTTTGCCCTGTTTGATGATTCTCCATGATAGTTTGCAGACCTATTCCTTTTTCTATATTGGCAAATGATACAAAGTTTTAGGGTGATTTGTTAAGGGGTGCAAAGAAAAAAGGGGTGTCCCAAACCTAATTTTTCCACCAAAGCATTTTCACTAGACCAGTAGTTCTTAACCTGTGGTCCAGAGATCCCTGGGGGAGTGCGAAGCCTGCTTAGAAATTAAATAATATTAACAGATTAATAAAGTGTAAAGAAATAAAGAAGTAAAATGTAAAAGTGACATTTTCAAAACGTTATGTAAATGTCAAGAAGTTTGAAATAGGAGGCTAATTATTAAGTTATAGTATAATTGCACAATGTAAAAATTAAGTGAGTATCCTCAAATTGATTTGGGTGAGCAGTGCAAGTGTATCAATCAGAATATAATATGGACAATGAATGGCTTTAATTGAATTTAGAAAAGTTCAACCTTTCCATTAGAATTAAAATGTAGATTTTTTTAGATTTGTTTTTTAAATAAATAAAATATTTCATTTGTGCATTTATTTGATGAATGCTTGTTTCTGTATGTTTGTGTGTATTGTTTAGTGGTTGAAATAATTGAAAATGATTAGGTCAGTGTTTTCAGTAATTACTCAGTGGGGTGTCCTTCAATTCCAATCTTGAATTATTGGGGGTGGACTGGTGCCCTGGCTCCAATAATCATTATGTGGGGGCTAACAGAAGTCTAAGGGTAAAGAAACACTGCCATAGACTTAACAGGGCTGTAGCAGCAAAACGGCTGAACGGATTTCATTAAATTTGGCAGGAATGTGAACTATGGTCTGGAAGAGATCCTTTTTGCTATTTCATGAAAATCCATTCAGTAGTTTTGTAGTTATAAAGGCACAGAAACTTTGTGATATCTCAGACCATGGTATACCACTGTAATTTTGCTGTATACAGTGGGACTTGCCGAAGAAAAGACAGTGCCTGATTGGCTAATGGCTGCCTTTACAAAAGTCGTTTTCTCTAGATCTCATTTTTGTTGAATTCTGGATTAGGAAATTCAATGTAGGTAAGTAGTAGAGTTTATAGTTGTTCCCACCAATTACCACTTTATTAAAGTGGTAAAAGGTAAGGGAAATAATTTTTCTATATATTTTTAAGAAAAGTTACAGAATACCACAGTATTACCTAGGATGTACTTAAATTATTTTTAAACATATATGAAAAAAATTCAAAACTACTACTAAATTGTAATGAAGGGAAAATATAGTGTAGTTCAGTGTTCTTTACATTTTTACATGATATTTTTTTAAAATATTTTACAGTTTCTGTTTTGACTGCCCCATTAAAATGCAGCCAGCTGAAACCGGTCAGACACCAGCACGTAATCCCTATGGACGGCGTTTCTGCCGTATGGATTATGATGTCGGTTTCCGACAGGCTTTCCATGTCGGCTTCCGCCAAGGAAAGTCTGTCGGAAAGTGACATTGGGGGCCCCTAACAGGGCCCTTGTCGCCCGGGGGACCAAGGGAGCACCCCTGTTAATCCCTGCACCATGTGGCAGGCACCCTGATGTGCCTGCCATGCAGTGAAGAGATAAACAGATTCTCCCATCTCTCAATGAGAACTTGAGCTACGGGTGGTGTCCGGCCGCAGCACAATGTCCCTTAGGGAAATGGGAGTATGGGACCACACCATGTGCAGTCGCATTGTAATAAGGTATGGGGAACCGCCGACCCATGGTCGGGCGATTTGCATACCTATATGGTGACGGGTTGATGCATGGTAATAAGGCTCTAAAGACCAGATGTACGACCATTGATGTTTGTAACTCGCAAACATCAATGTGCAACAGTGTTAGAGACACTGTTTTCAATTCCCAATAGGGTCCCAAATTGCATGCCTCATGCATATTAATGAGGCTGTCGCCATTTGGGACCCCATTTGGAATGGCTGGAGCTCCCAGGGATGGTGGCCTGCGGGGTCAGCAGACCACCGTGTCTTGGACTGCTTTGTTAATAAAGCAGTTTTTTTTAAAATGCAGCCTGTTTTCCTTAAAGGAAATGAAACGTTTTTTCTTCTTCATTTTTTTAAGGCAGGTAGTGGTCCCTGTGACCACTGCCTGCTCTTAAAAAATGTTTGCAAACCCATTCACAAAGGGGAAGGGGTCCCCTGGGGAGCCCTTTCCATTTGCAAATGGTTTACCACCTTCTTGAAGAGGGTGGTAAGCTGCAAGTGTTTTGCTACCACAAATGGGCCTGATTTATATATTGGCGGAGAGGGAACTCCACTGTGATGATCCCTGCCTACCAATATGGTAGTATGCCTGCCGCATTTACATGCAAATGGACATTAGGGTTTTTCAAGGAGGTGACTACTCTCTTTGCTATGAATAATCCCCTCCAACGGCCCTAGTTGGTAAGGGCAGTTGGAGAAATGGCTACATGTCCGCCTACCCAAATTAGATGGGGTTTACTGTCCTTTATCTCCATGTAAAACTTGGCAATAAGGAACAGGAACCCGATTATAATGCTCCCACAGACCATGGAAAAAGATGCCCATGGCGAGTGGAACATTACTTTTTTTCTTTTAAAAAATAAATTCTTTTTTCTTGATCTTCGTTTTGGAAAGAATAAAGAATACTGTTTACTGCAGTGCTGCATCCTTCCGACGCAGCACTGCAGCAGAAATCCATTGACAGGAACAGCTGTGAAAGCGAATTCCTTTATAAATGACGGGCTGCTATGTGGTTACTTATAAATCTGACAAGCGGAGTATTCACAGCCTGGTGGATGTAAAGTCATCCACCAGGCCAATAGAGAATACTTCATCCGCCAGGTTATAAATCAGGCCCTTTGTGCGGTGTAAACTATATTTCACACTTTCAATTTTGAAAGAGGGAAATACAGTTTGGACCACACACAGTCTGTGTTCCGGGTTTTAAGGGGAAATATAGTGCAGTATACTTTACTTAAATAAATCAAAAATTTGCAAATTAAAAACAAGAATTAAATAAACTATATTTTCTATTAGAACAAAGAATACAACCGTATGGTAGTACCATGGTACTCTGCAAACCTTTTGCAAAATATATACAGTAATAAAACACATTTTACTTGCCTTTACACTCTTATATAAACTGACTCATCCCTTCCTATACACTTATAAAACAGTAGGATGCTAAATTTACACCTAAAAGCCAGAACACAGCAAAGGGTGATCTAAACAAAATGGCTGCCTTTTATCTTTGTATGGGTAGTCATTAGCCAATCATATATTGTTTTGTCATCTGCATTTACTGTAGTATACTGCAAAATTACCATGGTATATGGCGGCCCAGTTTATCAATACGTGTTTGGGCCTGATTCACAACAGTAAACTTACTTTTGTGTAATTTTATGATTTTTTCTATTCACAATGGCATTTTATTAGTAGTATCTTTGCGGATTGTGGAGTCTCCACACATAAATATATGAGACTATCCTATCTTTTTATGTTTGGAAACTCTGCAATCATAAAGATACTACTTTGTGAATATCAAACAATCGCAAATTACACAAAAATTAAGTTTACCTTTGTGAATTTGGTCCTAAAACTTTAGAACATCGGAAACAATGTTGTACTACAACCACAAAGGACCCTTTACACCCGATAATCTATATTTGTGATACACTTCCTCTAAATCTGCTCAGCCATTTCGATGTAGCTCTGTTTAAACAATACTCTATGACACAGCATGCCACTTCACTCCATTGTACAAACACCAATACACTCTGTGACACGTCACTCCACTAACAACACTCCACTCCACTCTATCACAGTGAACTCCACTATATGACACTCCACCCAATCCAGTCCACCACACCACACACCACTCCACTATACAACATGCCACTACACTCTATGCCACACCAGTCATTTCAGCAGTGATGTCACTGACCATGTCATGAATGATGTAATATGTGACATCATCAACAGTGCATTGCGGGGGGGTGAGTTATAGTTAGCTGAACTAACTATAAAGGCCAAATTTCTCTGGTTTTGTATGAGTGAAATGTCCAACTAACTATAACGTCCCTGAAACCTGTGTTTTTTTCAGTGTATTTCTAAGGTTTTTTTAAATGCTAATTTCTAACTATAACGTCCCTGAAACCTGTTTTTTCAGTGAATTTCGATGTTTTTTAAATGCTAATTTCTAACTATAACATCTCTAAAACCTGTGTTTTTTCCAGTGAATTTCAATGTTTTTTAAATGCTAATTTCTAACCATGCCTACAGAGGTGGGACATGTGCAGAAAGACGCAGAAAGGTGCAGAAAGATGCAAGAGATGTGCACAAAGAACCAACAGAGGAGCAGAAAGAGGCCTTGTTGCAAAGTCATCCTGTGCTCCCAAATTCTGCTGAAAAAGTGGACATCTATAAATAACCTATCACGAGAAGAGAAAACAGCACTGGAAAATCTGGGGCAGGACAAGTCTGTAATTATAAAACCCTCGGACAATTGGGGGAATGTGGTTGTACAAACTAGGGAACAGTATTGCAAAGAAGCTATACCTCAACTGTCGGATGAGAAAAGCTACCAAAAAACTACAAGTGAAAAGTATAATCAAAGCATCCAAGCTTATGACAAATTAATTTGCAAATGGTACAATAAATGTATGTTGGGTCAAGAAGAACATTTATTTTTGCGTAGCTCCAATCTGGTGATTCCCACCTTTGTTCAAAAAGGGGGTTGCCACGTGCACACCAGTTTCCTTTGTTAAAGATTTAATTTCATCCAGCTTAATGTGTTATGTTTAATCCTTACAGCGTGCAGCCTCGGTAACGTGGCCTGCCGAGTGCCTCGCATATATACATATATCGAAGAAGCTGGAGCAACATTCCACTCCATCCGGACGCACAGCTTGTGTTCCAAAAGTATTCACCATAGTACTCCGTAATTTAATCCAAATTTGTGAAATTTATTCAGTAGATCCCAAACTACATAAAGACAATTTGCATCCACCTGGTAGGCCTATTGTTTTATCATTGCAAGGACTTACCGAACATGTCTCGATGTTTATTGATCATTTTTTGTCCTCGTTTGTGGTTCAATTAGATTCCTATGTGAAGGATACCAAAGATTTTTTAAACAAAATCAAGTGTGTAAAATGGGATCCTACGTATTTGTTGATGGTATGAGACATCACAAGTCTTTACACGTGCATAGAACATGGAGCTGGGGTGGAGGCTATCAAATTCTATTTGAATAAAAGACAGTTGAGGTATGCATAACACAACCTTATGTTAGTAGAATTTTGGGAATTTTGCCTGACATACAACATCTTTCTGTTTGAGGACCAACATTACAGACAGCTGTCCGGTACGGCAATGGTCACCTGCTTTGCCCCCAGCTATGCGAACTTGTTCGTAGGCTGGTGGGAGGAGCGGGTGCCCAGTACCTACCAGGGCGAAAACACCAGTGGTAAGGTAATAGAATGGTATCGATATATCGATGACCTGTTCATTGTGTGGCAGGGTACAGAGGACACGGCTCTGAAGTATATCGACCTTCTGAACACTAACAGTGTCAATTTACACTTCTCAGGTACAGTTAGTCCGGAGGCAGTGGACTACCTCGACCTGAGGGTGTTCATTGTAGGGGGCAATATTGAAACAGCACTTTACCATAAATCCACTGCAGGAAATTCCATATTATTTGCCACCAGTAGCCATCCCCAGAAACTAGTTCATAGTATACCCTATAGCGAACTCCTCAGGTTAAAGAGGAATAACACACGAGAGGAGGATTTTGAGGCGGCTGCTTCAGAATGTTTAGCCAGGTTTATAGTAAGGGGATATAATCCCGCAATTTTGAATGCAACACTGTGTAAAGTGAGAACAATGTCAAGAAAGACACTGTTGATTGAGAAAACATAATCCAAAAATGATAAGGGAAAATATTGATTGGTTACACCATATTCTATGGAAGCCAATCATTTGAAACAAAGGCTAAAAAAGAATTGGCACATTTTGAAAACCAACAAAGAATGAAATTTTAAGAGGGTCAAAGGGAATATATTTAGCGACCTGTCATCACACTTCCCTATATTATAATCACAACATACAAAACAGAGATGACCGGTCCTAAATGTGTGTTGCTGTACTAGTAACTGAGAAACCAAAGGACACATACAAAAAGTGAATGAGTTATAAATGGCTGAGATTTTCCCATCAGCCCACCCTTCTGGCGGAATCTCATCATTTGGGATTTGTTAATCCAACCAACCAGCCGCCCAAACCATCAGGTAATGGTGCGGTAATGGATGTGGAATATAAACTCTAGCCAGAGTGTTGCTCAGAAGATAAAGCTAAAGGTGTATGGTGCAGTGCTAAAGTGAAGTGAAAATAAAATTAACGACTTAGACAAAAATTATGTTTAATAGGGATTGTCTAAGTGTCAAAGTTAAAACCACGCCAGGTAGCCTAAACAAATAACTACACTGTGGCGCTGTGCAGGACGGTCACCATGTTTCAGCCAACTGGAAATCTATCCGGCTTTCGTCAGGACCTTGATGACAATAAGCTACTGCAACAAAAACAGTGAAAAATGTGCTAAGATAGTGTTAGGAATACTTATATCTACCAGAAACTTGGAGCCCCAATGTACTCTGGAAGAAGTAAGATTTGTCTTTATCCCCACATTGCGTGGGAGAAGACCTCACCTCACCCGAGAGGATGACTGAGAGAGGTACCGACGGACAGAGCGGGGCCTCATATTCCCGAGCGGTTGCCGGGTGAGGTGAGGTCTTCTCCCACGCAATGCGCGGATAAAGACAAATCTTACTTCTAGTGACCTGAAATGCCCCAATATTAGTATTATTAATGATAATCTGTGCCCTAGAGTTCATATAAAGTTGTTTTAGAAGAGAGATAAAAACAATCGGGAAATTAAAACTGTGCAAAATAGCAAAAAGGCAGTCCCATGACACCAGGTCGAAGGCTTTCTCCGCATCTAAAAGCCAGATTTGAGCCTTCACCTTATTAGTCTTAAAATAATCTAGTGCCTCCAACAAAAAATTTGTATTCGAATGGAGATGCCTGCCTGCTATAAAACCACACTGATCGTGGGCTACCAAAGACCCCACTATTTTGTTCAATCGGTTCGCTAAAAGTTTCGTAAAAATGTTATAGTCTGTATTTAAAAGACTTATGGGTCTGTACGAATTTATATTTTCCTTATCCTTGCCTTTTTTTAAAATGCTAACCACCACTGCTGAATGAAAAGAGTCCGGTGGAGGTCCTCCTTGAAGAAAGTAGTTAACTAAAAGCAGAAGTTCTTTACGCAGGGTGCCCCCAATTTTTTTTAAAAATTCAATAGGAAGACCATCATCACCGTTAGCCTTGCCATTTGGGATAGAATCAATAACCTCATCTAATTCTAACATTGAGAAGTCCTCGATGAGGAGTTTCTTGCCCTCATCATCTAATTTAGGTATTGTGAGTGACTCTAAAAATTACCCAATGGTTTCGGATGTAGCCCCTTCAGTTGCTTGATAGACTCCCTCGTAATGTTTCAAAAACAGCTCACCAATGGAGGTAGTGGTCTTAGCATGTAATTTAGTGACGGGGTCAGTTAGTTGGTCTATCCTATTTCGGGCCTGCTTTTCTTTGGCTTGCCAGGCCAAGAGTTTCCCTGTGTATTCGCTCTCCTCATATATCTTTTGGGCATAGAGGTTACTATTAGTCTCGCCTAGATCGTAATAAAAATCCTTCATCCTACGCTTTGCCTCAGAGAGCTGTTGGCCAGAGAGCGCTGATCTAACCCTATAGTGGGTTGCCTGCGTAAATTCAGTTTGTAGTTTAATTTTCTCCACCCTTCTTGCCTTCTGCTTTGGTATTTCTTTAGACATAATTAACCCCCGCAGAGTGGCCTTAAATGCGTCCCAGATTGTATTTAATGTGGCTGTTCCTCTATTCTGTACAAAGAACTGCTCGATCTCTTCTTCAATATCTGTACACCATTGGTGGTCCAGGAGGTTCAGTTTGTTAAAAAACCACCTTCTTAAAGGCCTTACATCATGTTACCCCAATTTTACCTCCATACAAAGTGCTGCATGGTCCGAGAAAGCATTTGGTAGATGAACATTATTATGTAACTCTAAACCATGAGATGTTAAAAAAAATCCAACCTTGATGCAGAGTTATACTTTGCTGAATAACATGAATATTCTCGTTTGAGAGTATTAGATAATCGCCAGCAATCAATAATGTCAAGGTCTAGTTTGCAGCTTTGGATGGCTATAGCAACTTGGGGTTTGTTCTGGTGCCGATCTTTTTTGGAGGAGTCCACTAAAGTATTTTGTAAAAAATTAAAATCTCCTCCCCCATATTATTGGCCCAGGAAGACCTATTATAGCATGTTTCAACTGTAAGATTGGCAGAGGGTCATCTAGAATTGGTGCGTAAATTGTGGCAAAGATTATATTTGCGTGTTTTAATTTACCATGTGCAACTGCCCATCTACCTCTGGGGTCTATAAGCGTCCCTTCCAGGGAGAAGCCTACATGTCTTCCTATTAGTATACATACTCCTCTCTGCACCAGCCCAGCTGTTGAAGATATCTTGTGGCCAACCCAGCCCTTAAGGATTTTATCTGACTCAGCCTGATCTCTATAATGGGTTTCTTGTATATAGATAACATGTGGGTTAAGATTTTTTAGCCAGCAATCAATAGCATTTTTTTGCGAACGTTGTTCAAGCCATTGCATTAAAAGAGATAAACTTCAGCATACTATTTGTTCTTCGATATATTTAAAGCATATAAAAGAAGAATAGATAATAAATAAATATATTAAGGAGAGATTTAAACCTCACCCTGTGCAAATGAGCAATGAGCAGCGCACATATATGATAGCAGCAAATAGTCATAAAAGAACAGCAGCATATTATTTGTTCTGAACCTCTCCCTGTGCAAATAAGCAAATAAGCAGCACAGATGTATGATAGGAGCAACACCATCTTGTTCTAAGCCTCTCCTTGTGCAAATAAGCAAATAAGCAGCGCAATTGTACGATAGCTGCAAAACATATTGTTCTAAACCTCTCCTTGTGCAAATAAGCAAATAAGCAGCACAATTATACTATAGCAGCAAGACAGGTGAAAAAAAACCAGCAACATATTGATTGTTCTTCAATATAATGAAATGCATAGAAGAAAAGCAAGCAGATAATTATGGATTATACTCGAGAGAGTTATAGCCTTTTGCAAATGAGCAGTATTAATCATGTGCAAACACAGCATATAAAGTGCAAAAATACTTTTAAAATGTGAAAACCATACATGGAGAAAAAACAAAGAATTTAAAGTGTCAAGTGCAGTATACCAGATTTGAATCGTCCTTTTGCGCAAAAATGCCTTTAAAATGTAGAGACCCATATATAGAAAAGCAAAAAGCTGAAGTGCCAAGTACAAAATACAGGGTTTAAAACGCCCTTTTGTGAAAATGCGCAGATCTTATAATCCAAGGCAACCTCTCAAATAGAGAATCGCAAGAAAAAAACATTTTTAGGCATATAGCAAACTCCTGCTGTACGGGTATACTTAACATTGTCCATACCATAGCTTTGTCAGTATTAAAACAGATAATTTCTTAATATATGAACTCTCTTTTCTCCCCCTGCGACACCCCCTTTCAGCCCCCTCCCCTCTCCCCCCTAGAGTGGACGGTAACCCCCCGTGTCCCATGTCCGTCCTTCTCTGATATTTCTTCTTTTTGGATGCCATTTCATTGCATCCTTGTGTGCTTCCTGTCTCCACCATAGGCCCACCCTAGAAAGTAGTTGGAAAAATCAGCATCGGATTATGCACCAAGACCTTCAAGGAAAGACTGAGCTTCATGTAAGATCGTAAAAATAAAAAATGTCCCTTTGGCTAGCACTTTAAGGTTTGATTGCTGTACTATCATGGCTTGAGCCCCCTTGCTCTTGAAAGAGTCAATCAGTTTAACAAAGTCCCTGCGTCTATGGGCAGATGCCGCCGACATATCTGAAAAGATCCGAAAGTTGTTAACCCCCTCCACTTTAAATGTTTTCTTAGAGAATGCAGTGTTTAAAATTTTCTCTTTTACCCTGAAGTCCGAAAAATTGAGCAAGATTGTCCTAGGATATTTCAAGTTATTGGGTTTATACGCCGGGACTCTGTGCGCCCTTGTGATCGTTAGGTCCCCTTGGAGCTCAGGTATGGCTTTTTTCAAGAGGAACTCTGACCATTTAACCACATCCTTATCTTCCAATCCCTCGGGAATGCCCACTAGCCGTAGGTTGGACCGCCTGTTATAATTTTCAAGGTCCTGCATTTTTTCCGCTAATTGAGTTTTCTCTTTGTTAGCCACGAGAAGGTTTTTCTGCATTGTCGTTAAAGAGTCTTCTAAGGTCGAGATCCGGGCTTCGGCATCCACAACTCTCATAGGAAGATTTCCTAGACACTCCTCCATTTTCTTGAGTCTATTATGTAGCTGCGATATTTCATGGGCTTGAGAGTTTTTGAAATCCCTTAGTTCCCGGAGAATGGTGGCAAGCATGTCCCCCACGGGATTCCCTTTTGAGGAGTTGGATGGTGTAAACAGACCATCCTCTTGGGAATCATGTGGACATAAATCTTGACTTGGGTCCTCCACGACTCGCATCACTGTTCGGAAATCGATGTTTGCAGATAGTCCTTTAAGTGTGGACTGGACCGCCTTTTCAGTTTTAGTAGGGCTATGATGGGGTTGGGGATGTGTTCTTAAGCATGTGATAGGCTGTGGCTGAGGCTGAGGTGGAATCTGGGGCATAGCGGTGCAAGGGACTGGGGAAGCCCCAGTTAACGCTGTCGATGTTGCTTCTTCTGAGCCCACCTCTACCACTGCCAGTGCCACTGCTAATGGCATTGGCATCCCAGGCATTACTGGATTACTTATATTTTCTCTTCCGTTAGAAGCTTCTTGCTCTGCTATGCCAATCGCTCCCCCCTGGTTGATCTCCCCCCGCGAAGGAGTGCTTGTGAATTGTCCCTGTTGGAGCAGTGGTCTGGAGAAAAGAGGATACTACTTGGGGGTCGATTGGTTCTCAGCCCTCTTGGCTGAAGGTGCATTATCCCCCTTATCCACCTTGTCCTTGTCCTTCCCAACCTCCTCACTCTTTTCACCAACAACCAACAGACTCAGTTCAGCCGAAAGTTCCGACAATAACTCTGCGTCTTCTTCCTCCTCGCCCTCCGTCTGATCCTCCTCATCGTCTTCGTCAACTTGTTTACTTAGAACACTATATTTATTTTGTCTGTATGTCTCAGCTGCTTCCATCGCTTTGTGCTTTAGGGCATTTTTTTGTTGCGTTTTCCTTCTACCCTTTTTCTCCTCTCTTAACTACTGGGGGGGGGGGGTTTGGTCGCTGTTGGCGATTTTAAGAGCTCCCTTGCTAGCTCTGGTTTGGCCTGTTTGCCCTTTACTCTTGCCGCCATGACTGGGTATAAATCCTTTAGAAAGATTGAGCTAAAAAAAAAAAAAAAAGGCCAAACAAGTCAGATTGCTGATTATTGCAGAAAGGTTTTTTTTCACCCCCTTTAATGTCCAATTATGATGTAGGGGACGTCAGGTGAGGTGAAGAGGGGAAGAAATATAGCTTGGAATGGCACAACGAGCTCACGCTCACCTCAGCTTCCCCTCAGCTCCGCCTCTGCTCCGCGCCTCCTGACCTCCACACTTGCCCAGGTCCTGGTCTCGATTGCCCTCAGGACTTCAAACTCCGCATGGGGGGCCAGAGATGATCTTCAACGGAGCGCCGGCGTCATATATCAAGAGCGTGGCTCAGAGGAGTGGCAGCATGTCGCGTCGTCAGATGTGCACGGAGGGGAAAACAGCGTCTCGTGCTCCGCAAGAGGAACAGAGCTGAGCAGGGCCGAGCCGAGTTAGGGCAAAGATCGCAGCAAGTTCAGGAGAACTCCGGCGTCGGCGGCGTCAAACATTGCAGCCGTAGCCGCGACCGTGGGCGGTGCTTAGGGGAACCGGAAGCACAACGGCGACGTGCGTGGGTTCACGTCAGCCGCTCCATCCGCCTCTTCCTAACACATCTGAGAGTTAGAGGCTAGATCTATTTGTGGCAAGATGGTGAAAAGTCCCCTAGATAAAATACCACAGAGAGGGAACACCCTAAGAGAAATTATGGGTTTCTATCCCTACAGTAGGTGTAAAGTCTGTGCAAATATAAGAGGGTGTTAACGTACACCATACCGGACACAGGGAGGACAAAGAAAATATCTAAATTCATAACATGTAGTACACTCTATGTAGTGTATTTCCTAGTATGCCCATGCGGGCTAAGTTATATAGGCAGCACGGTTCATCAGCTGAAAATAAGAATATTGGAGCATTTAAGGGCAATTGATTGATAAAATCGATCAGGCATATCCGGTGGCGCGACATTTCGCAGAGAAACATCAGAGCAATCGAAATCAACTACAGTGTTTTAGTTTAGACCATGTTTCCCCAAATGCCCGAGGAGGGGATAGAATAAGAAAGTTACGTAGACTTGAATCACGTTATATAATAGATCTTACAAAATCGCCAGGGGGATTGAACAGTGGGGAAGATTTGGCACTACACATAGGAACATGAAGTCAGACTATAATTATGCAAAATGTAATTGTTATCATGAATCTTAGATGGGATTTTTTCTTCAAAAGTTATGTTTGAATCTGATTATGAACGTAATGTTTTCCTGTAAATTGTTGAAAGTTAAAATAAATTAATTGATGGATTATTTCAAGATGAACTAGTGCCTCATGAATTTTGAATTAGAGTACGGAGTTTCGTATTTTGAATTTTGGAAATGAGATTTGTATGTTGATTTGCAAATGAAGGAAAAAAGAAATAAGAAGGAAGAAAACAAGTTTGACTTAAGGTTTACAATAATTAGCAGGGAAAGGACATATCCGATCCACGGCGAGATTACTCATTTGTCTCAGGGCAATTGTCGAGCCAATACACGGCAGATGACATGTGTTCATTGTCACACAATTAATAATGTTACGAAGTAAGGATCAATTATGATGAATGGATTGGTGTAACGACAAATGTGTACTTCGGAAAGTGTAATCGTACATGGGTAGAATTGTTGTATGGGGCTCAATTCTACTGTAAATAAGCAAAGTGCATTTTCAATTCAAATGTATTTGACACTTTAAAATGGTGCCGCTATTAGAATGAGCACGACAGTCCTTTCTCTGTTTCAGTCAAGGAGAAATGCTTAAAAATATGTAGTTTCTCCAATGTTATTGACATAGAAAAAGGCATTTTTGCCGAAACACATCCGGGTCTGTTGCTGGTCAATTTGTAATAAAAGCCTTCTGTTGGAATACCCTCAAGAGTGCCAAAATCTCTTTTTTGAAGCAAAGGAGTTGGAGCAAAAAATATATATATATATTCACAATTTCACTTTGCACACATTATCGGGGTTTTTTAGACATCCAGCACTCACCATGAGTTTTCAGGAGTCCTTTGAAAGCATTTCCCCCATTTTTGCCCTGATGGTGCAGTGTGGGAGTTGCAGTCTCCCGATGGAGGCAGCAGTGACGTTTCATGTGAATATGACTCAGCTGGGCTCCCGCGATTCGGAGCAGTATTACCGCCTACAAAACGGACTGATGCAAAGCACTGGTGCAACAAGGCATATGATTAAGGCAGTTAGCCGAAACGTGTCATGCCGTCAGTGTTGATTAAACCCTTCTTTCCTGGAATCCTCACTGTGTCCCTCGGTTTCTTTGTTGTGGAGGAGCCGTACGGTGAATATATATATATATATATATATATGTATATATATATTACCTACTGGCGGTCGCCAGTAGGTATATATAGTTAGGATTTTTTCTCTATGGGATTTTTGAAAATTCTATGTCTAATAACTTTGGCGTTTGTGGACGGAATTGGCTGAAATTTTCAGGAAAATGGCACATTTTGTTTCTGAGCAGCCCCTGAAAATTGGGGGGGGTTCGTCCAGGGGGGGTCGATAAAAAAGGGGGGTCCCAAAACGTGTTTTTAACATTGAGTTTTCCATAGGGCGGTTGGCCTCACTTTTAGCCCGAACGGCTGAATGGATTTGCACGAAACTTGGCAAAATTGTAGGGACTGGTAGCCCGATGTGCCTTTTGTAGGTCTCAATATATGTGCTCTAGTGGATTTTGAGAAATTAACGTTTAAAAAAAGATATATATCTGTAACAGCGGACCGGGCAGCGCTCCGGTTCGCGTACTTTTCGCGCAACGGAGCTTTGTGAAGCGAAGCTGATTGGTTCTCCGGCGTCTGTAAACATTCCAAACAGTCCGTAGCGGCCGCCATCTTGTCTCTCGGTAGGATCGAGAGACAAGAGGAGGCCAAAGCGAAGGGGCAAATGACCATAAGGGGGCATAGTAGATTCTCGCTGACCCCCTAGGTTTGATGTGGAGGTTTTAAAAGGGCCCAGCGGGGCAAAAAAAAAAATAATAATAATAATCGAACGGCTGAATGGATTTGCACGAAACTTGGCAAAATTGTAGGGACTGGTAGCCCGATGTGCCTTTGCTAGGTCTCAATATATGTGCTCCAGTGGATTTTGAGAAATTAACGTTCAAAAAAAGATATATAACTGTAACAGCGCTCCGCTTCGCGTACTTTTCGCGTTACGGAGGTTTGCGAAGCTGATTGGTTCTTCGGCGTCTGTAAACATTCCAAACAGTCCGTAGCGGCCGCCATCTTGTCTCTCGGTAGGATCGAGAGACAAGAGGAGGCCAAAGCGAAGGGGCAAATGACCATAAGGGGGCATAGTAGATCGTCCCTGACCCCCTAGGTTTGATGTGGAGGCTTTAAAAGGGTCTCGCAGGGCAAAAAAAAAATATACAGTTTTTTTAGTTTTTTTGCGTGGAGTGCGCCCGGTTCGCGAACCGGGAAGCGTTCTGGGGAGCGTACTTTCTTGAAAATTAGTGAAAAAAGTTAGAGTAAAATAATAATTGTGAGTGATCAGATGTAGGGTAGCTCTGAGAAGAGCTTTTGGGTTTATGGTACATTTAGGTACTTATAAGTAGGTACCAATGCACAGTCTTAAATTCAGAGTGAACATTCTGTTGCCCTCATCTGAGAAGTGAACTCCATCTCCTCTGTAGATATCTTGCATGTAGTAACGCAAGTTATTGTTGTACAGGGAGCCCATTCCATGGTCTCTCATGTAAGCTGAAACAGATTTGTTTACATGCTTCCTCGATTTCTCAATTTGTGGACAAAATTGGGTACTTATAAGTAGGTACCAATGCACAGTCTTAAATTCAGAGTGAAAATTCTGTTGCCCTCATCTGAGAAGTGAACTCCATCTCCTCTGTAGATATCTTGCATGTAGTAACGCAAGTTATTGTTGTACAGGGAGCCCATTCCATGGTCTCTCATGTAAGCTGAAACAGATTTGTTTACATGCTTCCTCGATTTCTCAATTTGTGGACAAAATTGGTTCGACCACCTCCATTTCTGTCTTTGGCATATATTTGAATATACCAAGGCAGTTTGAGGAAAAAGTGCCATCAATTGGTCAAAGGTGTCCTTTAAAAGCATTTCCAGACCTACCCCAGTCCAAGTGCCCAAGTCATTTCCTCCACAGTGCACAATTAATAGGTCAGGTTTTGGCAAATGCATAAAGGTTTTCACCAATGGTATCAATTGGTGACATTTTAATCCTCTGTGGCCAAACCACTTAATTTCCACATCTTGTAAATTGAGGTTAGGTAAATTCCTGTTTTCAGCGTACCTCTGAGCCCAATAGATGTAACTATGTCCAACAATCCAGACAGAAAACATGGCGAGAGAAGGTTCTCCTGCAGTCAGATGAAGTGTGGCAATGAAATGGCAGTTGAAAAAATGAGAGTGTAAAATGAAAAAAACTGAGGAGTTTCTGTGTTAATGAAGCAGTAAGAGTGATTGGTGGATTTTGATTGCTGAAAACAGAAAGTTAGGGTGCATGGATGAGTTCGTTGAAAGATGTATTTTGAGTGGCGAAGAAAAAATCATTAAATGAAAGATTGCACTGGATATGCAGGTGCACTGAGAGTTCAGAGTTCAATTGCAACTTTGTTGTGTGAACTTGGAAACACCAGAGGTCTTGCAAGAGGTGGTTGCTATGCAGAAAAAGCAGAGAGGGGGCAGAGGGGGGAAGGGTTTTGCTTTGAAAAAAAGTGAGGGAAGAGTTTTGATTGGGTGACATGAGAGATATGTGTGAGGAATTACAGCATTTCTGTGCTTTTGATAGCTGCAGACTCTGGAGTGCATACCTTTTGCTCTGCTGAAGACAAATTGGTGTGTTTCTGAGACTGTTTTGAAACTCAAAGTATTTGCTAAGGTGAGAAAAGATTTCTTTAATTTAGATAGAAAATAGTGTGCTTTAAGGAGAAAATTATGAAGAAAGTTGTGTTTTTCAAATGTTGCTTTGTCTCAAGTGTTTTACAAATAGATTTTGTTTCTTTGAGAAATTGTAATTGGAGAAAATGTGAAGTATTAGTACTGACAGGGTTTTTATGTGCATAGGAGCTGTGGAGTGTTTTCAAATTATGACTTGTAAATCGTTTTTGAGAAAAAGCAATGGTTTTAATATTGATGAGAAGGACATAATGGTGTCTGCTTCTTTATAAGGTAATTGAGAGTCTCTGATGTTATTTTTCCCATTTCAATGTAAGAAGTTTGTCTGTGGAGCAAATTGCTTGTAAATATGCTCCCACCTGTGCATGGCAAATTTAGATTTTGAATGTTTGCGTTACATAGGCATGTTAAAGGTGACTGAAACATGCTGCAAAGGCAATCAAAAAACGCTTTTATGTGTCTTAAGGACATTTTAAGTCATTTCCCCATGTGCAGTGTTTTCAATTTATGAGTTGAAAATCGTTTTTGAGGTAAAGGAATGTTTTCAAAATTTATGTGCGCCATATGCCCCCAAATTTCTTTTTCAGGGGTGCAGCAGGGTGTTCTTGAGACACTCCTGCACCCTCGGAAAAATTCGTAATTTGCGATGAGGTAATTGCTAATTGCAAATTGCACCTTCATTCCTATGGGCCTCCTGCTGCATGGAAATGAATGGGTAATTTGTAATTAGCAAATAGCTCATCGCAAACTAGGAATGGTAAAGAATCGCTATTTATTCCTTAAAGTTCGCTATTTAGGAAATGCAAAAAACTTTGATGATACATATGGCGGTTCATCTCTAACAAGATAAGAAGCATAGGGATAGATTTATGATGACTGGCGCATCACCAGGGATGTGTTAGTCATTCTGTGCCGCTGTTCCGTCACCTATGGTGTGCTGCATTTACAATACGGCGCATCATGGGGCAAAAACAGCACAGATGCGGTACGTATCTGTGCCGTAAAGGTGGCGCATTGCTGGAGTTGTATCGCAAGTGTGATGAAGCTCCAGCAAGGCTCAGGGGTGCCCCTGTCGCAGGGTTTCTGTTCTCACACAGAACTGTGGACAGAGGATTGGAACCTCGGCGAATTAGGGTGCCCCAAAACTCACCTTAGTAATCAAAAACCCCTTAGCAAGCTAGGTACAGTGTCACATTGGATATAACAAACTCTCAATGTTTAGACAATCCAGAATATGAACTTATAGTACCTCAGGATACGTGGAACTCATGAACAGTCGGTCGTTATATATTTCTTAGAAACCAGAACATGGAGTTAAGAAGAACACATGTGTATTTGAAATGTTTATTTACTGATGCCGTCTTCTCAGGCGTAGTATCTTAGATAATACAAGTACACATATTATCAGTAGCAAAATTACCAGCATAGTTACTAGTACATAAAAAGCGAATGGTGACAGTATGTTAACATGCTGTAAATGAATAAGAGTTAGCAACACTTATAAGCAGCCGCGGGCCGTGGAGGGAGTTACGGTGGGGCAGGGAGGCGGGGAGGGGGAGGGGCAGGGTGGAGAGGGCTCCACCCTGCCCCTCCCCCTCCCCGCCTCCCTGCCCCACCGTAACTCCCTCCACGGCCCGCGGCTGCTTATATCTCACCCTCCCTAATACACATATTATATTATTTGCTAAGAAGGTCTCTTTGTGTTGGTTTAGGGCGTGCCCATACTTTAGTGTCTTAGATTTGAAGGAATCACATCAGCATACACCAGCTCTCTCTTCATGTGAACCGCATCAAGTGTTGTGTATGTGTGTTCGGCAAAGCAATATAAAACCCGCCTCATGCCCAGAATTGGCAGAAGCTGCACTTATGTTATGAGTATGAAGTCGTGGAGATCAGACCTCATAACAATTCTGTATCGTGTTGTTCTTGAAACTTCAGCACTCGCTGTACAGATATAGTTTAACAAGTAAAGCAGATAGTAGAGCAATAACATATTATTCTCATGTAAATCACGATGAACTATTAGGTTGAAAGCTAAAGCAACAACTAAGTGTCGTGTGCAGAAGTTGCAAAAAAGGAAAAATGGCGTTTAAACCGGTAATGAGTCCATGCTAACTTAACACGGTGTAAAGATATATAGGATCTACATGACACCTCCCCATGATCCGGAAACGAACTGAATAAGATAATAGAAGTGCCATCTCATGAGAGCAGATTGCAACTTTATATGTGGACGGTCCGCAAGGTAAAACATTAAAAACTAGGAAAATTTAATGCTAAAGAAAAATAAAACAGCCAACTACTTTATCGAGGCTTAAGCCAATAGGCAAGCTAAATAATAAAAACTTGACAAATAAGTGAATGAATTGTCAATGAAATGCTAGTACTCAGCATATCAAACATGAAAAAGGTCTATGACATAACTGTGTATGCAAAATAAGCTGCAACAGCCTCTAATAGGAAGTCACCGTCTTCATCCGAAAAGAGTTCAGCCATCCAATTTAAAAGCTACTATAAACATTTATTTTATAAATTTATAATAAATAAAAAGTAAATATGTAAACCGTTTAATTTAAAAATAAAGACACCTTCAAAAACAGGTTATGTGTAGTGTCTTCAATAAAATATTAAAATATGGTCATAAAATTAGATCAGATTCATATATAAAACAGGACAGGTAAAATGAATATAAATTCCATTTCTTTTCTGCTATTTCTGTATTCTAAATTTGCCATGTACAAAAAATTCTTCTATGTAAAAATGTTAAGTAGTGTGTTAAGTTTTTGATGACTGTTATTAATTTACTGTTGGGTAATAGTGGTTAATAACATTTTTTATTATATTTTACGACAGATTCAACTGCAGATTATTTCAAGATTTTAGGATGCCAAGCAAAGAAAGAGTGAGAAAGGCTGCAAAACGTCAAAGACAGCAGGTGAATGAAAAAAAGCAGCAGTCCTCTAACAAAAAGATTTGTCAAGTCACCAAGAAAGCACCGGGTAAGAGTACAAAAACATTCATAAGAAATATCTGTAGTAAAAAAAATATTACTACAGAAAATGTTTCAGTCCAGAAAAGGAGAAGCAATTCAAACGGTAAGGAAAGGCCAATGAGAAATGTTACTGCTAGAGTAAGAGATAACTCTATGCATGAAAGTAGAAGGAAACAACAGTTTAGGGACATTCGTAAACGAATGTTCCGCAACAGGATAATTGGCAATTTGTTAAAAAATATTAAGAAAGGTCAACAGAAAGTGGTTTTTTATAAGAGAAAAAAAATAGTTGAGAAAGTTATTGATCAGGCATTTGAAATTAAACGTAAGTTATTTATTTTGACAATCAATAGAATTAGGAAGCTAAACAAGGCAATTTATGATTTCAAAAGAAATAGTAGATGGAAGAGAATAGTTAATCGTAGTAATTTTTGTGAAGTTTTTTCTGGAGAATGGGTGCATAGTTCAAGCTCTGAGGCATTTTTTAATGAGGAGAGTTATTTCCAGGATAATGATTTGGTGCATGCAGTTGACACCAGTGGTCGAGGTTATGAAGTGAAAGATGGTTGTCCAGTTGAAAAAGAAAAACTTGTGACAACAGAGATAGAAGAGGTGTTAGGTAATGAGGTTTTAGGGAGACGTCCTAAGGGTCCTGTGTACACCTGGAAGTGTAGTAGTATTTGCAGTGTACGACAGGATTCCATCAATTTGCTTTGTGATTTTATACGGTCATTTAATAAGAAAAGTTTGAAGCAGAAAATGAAGTTGTTGCAAGAATTAGATCCTTGCAGAGTGAGAGAAGTGATAGGTTTGCATGGTCATTCACTGGCTTGTCTTTCCAGGAGAGTATGCCAGAGTGTTTTTCATCATTTCAGGATGCTAGCAGTGCATCATAATAAAGTGAGGAAATTAGTTAGAATGTTGTATTATGCTAAGAGTCCAGCAATTATGCTTAAACAATTATGCGCTGCTCTTTTGCATGGTTCTGAAATAGATGTGAAGAATATATGTGAAGAAATTGAGTTTTGTTAATTTGGAAGTAAAGAGGAGAATGTTGAAATTGACCAAGAAGAAGAGAGTAATGTGGAAGATAGTGTACAGGTTTCCAGTACAGATAATTTCCAGAGGGAAATTGCGACGTTTGAGGTGAAATCAAGTGAGAGGCCAAATTTCACTTGTGTGTGTTGTCGACGCACTTATTATAAGAATCAGACTAAGTTAGTGGATTTATATGCAAAAAGTGAAAGGGAAAATAATAGTGAATGGAAGGATTTTACAACATACTTGATGGTAGAAAATTGTTTTGATTTGGGATTGGATCAACGTGTGTGTACTTATTGTTGTAACAAATTAAATCAAAACCAGATGCCTGCTAGAGCAGTTCATAATAATCTGGAATTGGTTGAGATTCCTTCTGAATTGAAGGATTTAAATACTTATGAATCTATTTTGATTCAAAGTATCCATCCCTTTCAGGCTATTGTAAGAATGGAGCCAAAGACAGGGAAATTGCCTCCATCAGATTTACAGAGAGGATTAAAGGGAAGAGTTGTTTATTTGCCTCTAGATTTGAAGAAAAACATTAACACAATTGGAGTAGAAAAAGTGGAAGAGGAACCTCTTGTTATCTTAGTTAATGGGGTTCCGACAAAGAATAAGAAAATATGGCAAGATTTAGTAGATGTTAGGAAAGTCAAAAGGGCAACATTGTATTTGAAAAAATATAATAAATACTATAAAAATGTATATGTTGCAGAAGAGGAAGTAAGTGAGGAAGAGGATAGCGATTTGTGTGCTGGTCAAATTGAGAAAGTAGAACCCTGTACTAGTGAAGAAATATATGAACATTATAGTGTTCATCCTTTGCATTCCAAGGAAGTCATGGGGAATGCTATTGAGTTGTTTCAAATGAAACAAGCGAAAGGGAGTCCCATTAGTGTTTGGGAGGAAAGTTTGGAAGCTCGGTGTTTCCCACAGCTTTTTCCAACAGGTCAGGGAGGAAGATATGATGAGCGACCTCATCAAATTCCTGCTTCTGAATACCGGACTTTGCGATTGTATGCAGGAGATCCTAGGTTTCGACAATGCATTCCTTATTTGTTTCATCTCCTGTTTGAAAGCGATCTGTCTGGACTGTCATATGCAGTGAACCACATCTTGAAAAGTGGTATACACATGCAAAACATCTCGGCAAGTGACTTTATGGATAAAGTCAATGTCCAAGACAGTATTTTGGATTCTCACCTGATTAATCTCATGGCGTGTCAGCGTGGTACTAATGAGTACTGGTACCGTCGTCATGGTGATTTAAAATGTATGCTGAGGAACTTAGGAACTCCCACATGGTTCCTCACTTTGAGCTGTGCTGAGTATGGCTGGGAAGACTTACTTGAATTTTTACGAGAGGCAAATGCTAACGTAGAAAACATCGAATTCAAGACACCCGGAGAACTGTGCTCTTTGGATCCAGTCAATGTATGTAGGTACTTCAATCATAGATTTGAAGGTATGATGTCTTTCATCATGAATAAGAAGAATCCACCTCTTGGAGAGGTGTTGGATTTCTTCTGGAGGAAGGAGTACCAAGCAAGAGGTGCTCCTCATATACATATGTTGCTGTGGATCAAGGATGCACCTAAATTTGGAACGGATGCAGAAGACTCAGTGATGAGTTTCATAGAACAGTATTCTACGTGTGCTGTTCCAAACGCAAAGGAGAAAAAAAGCCTAAGAGAAAAAGTTCTACGTTTCCAAAGCCATCGATGTGGAAAGTACTGTCGTCGTAAATTCCGGAACAAAGACAAGTTCTACACCAAATGTCGTTTCGGCTTTCCACGACCGGTGATTTCTAAAGGAAGAGTGAACAGTTTGATGTCTTCGCTGCGACATAATGTGATGAAGAAATCACCTAAAAACACATACAATTTGAAGAGGAACGAAGAGTCTAAGTACATCAACGACTACAACCCGGTGATTTTGTCCATGTGGAATGCTAACATGGATATACAGTTTGTGGCTGATAACTGTATGGCTGTGGCTCGGTATGTGACATCTTACATCACCAAAAAAGAGAAGACAGAATTGAAGGATATGTGGGAGGACATTTCCCATGAAAAGAGCCTCAGCAAGAAGTTGTACAGTTTCAGTCTGAAGATGTTGTCGCATCGAGAAATCGGAGCTTACGAATGTTCTGACCGGTTGTCTTCAGCAAGTCTCTATGCCAAGTCCAGGAGTATCGTTTGGGCGAGTGTTGGTCTTGCTGCAACGCGTAATCGAGTTCTGAAACCTGTGCGGGAAATTGAGTATTTGGCGGAAAAGGAGCCAAATAGTACCGACATTTTGAAGAGCAACATGTTGGATACATATTATCCAAATCGAAGCAGTCACCTCGAGAATGTTTGTCTGTATGAGGTTCTGCAAAATTACATATTCAAGAGGAACATCAAAGAAGATACTGAGAAAGGAGTGTATGCTGTAATAGGAAGTGAGGGATGTCTGGTCAAGCAAAGAAAATGCCACTTGATAAACCATCGAAAATTGAGTGGCGAATCTCCTGAAAAAAAGGAGTTTTTCTATTTAGCACTTTTGCAACTTTTTAAGCCTTGGCGTGCAGAAGAGGAACTGCTTGGAGATTTCCTTTGTTATGAAGACTCATTCAATGCTGCCAAGGAGACCATAGAATGTCCTGCTTTTCCCAAATATGTAGAAATGTTGAATGTGGAAATTGAGCAGGAAGCAACGATTGCAGCCGAGATTGCCAGAGACAGTTCTCAGGACAGTCAGAGTTCTGCTTCATTGAGTCAGGATCCACTAGGAGGACCTCTTATCGAAAATGAAGCTGCCACTGCTATGAATGAAGTGGAAAGAGCCATGGCACATGCTCAGGAGGATGCGGTTAACTTAGAAGAGTTGGAAAGACAACTCAACGTTGAGCAGAGGAAAATATATGACGAGATTACCATGCAAATTGATCATGGATTAAGTCATGACAAGAAAGAGTGCTCATGTACGTCGTTGAAGCCTGTCCGACTGTACGTGAGTGGAGAAGCGGGAACTGGAAAAAGTTTCCTTATTAAAGCAATTTCATGTTATTTGCAGGAAAGGACAGAGTCATCGCTGTCTTGTGTTGTCACCGCTCCAACTGGACTGGCAGCACATAACATTAAAGGGATTACTTTACATCGTTTACTGATGCTGCCAGTGGAGCATGACAACAAATTAGAATATCACAAGCTATCTGGAAATGCTTGTTTTGAAGTTTCAAGAGTCTTGAGGAAAATGAAACTTCTTATCATTGACGAAGTAAGCATGGTTTCCAATGTCATGCTTGCCTTTGTGCATTTGAGAATGCAAGAAGTTCTCAAAACAGAGTATGATGTGTTATTTGGTGGCAAACACATCATTGTTTTCGGAGATCTTCTGCAGCTGACACCAGTGAAAGGGCAACCTGTGTTCAAAATGCTCACGCATGAAGATACCAGGAAGTGCTTAGGGAGCATTGGCAACGTCAATATATGGTTAAACTTCAATTATGCTGAACTGCATGAAAATATGCGTCAGGCAAAGGATGAAGTTTACAAGACTATTCTACAAGATGTTAGAATTGGAAAAGTGACCGAGCATGGGAAAGAAGCTTTACATGCACGATTACTGACAAATTTATATCCAGACGAAGATGTTGTGCCTGAGAATATTTTTCAGAGAGTTACTGAGAAAAAATCTTCAATATGTTTGATGCCAACTCTTGCAGAATGTGCCAAATTCAATAACAAAATGTTGCATTTAGAAAAGCAAGAGATTGTGAAACTGGAAGCTATTGACAGTGTAGAGCATATGGGATCAACAATTACTTTGTCTGAGAATCTGAAAACTAAATTGGATTCATTAGAGAAGAGTATATCTAAAACTGCGGGTTTTGAAAAGACTCTGAATGTGTGCTTGAACTGCCGTATAATTTTAAGAAGGAATTTACATGTTGAAAGAGGTCTGGTAAATGGATCAATGGGTAATGTTGTTGATTTTGTGAAATACAGAAATAGAGATGGAATTGAATTTTTAAAAATTAAATTTGATGGCATTGAGGAAGTACAGCTAATTGGTCGTTGTTCTGCTAGATTTTTGCTTGTAAAAGACTTATATGTTCGTCGTAAGCAGTTTCCTGTTTGCTTGGCATATGCGGTGACAATCCATAAATCGCAAGGTTTAAGTGTAGACTGTGCATTGGTGAATATTGGCAGTTCTGTGTTCAAGGAGGGTATGGCATATGTGGCATTGTCACGAGTTAGAACTTTATCGGGATTGTACTTGATTGAGTGTGATGTCACAAACATTTGTGCGGATCTAGATTGTGTTAAGGAATACAATAGGTTAAGAAGAGAGTATGCGCCACATTTGCCTCAGTATCCTTTGTTTGAGAAACGTGTGGTAGGCCGGAAACGAAGAAATGTGACCAATACTGGGGAGGTTGTAGCAAAAAGACGAAAAGTTGATGAACCTGAAATTATAAGCAGAAACAAAAAGGATTCTGTTGAAGATGTTGTTGGTTTTCAATTTGAAAACAGTTCTGGTGTCAACTGCTATGCTAATGTAGTGGTTAATGTTTTGTTTTCTCTAGAAAATGTAAAAGAAGAGATTGTGGTCAATTCTGATCAAAGATTTTGCAGTTTGTTAAATTCTGTGTTAGAGAAATGTAGCACTGATAGAACAAACATAGAAAGTGTGTCTGAAATTCGAAATCTGTTAGACAGATGTTCAGGCCAAACACAATTCTCTCAAAATAGTCAGCAAGATTGTCAGGAGTTTTTAATGTATATGCTTGATGTATTGCATGATGAAGGTGTAGATGTAGATCACCTGTTTGGGCTTTCTTATCAATGGCAGCATGACTGCGAGAACTGTAGGGTATCAAGTACTACTAGTGTAGACTCAGAAAGATTTATATATTTAACTTTGCCAGACAGTAAATCAGTCTCTTTTAATAAGCTAGTAAAAGCAGCTGATCACAACATGGAGTGTAGCCAATGTAAATCTGAAATGATGTCCACATTATTTATACGAACATATGGCCAGTATGTCATTTTAATGTTCCAACGATGTAGGCCTGATGGAACAAAATTGACAACTTTAATTAAAAATGTTGTGGCTTCACAGTTGTCAATATCAGGAAGGACTTTTGTAACTGTAGCAATTATATATCATGATGGTCCTTCAATAACATCAGGACATTATACAGCTTATTTAAAGTGTAGAAATGGCTGGTCATTCTGCAATGATTCTGTTTTAATTTTCAAAAAAAAATTGCCGTATGACCTTAAAAACTCTTACCTGGTGTTTTTAAAACCAACATTTTAGGGAAAGAATCTCGGGATGTGCTCTGAGGAATTTCAAGAAGTTCTAATGGCTCCTACACGATTTGGCCTTGAGGATAAGTGTAGTATAGAGACATAACTTCTTATCATAACACTGGACGTCATGGAGAAATACGTGCACTTTGAATGAGTTCAGAAAAACTGTTTCTTTTTATAAGCTAATTGAAGCAGCCAATCAAACATGGAGTAGAGGGAATGTAAGTCTGCAATGCTGTCTACTGTTTTACATTGCTTTGTGATTAAAAGTGATGTAGAGAATTAAATAATTGTACTAGTCATAAAGGTAGTGTAAGTCTGCTTCATAGTAAGCAGTATCAGTGTGATAGGAAATGTAGAACATGATTGAGCAAGAAGGGGAAGATATTACTAGTCCAGGATTGTGAAAATGATCTTCAACATTTTAATTGTGAAAGTTGCGGAAATACAACATGACGGGATTGGTTTAAAAGAATTCTAAGAGTTATAAATGGCTCAGACACGATTTGGCCTTGTGGAAACGTGTGGTAGAGAGCGAGAAGTCATTTATTGTATGTAACATGTTTTTGAAAACGATGGAGGTTTTCTTTCAGAAAGTGGCGGGTTGAAAGTAATAACAGCACAACAGAGTGTAAGCTGTTCATAGGACATCCTTGGCCGTCATGGAAAGTAAGTTAACTTTAAGGAGTTCTGAATTCTGATTTGTTATGTTGTATGGGTTTTTTAAACACAATCATTTTGATTGTGTTTTTTTTTCCCCGCTGTTATATGATGAATACCTTCAAGTCACTGTTTTAGTGAAATTTGATACATTCTGAGAACAGCAAAAATAAACCATTTAACATGTATAATTAATTCTGTTCTGTTTGCATTTATGATGTACATGTAGAACTGTGTAGGGGGCATGGAGAAGGTGAGGCTTCTGTAAGTGTCAAAGTTGTTGCATACAGTGCTTATATTGTACGTAGTCTTTTATATTTCATTACTTTCACTGTTTCTGACTGATCTAAAAAAAATTTTTTTAAAAGAACAGTAAGTATAAGGGAAGGAAACAGACAGTTATGTTAAAAGAAACACAGCTATAGGGAATAAACTAGGGATACTGTTACCCGCAATCCTCTGCTGATGATGTCATTGAGCATGTCATGAATGATGTAATATGTGACATCATCAGCAGTGGATTACGGGTAATAGTATCTCTAGTTTACTCCCCTATAGCTGTCTTTCTTTTAACATAACTGTCTGTTTCCTTCCCTTATACTTACTGTTCTTTTTTTTAAAAAAATGTTTTGGGTTCGCTTCCGGTTCGCGTACCGGGGAGCGAACTGGGAAGCGAACTAAGAGAAATAGAGGTTGGCACAGTTACAAATATTGTACCAATTTTTTAATAACGGGGAGGTAGTTCTGAAAAGAACTTTTTTTTATTGTTTTTGTTGTTTTATATTTTTTTTATTATTTTTCTGAACATTTTTTTACTTTTTTTGAATTTTTCTGAACAGTTTTATATTTTGTTTGGTTTTTTTTCGGAGGGGGCAACGAAAACGATTCATTGTAAAGGGCTCAACAGGAGCAACAAAACAAAAAAAAAGAATTTATTATTTGGGGCGTTTCGTACAAACTTGCATATGATAGTCAATAGCTCTGTTGATCAGAGTGATGCTTCTTTCTCCGTAGCAAATGAATCCACTGCAATGTACGCAGACTTGTTTTACTTCACGAAATCTTGTTTGTATATTTGGCACCATCTCCCTGCCCTCTGGTCCAGTTACTTCCGGTACAACAGATCTTCTGGCCATAATAGGGAGATTATCTAGGTCGTTACGAAACTGTGCAGCACTGTAGTTGTTAGGATGCCACCTAGTCATATGGCGATGCATTGTGTAGTTTCTGAAACTGTATTTTTTGTCGGTCCCTCTGGACAGTCTATCTTGACATATAAGGCAAGTTACGTATCTTGCATTTACTTTTTTCTGACCTTTGGGAATTTTAAAAAATTGCCAAATGAAGTTTTCTTTCCGGTGGGACGTCCTGGGCTCCTCAGGCAAAAAGTGCCTCTCTTCGTGCTCGTCGTCCTGTTCCTCTTCTTCCTCTTCTTGCTGAATTATAACTTGAGCAGGTGGTCCACTCTTCCTTGGATGTGGTGGAGGTGGTGGGGAAGCACCAGCTGAAGCTACTAAAGAAGCCATTGCTCACTGGTAACAAAGGGTCTTTCTCTCACAATGATGAAAGTCAGAGTGAGGAAAGAAGGAGGGATTTTCATCATTTGGGAAAAACAATAGTTCTCAACCAATGAAAAGTGTTCATTTTATATTATATGACCTAGTCTTACATCATTAGGAAACCAAAAGTGAAATGAACCAATGAAAAGTGTTATTACCAAGTCACATGACCTGCTGTGTTTACGTTACGCGCTTTGCAGGGCCTCCCGGTTTGCTTCCAGAAACCTGTGCTTTGCGACTCGGTAAGCGTACCAATTCGCTAACGTAGCACGTCATATGACGTATCACGCGACAACGCGAAACGTCATGCGGACGGGAGGCGTGATGATGTTGTTTTCTAACGCGGCAGTTGCGGTAAAGAAACGTTTACCGGCTCGCGGTCTATTTCGCGGCATCAAGGTCAGCTAACGGGAAGCTTCCCGATTCGCGAAGCGGGAACGAAGAAAAAAAAATATTTTAAAAAAAAGTTATTAATAAACATATAAAATATATTTTTGGATTTAAAGAAGAATACATTTTACAGCTACAGATATTAGCTGTTAAAAAACCAATGAAATTCACTGAAAAAACCATAGGTTATAGACCATATATAGTTAGGAATTAGCATTTACAAAACCTTGAAAATTCACTGAAAAAACCATAGGTTATAGACCATATATAGTTAGGAATTAGCATTTACAAAACCTTGAAAATTCACTGAAAAAACCATAGGTTATAGACCATATATAGTTAGGAATTAGCATTTAAAAAACCTTATTTTACTCACACAAAACCATTGAAATTCCATATATAGTTAGTTGCACTAACTATATATCGCGCACCCGCAATCCACTGCTGATCATGTCACATATTACATCATTCATGACATGGTCAGTGACATCACTGATGACATCACTGATGACATCTCAAATGACATCACTGATGACATCAATGATGACATCTCATTTGACATCATTCTTGTGCTAATACGATAAACCTCTTCAGACTCTAATATAACCTTAGATACACTCAGTGTATACAGACACTCACACACTGTCACTCATCCATGGAGTTACTCACACACCTAGTCAGTCATGCAAATAAACAATCTCACCTCCATTTCTTCAACTATACAGTTATACACACCTTACTTATTCAAACATATACTAACACATATTTACTCTCTTATACAATCCCTGATACAAGTTCACAATGATCCATACAACCACTCACACATTCAGTGGCTCTCATGCACAGTTATTTATATATGCCAACTCTCACATGTACTGTGTTTTACATATGTACTTACTATGACATGTAGCATTGAGATATCCATTCACTCATCAATATACTCATGCACACAGTCAACTGCCCATGTAGCTGTTTCCACATGCACTCTTGAACTCATACACCTAGTGAATCAACTGCTCACACATCTATGCACAGAGTCACACACCTCCCAGCCACCCCTACACAAACTCAATCTCCCATACAAATATTTGGGCAACCAATCAATAACACATATAGCCTCTCGTATAGCTAATGATCAACACATGCAGCAGTTTACATCACAACAGACATTATGATGCACAAATTAAGACAGTTTAGTCACTAACCCATGCATTCAGTGAGACACATTTAATCACTCACTCATACAGTCAGTCACGCACCTACTAAATCCTTCATCCAGACACTTATACATCCACTCATTCTTCAATATGTAAGACATATTTTAACTTTACAGAAACATACAGTCACTGGATGTTGTCATCTAAGGTTATATTAGAGTCTGAAGAGGTTTATCGTATTAGCACAAGAATGATGTCAAATGAGATGTCATCATTGATGTCATCAGTGATGTCATTTGAGATGTCATCAGTGATGTCATCAGTGATGTCACTGACCATGTCATGAATGATGTAATATGTGACATGATCAGCAGTGGATTGCGGGTGCGCGATATATAGTTAGTGCAACTAACTATATATGGAATTTCAATGGTTTTGTGTGAGTAAAATAAGGTTTTTTAAATGCTAATTCCGAACTATATATGGTCTATAACCTATGGTTTTTTCAGTGAATATATATATATATACATATATATATATATATATATTACCTACTGGCGGTCGCCAGTAGGTATATATAGTTAGGATTTTTTCTCTATGGGATTTTTGAAAATTCTATGTCTAATAACTTTGGCGTTTGTGGACGGAATTGGCTGAAATTTTCAGGAAAATTGCACATTTTGTTTCTGAGCAGCCCCTGAAAATTTGGGGGGGGGGTTCATCAAGGGGGGGCAGAGAAAAAAGGGGGGTCCCAAAACGCGTTTTTCCCATGCAATTTTCCATAGGGCGGTTGGACTCACTTTTAGCTCGAACGGCTGAATGGATTTCCACGAAACTTGGCAAAATTGTAGATATTGTTTGCCCGATGAGCCTTTGCTAGGTCTCAATATATGTGCTCCAGTGGATTTTGATAAATTAACGTTCAAAAAAATATATATATCTGTAACAGCGCTCCGGTTAGCGCTCCGGTTCGCGTACCTGACGCGTAACTGAACTTCGCGAAGCAAAGCTGATTGGCTCTCCAGTGTCTGTCAACATTCTAAACAGTCCGGAGCGGCCGCCATTTTGTCTCTCGGTAGGATCGAGAGATAAGAGGAGGCCAAAACAAAGGGGGAAATGACCATAAGGGGGCATAGTAGATCCTCCCTGACCCCCTAGGTTTGATGTGGAGGCTTTAAAAGGGCCCTGCGGGGCAAAAAAAAATAAAAAATCTTTTTTTTGCGTGGGGAGTGCCCAGTATGCGCACCGGGAAATGGTCCGGGGAGCGTATTAGGAGGAAAAAGAATGATAGACTTTTCAAATATTGTATGTTTATTGATTGTTCGTTTTGTTGTTTTTTTTTTTGTTTTTTTTATTTAAGTAGCAATATGTAGGTACCAATGCAGAGTCAAAAAATTAATATACACTGTCTCCTTTGTAGATATCTTGCATGTTGTTTCAGAAGTTATTGTGGAATATGGAATTCATACCATAGTGTGTCAGGAGAGCAGAAACAATATGGAGGCAGGAGATGATAAAGAGATGTTAAATACACATTGTAGATAATATAGTTGGAGAAAGAAAGTAACTATGAGCAAAATTACTATGTAACATAAAAAAGTTGCACAGTATACTATAAGTCTGAATTTACATTATAATCAATTTGGTACTAGTTTATGAATTACATATAAAAATGATTAAAGTCTCGAACAATTTTTGATTCTTAAATATAAATTTATTTTTGTGATTGTTTTTCAAAATTTAATAGAACGTCTAACATTTGACTGTCCGAAATGTCGTCATTTTCAGTGAACATAACTTCCAACATTTGAGTGTCCGAAATGTCCTTATTTTGAGTGAACATAACTTGCAACATTTGAGTGTCTGAAATGTCCTCATTTTGAAGGAGGAAATCTACAGATTGTACACATTGTAATAGTTCATGGTCCCGTGATTCACCCATGAATTCAATGACATTTGGTTCAATGTTTTCTTGATTGGTCTCTGCAAGGACAATTTCAAATGACACTTTTTGTTCTCCTTCCATTTTGCCTGAAATTTGCATAAAAAAATATATATATCAGTAGAGATAGGGCACTGTTGGGATTAATTTTAGATAGGTAGTTTTTAACAGTGAATTAATCTTTGGGCAGTGTATGGTATGAGACTGGAAGTAGAAATATAAAAAAGTGTATGTGATGAAACCTAAGTAAATTCATAATTATACAAGACAAGCCTAAATCCATCCATAACTATAACAGAGAAGTCTATGTAAATCTATAACTATTATAGAGGGATAGTATATAACTATCAGAAAAAGTTTTCCATATTAACTTAAAGTGCACAATATACTTCAGTTTTCAAAATAACATCTTACCTTTTAAAAACAAGTTTAAGTTGTCAGTGAAAATGCTCTTGCAATGTACTTCAGGAAGTAGTAGTCAAAATGGCTGTGTTTCCCTCTCTTTCGTTATATATATTCAGGTACATAACCAATCAAATGTCAGGTAAAAAAAGTAGAAAATGAAAGTAACATTTTAATTGGTTGTCAATTCCAACACTTCAGATATGTTTTGTGAAGTAATTTACCTCAGGGTATTTAGAGAGGTCTACAGGCTAAATGGAATTCCAACCACATTTGTGAAAATGGTAGGGATTGGTATGTAGTATGAGCTAATCTATATTTGGTGAAAGTGTCTCCAGTGGGTTTTCTGTGAATTACTTTCCCACCTTTTTTAATCGAGCGCTTCCCGGTGCGCGCCCCGGTACGCGAACCGGCAGCGTTACGGGAGTCCTCCATTTTGTGTTTCGGTAGAATTGAGATACAAGATGGAGGGCAAATAATGTTCAGAATGGGTAGAAGGGGGCACGGTAAATGTATCCTGACCCCCTAGGTTTATTGAGGGTGGCTGAGGAGGCCCATATGTGTGAAAAAAAAACATTTATTTTCAAATTTTCGCGCGGTTAGCGTCCGGTGCGCGTACCGGGTAGCGCTCCGGAAAGCGTAAATTGTGAAAATTAGTTAAAAAAAAGTTACATTTAAAATTTGTTTATAGTGATCATAGTTAGGGTAGCTCTGAGATGAGCTTTTGGGTCTGTGGTAGATTTAGGTACTTATAAGTAGGTATCAATACATAGTTTTAAATTCAGGATGAAAATTCTGTTCCCCTCATCTGAGAAGTGAACTCCATCTCCTCTGTAGATATCTTGCATGTAGTAACGCAAGTTATTGTTGTACATGGAGCCCATTCCATGGTCTCTCATGTAAGCTGAAACAGACTTATTTACATGCTTCCTCGATTTCTCAATTTATGGACAAAATTGGTTCGACCACCTCCATTTCTGTCTTTGGCATATATTTGAATATACCAAGGCAGTTTGAGGAAAAAGTGCCATCAATTGGTCAAAGGTGTCCTTTAAAAGCATTTCCAGACCTACTCCAGTCCAAGTGCCCAAGTCATTTCCTCCACAGTGCACAATTAACAGGTCAGGTTTTGGCAAATGCAAAAAGGTTTTCACCAATGGTATCAATTGGTGACATCTTAATCCTCTGTGGCCAATCCACTTGATTTCCACATTTTGTAAATTGAGGTTGTGTACATTTCTGTTATCAGCATACCTTTGAGCCCAGTGGATGTAACTATGTCCAACAATCCAGACAGAAAACATGGTGATAGGAGGTTCTGCTGCAGTCAGATGAAGTGTGGGAATGAAATGGCAGTTGAAACAGTAGGAGTTTGTAATGAAAAAAACTGTGGAGTTTCTGTGCTAATGATTCAGTAGCAGTGATTGGTGGATTTTGATTGCTGAAAACAGAAAGTTAGGGTGCATAGATGAGTTCTTTGAAAGATGTAATTTGAATGGTCAAGAAAAAATCATTTTATGAAAGATTGCACTGGATACGCAGGTGTACTGAGAGTTCAGAGTTCAATTGAAACATTGTTGTGTGAACTTGTAAACATGACAGGTCTTTCAGGAGGTGGTTGCTATGGAAAAAAGGCAGAAAGGGCAGAGGGGGGAAGGGTGTTGATTTGAAAAAAGTGAGGGAAGAGTTTTGATTGGGTGACATGAGAGATATGTGTGATGAATGACAGCATTTCTGTGCCTTTGTTGGTTGCAGCCTCTGGAGTGCATACCCTTTGCTCTGCTAAAGAAAAATTGGTGTGTGTCTGAGACTGTTTTGAAACTCAAAAAGTATTTGCTAAGGTGAGAAAAGATTCATTTAATTTAGATAGAGAATAGTATGCTTTAGGGAGAAAATTATGAAGAAAGTTGTGTATTTAAAATGTTGCTTTGTGTCAAGTGTTTTACAAATAGATTTTGTTTCTTTGAGTTACATAGCCTTGTTAAAACTGACGCAAAAATGGTGCAAGGGCCTTAAAAATACGCTTTCATGTGTGTTAGGGCATTTTAAGTCACTTCCCCATGAATGTGGGTAAATAATTGCTTTAATTGATGTTTAAAAACGTTTTTTGAAATCAATTAGGTTTCTTGATATGTACTGCTAGAGTTTCATAGGTTGCTTGGGGCATATTTACAAGGCCTTTGAGTCACTTTGATGTTATTTTCCCCATTTTAATTTAGGTCATTTCCCCGTGGTGCAAGGTCCTTGTAAATACGCCCCCATGTGTGCTTGGCAAATTTAGATTTTGTTTCTTTGAGTTACATAGCCATGTTAAAAGTGACGCAAAAATGGTGCAAGGGCCTTAAAAATACGCTTTCATGTGTGTTAGGGCATTTTAAGTCACTTCCCCATGAATGTGGTTGAATAATTGCTTTACTTGATGTGTTTAAAAACGTTTTTTGAAGTCAATTAGGTTTCTTGATATGTACTGCTAGAGTTTCATAGGCTGCTTGGGGCATATTTAGAAGGACTTTGAGTCACTTTGATGTTATTTTTCCCATTTTAATTTAAGACATTTCTCCGTGGTGCAAGGTCCTTGTAAATACGCCCCCATGTGTGCTTGGCAAATTTAGATTTTGTTTCTTTGAGTTACATAGCCATGTTAAAAGTGGTGCAAAAATGGTGCAAGGGCCTTAAAAATACGCTTTCATGTGTGTTAGGGCATTTTAAGTCACTTCCCCATGAATGTGGTTGAATAATTGCTTTACTTGATGTGTTTAAAAACGTTTCTTGAAGTCATTTAGGTTTCTTGATATGTACTGCTAGAGTTTCATAGGCTGCTTGGGGCATATTTACAAGGCCTTTGAGTCCCTTTGATGTTATTTTCCCCATTTTTAATTTTAGTCATTTCCCCTTGGTGCAAGGTCCTTGTAAATACGCCCCCATGTGTGCTTGGCTAATTTAAGTACTGACAGGGTGTGCTTCTACATAGGACCTGTGTTGTGTTTTCAAATTATGACCAGAAAATCGTTTGTTTTTTTTAAACGCTTTTCACATTTATGAGAAGGTCATATTGGTGTCTGCTTCTTTAAATAAATATTTCACTTTCCACCATGAATATGTGAGAATAATTTTCCTTGTTTGCCGGTTTAAAAACACGTTTCTTGAAGTCATTAAGGTTTCACAATATGTTCTGCAAGAGTTTCATAGTCACTATGATGATAATGATATACATTTAGAACTGTGTAGGAGGCATGGAGAAACTGAGGCTTCTGTAAGTGTCAAGGGAGGTGAGTAATGTACATTGCTCTGTTGCATACAGTCCTCATCTTCTGCGTACTCTTGGATATGCTAGACTACATCTGCACAATGAGATAACTAAGCTGAGGAAACACAGGTGATGTGATTGTGAATTGAGCATAAATATTTGCACGTTTTTCAAATACATCACCTGTGTTTCCTAACATTACGAATCACATTGTGCAGATGAGGTTTAGGCCTGTCCAGGGAGATAGAGGAGGTCTGGCCTTTGTTCAAGAGTGCAGTGGACATGACTCACTTCATTGGTAGGCCTGCACATGTATTATCTCCTCTGTACTCTTCAATAAGCCTAAATTTCATCTGCAACCCTGAGTAGGCCTCACCTCAAACAAACCTCTGGATAGGCCACACCTTATCGTCATCTTGAATCAATCATTTAAAATGTTAGGGGCAGATTTATGATGGCCGTGCGCCTCTTTTGTGCCGCTGTTGCGTCACATTTGTGACGCAGCAGTGATGCAAAAGATGCACCATGTTGCAAGATAGGCCTCACTTCATCTGCAACAAGATACCGTCAGTTTAAACTGTAAACATTTAGGACTGTGTAGGGGGCATGGAGAAGCTGAATCTTCTGTAAGTGTCAAAATTGTTGCATACAGTGCTCACCTTCTGCGTACTCTTTGATATGCTAGACTACATCTGCACAATGAGATACCTAAGCAAAGGAAACACAAGTGATGTGATTGTGAAATGAGCAAAAGAAATTGCACATTTTTCAATTACATCACCTGTGTTCCCTAACATTACGAATCACATTGTGCAGATGAGGTTTAGGCCTGTCCAGGGACACAGAGGAGGTCTGGACTATGTTCAAGAGTGCAGTGGACATGACTCACTTAATTGGTAGGCCTGCACATGTACTATCTCCTCTGTACTGTTTAACAAGCCTAAATTTCATCTGTAAACCTGAGTAGGCCTCACCTCAAACAAACCTCTGGATAGGCCACACCTTATTGGCATCCTGAATCAGTCATTTAAAATGTTAGGGGCAGATTTATGATGGCCGTGCATCTCTTTTGCGCCGCTATTGCGTCACTTTTGTGATGCAGCAGTGGTGCAAAAGATGCACCATGTTGCAAGATAGGCCTCACTTCATCGGCAACAAGATACCGTTAGTTTAAACTGTATACATTTAGGACTGTGTAGGGGGCATGGAGAAGCTGAGGTTTCTGTAAGTGTCAAAATTGTTGCATACAGTGCTCACCTTCTACGTACTCTTTCATATGCTAGACTACATCTGCATAATGAGATACTTAAGCAAAGGAAACACAGGTGATGTGATTGTGAAATGAGCAAAAATATTGCATGTTTTTCAATTACATCACCTGTGTTTCCTAACATTACGAATCACATTGTGCAGATGAGGTTTAGGCCTGTCCAGGGAGACAGAGGAGGTCTGGCCTTTGTTCAAGAGTGCAGTGAACATGACTCACTTCATTGGTAGGCCTGCACATGTACTATCTCCTCTGTACTCTTCAACAAGCCTAAATTTCATCTGCAACCCTGAGTAGGCCTCACCTCAAAGAAACCTCTGGATAGGCCACACCTTATCGTCATCCTGAATCAATCATTTAAAATGTTAGGGGCAGATTTATGATGACCGTGCGCCTCTTTTGCGCCGCTGTGCGTCACTTTTGTGACGCAGCGGCGGCGCAAAAGATGCGCTATGTTGCGACATATTTACAACTTGATGCATCTAGGCAGATGTGTCATGCTGTAAAGTCCTGTGCCACATGAAACCTGCGTCAGGTTTCATGTGGGCGTTTTGTTGCAGGGTGGGCAGTCATTTGCATGAAAGCCCTGTAAAACTAACACAGTAAAATTAAGAAGATTTCACTGAGTCAGCTTCATGGCATTGCTGAATCAAATCCTTACGCCTGTTTGAAACAGGCATAAGGAGTGGTGCACCATGCAATGTGTGGCTTGCCCCTGTGCATTGCAGTAGATATGTCACGCTTATGACATGATTCCTGCAATGCGCTGCTTTTGTGGCACAGATGCGTGACGCATCTGTGCTGTTTTTGCTCAATGGTGCTCCGCATTGTAAATGCAGCACATCTAGGGTGGCAGAGCAGTGGCGCACGTTAACTGGTGCATCCCTGGGGATGCGCCAGTTAACATAAATCTGCCCCTTTACATTTAAGTATGAGCAGGGGACACAGAGTTGGTGAGGCTTATCCAAGGTGAAGAAGAGATGAGTCCTGTTCACTGAAAACTTGGACATAGGCCTCACCTCCTCAGCATCGCTGGACATGGTTAAATAATATCTGCAAAATGTTACTCTTGTTAAACAATTTTACTATTATAGTCTCTGAGATTTGCCTCTTACTCTGCAACATCTCATTGTTGTTCTCTTTCTTTAAAGATAATGACAACATCAAGCATGAGTGATAATGAGCAATCTGTTGATCTCGATCTTATCATTGAACTTGTTATTGAAACGTCAGTGGAAGTAGATCCCTTGGATGATTTATATCCTGTGGATGATGAAGAATATGATGAGGATGCTGATTTGTCAGAATTGTATGACATAGGGTGGGCAGCTGACCTGCTCGAGTCTATTAACCTATAAAGACTTTTAGAAATAAATTTAAGATACTCGAAATGAAAAGTAACCATGTAAACCGTTTCATTTAAAATTAAAAACAACTTCAAAAACAGCTTGTGTGAAGTGTCTTTAATAAAATAGTGAAATATGCTAATAAAATTAGTTCAGATTCACATATAAAAGAGCACAGGTCAAATGTAGAAGCATTCCATTTCTTTGCTACTATTTGTGAGTTTTAAATTTGCCAATGCACTAAAAATTATTGTATGTAGAATTGACAACTAGTATGTTAGTTTTTTGACGACTGTTATTGATTTACTGTTTGGTAATAGTGGTTAATAACATTTTTTATTATATTTTACCACATATTTAACTGCAGATAATTTCAAAACTACACTATGCCATCGAAGCAAAGAAGCCGAAAGGCTACAAAACATCAAAGACAGCAGCTTACTACATGCTTGCTGATTCAGAAAAGGGGGTGGTGATGAACAGAGTGTCTGAATTAAGCAGACCACTCTTACCCAGTCCAAAGATCAGGGCTTGATCCATCACCGTTATTTAGCTCACTGCCCCATCCCAGCTCAGAACCTGGCTATATGCAAATTAGTCTGTCCCTGGCCCAGTGCACCATGGGAACAGGGCAGACCAAACTACCAAGCCAATTCTTCACCAGAAAGCAGACAAGCTTCCGGGGACCGGTTTCTGCCATTTAAGGCGTCGTCGGCCCGGCTTGCTTGAATCCTGATGGAGCAGTGAGCAAGGGACTCATGTCTGAGTATACCCTTCCACGCTTATGGTGGACAAAATGATTCAGAAAAGGGGGTGGTGATGAACAGAGTGTCTGAATTAAGCAGACCACTCTTACCCAGTCCAAAGATCAGGGCTTGATCCATCACCGTTATTTAGCTCACTGCCCCATCCCAGCTCAGAACCTGGCTATATGCAAATTAGTCTGTCCCTGGCCCAGTGCATCATGGGAACAGGGCAGACCAAACTACCAAGCCAATTCTTCACCAGAAAGGAGACAAGCTTCCGGGGACCGGTTTCTGCCATTTCAGGCGTCGTCGGCCCGGCTTGCTTGAATCCTGATGGAGCAGTGAGCAAGGGACTCATGTCTGATTATACCCTTCCACGCTTATGGTGGACAAAATGATTCAGAAAAGGGGGTGGTGATGAACAGAGTGTCTGAATTAAGCAGACCACTCTTACCCAGTCCAAAGATCAGGGCTTGATCCATCACCGTTATTTAGCTCACTGCCCCATCCCAGCTCAGAACCTGGCTATATGCAAATTAGTCTGTCCCTGGCCCAGTGCATCATGGGAACAGGGCAGACCAAACTACCAAGCCAATTCTTCACCAGAAAGGAGACAAGCTTCCGGGGACCGGTTTCTGCCATTTCAGGCGTCATCGTCCCGGCTTGCTTGAATCCTGATGGAGCAGTGAGCAAGGGACTCATGTCTGAGTATACCCTTCCACGCTTATGGTGGACAAAATGATTCAGAAAAGGGGGTGGTGATGAACAGAGTGTCTAAATTAAGCAGACCACTCTTACCCAGTCCAAAGATCAGGGCTTGATCCATCACCGTTATTTAGCTCACTGCCCCATCCCAGCTCAGAACCTGGCTATATGCAAATTAGTCTGTCCCTGGCCCAGTGCATCATGGGAACAGGGCAGACCAAACTACCAAGCCAATTCTTCACCAGAAAGGAGACAAGCTTCCGGGGATCGGTTTCTGCCATTTCAGGCGTCGTCGGCCCGGCTTGCTTGAATCCTGATGGAGCAGTGAGCAAGGGACTCATGTCTGAGTATACCCTTCCACGCTTATGGTGGACAAAATGATTCAGAAAAGGGGGTGGTGATGAACAGAGTGTCTGAATTAAGCAGACCACTCTTACCCAGTCCAAAGATCAGGGCTTGATCCATCACCGTTATTTAGCTCACTGCCCCATCCCAGCTCAGAACCTGGCTATATGCAAATTAGTCTGTCCCTGGCCCAGTGCATCATGGGAACAGGGCAGACCAAACTACCAAGCCAATTCTTCACCAGAAAGGAGACAAGCTTCCGGGGACCGGTTTCTGCCATTTCAGGCGTCGTCGGCCCGGCTTGCTTGAATCCTGATGGAGCAGTGAGCAAGGGACTCATGTCTGAGTATACCCTTCCACGCTTATGGTGGACAAAATGATTCAGAAAAGGGGGTGGTGATGAACAGAGTGTCTGAATTAAGCAGACCACTCTTACCCAGTCCAAAGATCAGGGCTTGATCCATCACCGTTATTTAGCTCACTGCCCCATCCCAGCTCAGAACCTGGCTATATGCAAATTAGTCTGTCCCTGGCCCAGTGCATCATGGGAACAGGGCAGACCAAACTACCAAGCCAATTCTTCACCAGAAAGGAGACAAGCTTCCGGGGACCGGTTTCTGCCATTTCAGGCGTCGTCGTCCCGGCTTGCTTGAATCCTGATGGAGCAGTGAGCAAGGGACTCATGTCTGAGTATACCCTTCCACGCTTATGGTGGACAAAATGATTCAGAAAAGGGGGTGGTGATGAACAGAGTGTCTGAATTAAGCAGACCACTCTTACCCAGTCCAAAGATCAGGGCTTGATCCATCACCGTTATTTAGCTCACTGCCCCATCCCAGCTCAGAACCTGGCTATATGCAAATTAGTCTGTCCCTGGCCCAGTGCATCATGGGAACAGGGCAGACCAAACTACCAAGCCAATTCTTCACCAGAAAGGAGACAAGCTTCCGGGGACCGGTTTCTGCCATTTCAGGCGTCGTCGGCCCGGCTTGCTTGAATCCTGATGGAGCAGTGAGCAAGGGACTCATGTCTGAGTATACCCTTCCACGCTTATGGTGGACAAAATGATTCAGAAAAGGGGGTGGTGATGAACAGAGTGTCTGAATTAAGCAGACCACTCTTACCCAGTCCAAAGATCAGGGCTTGATCCATCACCGTTATTTAGCTCACTGCCCCATCCCAGCTCAGAACCTGGCTATATGCAAATTAGTCTGTCCCTGGCCCAGTGCATCATGGAAACAGGGCAGACCAAACTACCAAGCCAATTCTTCACCAGAAAGGAGACAAGCTTCCGGGGACCGGTTTCTGCCATTTCAGGCGTCGTCGGCCCGGCTTGCTTGAATCCTGATGGAGCAGTGAGCAAGGGACTCATGTCTGAGTATACCCTTCCAAGCTTATGGTGGACAACATGATTCAGAAAAGGGGGTGGTGATGAACAGAGTGTCTGAATTAAGCAGACTACTCTTACCCAGTCCAAAGATCAGGGCTTGATCCATCACCGTTATTTAGCTCACTGCCCCATCCCAGCTCAGAACCTGGCTATATGCAAATAAGTCTGTCCCTGGCCCAGTGCATCATGGGAACAGGGAAGACCAAACTACCAAGCCAATTCTTCACCAGAAAGGAGACAAGCTTCCGGGGACCGGTTTCTGCCATTTCAGGCGTCGTCGGCCCGGCTTGCTTGAATCCTGATGGAGCAGTGAGCAAGGGACTCATGTCTGAGTATACCCTTCCACGCTTATGGTGGACAAAATGATTCAGAAAAGGGGGTGGTGATGAACAGAGTGTCTGAATTAAGCAGACCACTCTTACCCAGTCCAAAGATCAGGGCTTGATCCATCACCGTTATTTAGCTCACTGCCCCATCCCAGCTCAGATCCTGGCTATATGCAAATTAGTCTGTCCCTGGCCCAGTGCATCATGGGAACAGGGCAGACCAAACTACCAAGCCAATTCTTCACCAGAAAGGAGACAAGCTTCCGGGGACCGGTTTCTGCCATTTCAGGCGTCGTCGGCCCGGCTTGCTTGAATCCTGATGGAGCAGTGAGCAAGGGACTCATGTCTGAGTATACCCTTCCACGCTTATGGTGGACAAAATGATTCAGAAAAGGGGGTGGTGATGAACAGAGTGTCTGAATTAAGCAGACCACTCTTACCCAGTCCAAAGATCAGGGCTTGATCCATCACCGTTATTTAGCTCACTGCCCCATCCCAGCTCAGAACCTGGCTATATGCAAATTAGTCTGTCCCTGGCCCAGTGCATCATGGGAACAGGGCAGACCAAACTACCAAGCCAATTCTTCACCAGAAAGGAGACAAGCTTCCGGGGACCGGTTTCTGCCATTTCAGGCGTCGTCGGCCCGGCTTGCTTGAATCCTGATGGAGCAGTGAGCAAGGGACTCATGTCTGAGTATACCCTTCCACGCTTATGGTGGACAAAATGATTCAGAAAAGGGGGTGGTGATGAACAGAGTGTCTGAATTAAGCAGACCACTCTTACCCAGTCCAAAGATCAGGGCTTGATCCATCACCGTTATTTAGCTCACTGCCCCATCCCAGCTCAGAACCTGGCTATATGCAAATTAGTCTGTCCCTGGCCCAGTGCACCATGGGAACAGGGCAGACCAAACTACCAAGCCAATTCTTCACCAGAAAGCAGACAAGCTTCCGGGGACCGGTTTCTGCCATTTAAGGCGTCGTCGGCCCGGCTTGCTTGAATCCTGATGGAGCAGTGAGCAAGGGACTCATGTCTGAGTATACCCTTCCACGCTTATGGTGGACAAAATGATTCAGAAAAGGGGGTGGTGATGAACAGAGTGTCTGAATTAAGCAGACCACTCTTACCCAGTCCAAAGATCAGGGCTTGATCCATCACCGTTATTTAGCTCACTGCCCCATCCCAGCTCAGAACCTGGCTATATGCAAATTAGTCTGTCCCTGGCCCAGTGCATCATGGGAACAGGGCAGACCAAACTACCAAGCCAATTCTTCACCAGAAAGGAGACAAGCTTCCGGGGACCGGTTTCTGCCATTTCAGGCGTCATCGTCCCGGCTTGCTTGAATCCTGATGGAGCAGTGAGCAAGGGACTCATGTCTGAGTATACCCTTCCACGCTTATGGTGGACAAAATGATTCAGAAAAGGGGGTGGTGATGAACAGAGTGTCTAAATTAAGCAGACCACTCTTACCCAGTCCAAAGATCAGGGCTTGATCCATCACCGTTATTTAGCTCACTGCCCCATCCCAGCTCAGAACCTGGCTATATGCAAATTAGTCTGTCCCTGGCCCAGTGCATCATGGGAACAGGGCAGACCAAACTACCAAGCCAATTCTTCACCAGAAAGGAGACAAGCTTCCGGGGACCGGTTTCTGCCATTTCAGGCGTCGTCGGCCCGGCTTGCTTGAATCCTGATGGAGCAGTGAGCAAGGGACTCATGTCTGAGTATACCCTTCCACGCTTATGGTGGACAAAATGATTCAGAAAAGGGGGTGGTGATGAACAGAGTGTCTGAATTAAGCAGACCACTCTTACCCAGTCCAAAGATCAGGGCTTGATCCATCACCGTTATTTAGCTCACTGCCCCATCCCAGCTCAGAACCTGGCTATATGCAAATTAGTCTGTCCCTGGCCCAGTGCATCATGGGAACAGGGCAGACCAAACTACCAAGCCAATTCTTCACCAGAAAGGAGACAAGCTTCCGGGGACCGGTTTCTGCCATTTCAGGCGTCGTCGGCCCGGCTTGCTTGAATCCTGATGGAGCAGTGAGCAAGGGACTCATGTCTGAGTATACCCTTCCACGCTTATGGTGGACAAAATGATTCAGAAAAGGGGGTGGTGATGAACAGAGTGTCTGAATTAAGCAGACCACTCTTACCCAGTCCAAAGATCAGGGCTTGATTCATCACCGTTATTTAGCTCACTGCCCCATCCCAGCTCAGAACCTGGCTATATACAAATTAGTCTGTCCCTGGCCCAGTGCATCATGGGAACAGGGCAGACCAAACTACCAAGCCAATTCTTCACCAGAAAGGAGACAAGCTTCCGGGGACCGGTTTCTGCCATTTCAGGCGTCGTCGTCCCGGCTTGCTTGAATCCTGATGGAGCAGTGAGCAAGGGACTCATGTCTGAGTATACCCTTCCACGCTTATGGTGGACAAAATGATTCAGAAAAGGGGGTGGTGATGAACAGAGTGTCTGAATTAAGCAGACCACTCTTACCCAGTCCAAAGATCAGGGCTTGATCCATCACCGTTATTTAGCTCACTGCCCCATCCCAGCTCAGAACCTGGCTATATGCAAATTAGTCTGTCCCTGGCCCAGTGCATCATGGGAACAGGGCAGACCAAACTACCAAGCCAATTCTTCACCAGAAAGGAGACAAGCTTCCGGGGACCGGTTTCTGCCATTTCAGGCGTCGTCGGCCCGGCTTGCTTGAATCCTGATGGAGCAGTGAGCAAGGGACTCATGTCTGAGTATACCCTTCCACGCTTATGGTGGACAAAATGATTCAGAAAAGGGGGTGGTGATGAACAGAGTGTCTGAATTAAGCAGACCACTCTTACCCAGTCCAAAGATCAGGGCTTGATCCATCACCGTTATTTAGCTCACTGCCCCATCCCAGCTCAGAACCTGGCTATATGCAAATTAGTCTGTCCCTGGCCCAGTGCATCATGGGAACAGGGCAGACCAAACTACCAAGCCAATTCTTCACCAGAAAGGAGACAAGCTTCCGGGGACCGGTTTCTGCCATTTCAGGCGTCGTCGGCCCGGCTTGCTTGAATCCTGATGGAGCAGTGAGCAAGGGACTCATGTCTGAGTATACCCTTCCACGCTTATGGTGGACAAAATGATTCAGAAAAGGGGGTGGTGATGAACAGAGTGTCTGAATTAAGCAGACTACTCTTACCCAGTCCAAAGATCAGGGCTTGATCCATCACCGTTATTTAGCTCACTGCCCCATCCCAGCTCAGAACCTGGCTATATGCAAATAAGTCTGTCCCTGGCCCAGTGCATCATGGGAACAGGGAAGACCAAACTACCAAGCCAATTCTTCACCAGAAAGGAGACAAGCTTCCGGGGACCGGTTTCTGCCATTTCAGGCGTCGTCGGCCCGGCTTGCTTGAATCCTGATGGAGCAGTGAGCAAGGGACTCATGTCTGAGTATACCCTTCCACGCTTATGGTGGACAAAATGATTCAGAAAAGGGGGTGGTGATGAACAGAGTGTCTGAATTAAGCAGACCACTCTTACCCAGTCCAAAGATCAGGGCTTGATCCATCACCGTTATTTAGCTCACTGCCCCATCCCAGCTCAGATCCTGGCTATATGCAAATTAGTCTGTCCCTGGCCCAGTGCATCATGGGAACAGGGCAGACCAAACTACCAAGCCAATTCTTCACCAGAAAGGAGACAAGCTTCCGGGGACCGGTTTCTGCCATTTCAGGCGTCGTCGGCCCGGCTTGCTTGAATCCTGATGGAGCAGTGAGCAAGGGACTCATGTCTGAGTATACCCTTCCACGCTTATGGTGGACAAAATGATTCAGAAAAGGGGGTGGTGATGAACAGAGTGTCTGAATTAAGCAGACCACTCTTACCCAGTCCAAAGATCAGGGCTTGATCCATCACCGTTATTTAGCTCACTGCCCCATCCCAGCTCAGAACCTGGCTATATGCAAATTAGTCTGTCCCTGGCCCAGTGCATCATGGGAACAGGGCAGACCAAACTACCAAGCCAATTCTTCACCAGAAAGGAGACAAGCTTCCGGGGACCGGTTTCTACCATTTCAGGCGTCGTCGGCCCGGCTTGCTTGAATCCTGATGGAGCAGTGAGCAAGGGACTCATGTCTGAGTATACCCTTCCACGCTTATGGTGGACAACATGATTCAGAAAAGGGGGTGGTGATGAACAGAGTGTCTGAATTAAGCAGACTACTCTTACCCAGTCCAAAGATCAGGGCTTGATCCATCACCGTTATTTAGCTCACTGCCCCATCCCAGCTCAGAACCTGGCTATATGCAAATTAGTCTGTCCCTGGCCCAGTGCATCATGGGAACAGGGCAGACCAAACTACCAAGCCAATTCTTCACCAGAAAGGAGACAAGCTTCCGGGGACCGGTTTCTACCATTTCAGGCGTCGTCGGCCCGGCTTGCTTGAATCCTGATGGAGCAGTGAGCAAGGGACTCATGTCTGAGTATACCCTTCCACGCTTATGGTGGACAAAATGATTCAGAAAAGGGGGTGGTGATGAACAGAGTGTCTGAATTAAGCAGACCACTCTTACCCAGTCCAAAGATCAGGGCTTGATCCATCACCGTTATTTAGCTCACTGCCCCATCCCAGCTCAGAACCTGGCTATATGCAAATTAGTCTGTCCCTGGCCCAGTGCATCATGGGAACAGGGCAGACCAAACTAGCAAGCCAATTCTTCACCAGAAAGGAGACAAGCTTCCGGGGACTGGTTTCTGCCATTTCAGGCGTCGTCAGCCCGGCTTGCTTAAATCCTGATGGAGCAGTGAGCAAGGGACTCATGTCTGATGCAGCAGTCATCTACAATAAAAACTTGTCAAGTCACCAAAAAAGCTCCGGGTAAGAGAACAAAATCTTTCCTAAGAAACATTTCCAGAAAAAAAAGTATCAGTACAGAACATGTTTAAGTCCAGAAAAAGAGAACCAATTTAAACGGAAAGGAAAGGCCACTCAAAAATGTTACTGCTAGAGCAGGAGATAACTCTGTGCATGGTAGTAGAAGGAAAAATCAGTTTAGGGACATTCGTAGACGAATGTTCCGCAACAGGATAATTGGCAATTTGATAAAAAATATTAAGAAAGGTCAACAGAAAGTAGCTTTTTATAAGAGAAAGAGAAACATTGAGAAAATTATTGATCAGGCATTCGAAATTAGGCGAAAGTTAATTATTTTGATAATCAATAGAATTAGGAAACTAAACAAGGTAATTTATGATTTCAAAACAAATAGTAGATGGAAGAGAACAGTTAATCGTAGTAATTTTAGTGAAGTTTTTTCAGGAGAATGGATGCATAGTTCAAGTTGTGAGGCATTTTTTAATGAGGAGAGTTATTTCCAGGATAATGATTTGGTGCATGCAGTTGAGACCAGTGGTCGAGCATATGAGGTGAAAGATGGTTGTTCGGTTGAAAAAGAAAAACTTGTGTCAACAGAGGCAGAAGAGGTGTTAGGTAATGAGGTTTTAGGAAGACGTCCTAGGGGACCAGTGTACACCTGGAAGTGTAGTAGTATTTGCAGTGTGCGACAGGATTCCATCAATTTGCTTTGTGATTTTGTACGGACATTTAATAGGAAAAGTTTAAAACAGAAAATGAAATTGTTGCAAGAATTAGATCCTTGCAGAGTGAGAGAAGTGACAGGTTTGCATGGTCATTCACTGGCTTGTCTTTCTAGGAGAGTATGCCAGAGTATTTTTCATCATCTCAGGATGCTAGCAGTGCATCATAATAAAGTGAGGAAATTAGTTAGAATGTTGTATTATGCTAAGAGTCCAGCAATTATGCTTAAACAATTATGCACTGCTCTTTTGCATGGTTCTGAAGTAGATGTGAAGAATATTTGTGAAGAAATTGAGTTTTGTTACTTTACAAGTAAAGAGAAGAATGTTGAAATTGACCCAGAAGAAAAAGGTAATGTGGAAGAGAGTGTACAGGTTTCCAGTACAGATAATTTTCAGAAGGAAATTGCCACGTTTCAGGTGAAATCAAGTGAGAGGCCTAATTTCACTTGTGTGTGTTGTCGACGCACTTATTATAAGAATCAGACTAAGTTAGTGGATTTATATGCAAAAAGTGAAAGGGAAAATAATAGTGAATTGAAGGACTTCGCAACATACTTGATGGTAGAAAATTTTTTGATTTGGGATCAGATCAACGTGAGTGTACTTATTGTTGTAACAAATTAAATCAAAACCAGATGCCTGCTAGAGCGGTTCATAATAATCTGGAATTGGTTGAGATTCCTTCTGAATTGAAGGATTTAAATACTTATGAATCTATTTTGATTCAAAGTGTTCATCCCTTTCAGGCTATTGTACGAATGGAGCCAAAGACAGGGAAATTGCCTCCATCAGATTTACAGAGAGGATTAAAGGGAAGAGTTGTTTATTTGCCTCTAGATTTGAAGAAAAACATTAATACAATTGGAGTAGAGAAAGTGGAAGAGGAACCTCTGGTTATCTTAGTTAATGGGGTTCCGACAAAGAGTAAGAAAATCTGGCAAGATTTAGTGGATGTTAGGAAAGTCAAAAAGGCAACATTGTATTTGAAGAAAAACAATAAGTACTACAAGAATGTATATGTTGCAGAAGAGGAAGTAAGTGAAGAAGAGGATAGCGATTTGTGTGCTGGTCAAATTGAGAAAGTAGAAGCCTCTAAAAATGAAGAAATATATGAACATTATAGTGTTCATCCTTTGCATTCCAAGGAAGTCATGGGGAATGCTATTGAGTTGTTTCAAATGAAACAAGCCAAAGAGAGTACCATTAGTGTTTGGGAGGAAAGTTTGGAAGCTCGGTGTTTCCCACAACTATTTCCAACAGGTCAAGGAGGAAGATATGATGAGCGACCTGATCAAATTCCTGCTTCTGAATACCGGACTTTACGATTGTATGCAGAAGATCCTAGGTTTCGTCATTGCATTCCCTATTTGTTTCATCTACTGTTTGAAAGTGATCTGTCTGGACTGTCATATGCAGTGAACCACATCTTGAAAAGTGGTGTACAGATGCAAAATATCTCGGCAAGGGACTTTATGGATAAAGTCAATGTGCAAGACAGTATTTTGGATTCTCACCTGATTAATCTCATGGCGTGTCAGCGTGATACTAATGAGTACTGGTACCGTCGTCATGGTGATGTAAAATATATGCTGAGGAACTTAGGAACTCCCACATGGTTCCTCACTCTCAGCTGTGCCGAGTATGGCTGGGAAGACTTACTTGAATTTCTACGAGAGGCAAATGGAAACATTGAAAATATCGAATTCAAGACACCCGGAGAACTGTGCTCTTTGGATCCAGTGAATGTATGCAGGTACTTCAATCATAGATTTGAAGCTATGATGTCTTTCATCATGAACAAGAAAAATCCACCTCTTGGAGAGGTGTTGGATTTCTTCTGGAGAAAGGAGTACCAAGCAAGAGGTGCTCCTCATATACATATGCTGCTATGGATCAAAGATGCACCCAAATTTGGAACAGATCCGGATGACTTAGTGATGAATTTCATAGAACAGTATTCTACATGTGCTGTTCCAAAGACAAAGGAAGACAAAAGCCTAAGAGAACAAGTTTTACGCTTCCAAAGCCATCGTTGTGGAAAGTACTGTCGTCGTAAATTCAGAAACAAGGACAAGTTCTACACAAAATGTCGTTTCGCCTTTCCACGACCGGTGATTTCCAAAGGAAGAGTGAACAGTTTGATGTCTTCGCTGCGACATAATGTGACGAGGAAATCACCCAAAAATACATACAATTTGAAAAGAAACGAAGAGTCCAAGTACATCAACGACTACAACCCAGTGATTTTGTCCATGTGGAATGCTAACATGGATATACAGTTTGTGGCTGATAACTGTATGGCTGTGGCTCGGTATGTGACATCTTACATCACAAAAAAAGAAAAGACAGAATTGAAGGATATGTGGGAGGACATTTCCCATGAAAAGAGCCTCAGTAAGAAGTTGTACAGTTTCAGTCTGAAGATGTTGTCGCATCGAGAAATCGGAGCTTACGAATGTTCTGACCGGTTGTCTTCAGCAAGTCTCTATGCCAAATCCAGGAGTATCATTTGGGCGAGTCTTGGTCTTGCTGCAACACGTAATCGAGTTCTGAAACCTGTACGGGAAATTGAGTATTTGGCGGAAAAGGAGCCAAACAGTACAGATATTTTGAAGACCAACATGTTGGATACATATTATCCAAATAGAAGCAGTCACCTCGAGAATGTTTGTCTGTATGAGGTTCTACAAAATTACATATTCAAGAGGAACATCAAAGAAGATATTGATAAAGGAGTGTATGCTGTAATTGGAAGTGAGGGATGTCTGGTCAAGCAAAGAAAATGCCAATTGGTAAACCATCGAAAATTGAGTGGCGAATCTCCTGAAAGAAAAGAGTTTTTCTATTTAGCTCTTCTGCAACTTTTCAAGCCTTGGCGAGCAGAAGAGGAACTGCTTGGAGATTTCCTCTGTTACGAAGACTCTTTCAATGCCGCCAAGGAGACCATAGAATGTCCTGTTTTTCCCAAATATCTGGAAATGTTGAATGCGGAAATCGAGCAGGAAGCAACGATTGCAGCCGAGATTGCTAGAGACAGTTCTCAGTGCAGTCAGAGTTCTGTTTCATTGAGTCAGGATCCACTAGGAGGACCAGTTATCGAAAATAAAGCTGCCACTGTCATGATTGAAGTGGAAAGAGCCATGGCACATGCTCAGGAGGATGCGGTTAACTTAGAAGACTTGGAAAGACAACTCAACGTTGAGCAGAGGAAAATATATGACGAAGTTACCAACCAAATTGATCATGGATTAAGTCATGAGAAGAAAGAGTGCTCATGTACGTCGTTGAAGCCTGTCCGACTGTACGTGAGTGGAGAAGCGGGAACTGGAAAAAGTTTCCTCATTAAAGCAATTTCATGTTATTTGCAGAAAAGGACTGAGTCATCGCTGTCTTGTGTTGTCACCGCTCCAACTGGACTGGCAGCACATAACATTAAAGGTATTACTTTGCATCGTCTACTGATGCTGCCAGTGGAGCATGATAACAAATTACAATACCACAAGTTATCTGGAGATGCTTGTTGCGAAGTTTCTAGAGTCTTGAGGAAAATAAAACTTCTTATCATTGACGAAGTAAGCATGGTTTCCAATGTCATGCTTGCCTTTGTGCATTTGAGAATGCAAGAAGTTCTCAAAACAGAGTATGATGTGTTATTTGGTGGCAAACACATCATTGTTTTCGGTGATCTTCTGCAGCTGACACCAGTGAAAGGACAACCTGTGTTCAAAATGCTCACGCATGAAGATACCAGGAAGTGCCTAGGGAGTATTGGCAACGTTAATATATGGTTAAACTTCAATTATGCTGCACTGCGTGAAAATATGCGTCAAGCGAAGGATGAAGATTATAAGAATATTCTACAAGATGTTAGAATCGGAAAAGTGACCGAGCATGGGAAAGAAGCTTTACATGCACGATTACTGTCAAATTTGTATCCAGAAGAAGACGTTGTGCCTGAGAATATTTTTCGAAAAATTACTGAGAAGAAATCTGGAATATGTTTGATGCCAACTCTTGCAGAATGTGCCATCTTCAACAACAAAATGTTGAATTTAGAAAACCATGAGATTGTGAAACTGGAAGCTATTGACAGAATAGAGCATATGGGAGCAACAATTATTTTGTCTGAGAATTTGAAATCAAAATTGGATTCATTAGAGAAGACTATATCTAAAACTGCTGGTTTTGAAAAGACTCTGAATGTGTGCTTAAATTGCCGTATAATTTTAAGAAGGAATTTACATGTTGAAAGAGGTCTGGTAAATGGATCAATGGGTAATGTTGTTGATTTTGAGAAATACAGAAATAGAGATGGAATTGAATTTTTAAAAATTAAATTTGATGGCATTGAGGAAGTACAGCTAATTGGTCGTTGCTCTGCTAGGTTTTTGCTTGTAAAAGACTTATATGTTCGCCATAAGCAGTTTCCTGTTTGCTTGGCATATGCGGTGACAATCCATAAATCGCAAGGTTTAAGTGTAGACAGTGCATTGGTGAATATTGGCAGTTCTGTGTTCAAGGAGGGTATGGCATATGTGGCATTGTCACGAGTCAGAACTTTATCGGGATTGTACTTGATTGAGTGTGATGTCATAAACATTTGTGCGGATCTAGATTGTGTTAAGGAATACAATAGGTTAAGAAGAGAGTATGCGCCACATTTGCCTCAATATCCTTTGTTTGAGAAACGTGTGGTAGGCCGGAAATGAAGAAATGTGACCAATAGTAGGGAGGTTGTAGCAAAAAGACGAAAAGTCGATGAACCCAAAATTATAAGCAGAAAAAAAATGGATTCTGTTGAAGATGTTGTTGGTTTTCAATTTGAAAATAGTTCTGGTGTCAACTGCTATGCTAATGTAGTGGTTAATGTTGTCTTTTCTCTAGAAACTTTAAAAGAAGAGATTGTGGTCAATTCGGATCAAAGATTTTGCAGTTTGTTGAATTCTGTGTTAGAGAAATGTAGCACTGATAGAACAAAAATAGAAAGTGTGTCTGAAGTTCGAAATCTGTTAGACAAATGTTCAGGTCAAACGCAATTCTCTCAAAATATTCAGCAAGATTGTCAGGAGTTTTTAATGTATATGCTTGATGTATTGCAAGATGAAGGTGTAGATGTAGATCATCTGTTTGGCCTTTCTTATCAATGGCAGCATGACTGCGATAACTGTAGGGTATCAAGTACTACTAGTGTAGACTCAGAAAGATTTATATATTTAACTTTGCCAGACAGTAAATCAGTGTCCTTTAATAAGCTAGTAAAAGCAGCCGATCACAACATGGAGTGTAGCCAATGTAAGTCTGCAATGTTGTCCACATTATTTATACGAACATATGGCCAGTATGTCATTTTAATGTTCCAACGATGTAGGCCTGATGGAACAAAATTGACAACTTTAATTAAAAATGTTGTGGCTTCGCAGTTGTCAATATCAGGAAGGACTTTTGTAACTGCAGCAATTATATATCATGACGGTCCTTCAACAACATCAGGACATTACACAGCTTATTTGAAGTCTAGAAACGGCTGGTCATTCTGCAATGATTCTGTTTTAACTTTTTTAAAAAAATTGCCTTTTGACCTTAAAAATTCTTACCTGGTGTTTTTACAACCAAAATTTTAGGGAAAGAATCTCGGGATTTGCTCTGAGGAATTTCAAGAGGTTCTAATGGCTCCTACACTATTTGGCCTTGAGGATAAGTGTAGTACAGAGTAAAAAGTTATTTTTGAGTTTTAAGTAGTTCCTGAAAAAAAGAAGGTTTTCTTACAGAAAGTGGTGGGCATGGATTAGTTAAAGGACAACAGAGTATTTCCCAAAGCAAACGGTGTTCTTACCATAACACTTGACGTCATGGAAAAATAACTGCACTTTGAATGAGTTCAGAAAAACTTTTCTTTTAATAAGCTAATTCAAGCAGCCAATCAAAACATGGAGTAGAGGTAATGTAAGTCTGCAATGCTGTCCACATTTTTTGAACAAACTTTTGGTTATAATGTCATTTAAAAATTCCAACTATATAAACCTGATGAAAGTAAGTTTACAACTTTACAACCAAGTTTTCTTTCTGAAAGTTGCGGAAAAAGAAAATGACGGGATTTGCTTAGAAGAATTCCAAGAGTTATAAATGGCTCTTACACGATTTGGCCTTGAGGAGAAGTGCGGTAGAGAGCGAGAAGTCATTTATTGTATGTAACATATTTGTCAAAACGATGGAGCTTTTCTTTCAGAAAGTGGCGGGCTGAAAATAATAACAGCACAACAAAGTGTAAGCTGTTCATAGGACATCCTTCGACGTCATGGAAAGTAAGTTACTTTTAAGGAGTTCTGATTTCTGATTGGTTATGTTATATGGGTTTTTTAAACGCAATCATTTTGATTGTGGTTTTTTTTCCCCGCTGTTATATGATGAATACCTTCAAGTCACTGTTTTTAGTGAAATTTGATATATTCTGAGAACAGCAAAAATAAACCATTTAACATGTATAATTAATTCTGTACTTTGTATAGTGAATTTTAATTTGTACTCATCTTATCTCATGCTCACTCATCTTTTACTACCTTCTATCAATCCTCCTTACATACTCACATTGCCTTTTGTTTTATTCTCTTTCACCCTTGCTCTCTAACTCCACTTATCTTCCAACCTTTGTTTCCCTAATCCAACTCTGTTTTTTCTTTTCTCCCTTGCACCATTTTCCAGCTTTTAGACCTTCTGATTCGCTTGTCTTTTCCATCTTTCCTCCCTTTGTTTTCTAAATTAAATATTTTTGGATTCTCCTTTTTTGGTGCAATCAGTTATTATAACTCACCCTCACTCATTTATCTTTCTTTGTTGCCTCATCCAGTCTGTATCTGACACTCTTTCCTTCACTTCCTCTGTCTCCTCTCTCCCTCACTCTCTTTTCCTTATTCACCCTTTCCTTATATAGTTTACCTTAATCACTTTCTTTTAGTAGCTTACACAACTTCAATTTAGTTTTCTCTTCTATCCTTCTTTTCTGTCACTGAAAGTATCTTCCTTTTTTTTCTCTTAGTAATTTACTCTATTACAATTTCTTTTTGTCTCTGACTGTCTATCACCGTTTCTTTCTCTTTTTTTCTGCATGTTTATCTCTAACTTTATTTCTTTGTAAAATTGGATGATTGTCAATCTTTTCCCTTGTTTTTTCTAATTTTTAAATACATGTTTTAATATTTTTCAAATTTTTGTTCTTTCTTTCACAGATTGAAAATATAAAAATAACAAGTGACTAAGTTAACGACAATTATAAGGTAAGTGTTTTGTACTCTTTTCGTTACATTTCTATCACACTTAACTTCTATTAGTTCCACTGCTTCATTTGTTTAACCCTCAGTTTCCTGCCTTTGCTACTTCCCTCATTCCTTTTTCTATTACTTACTTACTCTACTCCTTCCACTCCTTTTCTCAGTCCCTCTGTTCTCATAGTTCCTCACTCCTGTTCACTCACTCCGTCTCTATTACTCTCACTATCTCTGACTCATCACTCTTTCACTACTTGTTCATTATGCTTTCTCCCTGTAGTTCAAGCACACTAAGGGGCATATTATCAACACAGGCGATAAAATTATCGCTGCTTTTATCGGCAGAAAAATGCCGCAAAAGCGGCTTTAGCGGCAGTTTTCTGCCGCAAAAGCGGCTTTAGCGGTAGTTTTCTGCCGATAAAAGCAGCGATAATTTTATCGCCTGTGTTGATAATATGCCTCTATGTTATTTACATTTCTTTGCTGTTTCAATCATTCCTTTTCTGTCACTTCTTCTTTTCTGCTTTCTGTTTTTTCTCTCTGTTATTCCACATGTTTTAACCTTAGTCACTATCATACATCTTGTTTTATTCCTATTTACTTTTGCTCACTGTTTTCCTAACACTTTCCCTCAGGATTGTTCTTTTAGTCCGGTTCTATCCCTACCTCTCATTCCACATCCTTTACTGTTTTTCTTCTTAATTTGAACATTCACTCACATTCTCTAAGAAACTCTTGTTTATTATTCTTCTACTCTCCTTTTTTTCTTTCCCTTCCTTATCTATTTTGTTTTTCACAATTATACCCTCTTCCATCTTTTCTTCGATAAATAGATCTATTAAACAGTATCTCTGTGTTACTCCCTCTAGCTGTCTTTCTTTTAACATTACTCTCTGTTTCCTTCCCTTATAATTACTCTTCTTTTTTTTATTTTTTTTATTTTCTGGTTCGCTTCCGGTTCGCGTACCGGCGCGCGAACCGGGAAGCGAATCAAAAGAAATAGAGGTTGCCAGAGTGCTAAACATTCTAGCAATTTTTTATAAATGGGAGGTAGTTCTGAAAAGAACTTTTTTTTAATTGTTTTTGTTGTTTTATATTTTTTTTATTATTTTTCTGAACATTTTTTTTACTTTTTTTGTATTTTGTGAACGGTTTTATATTTTTTTTGTTTTTTTGGGGGGGGAAACGAAAATGATTCATTATAAAGGGCTCAACAGGAGCAACAAAAAAAAAAGATAATTTATTTTCTGGGGCGTTTTGGACAATTATGATTGTCAATAGCTACATTGATTAAATTTATGCTACTTTCCCTGTAGCAAATCAATTGGCCGCAATAAACGCACACTTGTTTCACACTCCCAAACTTCATCTGTATATTTGGGACCGTCTCCCTCGCCTCTGGTCCCGTCACTGCCTCTACATTTGATGTTCTGGCCACAGGAGGGGGGTTATCCTGCAGGTCACGTACCTGCGCAGCACTATAATTAATAGGGTGCCACCTGCCCATGTGGCGATGCATGGTGTAATTGCCATAGCTATATTTCTTATCTGTCCCTCTGGACAGATCTTTTTTGCAGATAAGGCAAGTAACATAGCGGGCATTTACTTTTTTTGGGCCCCGGGGATATTTGAAAAATTGCCAAATGAAATTTTCCTTGACATGGGACCTCCTAGGCTCTTCAGGCAAAAACTGCCTCTCTTGCTCCTCTTCCTCTTCTTCCTCTTCTTCTTCCTCTTGCTGAACGATAACCTGAGGAGGTAGTCCTCTCTTCCTAGGAGGTGGTGGAGGTGGTGGGGGTGCACCAGCTGCAGCTACAAGACTTGCCATTTCTAAGTAATCAAAAAAGGTCTTCCTCTCACAAAGTTGAAAGCGGCTGTTGTTGCGAAACGCGTTGGTTTTTGTGCTTGTGTTGGAGTATTGACGATTTGAATAAAGAACTTGGGAAATAATTGCCTCCGTGAGTGCGGACTCATTCCCTTGATGAAAGGGAGTTGGATAAATTAATGTGAAAGCGGGGCTCTGCTTTGGAGTCTTTGCACCGGTGAAGAGAGCGCCAGAGGATTGTGAAACGGAGCCAAATCGGTGGATATATATATATATATATATATACATATATATACATATATATATATATATATATATATATATATATATATATATATATATATATATATATATATATATATATATACATATATTCACGCTCCAGATCCTTTCTAGTAGGTAGAAAAAGAAAACGGAACTCGCGGGGCTTCAGATAGCAGCAGTGGTATTTTATTTCAGACGGGTTTCAGAGTAATTTCCTTCGTCAGTGTGATTTACATGAAACGCTAGCAGCTGCCATTTTAAAGTGCTCAATGCAGATACATGGAAATCGACAAGGGACTATCGCGCGAAGAACGTGCCATCTTTAAGAAAGTATCTCTATTCGTAACAGGCAGATAACATGTTTCAAATCATTATGTGTGTCAAAAACGGTAAATACGCCTGACATTTTAAATAATTCATCAATTCACATGAGACATGTATATTCGGCCATATTACAGTAATAATCTTGTCGATTGTTAAGGCTTTACAGATAGCCCTCTATTCCCACAAATTTCACTGTGTATCGGCTAATAAAGTGATGTTCGCAAAGCAAACAAAAAGGACAAAAAAGGGGCCAAAAAAAACAATACAATCATCAATGTCATGCTTTCTCTACAAAAATGATGAACAGTAAAAAATACATCAGTTTCCTAAATGAACAGTCAGTTCCTCCCCACTATTCAACCCATTAGTAGATTTAGTCTGCAAATCTATCATATAGCGCGACTCCGATCTTCTTAATTTCAAAACTCTGTCACCTCCCCTCACACTTAGTGGCACACAGTCTATGCTGAAATATTGTAACAGGTCCCTGTTACTGCTGTGTTTAATAGCACAGTGGCCTGCTACTGGGTAACTTAAATCCTTCTTTTTGATGGCACGCATATGCTCCAATATTCTCAGTTTAACGCTGTGTATTGTACTCCCTATGTACCGAAGTCCACAGGGTCAAATCAAACAGAATGTGTGGTCCGACATGTCATAAATTTGTTGATTTTCTTATTCTCTTTCTGTCCCCTGATCTGGTATGAAAGGACCCTCCTACTGAAGGCACAGGCCTTACATTTGCCACAAGGGTAAAATCCCCTCATATCCATTAGGGTTCCTTGTCTTGATGGTAGAATTTCCAAGTGGCTATATACAAGGCTGTCTTTTAAGGAACGTGCCTTCCTATAAGTTATTAATGGACCTGCTGGAATATCGGCCCCAATGATGTTATCCATTTTTAAGACATGACAGTTTTTTTTCATGATGTTTCTGAGTATTTCTGCGTCATCTGAGTATGTGGTAATCATTCTAAATTGACCAGTTGTCTTTTTCGGTCCATTCTGTTTCAGTAAGTCATTTCTAGATTGTGTTTTCGCTTTAATCAGAGAGCTCTTTAAGAGTTCAGCATCATAACCCCTAGCCAGGAATAGTTTGAAGCTGCCTTGTACTGCTAAGTCAAAATCACAATCTCTAGAGCAGTTCCGTCTGACTCTAAGGATCTCCCCGTAAGGGATGTTGTTGACTAGTTTCCTTGGATGTCCACTTGACGCATGAAGCGTGCTGTTGGCCACAGTTGGTTTTATGAACAGGGCAGTGGTAAGCTTGCCATCTATTACTTCCAACGTAAGGTCCAAGTAGTTTGCTGCCACCAAACTAACTTTGCCTGTAAATTGCAAATTTACATCATTGTTATTTAATAATGCAATATATTCCTCTGCCTCACTTACACTATCCCTCCACACCATAAACAAGTTGTCTATCTATCTATACCACAACACATTTTTTTCTGTCCACTGCTTGTTTCTAGGGGACCAGGCCACCTGCTCCTCCCACCAGCCCACAAACAAGTTCGCGTAGCTGGGGGCGAAGCAGGTGCCCATCGCGGTGCCCGAGACGTGCCTGAAAAATTCTCCCTGAAAGATAAATATGTTGTTAAACAGGCAAAATTCAATAAGTTCCAATAACATGATATTATGCATTGCGAACTTTAGAGGTCTCTTGTTCAAGAAATACTTCACTGCATTCAAACCCTGTCCGTGGTCAATACAAGTATAGAGACTTGTGATGTCTAGAACTATTAGACAATATGAAGGCTGCCATTCCATGGATTCTATGTGTACCATAAAGTCAGTAGTGTCTTTAATGTACAATTTCAATCCCAACACAGAATCAAACAAAAAATGGTCCAAAAACTTAGAAAGATTCTCCGTTAGCCTTCCCATCAATTGGTCTCCCAGTTGGCAGTGTTCGGTCCTTATGCACCTTAGGTAGGTGATAGAAGGTGGGTAAAGAAGGTGTCGTCGTTCTTAAAAACAGGTGTTCATCACTGTCTAGCATCCGTTTATCATGCCATTTCTTGATGAGAGTATGAAATTCCTGGATACTCTCCTGATAGATGTTTACAGATGTCGGCTCATAGCAGTCTTTATTTCTTAGCTGTCGGTATGCCTCTTCTACATATTGCTCCCTCGGTAGGATGACGATATTACCTCCTTTGTCGGAGGGTTTGAAGATGACTGATTTATCTTCTTCCAGGTTTTTTATTGCCTCCTTCTGAGATGATGTCAAATTTCTCTGATGCTTCGTGGGTCGTTGTTTGTCTCTAAATTTTAACAATTCTTTAATGACCGTTTCACTAAATGTATCAATAGCATCATATGGTAATTGAGGGAGAAATTGTGATGGTGGTTTCAAGCCACTGTTGGGTGCCTCTTGCTCTTCGTTGACTCTCCTTAAACGCTGGCTCAATGTCATTTGTGACCGTAAACTTTCTTCCCGGCGTAGATCCTCCAGGACTTTAAGAGTTGTTAGGTCATTGACGGATAATAGATCAGTGTCACTGCTTTGCGTTAACATTAATCTTGCTTCCTTTACAGTAGGTCTTAACTTGAAGAATTTATGAAGTTTAAGTTTGCGGACGAATTTGAATAAATCAATTCTAGTCTGCGTGTACTCCATCTTTTTTAGAGGGCAATAGGTGAATCCCAGTTTTAACACAGATTCTTTGGTCTTGGTCAATACTTTAGAAGAGAGGTTAATGATGGTTAATTGATCCTCAGCTGTTACCGACCGCCCCTTCTGGTTTGCCTTCTGCCTCTGGGGGCTTGGTCTTTCCTCCCCTTAGCCATGATTGGCGGATAATATTGAATTCTTGTTGAAAAGTGGTCTTTTGTTGTCAATCCCGATGGGCCCGCTGATTCCTCTTATGATTGTTCGTTCTCTGTTACATCAGACTCTGAGGTTTCTGCTCTCTCCTGGGTCACTAAGTGCAAGGGGAGGTGACAGAGTTTTGAAATTAAGAAGATTGGAGTCGCGCTATATAATAGATTTGCAGACTAAATCTCCTAATGGGTTGAATAGTGGGGAGGAACTGACTGTTCATTTAGGAAACTGATTTATGTTTTACTGTTCATCATTTTTGTAGAGAAAGCTTGACATTGGTGATTGTATTGTTTTTTTTGCGAACATCACTTTATTAGCCGATACATGGCGAACTTTAAGGAAATAGAGGGCTTTCTGTGCAACCTTAACAATAGGCTGCAGTTGCCGATCCACGGCAAGATTATTACTGTATTACGGCCGAATATACATATCTCATGTGAATTGATGAATTATTTAAAATGTCAGGCGTATTTACCGTTTTTGACACACATAATGATTTGAAGCATGTTATCTGCCTTTTACGAATAGAGATACTTTCTTAAAGATGGTGCGTCCTTCGCGCGATAGTCCCTTGTCGATTTCCATGTATCTGCATTGAGCCCTTTAAAAATGGCAGCCGCTAGCGTTTCATGTAAATCACACTGACAAAGGAAATTACTCCGAAACGCGTCTAAATTAAAATATCACTGCTGCTATCTGAAGCCCCGCGAGTGCCGTTTTCTTTTTCTACTTACTAGAAAGGTTCTGGAGCATGAATATTGTGCAGTGCACCACCGCAATACCGGCACCCGTACACGAGTGCCCCGCCCCTGGTGCAGAAAGGAGCGGGATATATATATATATATATATATATTACCTACTGGCGGTCGCCAGTAGGTATATATAGTTAGGATTTTTTCTCTATGGGTTTTTTGAAAATTCTATGTCTAATAACTTTGGCGTTTGTGGACGGAATTGGCTGAAATTTTCAGGAAAATGGCACATTTCGTTTCTGAGCAGCCCCTGAAAATTTTGGGGGGTTCGTCAAGGGGGGGCCGAGAAAAAAGGGGGGTCCCAAAACGCGTTTTTCCCATGTTAATTTCCATAGGGCGGTTGGCCTCACTTTTAGCCCGAACGGCTGAATGGATTTGCACGAAACTTGGCAAAATTGTAGGGACTGGTAGCCCGATGTGCCTTTTGTAGGTCTCAATATATGTGCTCCAGTGGATTTTGAGAAATTAACGTTTAAAAAAAGATATATATCTGTAACAGCGGACCGGGCAGCGCTCTGGTTCGCGGACTTTTCGCGCAACGGAGCTTTGTGAAGCGAAGCTGATTGGTTCTCCGGCGTCTGTCAACATTCCAAACAGTCCGTAGCGGCCGCCATCTTGTCTCTCGGTAGGATCGAGAGACAAGAGGAGGCCAAAGCGAAGGGGCAAATGACCATAAGGGGGCATAGTACATTGTCGCTCACCCCCTAGGTTTGATGTGGAGGTTTTAAAAGGGCCCCGCGGGGCAAAAAAAAATAAAAATAATAATAATCGAACAGCTGAATGGATTTGCACGAAACTTGGCAAAATTGTAGGGACTGGTAGCCCGATGTGCCTTTGCTAGATCTCAATATATGTGCTCCAGTGGATTTTGAGAAATTAACGTAAAAAAAAAGGTATATATCTGTAACAGCGCACCGCTTCGCGTACTTTTCGCGTTACGGAGCTTTGCGAAGCGAAGCTGATTGGCTCTCCGGTGTCTGTAAACATTCCAAACAGTCCGTAGCGGCCGCCATCTTGTCTCTCGGTAGGATCGAACAGCTGAATGGATTTGCACGAAACTTGGCAAAATTGTAGGGACTGGTAGCCCGATGTGCCTTTGCTAGGTCTCAATATATGTGCTTCAGTGCATTTTGAGAAATTAACGTTCAGAAACAAGATATATATCTGTAACAGCGCTCCGCTTCGCGGAGATAAAATTATATGTGTATTACCTAGCTGTTGCTAACACCAGTTAGCGACGGCTAGTAGAAGATAGCGACCATCTTGGGCCCCACTTTGCATGTGAGTGATATTTATCACTAATGACATGCAAAGTGGGCATGCCAAGATGTTAGCGACTGAAAACAGTCGCTAACATCGCTATCTCCTATTATCAACTTTTGGAAATATTCGAGATAAGGGCGAATATCTCTAAAAGCTACCACCTGCCCTGAGCAGTTCTTAGCCATGTTATCCAATGGGAGGTGGATAACATGGCTAAGAGCATTAGCTCGGTAATGCATGAATATCGCTGAGTTTTCAGCGATATTAATGCATTGCGGTCGTTTTTTATCGTATTTCCGATAAACCTTGATAATAGCAAGGTTTATCTGCGATAATTTCTGACGGTAAAAAAATCGTTGCTAAGCATCGTTAGGGATAAATATCGCTTAACTTTGGTAATATGCCCCAACGTCTGTTAACGTTCGATTCGAAGGAAATCAGGAAGTGTTGAAAAACATTGTCTGCGCCATCTTGTCTTTTTTCAAATGCCACACTTTTGTCGTGCACGGCAGCCATTTTAGATGCCTTGACCAGACCCACTCTGTGCACGCTGTCGATCCTTAGCATGGCTCCCCACCCTCGCAAGCATCTCCCCCAGGCAGTGGTCACCCCCGCTCTCTGTCTTATGCATGGGTAATAAACCTCCCCCATCTGCGCTGCTGTTCCCTGAGAATCACACCCTGTGCCCGCCCGACACCTCCCTTTCGCCCTATTCACTACCGCACCCTCTGACACTCCTTTTCCTCTGTGTCCGATTGTCCAGGCTGGTCCTAGGGTATCAGCTAGCCCTGCAGATGTAGTTTATGGCCACAGCTGTAAAGAATCACCCCTCTTCAAAGGAGTCATAGTAGATCAAGGCCCACACTCGATGAGATCCGTCACAGCAGAAGCGTTGCTATTATCTGAAAACCATCCTGTATTGTGATTGGGGAGGGGACCGAGCCTGAAGCGGAAGATTCCAGGGATGACTGTTTGTACATCAAAGTTTTTACAATTATGTGTCACATTAAAAATATATAGCACTCCGACAAAGTAGTAAGATTATAAAACTTTAATAATTTATAAATATATACAAGAAAACAAAAATAGTAATAACATATAAACATTTTTAGGGAAAAACAACGAAGTAGCGGTCGGCTGTGCGAATAGTCCCAACGCAGCACAACGTCCAGATTTCCGGCGTGGGGCGTCGCGGGGGGTGGGTCATCAGTAGCAAACTGTTGTGCGAATAGTTCCAAGGCAGCAGAACGCGCCGAAATCTAGATGACACGAAAGTGATGTCTAGTAAGTTGCCACCCAGCAAATAACGGCATGGGGCGTCGCGGGGGGTGGGTCATCAGTAGCAAACTGTTGCGCGAATAGTTCCAAGGCAGCAGAACGATGGCACCAAGGTGATGTCCAGTAAGATGCCGCACTGGTTTTGGTATCCTACAATGCTGCTCCGAATAACGGCGTGGAGCGCCCCGGGGGAGGCGGCGTGAACGGGCCTCTCCAGGTGGAGTCTCGTCTGTTGTAGTGGGGCGCCCCTTTACCGTTTCAGTTGCCATTCCGTCCGTTTTTGGTCCACTGTGTCAAAAGCCGCAATTCAGCTGAGTTGCGCCCACTCTTGCGGTGCAGCGATAGGCGGCTGTCACAGGACTCTCAAAATGGCGGCAGGCTGTTTCCTTTTTGGGCCTGGTCCACTGAAATGGCCCTGGGACACCTTGGAAATCGGACGCTTGTCTGCTAGGTCTTGGACCTCATTCTCGAAAGCGTCCCCTCCGCCTTGAGAATTCATCAAAAGTTTTGGGGGCTCCGACTCCTGCAGGCTTCTGGTGGGGAGCGGCTGCCATGATTGCTCGCGGAATGACCACGACTGAGCTACGAGATGGTGGTGCTTTCATGCTGACGCCAGCTTCAGTCTGAAACATCCAGAAACAAGGTGGGGCTTTCATCGTTTGGGGAAAAAAAAAAGTTTTCATCCTATGAAAAGTGTTGTTTTTAGGTCACATGATCAAGCCTTCCATCATTAGGAAACCAAAAGTAAAATGAACCAATGAAAAGTTTTATAAACAAGTCACATGACCTGTTATGCGGCATAGGGTGTAAAATTAGGAGAAAATACGTTGGCACGTGAGGCGGCGTCAGTAGCGGACCGATGTGCGAATAGGCCGAAGGCAACACAACGCGCCAAGATCCGGATGGCACCGAGGTGGTGTCCAGCAAGTTGCAGCACTGGTGTGGCCATCCTACAATGCTGAAAGTCGGCGTGGGGCGCCCCGTTGGCCTGTGAGTTTGCGTCAGTAGCGGACCGATGTGCGAATAGGCCGAAGGCAGCACAACGCGCCAAGATCCGGATGGCACCGAGGTGGTGTCTAGTAAGTTGCCGCACTGGTGTGGCTATCCAACAATGCTGAAAGTCGGCGTGGGGCGCCCCGTTGGCCTGTGAGTTTGCGTCAGTAGCGGACCGATGTGCGAATAGGCCGAAGGCAGCACAACGCGCCAAGATCCGGATGGCACCGAGGTGGTGTCTAGTAAGTTGCCGCACTGGTGTGGCCATCCAACAATGCTGAAAGTCGGCGTGGGGCGCCCCGTTGGCCTGTGAGTTTGCGTCAGTAGCGGACCGATGTGCGAATAGGCCGAAGGCAGCACAACGCGCCAAGATCCGGATGGCACCGAGGTGGTGTCTAGTAAGTTGCCGCACTGGTGTGGCCATCCTACAATGCTGAAAGTCGGCGTGGGGTGCCCCGTTGGCCTGTGAGTTTGCGTCAGTAGCGGACCGATGTGCGAATAGGTCGAAGGCAGCACAACGCGCCAAGATCCGGATGGCACCGAGGTGGTGTCTAGTAAGTTGCCGCACTGGTGTGGCCATCCTACAATGCTGAAAGTCGGCGTGGGGCGCCCCGTTGGCCTGTGAGATGGCGTCAGTAGCGGACCGATGTGCGAATGGGGCCAAAGGCAGCGCAACAATATTTTCTGATTTGAAGACACCACAAGGCGCTGAGATGCCAAGATCCGGATGGCACCGAGGTGGTGTCTAGCAAGTTGTGGCACTGGTGTGGCCATCGTACAATGGTAAAAGTCGGCGTGGGGCGCCCTGTTGGCCTGTGAGATGGTGTCAGTAGCGGACTGATGTGTGAATGGGGCCAAAGGCAGCGCAACAATATTTTCTACTATATTTTCGGAGTAGAAGACACCACAAGGCGCTGAGATGCCAAGATCCGGATGGCACCGAGGTGATGTGTAAGTTGCGGACGGATGTGCGAATGGGGCCAAAGGCAGCTCAACAATATTTTCTGAAGAGAATACACCACAAGGCGCTGAGATGCCAAGATCCGGATGGCACCGAGGTGATGTCTAAGTTGCGGACCGATGTGCGAATGGGGCCAAAGGTAGCGTAACAAGATTTTCTGTATGGAAGATACCACTAGGCGTTGAGATGCCAAGATTCGGATGGCACCGAGGTGATGTCTAGCAAGTTGTGCCACTGGTGTGGCCATCGTACAATGGTAAAAGTCGGCGTGGGGCGCCCTATTGGCCTGTGAGATGGTGTCAGTAGCGGACTGATGTGCGAATGGGGCCAAAGGCAGCGCAACAATATTTTCTGACTGACACCACAAGGCGCTGAGATGCCAAGATCCGGATGGCATCGAGGTGATGTCTAAGTTGCGGAATGATGTGCGAATGGGGCCAAAGGCAGCGTAACAATATTTTCTGTATGGAAGATACCACTAGGCGTTGAGATGCCAAGATTCGGATGGCACCGAGGTGATGTCTAGCAAGTTGGTGTGGTCATCCTACAATGCTGAAACTCGGCGTGGGTCACCCCATTAGCCTGTGAGATGGCGTCAGTAGCGGACCGATGTGCGAATAGGCCGAAGGCAGCACAACGCGCCAAGATCCGGATGTCACCGTGGTGGTTTCATAGTTGAGAGGCACTTCATCTGCAGTGGGGCGCCGAGATCCGGATGGCACCGAGGTGATGTCTAGCAAGTTGCTGTACTGGTGTGGTCATCCTACAATGCTGAAATGTAGTGGGGCGCCCCTTTACCGTTTCAGTTGCCATTCAGCTGAGTTTCGGCCGCTCTTGATGCTACAGCGACAGGCGGCTGCAAGAGGACTCTCAAAATGGCGGCCTGTTCTTTAGATTTGGGCCTGGTCCACTAAAATGGCCCTGGGACACCTTAGAACTCGGACGCTCGATTTTTTTTTCCTTTCCTGTACATGCAAAAAAAGGTAAATGCCCGGTATGTTACACGCTTCATCTGCCACGATGAACTCTCCAGAGGAACCGAAAAAAAATATAGTTGTGGTAACTATACCATGCATCGTCATATGGAGAGGTGGCACCAATTAATTATAGTGCTGCATAAAAGAGAGATTTGGAGGAGAACCCCTGACCTGCTAGTACATTCATCAAAGAAGTGGCACTGAGAGCTTCAGAGGCAAGGGAAACGGTCCCAAATATTTAGAAGAACTTTGGAAAGATTAAAATGACATGTTTAGATTGTGGTAAATTAATTTCATGTGGGCAGATGAGTGTTACTCTAATAAATACAGCATATGAACATCATCATAGTCGATGGTTGGTAGAGACATTTTGACTATATCCTGGACCTGCCCGTCCTCGCCCAAAATGGCGCCGGAATAAATGGGACTCGTAACTCCTTGTTGTGTACTGGTTGCAGAACCTTGAAATCACGAGATACGTATGCAGTTTTGAAGCACATGGCGGGCGGGGACGAGAATTGATTGAATATTTCGACATCCCTATTGATATTAAGTTCTGATGTGTTATTGATTACTGTACTGTTGAAAATTCGAATTAACGTCACCCATGGTACTTGCCCGCAAATGTATATCTAGATAATTTTATTGTAACTGGCCCTGTCGTATTTTAATTATAAAATGTACGTCCACCGATTCCGTAACTGTTAGACACCTTAGTTTTTGCAACCTAATGGCCCGCCCGTTACGTTCCTCTACAGTGTAAATGTCTATTCATCATATACGATTACAGTTTGCTCCGTGGCAGGCCCACGTGGTTATAGGCTCGTATTTGTATAATGAAATTTTCACAATAAAGGTTTTTAAAAGAAAACATGGTAGTAGTGTATACATTGGTAAAGTTTGTTAATAATAGTCACTGTTTTAGAATCATTAAAAGGCAAGTGAAATAAAGCAGACCAATTACATGAAGGGTAAAAGGTATAATACGAAGGAACGCAGTAAAGATAAATGGTCAAGGGCTGTTGTGTTTTCTATTCCTGCAACATAAAGTGATCGATAAGAATCTCATATTCAGGCGTATCGGCGACTAAGACAGCAGGTCGACCCTCTTTTGCTCAACGGCTCCGTCATGGGACGAAGAAACGCTCTTTTTCTCGAAAAAAGAATATATTTTACTTGCAGGACAGTTGTAAAATTTCCGGGAAAGTACATTAGCCTGGAACATTATAACATATATTTAAGAGAAAATAATGTTCGGAAGTAATTAAAAGCGTAATTTTTAGGTGATATGACCAAGGCTTTCATCATTAGAATAAGAAAAGTAAAATGAACCAATGAAAAGTTTTATTAACAAGTCACATGACTTGTTATGCTTACGTTACGCGCTGCGCGCCCCGGATGACTTCCGGATGCGCTAACGCGGCGCGTCATATGACGCATTACGCAACAACGCAGGTCCAGAATATAGTCAAAATGTCTCCACCAACCAGCGGTCGAAACACAACCCCTTTCAGCAGGCTAAATAGTTCTGTTAAATGACAACAGAAGGGACAGGCAACAAGAACCATCAGTCAAAGAGGGGAGGGCTAGTTCTTCTCTACCGGGTTACATTGGGGCGCTACCGGAACTGATCGAATTGGTAGTCTACAGTGTTTCTGGATGTTTCAGACAGAAGCTGGGGTTAGCATGAGAGCAGCACCATTTCGTAGCTCCGTTGTGGCCATTCCGCAACCAATCATGGCAGCCGCTCTTTATCGTTATTTTGGGCGGGGTGGGTGGCGGAGCCGAGCTGTTTTGCAGCCATCATTGTGTGGAGTTCAGTTCATCTCACTAGTTTTGTATTTGTCATGAGGGGTTGTTCCTAATGTTTCTATTTTAGCGAGGTCAAAAAGAGATCCCATTAGTGGCCTACTGATTTTGCTCGATTCCTTTTCTTTTTTTTTTACACGATTTTTCGTTATCTGCAAAGACTAAACAGAGTATTGCGACTCTGTGTTTGTTTGTAAATAGAGAATGAACCAAAGAGAACTAATTCTAAAACAGTAAATACTTGGATAACAATCAATCAAATGGAGAGAGAAGCAGGCACAACGGATTACAACGGGGGCAAAGGCCTGCGTTAACTACCTTTCACTATCTGCAAAGAGAGAGTACTCCTAATAGAAATGAGGGGGGGGGGGCACCATTCAAAGCAGATCAGTGTGCATAAACACGAAAATGTTTTCACTTACCACGTACTTGACATTCGACAGCTTATGATATTTGCTATTAAAAAACCATTGAAATTCACTGAAAAAACCATAGGTTATAGACCATATATAGTTAGGAATTAGCATTTACAAAACCTTGAAAATTCACTGAAAAAACCATAGGTTATAGACCATATATAGTTAGGAATTAGCATTTAAAAAACCTTATTTTACTCACACAAAACCATTGAAATTCCATATATAGTTAGTTGCACTAACTATATATCGCGCACCCGCAATCCACTGCTGATCATGCCACATATTACATCATTCATGACATGGTCAGTGACATCACTGATGACATCACTGATGACATCTCAAATGACATCACTGATGAGATCACTGATGACATCTCATTTGACATCATTCTTGTGCTAATACGATAAACCTCTTCAGACTCTAATATAACCTTAGATACACTCAGTGTATACAGACACTCACACACTGCCACTCATCCATGGAGTTACTCACACACCCAGTCAGTCATGCAAAGAAACAATCTCACCTCCATTTCTTCAACTATACAGTTAAACACACCTTACTTATTGAAACATATACTAACACATATTTACTCTCTTATACAATCCCTGATACAAGTTCACAATGATCGATACAACCACTCACTCATTCAGTGGCTCTCATGCACAGTTATTTATATATGCCAACTCTCACATGTACTGTGTTTTACATATGTACTTACTATGACATGTAGCATTGAGATATCCATTCACTCATCAATACACTCATGCACACAGTCAACTGCCCATGTAGCTGTTTCCACATGCACTCTTGAACTCATACACCTAGTGAATAAACTGCTCACACATCTATGCATAGAGTCACACACCTTCCAGCCACCCCCACACAAACTCAATCTGCCATAGAAATACTTGGGCAACCAATTAATAACACATATAGCCTCTCGTATAGGTAATGATCAACACATGCAGCAGTTTACAGAACAACAGACATGATGATGCACAAATTAAGACAGTTTAGTCACTAACCCATGCACTCAGTGAGACACATTTAATCACTCACTCATACATTCAGTCATGCACCTACTAAATCTTTCGTCCAGACACTTATACATCTACTCATTCTTCAATATGTAAAACATATTTAAACTTTACAGAAACACACAGTCACTGGATGACGTCATCAGTGATCTCATCAGTGATGTCATTTGAGATGTCATCAGTGATGTCATCAGTGATGTCACTGACCATGTCATGAATGATGTAATATGTGGCATGATCAGCAGTGGATTGCGGGTGCGCGATATATAGTTAGTGCAACTAACTATATATGGAATTTCAATGGTTTTGTGTGAGTAAAATAAGGTTTTTTAAATGCTAATTCCTAACTATATATGGTCTATAACCTATGGTTTTTTCAGTGAATATATATATATATATATATATAAATACATATATAAATCCTGCCAATAAACTTTCGTGCACTAGCATCTTGAAGTGTCCGAGTACGTCTGTTTCTACGAACAGAGAGCTTGTTTGGATATATACATATATATATATTCACTGAAAAAAACAAAGGTTACATGTACATTATAGTTAGGCTCCGATTTCACTCATACAAAACCAGTGAAATTCAGCAGTTATAGTTATCTGAAATAACTATAACTATAACGTGTGCACCCTCACAATGCACTGCTTATGACCTCACAAATTATATAACTCATGACAGGGTGACTGACATCTCAAATGTCATCACTGTTGACATTATCCAGTGACTGTGAGTATTTAAAAACAGTTTATGTGTTAAATATATATACTAAGGGGTATTGGCGATTCAGTGGTTGTATGCGTGCCTGTATGGGTGATTCAGTGAGTGTGTGAAATGTTGGAACTGGGGTAGCCTGGCCTAGGGCAAGACTAGCATATCAGAGGCACAGTGTAAAGGTTGCAGACCACCCAGGAGTAATTCCACGCAATAGCACACAAAAGAAAACGCTACACCAAAAATGTGGAAAAATAAGTACTGTTTTATAAAAATAATGTTCTCTTTGTTCTCAAAATGTATATAGCATATAACATTACAGGTTACTTTAGAATCAGCAGTTATATCATTTGAGTTACTTGCAACTTATCAATTAATTTCTTAAGTGCACAACATTCAGTTCTCCTCCAATCAATATTCCACTTCCTGAGATGTTACTCTGTTCATCAATACAATACACTTGTCAATGAATCAATAAAGGCACTTTCAAAAGTATCAAATCATCACATTTACAGAATTAGCTGAACGCCTCATTAAGCTCTATGCCTAGTTAAACTTTGCTGATACAGCTTCCCTCTAGGAGGTGAAAATTCAATTCAATATGGTCAGGCAGTTGCTACAGATCCGGCAGGACTGCTAACTAAAATTATCAGCTTCACAACTCTAGTACCTTTACCTCAGATCCTCATATTTAATTAAGTGTAGGAACGATGTGGTGCTCTAACCCTCCTATACACAACTGAAGGCACTGTTTAGAGAAAACTATCCCCACGTTCTACAGAACTGAGGGCAATGGTCTGAGTGAAACTACCCCCACGTTCTCCTTACTGTAGCGTGGAGACGATGCCTTCCCAGTCTCCACGCGTCGCGGCTGTTTTGGGGCTCCTTAAGTGTTCAACTCGCCGATCTCACCACTCCACGCCCAGCACACTGCTGACTCGGCGCTGGCGTGGGGAAACTTCAATTATCAACAATCCTCAGTCTAGGGACGCGGCGCTGGCGTGGAGTAATCTTCGATTTTCAAACAATCCCTGGTCAAGGGACGACTCCGCTGTTGGCGCCTAGCCCCTCGCTTGCGTTCCCGGGGTTTCCTCAGACGAGGCTGGGCTGCGCAGGCAAGCGCTGGGTTACTCACGCCTCCACCTCCGGCTTCTCCTCACCCCGCCCGGCGGCTCCACTGGGCATGCGCGTCGAGAGAGTGTCTCTCCACCGGAGATCGCGCTGTGCAGGGGACGCCTCTTCTTGTCTCCGCCCACCCGGAAACAGTCCGGGGACTCCGCTCCTCACCTTAGGATCTTCAGGCTTTATTCTGTCACGGCGCCACTCGCCTCATGCCGGTAATGGGCAGAACGGCCTGTCAGCTTGCCGCCTCCGCTCCTCAGCTCTCACACGCCGGCTCCTAAGCAGAGCGACTCCTTGCTCCACTGCCACAGGTACCAAGGGGGCACGGTGGGGGTGTAGCGCAGAGGGGGGTTCCCAGAAGTCGGTCAGCTACCGATTAACAGCTGAGCAAAGGGGAGGGGGCACCAGGATTAGCCCCACTTCCGTTGGGACTCGTGCTGAACAGTCTCTTTAGGATCCTTATGCTGGACCAATCTCTTTAGGATCCTTTTGCTGGGCAGAGGACTACACTCTTCAGGGCTGCAGTCTCCTTCTCCTGGTCACTTCCCTACTCTTCCAGTCAAGGGATTAGACAGGCGCCCAGGGTCTCCAGTATCCTTCAACAACGGGGTCAGGACAGATAACCCAGAAGGGATATTGAGGTGATTCAGTAAGGCAGCTTCCCTATCCAGGAGGTCAACCCTAAGTCTAACCTCTTCCCACCCTCAGCTACAGCCTGTCCTCCAGCTGACTCTCTAAGGTAGACAAAATGGCTGCCCCGCATTCCGCCTTTTATAGGCTGCCCTTCAATGGTCCAGCATGGACCAGAAGGTTCTGGAATGCCCTATGTTAAGCTATGGCCAAGTTCTAGGTGCGACAGTTGGGGCAGTTGGTGGCCACCATTTTAGGTGGTGCCAGCTTTCCTGTCAGAACAGGCCTCAGGGCCTGAGGTAAAAGATTATGGGGGAAAAAGAACACCTATCCCCTTGACCAACACCTAAAAAAAATAGTAGACAGAAAAATAGTAAGGGTATGAGGGGCAAAAAGGGGACAAAATAAATAATAATGAGGAGGGACTGCGAAAAAAATCCAGACAGGTCTAACACGCGTCCCCCCCAGCTGAAAGTGGGGAGAACTACCCAACCCCTTGGGAGTCCTCTTCACTAAGGCGGAAATACCTGGAGAGACCGTCTGCGTTTGCGTGGTCCACTCCAGGCCGATGTTCCACCCGGAAGTCCATTCCCTGTAGGGAGATGGACCACCTCAACAGCTTGGGATTTTCCCCCTTCATTTGCATCAGCCAACGAAGGGGGCGGTGGTCAGTCTGAACCAGGAAGTGCGAGCCAAAGAGGTATGGCCGCAGCTTCTTCAGAGCCCACACCACCGCAAAAGCTTCCCTCTCAATTGCACTCCACTTCTGTTCCCGGGGAAGCAGTCTCCTGGACAAGAAGACTACAGGCTGATCCAGGCCCTCTTCATTTAGTTGCGATAACACTGCCCCAATGCCATGTTCGGATGCATCTGTTTGCACAATAAACTCCTTGGAGAAATTGGGAGCCTTCAGGACCGGTGCTTCACACATGGCCTGCTTCAACTTTTCAAAGGCTTGCTGACAAGCCTTTGTCCAAACTACCCGTCGAGGTTGTTTCCTAGAGGTGAGCTCTGTGAGGGGCGCTACAATAGTGCCATACCCCTTCACAAAGCGACGGTAGTAACCTGTGAGGCCCAGGAAAGCTCGGACCTCAGTCTGTGTCTTGGGGGGTTCCCAGGCCATGATTGCCTCAATCTTCGCCTGCAGGGGTTGCACGGACCCCCTACCCACCAAGTGTCCAAGGTACACAACCGACCCCTGACCAATCTGGCATTTACTGGCTTTGATGGTCAAACCAGCTTGTTTCAGCGCCTGGAGAACTGCTTGCAAATGTTGCAAGTGGTCCTCCCAACTGCTACTGAAGACAGCAATGTCATCCAGGTAAGCAGCCGAGAAACCCTCCATTCCAGAGAAGACCTGGTTCACCAGTCGCTGAAATGTAGCAGGGGCGTTCTTGAGCCCAAAGGGCATCACACAGAACTGGAAGTGTCCCTCAGGCGTGGAGAAGGCTGACCTTTCCTTTGCTCCATCTGTCAAGGAGATCTGCCAGTACCCTGAAGTGAGGTCAAAGGTACTCAGGTATTGGGCAGCTCCTAGCCGGTCAATTAACTCATCCGCCCTGGGGATTGGATGAGCATCAGTTTTGGTAACTGAGTTCAGTCCTCGGTAATCCACACAGAACCTCAGTTCTGGTGTGGTGCCCGGTGGGGCGGCTTTTGGGACTAGCACCACCGGACTGGACCAAGGGCTGCTGGACGGTTCTATCACTCCTAGCTCTAACATCTTGGCAACTTCGCCATGGATGCTAGCCTTCACCTTGTCCGACAGCCTATAGGTCTTGGATTTCACTGGAGGGCTGTCTCCTGTGTCCACATCATGGGTACACAGGTGGGTTCTTCCCGGGACAAGGGAAAACAGTGAAGAGTACTGCCCCAATACCTGTCGACAATCCTCTCGTTGCTCAGGAGTGAGAGACGGGGAGAGAATCACTCCCTCCACCGACCCATCCTTCTCTTGACATGAAAAGAGGTCTGGGAGAGGCTCGCTTTCTGCTTCCTCAGCACCATCAGTCACCATCATCAGGATGACCTCTGGCCTCTCATGGTGGGGTTTGAGGCGATTGGCATGCAGCACCCGTAGGGGCTGCCTCGGGGTCTTAAGATCCACCAAGTAAGTGGCCTTACCCTTTTTCTCCAACACCTCAAAGGGGCCTGTCCAACGATCCTGAAGGGCACTTAGCTCTCCAGGTTCCATCACCCAGACTTTCTGGCCAGGCTCCAACTCCACCGGGTGAGCATTCTGATCATACCATTCCTTCATGACTGCCTGACTGGCCTCCAAGTTGTCAGCAGCCTGCTTCCACAACTTGGCCATCTGGCTTCTGAAGGCCAACATGTAGCTCACCACATCCTTGTGGAAAAGTAAATTTTGCCATGTTCTGTGTCCCTACGCCTCATCCATCATATGTTATGTGTGCATGACCAATATGCATATGTTATTCCCCATGTCCGATTAATGACGCAATTACAGTTGTGTCCACCTCTGGTATGTCATTTTCCAGTCCTCGTGAATACTACGAATATCAGGCCTATGTAAAGTTATGTTGCCACGTTTCTCAGTGTGCACGTTATTCCATTATAAAATCTCCGTTTCCAGGCCTCAAAAGGGCCCGGACCCTGGATTCAGCTTCTGTCTCCTGAAAGCCTCGCTGAGGAGCGATACAGCCCCCACCTGTATCCTCGACCCTTCACTTACTTCCTGCCTCGCAGTGCCCGGTGCAGCTTGGCTCTGCCTCTGAGTCTGCCAAAAGTATGTTATAGTTCCAGCTATCAGTTCAGTCCTCCTCCTCTGCATTCCTAAGCTACTGAACTGCATCAATAGTTTCCGTCATTGTCTAGCCTACTCGGCTCCACGTTAGAGAAATACTGTATTTAATGGTCATTTAGTATTCTTCATCACGCACTACATGTAGAATAATGCATGGTCCAGTCTTAGAATCAAGTTAGCTTTTCCCCTCATGACTTCTAGTTTATATCAACATGTTCCCTAAACATTAGATACCAGATAGGGTTTAGGTACATGTCGCTCCGACCCTCCAGACTCTAGTCTCTGCTCCTAGCACAGAGTTCGTAGCCCCCAGCTTCTCCTAGTAACACGTCATTGCTAGTTTTCGCGCACCATTAGGTTAGAGGTCCCGGCTCCTTAGGTAGCCCCCTCCTATGTTTCCGCCCATTCATGACATATTCTGTTACGTTTGCGTCACATGTCTATGTATACTCCCAGTTACACCTCTTTTTACTGTTATCTTTCGCGACTGCTACGCGTCACGCCTTCTGCTCCACCCACTGCTACGCCTACTGCAATGTAATGCTATGTGTTCGCGCTATGTATATATGCCTGTGTTTTGTTATTGAATGTTAGCGCGCTCATCCCAGACCTAGCCCCAGCAGCTGCTGGGCCTCTTTTCCCCTGCTGGGCCCCAGTTGTCCTGCTGGGCCCTGTCATTCTGTTCCTATGCAGGTTGTCCTGATCCTGTCCTTATGCTGTAATAAACCTGCAGAAACTCCTACTACCTCGAATCTTGACTCTTATTTATTGAGCTATCTGTTATGCTATAAGTCTAGTCAAAAATAGGGTATTATTTATTTATTTACCACATAATGGCGCCCGAATAGGGACTTGCCCTTTCCCCACGCGTCGGTGAAGCCACGCCGACCCCCTGACCCTCTGCAGTCGTGACGGAACTCTTCTGCGCAGTGGCAGATATTTCTGCTCAAGTATCCCTCAGGCCCACGGAGGAGACGGAGGAGGCGGTCCAGCATCCGAACGAGACGGTGGAGGAACGCGGCGAGTCCCGACCAGAGCCCAAGCCGAGAGTCCAAGGTCCGAGGTATCCGGAGGCCCACCTGTAACTGAAGTCCGAAGTCCGAAGTTCGTCGTCCGTCGTCCAGTCCAGTCCGAGGCCTTCCGTTCCGTGCTGCCCGGTGAGTACCATTGCTGGGGTAGTATCTAGACAGGACCAATCTAAATTGACTCCTGGTCCGTGGGTTGGTGGTGCCCAGACTCACAAACAAAGTGTTCACCTAGGTGGATACGGGTCCTGATGCGTCCCTTTATGGGACCGGTATGTTCCGTACTGTTACAGCAGTGCATCCAGTAACTCTAGTCTGTTCCGTTCTCAAGAAAATCTGTTCTATTTCTGTTCTCAGTATTCCAGGTAATATTCTGTTCGAACTGTTATTTATAATGTTCTTCATGTAATTTACTGTTGTGGTATGAGTGCGATGTGATTTCGTGTTTTTATTGTGTATTGTATTGTGTCCAGATTACAGTTCAGTCATGCCTATATTTTCCAAGTTACGTCAGTTAAAAACTAGAAAAGGTTTATTAGAGGAAGCAGTTCCTGTCCCGCCTAGGGACAGTCCAGGTCACTTTATGTATCAGAAACATGGCATAAGCGCCATATTGTATCTAGATTTATGGGTAGAGTATACCAAACAGTTAGAAGAAAAGTATAGATGGCCCGTATCGGGTACATGGGATGCCGAATGTATCATGCGAGTAGAAGAAGCATTATGGAAAAAGAAAGCCAGACAGTCACAAAAAGATGCCATCGAGTTATGGCGTAAGGAAGCTCATAGAAGAACGGAAAAGGAAGTCAGAAAGTCAGAATTAAGTAGAGAATCCCAAGAACGAGCCCAGGAAAGAGAATTAATCGAGATAGGTGAACAAGTCAAAGCCGAACAGTCAGACAGACAGAGGCATGCCCTTATTAAGGGTATGTATCCTCTCCTTGCCGAAGGTTTGCCAAAAGCGACCCCAGAGGCATCCAGTAATTTCCCGCCACCATTAGTTCCGACTAAGCTACGTCACAAACCGACCGCAGCTGATATTTTTATTTCGTCCTATCTGGACGACACAGTCCCCGAATATACAAATCCTGTTCGCGCTCCGCCAGTCCCTGTAAACCAGGTAATTCATGCTCCTCCAGACACCGGGGTGCCCCTAACAGCTCCCCCGGCCCAGTCTGCCATACAAGTACAATTACCGACCCTGCCAGGACGAAGAATGTCAGTCGACGATTCTAGTCTAGGGACCGCAGGAGGAGGTCCTCCTCATACCCCGCCGCCACACAAGCGTTTATCAGCACTCGAATTACATGCTCAAGCATCACAGCGTACTCCTAAAAGTAATAAGTCTGTCACAGAAATCAGGCAAGCCCTTAACGAATGTGTCTATGATCCAGTTCCAGGCGAATATACTATGGTTTTATATTCCTTACGTGTAAGGAGAGTGACCGAGTATCTAGTCACCTTACCGAATATGAAAGAAGATCTAGACAGAATATATCGTTTCATCCGTACAGGGGATGATCCAGAAAGTATTGGCGAGATTATGTCTCAAAGGAAAGCCGAGATTCAGCTCATGATATTAAAGTTCTTGATCAATTGCCTAATAAGAGAACAAGATTACCCGTCTAAAGATCCCGCCGAAATGAGAATCCTGACAAGGTGGAGTGATAATATAGCCGAGGGTAAGCACAAGACCGTCAGTGCCATGGAGAGTATGTACAAGAAAATTCGTAAAGAAATAATAAGGTTACACGACCAGCGTAAAGCAGCACAAGTAAGTGAGAAAGAAAGTATCTCTGATCCTGAAGAGGAAGACGAGAATCCCGCCAGAATAGCGTATGTAGGAAAATCTAGATTTCCAGATCGCCATTTACGCCTAGAACACAAGTCTATTTTTCAACATCCAGCACCAGAACAAGGTTCTCTAGAACAAGTATTTCAAGCTACCGATCACATTCTGAAATCACGAGTCGGTTACAGTGAATTAAGTACCATGCATGAACAAGAACTAGCCCGATCAGCAGTCCGATGGATTACTGATTCTACCACTTTTCCAGACGAAATAGTGGCACAAATGTTTCTGAAACTGCCCCCAGCCGAGCAACGACTGGTGGGTATGTATATGATCCAGCACCTCATTACTCTGTATGAGGGTCAACACTCTGATCCAGGTCCGTTACACGATATCCTGAACGAGTTACTCCAGTATAGATGGAGAGGTCTAGGTACTGATTTAATTAGTGTAATTCTAGAACAGCGTCACAAGTATAGAACGTTCCTGAACCCGCATTTTGTTCATGTCTCACCTCCAGAAAGTAAATCGTTTTACATAGACAGACAGAATCCGTTACGAGAAGTCCACCCAGTCCAAGGGGCGGGTGGCGTAATGCAACGAGTGTTTGTATACACTCCAATATCAAAGATGGAACTTCTTGAAATGAAGAAATTAATCCCCTGTCATGACAAAGATCCAGCAGGGTTCCATAGAGAATTAAAAGACATGCTCCGTATGGGAGAATACACTTACCCAGACATCATTAAAATGTTAAAGGTCCTGTTACCCGCAGGGGTGTATGAAAAATTAAAGGAAAAAGAATGGGAGGTGGGAGAGAAAAAGATCGATTGGGCAGCTCTAGAAGCTGAAGACAAGGCACGAGTACCAGGTACCGGTCTTGGAGATAAATGTAAAGAATTACCAGAATTACTGATTCAAGTTTTACCCAGATTATTGACAACGAGAAAAGAAGACTGGGATGCAATCTCAGCCTGTAAACAGAAACAAGATGAAGATATTAGTGATTTCTATTCTAGATTTGAGAAATGTTTCAGTATCAACAGTGGTCTCAAGACAAGTAGTGAGTCATACCCTCACCTTTTCGTTACCAAATTAGTCGAGAATTCAAGCCCACAAATTAAAAATCGAGTTTTGAAAGTCGAAAGCACCTGGCAAGCAAATACTCCGTCCCAGATGCTCCAGATGCTCCAGTATCACCAGAATAGAATCAGAGAGGAGCAAGAACACGAGAGAAAACGTATGAAAGACACGAAAATGAAAGTGCTAGTTGCACAATCTGTTCCTCAAGACAGTCAGAAGAGGGGTCTAAATCAAGCCAATCAAGCCAGTCATCCTGCAGCTCCCGTTAAAGGGAACTGCAATTATTGTAAACAGCCAGGTCATTTTATAAACGAGTGTGCAGTTCTGAAACATAACATAGCTACTGGTAAGACTAAAGAAAGACCACGTCCGCCTAGACAAGAACAAGTCTCACAGATTCCTCAGTCACAGAATGCACAACAGACAGTTCCCGCACCGCAGCCTATCGCTGCAACACAGCACGTTACATCGCAGATGTACCAGTATGCACAGTCCGAGTATCCAGAGTACCAGTCATATTCATGAAACAGCCTAGAGAGGGAGGTAGGCTTGCCTCTCATCGAGATACCTGTAGATCAAGAAGGTCCCTATGTTCACAGTCAAGTATTAGGGAAAGACAGAAAGTTTTTGATTGATACAGGGGCAAGTAGGACCACAATTAGTCATGCCGAAGTTCCAGGGGCTCCGCTCTCAGGCTCAAGAAATGTTTCCCTTGGATTTTCAGGAAAACCAATAGTTAACGAGATATCAAAGCCAGTCACTCTAGAAGTAGGTCCATTGTCCCGTACTACTGATCTGTTACTTACTAAGTCATGTCCAGAAAATCTGTTAGGCATTAAGACACTGAAAAATTTAGGTGCAGTTATTTGCTGTTCCCCAGAGGGAATACGTCTGTTCCTACGTGACTTTAAGGGTCACTATGTATTACGAGATTTTGATTCGAGATTGTCTAATGTTCCACAGCATTTATGGGCGCAAGGTCCAACTGATGTAGGTTATATGCAAATCACACCCCATCGTGTGACTCTCAAGCCAGGTGTAGTGTTACCACGAATCAGGCAGTACAGATTGCCACCTGAGGCTGTAGCAGCCTTATCCAAAATTATTGACGAGCTCATGGCTCAAGGAGTAGTTGTAGAAACTGACTCCAATGTATGTAATTCTCCGATCATTCCAGTCATGAAACGTACTGATCCAAATGCACCCCCAGTATATCGATTAGTGATTGATTTACGAGAGCTTAATAAATGTATTATTCCTCAGTACCCAGTTGTCCCAGATATTTCTTCCCTGTTAACAGCCATTGATTCCGAAGCCATGTTCTTCACTGTCATAGACCTTAAGAATGCATTTTTCAGTGTTCCAATTCATCCAGACAGCCAGTTTCTTTTCGGATTCTGTTTAAATGGAAGGAGCTATATGTTTACACGCGCTCCTCAAGGTTTCACAGAAAGTCCTAGTATTTATAGTCAAGCACTTAAGAGACAACTAGACAACATTCACATGCCAACTGGCACTGCCCTGCTCCAGTATGTCGATGTTCTACTGATCACAGCCCGTTCTGAACGTGACTGTGAGCGAGCGTCACTTACAGTTCTGTATTTTCTAGCCGAGATGGGGCACAAAGTGTCACCTTCGAAGCTTCAATTCTGTGTCCAGCAAGTGGTATACTTAGGACACTTGCTGTCCAAGAGGGGTAGGCAGTTGACACCCGACCGTATCCAGTTAATAGCGAGTCTTCCCCAGCCCAGAACCCAGAAGGAGGTACGTGCCTTTATCGGCCTTACTTCTTATTGTAGACAATGGATTCCCCAGTATGCATTTCTAGCCAAGCCACTGATACAGTTAACGACACAGGAGGCAGCCGTATCGACTGTCCTCCCTTGGACATCTGAACATACACTTAGTTTCAACGAGTTAAAGAAAGCCCTATGTCAAGCTCCAGTTCTAGCGACACCGAACTACAGTAAGCCTTTTACACTTTTCGTTACTGAACGGGAAGGTACAGCATTATCTGTTCTCACACAAGATCAAGCAGGTCAATACAAGCCCTGTGCTTATTTTTCGAGCACACTAGATCCAGTCGCCCAGGCGTTACCTGCGTGCCTCAAGTCAGTTGCAGCCACAGCACTAGCTATCAGACAAAGTGATTCCATAGTTTTAGGACACTCCCTGATTGTACAAGTTCCACATTCCGTAGAAGTTCTTTTAAACCGAACACAAACTCAGCACTTGACAATTGCACGTTTAACGGGTTATGAATTGACACTGTTCCAGCCACACATAGAAATCAGACGCTGCAACGTTCTGAATCCTGCTACACTGTTACCATCAGTTAATTCAAATCCAGACCCACATGATTGTGTGGAAGTAGTTAACATTACGACAAAGCCAAGACAAGACCTGACAGACATTCCGTTACAAGATCCTGACCTGACACTTTATGTGGATGGTTCATGTATGAGAACTAGTACAGGAGAACTAGTCGCCGCGTATGCAGTGACTACTGACACTGAAGTTATTGAAACACACCGTATTGACACCCTGTCCGCTCAAGCAGCAGAGCTAGTCGCTCTGACACAAGCCTGTATACATGCCAAGAACCTGAAGGTTAACGTTTACACAGATTCACGTTACGCATTCGGAGTTGTACACGACTTCGGAGTACTTTGGCAGGAGAGAGGTTTCATGACTTCTCATGGAACCAAGATTCAGCATGGTCTCCTTATTCAAGCCCTGTTAGATGCCATACATTTACCGACATCTATTGCTATCATGAAATGCAAAGCACATACGAAAGTCACTGACATTATTTCCCAGGGTAATGATCTAGCAGACCGCACAGCCAAGCTTACAGCACAGACTCCAGACATTCCAGTTAACATGACACATACTCCAGATCCGATTACATGCATGACAGTTAAGGACCCTACACAAGATGTCATAGATATACAGTTACATGCTACTCCTGATGAAATCAAGAAATGGTCTGAACAAGGAGGGGTCCAGACAGATCAAGGATGGTTAACGAAGGGTAGAGCCACATGGTTTCTCCCCGATTCTATGGTTCAAGTCATTATCAATACCGCACATAGTCCAGCACATTTAGGAGAAAAAGCTATGTTAGACAGTATCCAGAACATTTGGTTCAACAAGCATTTACGAGCTGCAGCCAAGCAGAAAGTCCGTACCTGTATGATATGTTGTCAGTTTAATCCAGGTAAAAGTGTCCCGGTGGAACAAGGTGGTTTCCAGCCCCCTGACCACCCTTTTGAGGTCCTCCAGATGGATTATATTCAGATGGAGCGATGTCGAGGTTTCAAGTATGTCCTTGTAGTTGTATGCGCTTTGTCCAGGTGGACAGAAGCATATCCAGTCCCAGATTACACAGCCGCGACCACTGCCAAGCAGTTGGTTCGTGAATTTTTCCCTAGATACGGACTCCCTAGAGTCGTATATTCTGATAACGGTCAGCCATTCTCCTCAGAACTCATGAAGCACGTTTCCCTTTTGTTAGGGTACCAGTGGAAGTTCCATTGTGTACGCCATCCTGAAGCAGCCGGTCTCGTAGAGAGACATAATCAGACTCTGAAAATCCGCATTGCAAAAGTCTGTAAAGACAAAGGTGTGGACTGGTTAATAGCTCTGCCAGTCGCTTTGTTTTATATGCGCATGGTCGCACATTCCAGATCAGGTCTGTCCCCGTATGAGGTCGTATTCGGCCGCCCCCCTAACATGTGGGGTACTCCCAGACCCCGAAGTATTACCGATGTTTCATGTAATATGCTGACAGATTACCTAGCTTCCTTGATGTCTGCCCTCAACTCATGTCGTTCACAGGTTGCCGCCGCATTTCCAGACAATACTGAGGTGGCACCGCACGAGATTGTTCCAGGCTCCCTTGTGATGGTCCGAAATTTTGACAGATCAAGTCCGCTGGAACCACGTTGGAAGGAGCCACGCCAGGTCCTCTTGACCACCCGAACTGCCGTCAAGTTGGAAGGCAGGAAGGGGTGGGTCCACCTTTCTCATGTAAAACTTTTCAATGGATTGAAATCAGTCTCCAAGAACATTTCCAAGGATTTCCAGGATTCGAAGGACTGCCAAAACATTGTCTTAAAGGACTGTCCCGCACAAGACATTATTACAACCCCTCCCTTGTTAGAGAAAACTCCGCAACAGGAGTATAAGCTCAAATTAAGGTCTAGTAAACTAAGTCAGTCAGTTTGATTGTATAAGTCCTCCCCTAGGTGAAACGGTTAGATTGTTTCTGACATGTATAAAATAGACCCCCATAGTGAGAGAGTCAGTCGAAGTTCACTTCAATGTATCGTTTTTCTGAGTTTCATATTATTTCTCAGCATAATGATTTCCTGCACTAGTTACGCACTTTTCCTGTGTTTTCCAGTTCCTCATGTAAATATGTCTACTAATGCTACAGTAGAGCACACGTTTAGTGATCTGCCTCCTCACGAATATTCATACCGCCTCGCTATGCGCAACAACACATTTATCCGTATGTTACATTACTCACACCAGACCAGCAATGCCACTAATTGTTGGGTGTGTGGTCGACTCCCCCCTTTTCAGACACCGAAGGGAGTTCTGCCACTCTTTCCTTATCCATTCTCACACAATGGTTCGTGTGGAGCATGGTCCACGTTAACGTCATCCTCAACAGATATGTCTTTTCTTAACAGTACATGTTTTCCAGACAAGCAAGGTCTCCCCCACAGAACAGGTTTAGATCTAGAAAATGAAGTGTATAATTTAGGTAATTATTCGTCGAATTTCATGGTCCTGAATGTTCAGTCTGATACTACTCCAGACTTACCTGCTATTTCAGTACTACCAGTCAAAGGCGAATTATGTGTCCGTAGTTATGGTTCCGTACACGTAGGACATAGTGATTGTACTACTGTTATCAAGTATAGTGACAGTGGGAAATCTATTTTCAAAGCTTCACGTCATTCTTATTTTATTTGTGGTCAAACTGCATATGTCCGTCTGCCCCTCGATTGGGAGGGAACCTGTTACATTGCTTTCCTACTGCCACCTGTTTTCCTAGCCCCATCTGATTATCACAGAAACACACATCTAGTACACATTAGACATAGAAGGGAGTCCCCAATTGTCGATTATACTGAAACTACTCTAGAACAGTATACAGATTTCAATAAAGGTTTCTTCTTCTTTGTAGGACCTGTCCAGAATAGTAAACTGATCCGTAGGTTAACAAGAACCCTTGAAGCTGTAGTAAATGAGACTGCCTCTGCTCTAGGTAACCTAACCGAAGAACAATCTGCTATGAGATTTGTCGTTTTGCAAAATCGTCTCGTCCTTGACGTCATACTGGCCGATAGGGGCGGGGCCTGTAGAGTCATCGGATCTAGTTGCTGCATTTTCATTCCAAATAACGCGCCGTCTGTTTATTCAGCTATAACCAGACTCCATAAAATTGCCCATCTGTTACACCAAGATCCAGGCACCTGGACATGGTCCGGTTGGTTCTGGAATATAATTTCCGCATGGGGATGGAAAGTCCTGTCCTTTCTAAGTATAGCAGTAGCGATCATATTTAGCTGCTGCCTCTGTATACAATGTGGCCCTGCGATTTGCAGCATGTGTGCTACCTCTTGTATTCCTAGTCCCAAGCCCCGTTCTAAATCCCGTTCCAAGACAATTCGAGACGAGCAAATGGTACTGTATGAAATGATAGATGGTATCATGAAAATTGATGTTTCCTGATGGAAACGTAGTGACAAGGAGGGAATGTGGAAAAGTAAATTTTGCCATGTTCTGTGTCCCTACGCCTCATCCATCATATGTTATGTGTGCATGACCAATATGCATATGTTATTCCCCATGTCCGATTAATGACGCAATTACAGTTGTGTCCACCTCTGGTATGTCATTTTCCAGTCCTCGTGAATACTACGAATATCAGGCCTATGTAAAGTTATGTTGCCACGTTTCTCAGTGTGCACGTTATTCCATTATAAAATCTCCGTTTCCAGGCCTCAAAAGGGCCCGGACCCTGGATTCAGCTTCTGTCTCCTGAAAGCCTCGCTGAGGAGCGATACAGCCCCCACCTGTATCCTCGACCCTTCACTTACTTCCTGCCTCGCAGTGCCCGGTGCAGCTTGGCTCTGCCTCTGAGTCTGCCAAAAGTATGTTATAGTTCCAGCTATCAGTTCAGTCCTCCTCCTCTGCATTCCTAAGCTACTGAACTGCATCAATAGTTTCCGTCATTGTCTAGCCTACTCGGCTCCACGTTAGAGAAATACTGTATTTAATGGTCATTTAGTATTCTTCATCACGCACTACATGTAGAATAATGCATGGTCCAGTCTTAGAATCAAGTTAGCTTTTCCCCTCATGACTTCTAGTTTATATCAACATGTTCCCTAAACATTAGATACCAGATAGGGTTTAGGTACATGTCGCTCCGACCCTCCAGACTCTAGTCTCTGCTCCTAGCACAGAGTTCGTAGCCCCCAGCTTCTCCTAGTAACACGTCATTGCTAGTTTTCGCGCACCATTAGGTTAGAGGTCCCGGCTCCTTAGGTAGCCCCCTCCTATGTTTCCGCCCATTCATGACATATTCTGTTACGTTTGCGTCACATGTCTATGTATACTCCCAGTTACACCTCTTTTTACTGTTATCTTTCGCGACTGCTACGCGTCACGCCTTCTGCTCCACCCACTGCTACGCCTACTGCAATGTAATGCTATGTGTTCGCGCTATGTATATATGCCTGTGTTTTGTTATTGAATGTTAGCGCGCTCATCCCAGACCTAGCCCCAGCAGCTGCTGGGCCTCTTTTCCCCTGCTGGGCCCCAGTTGTCCTGCTGGGCCCTGTCATTCTGTTCCTATGCAGGTTGTCCTGATCCTGTCCTTATGCTGTAATAAACCTGCAGAAACTCCTACTACCTCGAATCTTGACTCTTATTTATTGAGCTATCTGTTATGCTATAAGTCTAGTCAAAAATAGGGTATTATTTATTTATTTACCACATCCTGGGGAGGTTTTCTGGGAGACTTCTCCCATCCTTCCTTCACCAGGCTGAGAGGCCCACGCACCGGGTGCCCATACAACAATTCGAATGGGCTGAAGCCCACTCCTTTCTGTGGCACCTCTCTGTAGGAGAACAGTAAGCAAGGAAGGAGGATGTCCCACTTCCTCCGTAAGCTCTCTGGCAGACTTCTTATCATGCCCTTCAGGGTCTTATTGAACCTCTCAACCAGTCCATTGGACTGAGGGTGATAGGGAGTGGTGAACCGGTAGGTCACCCCACACTCCTTCCACATGGTCCGCATGTAAGCAGACAGGAAGTTAGTCCCCCTGTCAGACACAACCTCCTTCGAGAATCCTACCCTAGTAAAGATTCCCATCAGGGCCCTAGCTACCACAGGTGCAGTAACAGTCCTCAGAGGGATGGCCTCCGGGTACCGTGTGGCATGATCCACCAGAACCAGGATGAACCTGTGACCAGCTGTTGTTGGTGGATCCAATGGCCCTACAATGTCGATGCCCACCCTTTCAAAGGGGGTGCTAACGACAGGAAGTGGTTCCAGAGGAGCCTTTAGCTTCACCCCTGTTTTCCCACTGGCCTGGCAGGATACACATGTCCTACAGTATGTGTTGGACGCCACTTTCATCTGAGGCCAGTAAAAGTGGAGGACAAGCCGTGCAAAGGTCTTGTCCTGGCCTAAGTGTCCTGCCAGTGGTATCGCATGAGCCAATTCCAGCAGAAAGGCTCGGTATTGCTGCGGGACCACCAAGGCCCTTGAGGAGCCAGGTAGAGGTACCTTGGGTTCACTGTAGAGGAGGCCATCCTCCCAGTAAATATGGTGGTGTCCCGTAGCATCACCTGCTGCCTGGGCTTCGGCCTGACGCCTCAGTCTCTCAAGGGTAGGGCACTCCCTCTGCCCCTTACAGAATTCTTCTCTGGTAGGACCTCCCTCCACGTGCCATTCAGCAGGGATGGGTAAGTCCTCCAGAGAGTCTACTTCCCCCTCCACGGACTCCTGGCCTACCACTGCAGGTGGCCGATCTGTCTCATGGGGCGTGGAAGCCGAAGCAGGCTGTCCCTGTCTCCGTTTCTGACCCTTTTTGGCAGCGGGTTGGGCCATTGTTCCAGGCTCCAACCCAGGCGAACTCCCTCTCCGGGCAGTCGCAGACCGTGTGCTTACACAGGCCCAGTCAGGTGTACCCAGCATCGCAGAATGCGTCCGGTATTCCACCTCTCTCCAAGTGTTGTGCTCCATGTCATTCCCCAACAGACAATCAACTGGCACGGCAGGGCTTACGGCAACTCGAAGTGAACCTGCAACCCCTTCCCACTCAAAGGGAACCTCAGCCACGGGATAGTGGCCCATTCTGCCGTCAGCCATCGCGGCGGGGTGGAGTACATTAGGAACAACCTGCTCTGGAGACACCAGTTGACTTCTCACCATAGTCATACTGGCTCCTGTATCCCTCAGAGCCTCCCCTCTTTGGCCATTGATGGTAACCCATTGCCCATACTTGATAGTATTTGGGGGCACCTGGATCTTTGGCACCATCTCCCGCTCTCCCAGGGACACTAAGGTGACACCCGCCCACTCACCCCCCTTATCTAAGGGCAACTCCTCCCCGAGCGCTACACTAGCTACTCCCGGTGACTTTCCTCCGGTGGGAGGGGGTGGTCTCTTTGGGCATTTGACATCTCCCTTATAATGTCCAACACCACCGCATTCAAAACAGTGGAGAACCCTTGGCTGCTGGCTTTGGCCAGGATTAGGGTTTCTGGGCGGGTTTGCCCTAGGGGTGAAACCTGCTCCCTTACCTTGGAAATTATTTTGGGGACCTTTGGAGAACTCCTTCTTTTTATCTCCTCCCTCTTTCTTCTGGGGGGGCGCCCTGTCCGGCTTTTTGAGAATCCCCTCCAGTCCCCTTGGAGGACACCCGGGTACTTGCCCAAGTGTCCGCCTCCTCTGCAAGCTTCCGGGGATCGGTCAGCTTGCTGTCCACCAGGTGTTGGCGCAACTCGGGAAAACATTTCTCGAGGAGGTGTTCTTTAAAAAATAGATTGTACAGCCCCTCATAATCCTTCACCTCGCTGCCCTTGACCCAACCCTCTAAAGCTTTCTTGGCGTAGTCTAGAAAGTCTACCCAATTCTGGTTACTCATTTTGTGACTTCCCCTGAATTTTTGTCTGTACCTTTCAGGGGTAAGTCCAAACTTTTTCACCAGTGCCACCTTCATGGCAGGGTAGTGGGTTTGCTCATTCTGCTCCAGAGCCAACAAAGTGTCTCTGCCAGCAGGTGGCATGTATTTGTACAGCCCACCTCCCCAGTGAGTTTCTAGGATCCCGTGAGCCCTTAAAGAAACTTCGTAGGCGGCTAACCATTTGGCAATGTCATCACCTGAGGTGTAACTAGCAATGACATCTTTAGGTAAGTAGGGTCTGGATTCCCTGGTGTCTACTTTCTTTTCGCTGCCACCATTGTCTGGAGTGGGAGGCCTTTGTATTAGGACCTGTAGGTCCATCTCCTTGAGGGTTCGCTCATGAGCTAACCTCCTTTCCTCCCTTTGCATATCCATCCTAGCTAACTCCAGCCTCATTCTCCTCTCCTCCCTCCTATCTTCTAGCTCGGCTTCAGTTAAACCCTTCTGCGAGACGCTGCTGCCCGCCCTGGGAGGTGTCTTGGAACCTGTCAGTAGATTTCCCCCCTCCGCTTGGTACAGCATTCCAGTCTCAACGACAGTGTCCCTGTCACTCCCCTCTGACACTGGTACCTCCCCGGAATGAGCCTCCACCCATGCCCGTATGCTTGTCTGCAGCTCGCCTTTCTTGGCACCCTTGTTGAAAAACACACCTTGCTGCTGACACCAGTCCTTTAGTTGGGTCACAGTACAGTTATCCAGCTCTTCCGCATTTATCTCCATTTTTGGCTAGAGTATAAACTTTTCACACAGGAGGAAACCGAAAGTGTCCTAGGGTCAACCTCCACCCACCACCAGAAATAAATTTAGAAAAACAAAAATATAAATTAGGAGGGCCGCAAGGAGAAAACTCCTGGTGTAGGTTTAGTGTATTGCGTTGAATTACTAGTGAGTAGCTGCAACCAAGTCAGTGATCCCACCGCTAGGCACCAAATGTTGGAACTGGGGTAGCCTGGCCTAGGGCAAGACTAGCATATCAGAGGCACAGTGTAAAGGTTGCAGACCACCCAGGAGTAATTCCACGCAATAGCACACAAAAGAAAACGCTACACCAAAAATGTGGAAAAATAAGTACTGTTTTATAAAAATAATGTTCTCTTTGTTCTCAAAATTTATATAGCATATAACATTACAGGTTACTTTAGAATCAGCAGTTATATCATTTGAGTTACTTGCAACTTATCAATTAATTTCTTCAGTGCACAACATTCAGTTCTCCTCCAATCAATATTCCACTTCCTGAGATGTTACTCTGTTCATCAATACAATACACTTGTCAATGAATCAATAAAGGCACTTTCAAAAGTATCAAATCATCACATTTACAGAATTAGCTGAATGCCTCATTAAGCTCTATGCCTAGTTAAACTTTGCTGATACAGCTTCCCTCTAGGAGGTGAAAATTCAATTCAATATGGTCAGGCAGTTGCTACAGATCCGGCAGGACTGCTAACTAAAATTATCAGCTTCACAACTCTAGTACCTTTACCTCAGATCCTCATATTTAATTAAGTGTAGGAACGATGTGGTGCTCTAACCCTCCTATACACAACTGAAGGCACTGTTTAGAGAAAACTATCCCCACGTTCTACAGAACTGAGGGCAATGGTCTGAGTGAAACTACCCCCACGTTCTCCTTACTGTAGCGTGGAGACGATGCCTTCCCAGTCTCCACGCGTCGCGGCTGTTTTGGGGCTCCTTAAGTGTTCAACTCGCCGATCTCACCACTCCACGCCCAGCACACTGCTGACTCGGCGCTGGCGTGGGGAAACTTCAATTATCAACAATCCTCAGTCTAGGGACGCGGCGCTGGCGTGGAGTAATCTTCGATTTTCAAACAATCCCTGGTCAAGGGACGACTCCGCTGTTGGCGCCTAGCCCCTCGCTCGCGTTCCCAGGGTTTCCTCAGACGAGGCTGGGCTGCGCAGGCAAGCGCTGGGTTACTCACGCCTCCACCGCCGGCTTCTCCTCACCCCGCCCGGCGGCTCCACTGGGCATGCGCGTCGAGAGAGTGTCTCTCCACCGGAGATCGCGCTGTGCAGGGGACGCCTCTTCTTGTCTCCGCCCACCCGGAAACAGTCCGGGGACTCCGCTCCTCACCTTAGGATCTTCAGGCTTTATTCTGTCACGGCGCCACTCGCCTCACGCCGGTAATGGGCAGAACGGCCTGTCAGCTTGCCGCCTCCGCTCCTCAGCTCTCACACGCCGGCTCCTAAGCAGAGCGACTCCTTGCTCCACTGCCACAGGTACCAAGGGGGCACGGTGGGGGTGTAGCGCAGAGGGGGGTTCCCAGAAGTCGGTCAGCTACCGATTAACAGCTGAGCAAAGGGGAGGGGGCACCAGGATTAGCCCCACTTCCGTTGGGACTCGTGCTGAACAGTCTCTTTAGGATCCTTATGCTGGACCAATCTCTTTAGGATCCTTTTGCTGGGCAGAGGACTACACTCTTCAGGGCTGCAGTCTCCTTCTCCTGGTCACTTCCCTACTCTTCCAGTCAAGGGATTAGACAGGCACCCAGGGTCTCCAGTATCCTTCAACAACGGGGTCAGGACAGATAACCCAGAGGGGATATTGAGGTGATTCAGTAAGGCAGCTTCCCTATCCAGGAGGTCAACCCTAAGTCTAACCTCTTCCCACCCTCAGCTACAGCCTGTCCTCCAGCTGACTCTCTAAGGTAGACAAAATGGCTGCCCCGCATTCCGCCTTTTATAGGCTGCCCTTCAATGGTCCAGCATGGACCAGAAGGTTCTGGAATGCCCTATGTTAAGCTATGGCCAAGTTCTAGGTGCGACAGTTGGGGCAATTGGTGGCCACCATTTTAGGTGGTGCCAGCTTTCCTGTCAGAACAGGCCTCAGGGCCTGAGGTAAAAGATTATGGGGGAAAAAGAACACCTATCCCCTTGACCAACACCTAAAAAAAATAGTAGACAGAAAAATAGTAAGGGTATGAGGGGCAAAAAGGGGACAAAATAAATAATAATGAGGAGGGACTGCGAAAAAAATCCAGACAGGTCTAACAGTGACTGACTGTTTAAGTGAGTGATTAGATGTATTGGTGAACATATGCATGAGGGACTGGTGTGTGAATGTCTGTATCAGTCTGTCAGTTGGTGTCTAAGTGGCTGTATGGATGTGTGCGGGGGTATATGAGTGGCTGTATTGGTGAGTGATTGGTTGTCTAAGTACCTGTATGGTTGTCTGAGTGTCTCTGTGGGTGGGTAAGAGGGTCTATGACTGCCTGTATGGATGAGTGAGTGGGGGATTCAGCGTGTGTATGGGTTAGTGAGTGTGTGTATGAGGGGCTGTGTCTATGGCTGTGTGGGTGAGTAAGTGCATGTGTCAGTGTTATATGGGTGGGTAACTGGGTATGTGAAAGGCAGTATAGGTGAGTGATGGGGAATAAAAGTGACTGTATGGGTGAGTGAGTGAATGTACCTGTATTGGTGAATGTGTGCTTGTGTCAGTGACTTTATAGGTGAGTGTGTGTTAATATATGTATGAGGAAGTAATTGGGTGTGTGTATCTGTATGGGTGGGTAAGATGGTGTGTGATTGTATGGGTGAATTACTAGGTGTGTGAGTAGCTCTATGGGTGACTAACTCGGTGTGTGAGTTGCTGCATGGGTGTATGAGTGGATGCACAAGTGGCTGTGTTAGTGAGTGAGGGGGTGTATGAGTGGCTATATGGGTGAGTGAATGGATGTGTGTATAGATCTATTAATCATTGAAGGGGTATGTAAGTACTGGTATGGGTCTGTGAATGAGTTTGTGAATGGTTATGTGAGGGTGGGTGTTCGAAAGGTTCTATGGGGTATGAGTGGGTGTTTCAATGATTCTACGGATGATGTAATCAGTGATGTCACTGACCATGTCATGAGTGATGTAATATATGAGGTCATGAGCAGTGCATTGCAGGGGTGCAAGTTATAGTTATCTCAGCTAACTATAACTGTTGCTGAATTTGACTGGTTTTGTATGCGATGAAATCTGAGCCTAACTATGACGTCCGTGTAACCCTTGTTCTTTTCTGTGAATTTCTAAAGTTTTTAAATGCTAATTCCTAATTGTAACGTCCCTGTAACCTTTGGATTTTTCAGTGAATATCTATGGTTTTTTAAGTAGTAGCCACATTTGCAGAGTGGTGAAGAATGGGGGTGGGCCTCCTACCACCTCTCAGGAACCCCACTGTGTAGGACTTAAAGGAGATACCAGGCGTGCTTTTTGACCCCCGGGGTCCTTCAGGAGGAAAGTGACTTCATCCCCCCAGCCAATAGTGTGCCAGGAGCCAGGAGCCACATTTGCAGAGTGGTGGAGAAAGAGGGCATGGACTCCGAAGACATCTTAGCAATCCAGCTGCAAACACGCATATTGGTGCACTGTTACTTGGGGGAAGAAGTCAACTTTTGGCCTGAGGCCCTCAGGAAGCAAGAGAATGTCATCCCCCCACCAGAAGCAGTGCGCAAGTGGCACATTTGCAGAGTGGTGGAGAAAGGGGGCATGGCCTCTGACCACCTCTCAGTGAATCAGCTGTGTAGGGCTTACTGGAGGTAACAGGAGGTCTTGTTGCCCCTAAGGACCCTCAGAAGCCAAGGGGAACTCATCCCCCAACCAGCAGCGTGCCAAGAGGAGAATGTTCAGAGTGATAGAGCAAAAGGGAACGAGGCCTCCGGCAAGTTGCTGGGTTTTTTTTCAATACTTTTTTCTAATTTTTAGGAAGGGGGTGCCTATGGCAAGTTGTGGGTCCCGAGTCCCCAACCCTTGAGGCCGGCCTTAGCAATTTCGATTTAAAAAAAATAATAAGACTAAGGGGGTCACAAGTTGCCAGGGTTTTTTTAATTTCTTTTTTTTCAAATTTTTAGGAAGATGGGGCATGAGGTTGCCTTCCCGGGCTGATTTCGGCCCCGGGGACTATATCATCTGGGCCCTGACCCCTTTTAAAAAGAATATTTAAAAAAGGGAGCAGGGCTGTGCAAATTCGGCCCGGGGACCCATCCTTAGGACCCGTTCTTTTCTTTTTTTTATTTTAAAAGGGAGGGAGCTGATCCGCACCTCTCCGGGGCCTCTAACCTGGGTGCATATCGGTTGAGGGCCTGTGTCCTGCGGAAGCCAGCTAACATGCATCTCCCTCTGTCCAAAAACAATTCTGCTCCACTTTCAGAAAGCAAGAGCATGTTACATGCTCTTGCTTGCTGAAACTGGAGCAGTGTTTGCTATGGCAAACAGCAGTGACCCGGGGGTGGGCACCCTGGGACATTGCAGGAGCTGGCCCTGGGGGATGGTGGGGGTTGCGTGGCCCCCTCCTTTTTTATATGTGCCCCGGGGAGGTGGTGGTCCCTGGGGCTGTGGGGGGGGGGGGCACACAACTCCCAGCATTATTTGTGATTAAAGCCCCAGGGTGGAGCGGTTCCAATCGCTGCTGGGGGCCATGCGACCCCCCACATTATTTGTGGTTAAAGCCTCGGGGAAGTGGTGATCCCAGTGGCAATAATTGTGATTAAAACCCTGGAGAGGTGGCGGTCCCCGGGACTGCGGGGGGGGGGATTTATAAATTTATAAGCCCCGGTGCGGGGGTGGTCCCTGGGGCAGTGGCCGTACGGGGCCCCCCCGCATTTCTTATATAACGAAACCCCGGGGAGGTGGTGGTCCCCGGGGTATTAGTAAGCCCCAGGAGGGGGGGCCCATGCGTCACCCCTCCTAAATTTGCACAATGCCCCAGGACCGAGCCCACCTGGGGAACAATAATTAATGAAGCCCCTGAGACCGTGCTTAATTTTTTAAAAAACATTTTCAGCTAAATTCATGGATCTAGCGCAACTCCCGGCAAAATATTTTTTAAAAAAATGCTTTTCTGGGCCTAGGGGGTCAGGGTGTTTCTACCATGCCACTTTTATTTTTTAAATGTTTTTCCTGTGACTCGGTTCAACCAAGTCACTAGATGGCTGCAAACACTTCCTGGTTTAAAGGGTTGTAAGCCAATCAGATCTCAGGAACGAGGTCGGCAGGGGTTTCGGATCCCCTGCGTACTAATTCATACAACTGGAAATGTCTTTAAATATCTCCAAAACTATTGAATAGACTTACACAATTTAACAAAACGGGAGCTTTCTGGATTAACAGCTACCTTTCTGGCAAATTTGGCATAATTCCGTTTCGCAGTTCGGCCTGTAGGTGTGTCTAAAGTTTCCTATGGAAATTAACATGGAGAAAAAGCCTTTTGGGACTCCCTTTTTCTCAGCCCTTGCTTGAAGGATCAAACTGAAATTTTCAACATAGCAGAGGAAATGACTGGCAGGTTAGATTTTGAAAATTTTTGAAAGATTAGTCAAATGGCATAAAAGTTATTGGCAATTGAAAAAACGTTCTTCCAATGGAAACTACATACCAACTATAACTTCCTAATAGCAACTGCCAGTAGGTAATATATATGTGTGTGTGTGTGTGTGCGTATGTGTTTTTATGTGTGTATGCATGCGTGTGTGTGTGTGTGTGTGTGTATTTGTTTTAAAAAACAAAAGTTGAATTTTGGTAATGGTTCAGCAAGCCCAAAACACCTCCAAAATTCACAAGTTATGGTATGGAACGCACAACACACATCATAACTTAGCCATGCTCAGTGCACTCCTTTACCAAAGTACATCTTACAAAAAGTCTTATGATATAACAGGATCCCTGAATAGATTTATAAGATCCTAACTTAATGCACAAATGAAAGCCAAACATTGGGTATATGTCGAATTTACCTCAGTAAAATTGCAATATGTGGTGTTAGCAACAAAACTCATAATTCCAGTATCTGCAACAACAGGAGTTAGAGCACATAACAAGGACCTTCGAAGCACATGGAAGATAATGCAAACTTTCCATTTGCTCGTAAAATCATGTAAGCATAGAAAACATATTTTCCTTGAATATAAAATGTAACCTTCTTTCTGTCAGAAGTAATACATACTGCCATGACAAACCTTGAATTGAATGAAAGAAGCCACATACTAATGGACTGCCAGGGGAATTTCCTATTTGAACCATGTCCCAGAGGCACCATTGAATAATAATGACTCAAGTGAACAACCTGTAACTTTTTCTTAGGCCACACCAACGCTTCCAGATCTAAACACAGCATGGAGTTCCACTGGTTTTACTGACAATCTGGATCTTGAAACATTGCTTTACTCCTGAAGCAACAACTGATCTCTTCGTGTTACTCTACCAGATGAACTTCACTTGCCTACTGGGGTTAGAAAGCTAACTGCCCATCATATCACTGGGACAACTGGACTATTCTGCATGCTGTTCATCTGCAGTAGTTCCCAGGGCCCTTGTAACCTGTGGTGCGTGAAAGGGGCAGGAATACACTGCATTTTCGAGTATATAGGGCAATCCTGTCCTTTCCTAATGTGGGCATATTTTTTGGCTGCCTAGTGCCAACGCAGGCACCTTTGCATCATGTTGCAAGGGTGCCTGAGCTGCATGAAGGTTTATTTTTGTGCTAGAAGGGACAACTTCCTTCACAAAAGCAATCATCAGTGGCATTTTACTCTTTCCATTTGTGCTGCACAATGCAGAACACTTAGAAACAGGAAGCAACGAGGAGAAATAAAGATATTTCTCCTTGCTGTGCCTCTGGTTGGGAGGGGTACAATTCTGATACATTCCCAGGTCTACCAATGTTGGTCAATCTGGGAATGTGTCAGAATCCATGGGTGGATGCGTGGGAACACCTAAGCTTCACCCACGGCACACCTCTCTGCTCAGAAACCGGTCCTTGGATGCTTGATTCCGATCTGGGAAAGACATGGCTTGGTAGTTCGGACTGGACTGTTCCCATGAGGCACATGGTCAGAGCTGATTTGCATATAGCCATTGTCTAACCCAGGGTGGTATGGAGTGCAAAAAAATGATGGATTTAGGCCCAGATCCTTGTACTGGGATGAATGTATGACATTGTTCTACATTCTGTCCATCAACTGTGTTTTTTGCAATTTTCACCCCGAGTGGGCTGGGTAATCTCAGACGTGAGTCCCATGCTCTCCACACCACTGGAGTCAAGCTATCCAGGCTGATGAAGACTGATAGCCAGAAACCGGTCCTTGGATGCTTGATTCCGATCTGGGAAAGACATGGCTTGGTAGTTCGGACTGGACTGTTCCCATGAGGCACATGGTCAGAGCTGATTTGCATATAGCCATTGTCTAACCCAGGGTGGTATGGAGTGCAAAACAATGATGGATTTAGGCCCAGATCCTTGTACTGGGATGAATGTATGACATTGTTCTACATTCTGTCCATCAACTGTGTTTTTTGCAATTTTCACCCCGAGTGGGCTGGGTAATCTCAGACGTGAGTCCCATGCTCTCCACACCACTGGAGTCAAGCTATCCAGGCTGATGAAGACTGATAGCCAGAAACCGGTCCTTGGATGCTTTATTCTGGTCTGGGAAAGACATGGCTTGGTAGTTCGGACTGGACTGTGCCCATGAGGCACAGGGTCAGAGCTGATTTGCATATAGCCATTGTCTAACCCAGGGTGGTGTGGAGTGCAAAAAAACGATGGCTTTAGGCCCAGATCCTTGTACTGGGATGAATGTATGACATTGTTCTACATTCTGTCCATAAACTGTGTTTTTTGCAGTTTTCACCCCGAGTGGGCAGGGTATGCTCAGACGTGAGTCCCATGCTCTCCACACCACTGGAGTCAAGCTATCCAGGTTGATGAAGGCTGATAGCCAGAAACCGGTCCTTGGATGCTTGATTCCGGTCTGGGAAAGACATGGCTTGGTAGTTCAGACTGGACTGTTCCCAGGAGGCACAGGGTCAGAGCTGATTTCCATATAGCCATTGTCTAACCCAGGGTGGTGTGGAGTGCAAAAGAACGATGGATTTAGGCCCAGATCCTTGTACTGGGATGAATGTATGACATTGTTCTACATTCTGTCCATCAACTGTGTTTTTTGCAATTTTCACCCCGAGTGGGCTGGGTATGCTCAGACGTGAGTCCCATGCTCTCCACACCACTGGAGTCAAGCTATCCAGGAAGATGAAGGCTGATAGCCAGAAACCGGTCCTTGGATGCTTGCTTCCGGTCTGGGAAAGACATGGCTTGGTAGTTCGGACTGGACTGTCCCCATGAGGCACAGGGTCAGAGTTGATTTGCATATAGCCATTGTCTAACCCAGGGTGGTGTGGAGTGCAAAAAAATGATGGATTTAAGCCCAGATCCTTGTACTGGGATGAATGTATGACATTGTTCTACATTCTGTCCATAAACTGTGTTTTTTGCAATTTTCACCCCGAGTGGGCTGGGTATGCTCAGACGTGAGTCCCATGCTCTCCACACCACTGGAGTCAAGCTATCCAGGTTGATGAAGGCTGATAGCCAGAAACCGGTCCTTGGATGCTTGATTCCGGTCTGGGAAAGACATGGCTTGGTAGTTCGGACGGGACTGTTCCAAGGAGGCACAGGGTCAGAGCTGATCTCCATATAGCCATTGTCTAACCCAGGGTGGTGTGGAGTGCAAACAAACGATGGCTTTAGGCCCAGATCCTTGTACTGGGATGAATGTATGACATTGTTCTACATTATGTCCATCAATTGTGTTTTTTGCAGTGTAACTCAAGTCAGCAATTTGTGCTGCCTTGCATTACTCTAGAATTATCAAGACACTCAGGGCCATGCAAGATTGCCTTGTATGGCTTTATAAATCTCATTTAGGGTTTATGTCACCCGTGCATCCCCTTATGTACCGCCGGGCGATGCAAAACCTTGATAAATATGGCCCCTAGTGCCTTGGGAACTCAAAGAGGAAAGAGCAACCAAAGCAGTGTAATTTTTGGTCCTAGGTGTTTTGAGTGTGTCTGCTTCACTCCTTTACCTGGCTGTTAACTGAATGTGTGACATTCTTTTAACCATTTACTACTGCAGAGAGAAAACTGTAGCTAAAATCGAAAAAATGGAGAAAGGCAGGAATTCAGAACATCCAACATTTTGGCATTTAGCACATCAAAAAGCACTCGCTATGAGCGAAAACATTTTTAAGCTTTGGACTTCTGATTCACTGAAATGGCCTGACAACTCTATCTGCAACTGGGCAGCACTTGTTGTGTGAAACCTTTCAAATATTCTGCCCAGTGACCTTTTTGCTTGCTTCAAAATAAACACCCAGTTTAAAGGTAGTTTTGTTTACGAGATGTTCCCCACCATGCCTATCCCACTGTGTGCAATTGTGAGTTAAATTACTATTTGCTCAGGTCATTTTCCCCATTGGTTTACATCCAGCTCCATATGAGGCCATTCAAATGGTTGTTCCATTGACATCCAATGGAAAGGCAAAACCGATTTTTAGGAGATTTCTCGTTATGATTTTTTTCAGATTGTTTTCTGGTTATAAGCTAATACAATATTCCACGTTATGAACTTGGTTCAGACCTAACACTGTATTATTTCATTTATATTGTAGTTCGTCATGGTCACTGTTAAGCTTGCACCATGCTACACAGGGATAGACTAGACTTTTATGGAATTTTTGGTCTGTCTCTGGCTATTCAACTTTGATGAAGAGGTTGTGGGTGCTTAGCTATGCAACACATGAAAATATTTTGCCATTCTTCCCACTTTGCCGCCAGGTGCATTTTTAGCATACATTATAACAGAATAGCTAATGCATATTTGTAAGTTATGTTTCTAAAATGAAACACTGTGGTTCTAATTACTTTCAAAACCTCGCAACCTTGTTTGAATGATTTATCATACTACCAAATTCCATTAGTTGCATTAAAGGAACATAACATATAATTTGCCTTTATGTACCTCAGGTACTTATATTTGCCTGTGGAGGCATAGTATATGAAGCAGAGGTCTTGTTGATTAAATGCAGGGGCAGCAGGGAAGTGTCATTTAACAAAATAACAAACAAGTGATTTCCCTCTGTGGAACGTAGCACAAATTGATGGCCATAAGTGAAGACAATATATGTTTCATGTTTGTTAAAGTGAAGCACTTTTGCCATTGTTTTATACATACCTTAAGTTGGTTTACTTCTGCAAGTTGTGACATCAGGTTGTGGTTGACCATTTTCAATTCATTTAGCTGCCCTTGAAGTTTCTCCACCCTGTTCTGCAATTTCTGCACACTCAGACTCTGAAATCCTTCTTTACTCGGCGAGATCAACGGCTCTTTTGCTTTTTCAAGCAATTTAACTTTCTTTTCTAATTGTTCTATTTGTGTGTTCTTAAAGTCCAATTTTTCCTTCAGAGAATTTACCTAAATTTTTAAACAATAGTAAAAGAAAGGAGACATATTTAAACAACAGCACAAGAAGAGTGTAGTGTACATATTTGCTTTAGGCTATATATTTTAAGGAAGTGGCTATAACCTAATCTTTTTTTGCGGGGATCTGAGGAGTCATCATGACAACTAGGTTGTTGGAGCTCACAAGTAAAGTTTGTATAAAGCCGGTTTATAGCACACTGAGTGCTCTGGAACTGAATCAAGTACCTCCTGAAACTTGCCAGTAGGAGAGAGTGTAGCTATTTTTATCGGGCAGAAACTCAGATGGACCATGGTTATAGAGAGCTAAAGCCTTACAATGATGCCGAAATAAATGCCCTAAGCACTTAACTATCATTGAGTCAGATCTCATCTTTTAACTAAATCCATGGGCCAATACGTCCAGCATTATTGTGTGTTTTTTTTCTTTCCATCCTAAGGTCTTATCTCTATTTAAATAGCTGCACAAGCCATATGCTGTTCATTAGACATTTAAAAAAATACAAGAACTGTGAACTGTCATATTTGCAATGACCACCTCTAGAGGCACATCCACAAAGATCCTGTGGAAATTCAAGCTATTCCGTGTTCTTGATGAATATACAAATGTGAAAGCCCTGTTTGCATCTATACAATCCCTTATTGAAAGTGCCTGCATGTTCATAACACATGTGGTCATTACAATGAACCCCACACACCCAGGTTGTATGTCACATTATCATCCCACAAAATATTGACCTGCACAGAACATAACCATGATATTGAGTACTGAAGTATCCTCAAGGTAAGTGTAAATTTACTTTTATTAACTCTACAGTGACACTATTTTAGTACACAAAGCTTATTGTGTTATCTACAGATTTTTTTGTTGCTCTAAACATGGTCTGCCTTCTAAATATCGATTGTAGACAGAATATTGAGGAACAAAATATAAAAAGGTAAGTATGTATAGATTTTCTATACTGAACTCCACATATATGTACCTTGACGAGATATATATATATATATATATTCACTGAAAAAACCATAGGTTTCAGGCCTTATATAGTTAGGAATTAGCATTTAAAAAACCTTTGAAATTCACTGAAAAAACCATAGGTTTCAGCAGTTATATAGTTAGGAATTAGCTTTTACAAAACCTTTGAAATTCACTCAAAAAACTATAAGTTTTAGTGGTGTTATAGTTAGCTGGACATTTTACTCATACAAAACCATTGAAATTGCTCCTATATAGTTAGTTGTACTAACTATATTTCGCGCACCCGCAATCCACTGCTGATGATGTCACATATTAGATCATTCATGACATGGTCAGTGACATCACTAATGACATCTCAAATGACATCACTGATGACATCACTGATGACATCATCCAGTGAATGTGGTTTACTTCGTTATTTAAATATGCATTATATATATAGCAATTTGCATTGAAGAATGAGTGGATATATATAAATAAATATTTGGATGGAGGATTTAGTAGCAGTGTAATTGACTGTTTACTTGACCAATTTATAATGTCTCACTAAATATAGTGGATAGTGACTAAACTGTGTGAATATCTGTATCACTTTGTCAGTTGTTGTGTAAACTGATTCTACAGTTGGTTACTAGCTATGTGAAAGTCTATATTAGTTATTGATTAGTTAACTGAGTATTTGTATGGGAGTGTGAAAATGTGTGTGGTTCGGTGGGGGGGGTGTGACTGTCCAAAGATGTGTGAATAGTTGATTCCGTAGATATATGAAGTTAAAACTACATGTTCTAACAGTTTGGGTGAGGGAATCTCTTTATCGGTGTGGTGATGAGCAAATATATTTCTTAACCCCTTCAGCGCGGGTGACAAAGCCAGCTCGTCATGGGCGTTACCTGCGCTGCGCGCATGACGAGCTGGCTTTGTCACAATCAAGCCATTTTTGACATTTCAGCGCACGGCGGGAATTCGCGGTAGCGCGGAAGCGGTTAAAGGTACAGGTCCAACAAACTAGAAAAATAAAAGGCAGTGTATGTGTCAGTTGTTGTATATAAATAAGTATACATAAGACACAATGATTGTGTGAGTGACTGTATGGATAACTGTATACTTGTAATAATGATTTTATAATTCACTAAGTATGACTTACTATCTAAATGAATAGAAGAAGTGGTGTTTGTATAAGTGTTTTGCTAAGTAAATATGTAAGTATGATCCATTGTTTGCATAAGTGAGTAGGATGACTTCATATGTGAATAGGATGCGTGCTGTTGTTTAATGTTGATATAGATGTATAAGTATTTTTGATAGTGTTCTATTGTTCATTGACAGCATGTATGAGTGAATCCATAGGTAAGTGATTAGATGTGTGTATACATCTTTGAATCACTGAGTGGGTTTTTAGATACTTGTATTGCTGTGACAATGGATTTAAATATGATACTCTGTATTTTACAAAGAGTGATGAAAAATTGTAATAGTGTATGAAAAGGTGTATGTGATTGTCACGTGGATGATGTCATCAGTGATGTCATCAGTGATGTCATTTGAGATGTCATCAGTGATGTCACTGACAATGTCATGAATGATCTAATATGTGAAATAATCAGCAGTGGATTGCGGGTGCGCGAAATATAGTTAGTACAACTAACTATATAGGAGCAATTTCAATGGTTTTGTATGAGTAAAATGTCCAGCTAACTATAACACCACTAAAACTTATAGTTTTTTGAGTGAATTTCAAAGGTTTTGTAAAAGCTAATTCCTAACTATATAACTGCTGAAACCTATGGTTTTTTCAGTGAATTTCAAAGGTTTTTTAAATGCTAATTCCTAACTATATAAGGCCTGAAACCTATGGTTTTTTTCAGTGAATTTGCAAGGTTTTTTAAATGCCAATTCCTAACTATATAAGGTCTGAAACCTATGGTTTTTTCAGTGAATTTCAAAGGTTTTTTATATGCTAATTCCTAACTATATAAGGCCTGAAACCTATGTTTTTTTCAGTGAATTTGCAAGGTTTTTTAAATGCTAATTCCTAACTATATAAGGCCTGAAACCTATGTTTTTTTCAGTGAATTTCAAAGGTTTTTTAAATGCTAATTCCTAACTATATAAGGCCTGAAACCTATGATTTTTTCAGTGAATTTCAAAGTTTTTTTTAATGCTAATTCTATTAGCGGATAACGTTTAAATATATTAATATCCTAGTGGGACCACCTGAGCAGCCCTAAGGGGTCAGGGTGTTTGTACCCTGCCCCCTTTTTGTGTTCTACACGTTTGTTTTTCTGCTTTCTTGTGCCTCAGTCTACTAAGACCCAAGATGGATGCCAACACTTCCTGGTTAGAAGTGTTGACAGCCAATGAGCATGCAGCTTTCTCGGGAAGGCATGCTGATTGGCTGTCACTGTCTGTCAACACTAGCACAAGATGGATGCCAACACCTCCTGGTTAGAAGTGTTGACAGCCAATGACCATGCAGCTTTCTCGGGAAGGCATGCTGATTGGCTGCCACTGTCTGTCAACACTCAAAACCAGGAAGTGTTGGCAGCCATCTTGTGCCTTGTTAGAACCAAGGCACAAGAAAGCAGTGAAACAAAGGTGTGAAACTCGCAAAGGGGCCAGAGTAGAAGCACCCTGACCCCCTAGGCCTGCTCAGGGGGTCCCACAAGGACCCCCAAGGCAAAAAATATATATATATATATTTTTTTTAAAAGTCGCTGGGTACCTCTAATTTATATAAAAATGCTACATTTTAAAAAAACTCTGTCTTTCTTTTTTTCTCCAGGGTACGCGTACCGGTACGTGTACCGATACGTGTACCAGGACGCGCACCCCCTCAAAAAAATAATGAATGTGAGTGTGTGTGCTGTGTGTGTGTGGGTGTGTGTGTGTGTGTGTGGGGGGGGTATGTGTGTGGGGTGTGTGTGTGTAGGATATGTGGGTGTGTGTGTGGGGTGTGTGTGGGTGTGTGTGTGTGTGTGGGGGTGTGTGTGGGTGTGTGTGTGAGGAGTGGGGTTGTGTGTGTGTGTGTGTGTGTGTGTGAGGTGTGTGTGTGGTGTGTGTGTGTGTGTGGGAGGGGTGTCAGAGGTGTGTGTGTGTGGGGGGGTTAGGTGTGTGTGGGGGATGTGTGGGGTGTGTCTGTGAGGTGTGTGTGTGTGGGGGGAGTGAGGTGTGTGTGGGTGGGGGGGTGTGGGGTGTGGGTGTAGGTGGGGGTGTGGGTGTGTAAGGTGTGTGTGTGGGTGTGGGTGTGTGGTGTGTTTGGGTGTGGGTGGAGGTGTTGTGTGTGAGGTATGTGTGGGGGGTGTGGGGGTGGGGTGTGTGTGTGTGGGGGGGTATGTGTGTGGGGTGTGTGTGTGTATGAGTAAAATGTTCAGCTAACTATAACTGGTGTGAAACCTATGGTTTTTTCAGTGAATTTAATAGGTTTTTTAAATGCTAATTCCTAACTATAACTGGTGTGAAACCTATGGTTTTTTCATTGAATGTCATAGGTTTTTTAAATGCTAATTCCTAACTATAACTGGTGTGAAACCTATGGTTTTTTCAGTGAATTTCAAAGGTTTTTTAAATGCTAATTCCTAACTATAACTGGTGTGTAACCTATAGTTTTTTCAGTGAATATATATATATATAAAATTTCTATATCAAAATGAAACCCCTCATTTAGTTCCTTTTCAAATTAAATGTATTAAGTGTTACCACTTTATTCCAATCAAGATGACTTCAGGTGTGCCATACTTTTGTCATAAGTAAGACTGTTAGCGCTCTAGTTGTTCTTTAGAACACTCTGGGACATTCTGTCATTGGGCTATAGTTGGGCTACATCTGGCTGATATTTGGGCTACATTTGGGCTCTTTTGTCTCTGGTGGCCATCTTGGGAGACTGCATATCAGAATTTTTTTAATGAAATATAAGAGGATTTGAGAAGTCACTCAAAATGTGCCCTAATTTTTCTTTCTTCAGCACTAATCATAATTTCTATGGCAAAATGAACTCCCTCATTTTGTTCCTTTGCAAATTAAATGTTTTAAGTGTTAACACTTTATTCCAATCAAGATGACTTCAGGTGTGCCATACTTTTGTCATAAGTAAGACTGTTAGCGCTCTAGTTGTTCTTTAGAACACTCTGGGACATTCTGTCATTGGGCTATAGTTGGGCTACATCTGGCTGATATTTGGGCTACATTTGTTTTTTTTGTCTCTGGTGGCCATCTTTGGGCTACATTGGGCTACATTGGGCTACATTGGGCTACATTTGGGCTCTAACACATATATAGCCCAATGTAGCCCAATATATATTTTTTCAAAGTTAATTTTCGTAAAAACCACTGGAGCATATATCTTGAGACATAGCAAAGGCACATCGGGGTACCAGTCCCTACAATTTTGCCAAGTTTGGTGGAAATCCATTCATCCGTTCGGGCTAAAAGTGAGTCCAACCGCCCTATGGAAATTAACATGGGGAAAACACGTTTTGGGACCCCCCTTTTATCTCGGCCCACGCTTGACGAATCCCCCCGAAACTTTCAGGGAAGGAGCGGAGCGCAGCGAGGCAAAGTTAAGGAAAATTACAGGCAGATCCCTCAACCGGCGCCAAAGTTATTCCCAATAGAATGTTGTGATTTCCCTATGGAAAACAATCCTAACTATATATACCTACCGGCGAAATGTGCCCTAATTTTTCTTTCTTCAGCACTAATCATAATTTCTATGGCAAAATGAACCCCCTCATTTTGTTCATTTGCAAATTAAATGTTTTAAGTGTTAACACTTTATTCCAATCAAGATGACTTCAGGTGTGCCATACTTTTGTCATAAGTAAGACTGTTAGCGCTCTAGTTGTTCTTTAGAACACTCTGGGACATTCTGTCATTGGGCTATAGTTGGGCTACATCTGGCTGATATTTGGGCTACATTTGTTTTTTTTGTCTCTGGTGGCCATCTTTGGGCTACATTGGGCTACATTGGGCTACATTGGGCTACATTTGGGCTCTAACATATATATAGCCCAATGTAGCCCAATATATATATTTTCAAAGTTAATTTTCGTAAAAACCACTGGAGCATATATCTTGAGACATAGCAAAGGCACATCGGGGTACCAGTCCCTACAATTGTGCCACGTTTGGTGGAAATCCATTCAGCTGTTCGGGCTAAAAGTGAGTCCAACCGCCCTATGGAAATTAACATGGGGAAAACACGTTTTGGGACCCCCCTTTTATCTCGGCCCCCGCTTGACGAATCCCCCCGAAACTTTCAGGGAAGGAGCGGAGCGCGCTGAGGCAAAGTTAAGGAAAATTACAGGCAGATCCCTCAACCGGCGCCAAAGTTATTTCCAATATAATGTTGTGATTTCCCTATGGAAAACAATCTTAACTATATATACCTACTGGCGAAATGTGCCCTAATTTTTCTTTCTTCAGCACTAATCATAATTTCTATGGCAAAATGAACCCCCTCATTTTGTTCATTTGCAAATTAAATGTTTTAAGTGTTAACACTTTATTCCAATCAAGATGACTTCAGGTGTGCCATACTTTTGTCATAAGTAAGACTGTTAGCGCTCTAGTTGCTCTTTAGAACACTCTGGGACATTCTGTCATTGGGCTATAGTTGGGCTACATCTGGCTGATATTTGGGCTACATTTGTTTTTTTTTTGTCTCTGGTGGCCATCTTTGGGCTACATTGGGCTACATTGGGCTACATTGGGCTACATTTGGGCTCTAACATATATATAGCCCAATGTAGCCCAAAATATATTTTTTCAAAGTTAATTTTCGTAAAAACCACTGGAGCATATATCTTGAGACATAGCAAAGGCACATCGGGGTACCAGTCCCTACAATTTTGCCAAGTTTGGTGGAAATCCATTCAGCCGTTCGGGCTAAAAGTGAGTCCAACCGCCCTATGGAAATTAACATGGGGAAAACACGTTTTGGGACCCCCCTTTTATCTCGGCCCCCGCTTGACGAATCCCCCCGAAACTTTCAGGGAAGGAGCGGAGTGCAGCGAGGCAAAGTTAAGGAAAATTACAGGCAGATCCCTCAACCGGCGCCAAAGTTATTCCCAATAGAATGTTGCGATTTCCCTATGGAAAACAATACTAACTATATATACCTACTGGCGACCGCCAGTAGGTAATATATATGTAATTGTTAACACCATCAATGCTTCCGGCCCCTTGTGTACGATATGGATACAGTGTAGCGATTTCACTGGGGTGCAAGTAATCTTCAACTTCGGCCTCATATTTATCAGAAGCAGCGTGACAAACTTTTTAAATACTTCTGTTAATTCATTCTTGAAATAGCCATAGCACGTTAGCATGCATTTATATCTAAATGTGTGTTGTTTTATTACATGAAGGGCTTAGAAGTCTAGAGTGATTGGCGCCACCATTTTGATTTTGCCTAAAATAAAATAAAAATTCCCCCACAGTCCGATGATATCTTTCCGGACAAATGTTTTTACACGCATTAAGCACAGTCAAATGTAACGAAGCCTAGTGATTGAGGATGATGCAATGTGTTTTTTAATTGATCACACTATGTGATTCAAGAAGCATTATGGCATTTGGTACTCTTATTTAATAGTTGCATTTCTCTGTTGATAGATATTAGTATTATACTTGTACGTTTGCAATATGTTTTGCATTCATATGTGTTTTGTGCACAACAGTATTTCCTTGATGTCTATGAGTACCTTAAGTGGGGAAGGGCTATATGGTCTCTCAGGTGCATGGTGCCAATTAGATTTCTGAAGGCTTCTGTGAAACCGAAACGCGTCTCTCTAGCCATGGGATCGTGTGAGACGTGATTTATTAAAGAAAGCCATACCTTCACATCTTCAAGTACGTGCCTTCTTCTTTGTTGGAGTGGGATGGAGTATGCATCTAATTACAGCGTTTGCGGTTCAACGTTGATCACGTAACACCAGTCGCTTGTGGCTCTACTTTTGACCGCTTGTTGTTGGAGGAGCATGGGAATGCTCATGTTGGAGCCCCCAGAGACTGTGCCAGGTAGAGGACTAAAGATGACAGCAGATGGGACAAGACGATCTTGCAGCGCGGCGGTTTTCGCGACTGCCAGCGCGGGGTCAATGTTTCCCTTGTTCAGAAATGCCTTGCTCGGGAGTCTGGCACCCTCTGGTGACTGGACACCATGGACGCCAACACAGAAGCCGTGAGGATGTCTCGGCACTAGCAATTTTTGTTTATTAGTCTCCCACGACCCCATGCTTGTGTCCATTTTTTTTCTTCAAATTCAGTGCTAAGTGCAATCAAAGACATTGAGATTTTTTTCTCATTATTTTTTGAGTCACAAGACTCTTTATATTGCCCGGTTCAATCCGCTGACTTCTCATGGCCCCGGCATCATAAACCATAGATGGAGGAGACCTGTTCTGAGATTATTTCCCAAGACTGTGTATATTTCGATAGTTCGTCCTGGAGCATTATGGGATTGGAAGTCTTTGTGAGGATGTGAAAGTTCACTGGGAGGAGGTCATTGCATGGAGAAATGACACACTTCGTGTTTCCTACTAACTCCGTGGTATAATTGTTAACACCATCAATGCTTCCGGCCCCTTGTGTACGATATGGATACAGTGTAGCGATTTCACCGTGGTGCACGTAATCTTCAACTTCTGCCTCATATTTATCAGAAGCAGCGTGACAAACTTTTTAAATACCTCTGTTAATTCATTCTTAAAATAACCATAGCACATTAGCATGCATTTCTATCTAAATGTGTGTTGTTTTATTACATGAAGGGCTTAGGATTCTAGAGTGATTGGAGCCACCGTTTTGATTTTGCCTAAAAAAAAATGTCCCCCACAGTCCGATGATATCTTTCTGGACAACTGTTTTCACACACATTACGCACAGTCAGATGTAACGAAGTCTAGTGATTCAGGATCATGCAATATGTTTTTGTATGTGATTCAAGAAGCATTATGGCATTTCATACTCTTATTTAATAGTTGCATTTCTCGGTTTATAGATGTTAGTATTATGCTTGTGCTTTTGCAATATACTTTGCATTCATATGTGTTTTGCGCACAGCAGTATTTCCTTGATGTCTATGAGTACCTTAAAGGGGTAAGGGCTATATAGACTCAGGTGCATGGCGCCAATTAGATTGATAAAGGCTTCTGTGAAACCGAAACACGTCTCCCTAGCCATGGGATCGTGTGAGACCCTATTTATTAAAGATAGCCATACCTTTACATCTTTGAGTACGTGCCTTCTTCTTTGCTGGAGTGGGAAGGAGTATATATATATATATATATATATTTCACGTTCAAAGATACGCCTAACTAAATACATCTTTGGTAATTATTCAGAACACTGGTACTCCATTAGGTGGAGTAGCGGTGTTCTGAAAAAACAAGAATTACCAAAGATTTATTGAATTCGTAGTATCTTTGAACTCAAGATTGAATTAGGGCTTTATGGTTCAGCCCCACGCCCCAGCACCTGCAGTAGAGCATGCCAAGCAGAACCAAACGGTTCATATATATGTATATATATATATATATATATATATATATATATCTATATATATATATATATACATAGATATATATATATAGATATATCTATATTACCTACTGGCGGTCGCCAGTAGGTATATATAGTTAGGATTTTTTCTCTATGGGTTTTTTGAAAATTCTATGTCTAATAACTTTGGCGTTTGTGGACGGAATTGGCTGAAATTTTCAGGAAAATGGCACATTTTGTTTCTGAGCAGCCCTTGAAAATTTGGGGGGGGTTCGTCAAGGGGGGGCCGAGAAAAAAGGGGGGTCCCAAAACGTGTTTTTAACATTGAGTTTTCCATAGGGCGGTTGGCCTCACTTTTAGCCCGAACGGCTGAATGGATTTGCACGAAACTTGGCAAAATTGTAGGGACTGGTAGCCCGATGTGCCTTTTGTAGGTCTCAATATATGTGCTCCAGTGGATTTTGAGAAATTAACGTTTAAAAAAAGATATATATCTGTAACAGCGGACCGGGCAGCGTCCTAGGACGCGTACTTTTCGCGCAACGGAGCTTTGTGAAGCGAAGCTGATTGGTTCTCCGGCGTCTGTCAACATTCCAAACAGTCCGTAGCGGCCGCCATCTTGTCTCTCGGTAGGATCGAGAGACAAGAGGAGGCCAAAGCGAAGGGGCAAATGACCATAAGGGGGAATAGTAGATCCTCGCTGACCCCCTAGGTTTGATGTGGAGGTTTTAAAAGGGCCCCGCGGGGCAAAAAAAAATAATAATAATAATAATCGAACACCTGAATGGATTTGCACGAAACTTGGCAAAATATTAGGGACTGGTAGCCCGATGTGCCTTTGCTAGGTCTCAATATATGTGCTCCAGTGGATTTTGAGAAATTAACGTTCAAAAAAAGATATATATCTGTAACAGCGCTCCGCTTCGCGTACTTTTCGCGTTACGGAGCTTTGCGAAGCTGATTGGTTCTCCGGCGTCTGTCAACATTCCAAACAGTCCGTAGCGGCCGCCATCTTGTCTCTCGGTAGGATTGAGAGACAAGAGGAGGCCAAAGCGAAGGGGGAAATGACCATAAGGGGGCATAGTAGATCCTTCCTGACCTCTTAGGTTTGATGTACCATTTTGCCAAGTTTGGTGTAATTCCGTTCAGCCATTCAGGCTGTAGACGTATGTAAATGTCCTATGGAAAATTGCATGGGGAAAACACATTTGAAAGTGTTGAAATTTAGAACCAATTAAAATGTTACTTTGGTTTTGTATTTGTGTGTGATGAAAGTTAATTGGTTATGTATATATGTCAAATGAGAGGAAACCACAGCCATTTTGTGATACTACTGTCTGAGGTACATTTGTGAGGAATTTTTGGTGGTGAATTTCTGGTGTTTGATTTACACAGTACTAACACTTCTGCTACTTTTAAAAAGGTGAGTTGTTAATTTGTAAGGGGAACTATGTTGTACACTTGAAGATAATTTGAAAAATGTTTTCTGTTATTTATTTGCAGTCCTTCTGTTATACTAAATACTTGATGAAGTTAGTTTTATATTATGTATTACTAAAAACGATAAATGAAAGTGATTATTTTTTTCTGCAATTTACAGCAAGCAATTTCAAAATAAAATGGCTCACAATGAAGAGACCGTGGCAATTTCTTTTGAATTGTCCACTACATTGATTGAAATTGAGAGCACCAATAATGAAATATTGTCACAAGGAGGACATGACTTGTATGATTCCATTAGATTGATTGAAATGGACAGCACCAAGAATGAAATATTGTCACAAGGAGATGACTTGAATGATTCCACTACATTGATTGAAATTGAGAGCACCAATAATGAAATATTGTCACAAGGAGGAGATGGCTTGTATGATTCCATTAGATTGATTGAAATGGACAGGACCAATAATGAAATATTGTCACAAGGAGGAGATGACTTGAATGATTCCACTACATTGATTGAAATTGAGAGCACCAATAATGAAATATTGTCACGAGGAGATGACTTGAATGATTCCACTACATTGATTGAAATGGACAGCACCAATAATGAAATATTGTCAGAAGGAGGAGATGACTTGAATGATTTTTTTGATCAATCTCTTGATGGCGAATTTATCGAGTGTTTGGAGACCATAGAGTTACAAGAATCATCATTGCAGACTTTTAATGAGGAGATTCCAGATGAGATGATTGAAGAGGAAATTACTGATGAGGACATGTTACTAGTTGTTTCAAATTTAGAAAATTTTGAAGAATAAATTTATATTTAGAAATCAAAAATTGTTTGAGACATTATTTATTTTTATTTTTAATTTATGAGGTTGTAGCGAAGTGATTGTAGTATAAAATGAGACTTATAGTATAGAGTGCAACATTTTTATGTTACATGGTAAGTTTACTCATATTTACTTCCCTTCTGCCACTATATTATCTCCAATGTGTATTTGACATGTCTTCTTCATCTCCGGCCTCCTTTCTCTCACTGTGTGTCTCCGATGCATCTTATCGCTGGTATTTTGTGTAATTACAGAAGAGAGTAAAATAAAATAGTTCGGAACGTGAAAAGGGGGCAAAGTAGAGTACTCCTCACCCCCTAGGCCTTTTTAGGCGGTCCCAAAAGGATCAGTTTCTGCTTTCCTGAGAGATTATGGTATGAGTTCCATATACCACAATAACTTGCATTACAACATGCAAGATATCTATCTCCTATTACCAACTTTTGGAGATATTCGCGCTAAGCGCGAATATCTCCAAAAAGTAACACCTGCCCTGAGCAGTTCTTAGCCATGTTATCCAATGGGAGGTGGATAACATGGCTAAGAGTATTAGCTCGGTAATGCATGAATATCGCTGAGTTTTTAGCGATATTCATGCATTGCGGCCGTTTATTATCGCATTTGCGATAAACCTTGATAATAGTAAGGTTTATCTTCGATAATTTCTGACGATGCTTAGTGGTAAAAAATTGGTTGGTAAGCATCGTTAGCGATAAATATCGCTTAACTTTGGTAATATGCCCCAACGTCTGTTAACGTTCGATTCGAAGGAAATGAGGAAGTGTTGAAAAACATTGTCTGCGCCATCTTGCCTTTTTTGAAATGCCACACTTTTGTCGTGCACGGCAGCCATTTTAGATGTCTTGACCAGACCCACTCTCTGCACGCTGTCGATTCGTAGCATGGCTCCTCACCCTCGCAAGCATCTTCCCCAGGCACTGGTCACCCCCGCTCTCTGTCTTATGCATGGGCAATAAACCTCCCCCCATCTGCGCTGCTCTTCCCTGAGAATCACACTGTGCCCGCCCGACACCTCCCTTTCGCCCTATTCACTACCGCACCCTGTGACACTCCTCTTCCTCTGTGTCCGATTGTCCAGGCTATCAGCTAGCCCTGCAGATGTAGTTTATGGCCCCAGCTGTAAAGAATCACCCCTCTTCAAAGGAGTTATAGTAGATCAAGGCCCACACCCGATGAGATCCGTCACACCACACGTGTTCCTACTATCTGAAAACTATCCTGTATTGTGATTGGGGAGGGGACCGAGCCTGAAGCGGAAGATTCCAGGAATGACTCTTTGTACATCAAAGTTTTTACAATTATGTGTCACATAAAAAATATATAGCACTCCAACAAAGTAGTAGGAATATAAAACTTTAATAACATATAAATATATACAACAAAACAAAAACAGTAAAAACATTTAAACAACGAAGAGACCGTGGCAATTTATTTTGAATTATCCAATAGATTTATTGAAATTGACAGCACCAATAATGAAATATTCTTGTCAGTAGCGGTCTGTTGTGCGAATAGTTCCAAGGCAGCAGAACGCGCTGAAATCTGGATGTCACGAAGGTGATGTCTAGCAAGTTGCCGCCCAGCAAATAACGGCGTGGGGCGCCGCGGGGGTGAGTGAGTCCAGTAGGCACCAGAGCTATTCTTACCGGCATTGCAGAATTACTGCTGGGGACAATGCCTGTGCTGGAGCAGGGTCACAGCAGAAACAAAAAGGATTCTGTTGAAGATGTTGTTGGTTTTCAATTTGAAAACAGTTCTGGTGTCAACTGCTATGCTAATGTAGTGGTTAATGTTTTGTTTTCTCTAGAAAATGTAAAAGAGGGGGAGGCAGTCCAAAGTTCCGTTAAAAGGGCAAAGGAAAGGATCGGTGGTTTGAACTATCAGTCAAAAAGGGGAGGGGGTGCAACAATTTTTCCTACCGGGTCACACTGTGCTTTCACCGGAAGTGAGGTCTGCAGGATTCTAGTAATTCAAAGTGAGGCTGGCGCCGACGTCCCGCGGATACAGTTTCGTCACTCCACGGGTGATCATGGCAGTCATTCCCCATCGGGGGTGGGAGACTCCCGCGGCTCCTCTAGAATCTTCAAGGTCGTGGAGGACTACGGTGGTGGAGTCAACCAGTGACCGGGCCATTTCTTTATGCTGGGCCCGCTCTTGCCAGGTCGACCGCCATTTTGAGAGTTCGGTAGCTACTGGCGATCGCGGGGTCAAATGAACGGACGGGCTCCACCCTGCCGGGCGAGACGTTGCAGCATGGCCACAGTGGAAGAACTCTTTTCCGGGCGCCTGGACCGCTGAGGGTGCAGCTGGGAAGCCTACACTGGGGAGGCGGGAGAGGCCTGTTCGCACCGTCTCTCCCTCCCAGTGCACCCCACGGCGTCTCGCTTGAGATTTGTTATGGCCGGACCAGGCGATGAGGACGAGGGGGGGGTCGGAGGCATGTGCAAGACATCCCCCCCCAGTGTTGTCGCAGCCATTATAAAAGAAAGAAGTGTCCCGTCCGTCTTCGGGCCGGGCTTCCGGTGGATGTCGGCCGGACGCCCCTGGCTCTGGCCCCATGAACGGGTTTCTTGGTTTATCGGCTGCAGCCGGATTCCGTCGGCCTCGGCCCCCCGACCGTTGGTGGCCGGACCGGAAGAGCATGTGGCGGGACTACCTGCAACTCTCAAGGGCCACCGCGGCCGGACTGGGAGAGAGAGGGGAGGGTCGAGGAGACATTCCCCCCCCCCTGCAACTGTTCAGCGTTGTAAAGGCAATCCCCTGGCCGGGTCCCGTTGGTCTCGGCCTCTCCTCCGGCTACACCCTACGTTAGGATCTCCTGGCCGAGGCGTGGCAGCAGGACCTGCCTTATATGGGCTGCTCCCGGCTGGGCGTAGCCGGAACCCTGCCCCACCTTGGAAGTTTCCAGAGTGGGGGCGGATGTTCTACTGACTTGCATTTTCCCTAGTCTATCGATTTTTTTGGCGTGGCAGGCGGTGGGACAGCGAGGGGTGATTTGGTTTCTCTTACTGTTTTTCTGGTCTCTCACCACTGGCATATTTTAACGTTTTCTTGTTTCTAGGACATTAATAGGTTTTATCATTACGTTATGTTATCGTTTCTTTGTTCGTTGTTTAATAAAAGTTCATGTTCATCAGTGGCCTACTGATTTTCGTTTTCCTATTCTTTTCTTTCCAGGTTGTTTCATGCTAAAGTTTCTGTTAACAGGATACAGTGATCACTTCGTTATTATTGCATATGTCCTTTTCACTAGGGGTGCTCTCTGGTCGGGCCAGATGACGTATGTCTAGTAAATGGTCCGGGTGAAACAGGTGCATCAATCAGTGGGGATAGGCATGATAGATTACAACGGGGGAGAAAGGTCCGCATTACGTACCCTTTCACTACTTGCAAAGATTTTCCTACGTTTATTTGCAAACAGGGAATACCTCCAAAAAGAACTAATTCCCAAACAGTCAATGTTCGGACAATCAATCAATCAATGAGGAATGAAATAGGTACGACGTGTTAAAGGCTTGCGTTACCTACCCTTCACTATCTGCAAAGGGAGAGAGAATATTCCTATTCTTCCTCGTTTGCAGGTAGAGAAGATCCTTAAGAGAATTAACATCGAACAATTCAATGCTCGATTGAAACAATCAACAAGGGGTACTGTGAACACAAATGAACGCCGCTTATGTACATACGCATTGCTATTTTCAACAGGTTGTTCCTAATGTTTCTATTTTAGCGAGGTCAAAAAGAGATCCCATTAGTGGCCTACTGATTTTGCTCGATTCCTTTTGTTTTTTTACACGATTTTTCGCTATCTGCAAAGACTAAACAGAGTATTGCGACTCTGTGCTTGTTTGTAAATAGAGAATGAACCAAAGAGAACAATCAATCAAATGGAGAGAGAAGCAGGCACGACGGATTACAAAGGGGGAAAGGGCTGCGTTAACTACCCTTCACTATCTGCAAAGAGAGAGTACTCCTAATAGAAATGAGGGGTGGGGGGCAGCAATCAAAGCAGATCAGTGTGCATAAACACGAAAAAAAAAATTCTTACCACGTACTTGACATTCGACAGCTTATGATATTTGCTATTAAAAAACCATTGAAATTCACTGAAAAAACCATAGGTTATAGACCATATATAGTTAGGAATTAGCATTTACAAAACCTTGAAAATTCACTGAAAAAACCATAGGTTATAGACCATATATAGTTAGGAATTAGCATTTAAAAAACCTTATTTTACTCACACAAAACCATTGAAATTCCATATATAGTTAGTTGCACTAACTATATATTGCGCACCCGCAATCCACTGCTGATGATGTCACATATTACATCATTCATGACATGGTCAGTGACATCACTGATGACATCACTGATGACATCTCAAATGACATCACTGATGACATCTCATTTGACATCAATGACCACATCACTGATGATATCATTCATGTGACAATACAATGCATCTCCTCACATTTTAATATAACCTCTGTTTCACCCAGTGTTAAAAACAGAGTATAATTTTTGAAACCATTGACACACCAATACTAGTTACTACATACGTACTCACTGATTCCTACGTCTACACACACATTCACTCATTCACCCATACAATCATTCATACATACAATCACTCATGTTTACAACACAATCATATGCACTCATACACCTATACAGACACTCACACTCTGCCACTCATCCATGGAGTTACTCACACACCTAGTCAGTCCTGTAAAGAATCAATCACACTTCCATTTTCTACTCTATACAGTTAAACATAGAGCACCTTACGTTTTCAACCATATACTAACACATACTTACTCTCTTATACAATCATTGATACAAGTACACATTGATCTGTACAGAGTCACACACCTCCCATCCAGCCACACACACACTCAGTCTCCCATGCAAATACTTGGGCAATCAATCAATAACCCATATAGTTACTCATATAGCTACTGATCAACACATGCAGCAGTTTACAGAACAACAGACATAATGATGCACAAATTAAGACAGTTTAGTCACTAACCCATGCACTCAGTGAGACACATTTAATCACTCACTCATACATTCAGTCATGCACCTACTAAATCCTTCGTCCAGACACTTATACATCCACTCATTCTTCAATATGTAAGACATATTTTAACTTTACAGAAACATAGTCACTGGATGTTGTCATCAGTGATGTCACTGACCATGTCATGAATGATGTAATATGTGACATCATCAGCAGTGGATTGCGGGTGCGCAATATATAGTTAGTGCAACTAACTATATATGGAATTTCAATGGTTTTGTGTGAGTAAAATAAGGTTTTTTAAATGCTAATTCCTAACTATATATGGTCTATAACCTATGGTTTTTTCAGTGAATTTTCAAGGTTTTGTAAATGCTAATTCCTAACTATATATGGTCTATAACCTATGGTTTTTTCAGTGAATATATATATATATAGATCTATATATATATATATATATATGTATATATATATATATATATATATACTTTTTTTTTTACTGATAAATCCATAGGTTTCCGGGACGTTATAGTTAGTTGGACATTTCACTCGTACAATACCATAGAAATTCCCCCGTTATAGTAAGTTCAGCTAACTATAACTCGCGCCCCCGCAATGCAATGCTGATGACGTCACATATTACATCATTCATGACATGGTCAATGACATCACTGATGACATCTCAAATGACATCACTGATTTAGCAAATCAGGTCGCCAGTAGGTAGTTATAGTTAGAACCTAGTTTCCATAGGAAAGCATTTTTTGATTTGCTAATAACTTTGGCGTCGTTTGACGAATCTTCATAACAAAACAAAAGTTTATCCAGGTCAGTTTTTATCCTGAAAGTTTGGGGGTGATTCGTCAAGTGGGGGCTGAAAAAAAGGGGGGTCCCAAAACCCATTTTCCCCATGTTAATTTCCGTAGGAAATTTTTAGACGGGCTACAGCCCGAACTACTGACCGGAATTTCCCCAAATTTGGCAAAGAGGTAGTGCTTGACTCAGAAAGCGACCTTCTTTTTAACTGGTGTAAATCCATTCAGTAGTTGCTGAGAAATTAATGAAATAAAAGTTTTGATATCTAGGGACGCGGTGGAGTCACAACCTCTCCCAACCATGAGCTACATTTTAATTGGCTGTAATGACCACGAGATTCATTCTAATTGGCTGTCATTCTCCAAACCAGGACGTGTTGGCAGCAATCTTGTGACTCGGTACAACTGAGTCACAAGAAAATAGAAAAACAAAGGTGAAAAAAAAGAAAGGGGGGCAGGGTAGAAACACCCTGACCCGCTAGGCCTACTCAGGGGGTGCCACAAGGAACCCCAGGGCCAAAAAAAGCATTTTGTTTTTAATAAATTGGCCGAATTCGTGCTGGGGTCGCGAATCCGGACAAGAAAATGAAAAAATCGAAGCGCTGGCTTCCGCACTTTGTTGTATTTAAGCCCCTGGGTGGGCCAGGTCCCGGGGGCTAATAGAGGCCTCAGGAGGGGGGCCACGAAGCCCCCTTCTACATTTAAAAAAAGAATTATGGCCATGCCCCGGGAATGGGGTCCTCGGGCCGAAATTTGCCTCGGGAGGGGGGCTACGCGGCCCCTTCCCGTTTAAATTGGTTTTTTTAACGAGTGTAAGGACCAGGGGATGGGGTCCCCAGGGCCCCTAAAAAGGAAAGAGAAGGGGGCACACAGCCCACCTTCTTAAAAAATAAAAAATTTAAAGGGCCGGCATTGTGGGTAGGCCCCGCCCCCTCCCTGCAGCACTCAGCAAACACGCCCCCTGGCGTGTTATAAGTTGGGGAATTAATTCCCTTGAATACTGAGAGTCCTTGGGGGTCAACTAGCCCACAAAGTACCTCCAGTATGCTCCATGTCATCAGTGATGTCATTTGAGATTTCATCAGTGATGTCACTGACCATGTCATGAATAATGTAATATGTGACATCATCAGCAGTGCATTGTGGGGACGCGAGTTATAGTTAGCCTAACTAACTATAACTGTGAAATTTCAATGGTTTTGCATGAGTGAAATGTCCACCTAACTATAATGTCCCTGAAACCTATGTTTTTTTAGTGAATTTCTAAGGTTTTCTAAATGCTAGTTTCTAACTATAACGTGTCTGAAACCTATGGTTTTTTCAGTGAATTTCAATGGTTTTTTTAAATGCTAATTTTTACTATAACGTGCCTGAAACCTATGGTTTTTTCAGTGAATATATAAATATTTGTATTTATATATACATATATATATATATATATATATATATATATATATATATATATATATATATATATATATATATATATATTTTTTGTACATGGTACATTGATGTGAAGTTAGGAATAGCAAATTTATACTTAATCAATACAATATACATACCTTTTGATATTTCGTCAAAATGGAAGATGGGTCCTGCATTCTACATGGCACAGAATCAGCCCTGGTTTCCGTATTAGATCACCTATGAATGGAGGCAGACAATGGCCATTTTTGGCCTTTGTCAAACTTGATCTATCTGCTGCCTTTGAACCAGCAACTCATGGCATATTGATCACCAGGTTAAAGGTCAATGTTAGAGGCATGTCGTTGTTCTGGTGCAAATTCCATCTTGCAGATAAGAGTACAAGAGGTCCATCTCGCGTCTTTCAGTTCTAAATTTAATGTAGTTGGACATGGGCTATGGCATGGTAACTCTTTGAGCCCGACATCATTTAATGTCTATTTGCGACCTCAAGTTCACTTGATCAGATCGAACAGCATCAAATTAATGAACTATGCTGCTGGCACTCGGCTCATTTTAACTATCATTCAATCAACACCATTTCCTCTTGAGACTTTCCATAATTCTCTGCGGGTCATTCCAGTTTGGCTTCGGCTAAACTCACTAAAATGTAAAGGCGGCAAAATCAAAATGCAATGTTGTTTATTAGCCAAACCTTCTCATCCCCTGCCACTTGGCTTCTGGCCCTTGGAGGACGTCTCCACTCACGGATCATGTTAACCTATTATCCTCTTCCCTTTTTCTTTAATGCGGATTCATCATACAAATCTTTCACTCCTTCCTACTCAGTCTCGACCTCAGGTGTTGCAGTCTACTATTCTTAGCAGATTGGACTAAAGCAATGCATTGTTTTTGTTGCACTAAATTATCTCTGGAAGCATCACTACTACATACAAGCAGCTGCGGTTAGCTAAGCTCTCTGTCTTCCACGTCATTCTTCTGCATCATCTGCATTTGGTAGTGTGCATTAGCTTTACTTTCCAAAAAGAGTTGTGTAAATCACTATGTATAGTCCATGCAGCCTTCCATCAGCGTGGTCCCTGGTTCGTACAGCAGAAAATGACCTGCCTCAGTAAACTCTCTGTCAATCTTCTCGCCCTTCCAAGTTTTATAAGACACGTGTGAGAGGACATGCTTTTTCTGCCAGACTTCCAGCCTGCATAAAGGGCTTTTGTCCTCTCTTCATTCCAGTGAAGATCTACTCCCTTTCAGGAAAACTTTGAAAACTTGGTTTTACTACCTTTAATGGGTGATGTTGCCCTCAACCTTATCTACCTGCCCCCTTCTAATAAACATCACCAGGATGCCTTTTTACGTTAATATACATTCCGTAATACAATCTAAAAATATTGCATGCCTGGGCATGTCAGCAATGTCTCATGGGATATAGAAATAAAATCTGAGTAAATTAAATACCTACATAATTTCATATCCTATCCAATTGTGTCACATAAAGAAAGGAAACAGAATGCAGCCGTCAAAAAATCAGATGTTTTGTAATGAAAATCGTGGATGGATATTGTCCACCAAAGAGACCTTTTGCCCTCTCAAATTAGCAAATAACAGTTCACTACAAGTGATTTGGAACAGTTAATAAACAACATATAACTACTTTAAAAAGGAGTATTTTATTGAGTTACAAGGAAAGTTTCTGAGCATATTTTTATAACAGTAGCTAGATTGCACCTTTTATCATTTTTATTTCACTGCAATTTGCACTGTGATAGGACCTCCGCCGCACGTGTAAATGTACTTGTAAGTAGGCGTATGGATTGTCACAGGCACAAGATCCTGCAATGCTGCTTCTTAAAATAAAACAACTGACCTCTTTTTTTTTTTAAAAGCTTTCCAGATGTAAGCCTGCACTCATGTGACACTGTTTCTTTCCCGTAAGGATCTCACTTTCTGTCAGAAGCCTGTGAGTTGTCACTTTTGAGCTTTTCACTCACCTTTTTCTGCAGGTTGTAGACAAGAACTTTGTTTCCGCCCAGATATTCGGGGTCGAAATTGCTCACTTCCCCTGCTCTCTCCAAGAGCATTTCGTACTGAGATTGAAGATTTTCTGTCAGAATATCTTGATTTATTTTTAGCTTCTCTGCCAACTGCTGCAAAAACCTCATGAGCTGTGTAGAATATTCAGAATACAGTGCAGCAGTTAAGCACAATTTAAAAGGTCACCTTGGAGTCAGTGTACTAATCATCACATTCAAGAAACATGCCTGACAACCACAAACACATGAACTTTGAAGGCGCTTAATCTGAACGTTGAGTATTCATACATATTGCTCTATTGCAGGCAGGAAACAGTCTTGTCAATTCAATTCAAGAAGTTTTTATTCGATCTTAGGTAAAACAGTATACATAAATACAAATACAGGGGCAGATTTACAAGCCCCTTGCGCCACCGGTGCGTCACTTTTTGTGACAAACTAGTTGAACCTTTTTTTGCCCCATATTTTCAAGGAAAAAATAGCCACCCTGCGTGGCTTTTCCTGTCCTTGTAAATATGGCCCCTTTACACGCAGCACTTTGCATGAAAGGGACGTTCCATGGGTTCCCACGCAACACCCATGGAACCTGACACATTTCCAGATTTACAAGAAATCGTAAATTTGGAAATGCGTCTGAATGCTACACATCCCAGGGGTGGTGTAGGGAGGCGCAACAAGGAGAAATGTATCATTTCTCCTCGTTTTTTTTCTCTTTCTATGTGCTGCATTCTGCAGCACACATGGAAAGAAGAAATCACCTTTGGTGATTGTTTATGTACAGGAAGGTGCCCCTTCCTGCACATAAACAATCATTAAAACAATGACATTTTGCAAGTTCTATTTGTGCTAATGAAGCACAAATAGAAGGTGTACAACACCATTTCTGATTGTTGATGTGCAGGAAGTGAACCCTTCCTGCACACCAACAATCATCTCCGTGATGCAGGCCTCCTTGCACCATGGTGCAAGGGTGCCTGCGTCGGTGCATGACAGCAGTTGGTTCGCCAGCTCCGGGGGAAGCACAGAAATGGGACATATTGTTGTAAATATGTTGCATCCCTGTGCTTCGAAACTAACGCAGCGCGGCAGAGCAGAATGACATGCTGCGACGTACTGTGTTAGTTTCTTGTAAATCTGCTCCATATTTGTTTTAAAGTGACGTCAGTACGAAATGAACAACAGCAATAAGGTGCATTGAATTAGCAAAGTGAAGCTTCCTTTATCATGGTCCCTTCGGCCCCTTCCTACCTCGTAGCGATTTCTCAAATGCAGTTTTATCCCACTTGCTCTAAGAACAGATCCTAAAAAAAACCTTAATACTCCAAACAAGGGCCATTAAAAATATGTAAATGCAAGCCTTAAGTGGAAAAGAGCAATAGCAGAAGGCGCATATGCAGTGGCATACCTAGACCTACTGCCACCCGGGGCGGCCCCTAAGTTTACCGCCCGGTGCGGGTAATAGCGGGGTGCCGGCAGATGGTAGACTTGTTTCTAGTAGCGGGGGGGATTTGGCGGCCGACACACGACGTGTTCATGGGGTGGAATGTGGTAGTCGACAGACACGACTTGCTTAACTCTGCCGCCCCCAAAAAGATTGCTCCCCCATTGCTATGTCACTGCGCATTTGCTGAGCGATCAGCTTCCTCTAGAACCATAACCCCTCCATCGATTTCCTATTGCATACTGTCATTTTAAGGACACAGTAAACTGTAACGCAGACTTCAGGACTATCTAACAACTATAAATACACCAGAGCTTACCTAAACTTTGGTTATACAAACGAATTAAGCTTTTTTTAAGACAGAGAAGGAAAAAGCAAAAATAAAATTTACAAAGGAACATAAAGCGCAGTAAAGATTGCTTTGCCATCCCATCACAAGAGCATGGTTGAGCTCACTATCCCATGCGTTTGCCTCTTCAGAGAAAAACATCATGTGTCACTTGATGCCTATCCTGAATTTAAAGATGATGGACCTCTCCCACCATCAGAACTCCAATGTCATATAAATTGGCATATCACCTATGGCTCGTGTGATGAAGTAGTTGCACACAGAATCCTTGCTAAAAAAAACTCTTCCAGTCTGCAGGACAGGCTCAACTGTGCATAATGAAAATTTAGCAGCTTCTTACTGCATCTGCTTAGGATATCAGGGGAAGTAAACATCTCAGGGAGACAGATGTCAGTGAGGCACTTCTTACCATATTTCAGCCAAGGGATGGACAGGCCATTATCTGATCTGAGACAATCTAGAATAACTTCTCCACTAAAGCTAGCTCTGGCATTAGACCAGACACTTAGCCACAGCAAAAGGGGGGGCAATTTATTATTGTCTGAGATGTATTCAAGATCGAGCTGAGAGTGTAAAACAAATAGCGAGCGAGCTGGTGGAAGATTCAATAACTTCCTTTAGATCCTGTTTTCCTCCACCTGCATGAGGGAAATATTGTGATACCCCCAAACCCCCACACTGTAAGTAGCTGTAGGGACAAACATAAGGATGAAAACCTTAGTGTGGGGGCAGATAGTGCCCCTGCCTTCACTCCGAACTAGATTCAATAAAGACCCAGCCGCCCTGCTCAGTTTCATACTTGATGAGTACACTTGAGATAACCAGGTATTGGAGGAATCAAAGGTGACACCCAAGTAGCAGAAAATCTGTATAGAACACAGGGAGTGGTTAAACACCTTGAGCAACGGCAGGTTCCTCCTGCCTGGTCCGCAGGTCATTCTTTGAGATTTCCTTTAGTTGGTTAACATATCTAAATCGCCCAAAAATGAAAGAAAAGATTCAACAAGGATGCACATGGCACAAGGCGTCCTAATCATTAAGACTGCATCGTTTGCATACAATAATGCTAGAACTAATGCTTTATCAATTTTAGCTACATCCCTAGTAGAAAGGGACAGATGGGTGCTTAATTCATTGGTATACATAATAAAGAGCATAAATGCCAAAACACACCCCTGGCGCACCCCACTCACTAGAGGGAAGGCGTTGGAGACTTCTCTGGCTCAGCCATATTGTACCTTGGCCCCCAGATTTTTGTGTGGGAGTACCAGAAGTTTACCAGGGGAGCTTCTACCCCCAGGTTAAGAAGAATCACAAACAGCGTGGCCCTGTTCACACAGTCAAACGCATAGGAGGGGTCCATAAAGACCAGGTACATCGGGCAGCGCCTGGTGATGGTATATTTGCTATCAGGTACAGGCTCAAGCACTGCGCCAGTGTACCTAGCCCAGGACAAAAGTCATATTGACAGGGGGACAACATGTTGTTGTCCTTAGCCAAGGATTGAAGCTGATTGAAAATAACCCTCATGAGGATCTTCACTGTGCTATCATTTAGAGATATCGGTCTGTAGCATTTAGGGGATCCTCTATCGCCCTTTTTAGGTCTCGCTCTTGAGACCTATTGTCACCGACATGCCTCTCAAGGGTGACAGACCGGGGCACGCGCGTCGATTCGGGACCGTGGACGCGCACGTCCAGCCTGGAGCCGTGCACATCTCCTGTGCCACATTCACTCGCAATCGCGCGCGCACTCACACAGACACACGCGCGCACACACACACGCATGGACACACACGGGCACAATCCACAAGATTGTACATTACACTTTTGCCATTCGACAGTAAACAAACCTGCCTCGAGGCGCTAATCGGCGGATATTTAGCTGAGGAGGACCTTTCCAGAGCTCGAATTCGTTGTATATATGCGACATTGGAAACAGTTGTCGCGTCCTCCACCTCTTTAGTTACTCGCCAAACTTCCGTGCAAACCTCCACCACTCTCGAGATCCATCAGATTCCTACCTGCTCAAAGACCGGCACCTCTACCCCGGGGAGGACGAGCTTCTTGCAGGCGGATCGCTTGGCCTCCACGGGCTTTGGGTCACTGTCGGATTCTGGCCGAGCTTGCTTCTTCCTGATGGCCGAGCTGCGGGGGGGTGCGTAGGGCGGGCGGGTCAGTGCCAGGCAGCATGCAGGGTAGGGAGAGCTCGACGGTCTACGAGGGGCTGAGCGCGGCGGGCTGCTTGGCCAGCAGCTTGTGGCTCTTGCTTCCTCAGGGCCCGGAGCAGGCCGGGGTGCCGGCCTTGCTCTGGGCGAAATAATCGTTCATCCGAAGCTGGGCCATCGCGGGTCACAATGGAAAGGATACACGGTGTTCTGAAAGAGAACCCGGGGGAAGCGGCGACCAATGGACCCGGCCACAGAACATCTCTTATAGCAACGCCGAGGAAGATCACAATAGAGAATGGAAGAAACCACGGACACAACGTTCTACAGGACGTCTGTTTCTCAAAGTAAAGTTTCGCGGGAATTGGAGGTCACGTGACCAGGAAGCCTTCCAATAGGTTGGGGTGGAGGGCGGGGGTATTTCTTGGCTACAGCCTCTTTGCCTGTGCAGGTCTGTCCTGAAGAAGCATCGTCATGGGACTTGTGCGCCAGCAGTGCCAGGTAGTTGCTGGCTGTAGAAGGAAGAAGAACTGGGCTCACTGTGAAGTGTGAACTCGGTCAGTTCACCAGGTAAGGCCCAGGCGGGCACTTTTTAACTTTGTTTATAGGCCCGCTGCGAGTTGACTAAGGCTTTGGGACAATTTACTGTGCAAATTAATGATGAAAACAGCTCTCTGTTAGTGTTCCCCAGTGGGGGAACACTAACAGAGAGCTGTTTTCATCATTAATTTGTACAATAAATTGTCCGGAAGCCTGACCCCTAGCCAAAGAATACAGTGCCCATGTGCAGCTCCAGGATGATTGTGGTAGATAGATAAGCTCAAGTTCAAGTTCAAATGATCTTTATTCGGAGTTTGGTACATCCATAAAAGAACATACAATTTAAAACACATTAAAAAACACTTAAAAAACATATACTTAAAAATATTAAATAAAACCAAACTTCACCAATATGTTTAAAGCAGCATATATAGCATAAAGTGCATAATACATAATAAGAAAGATCTTTAGTATGCAGATAGTTTTAGTCATAGGTTTCAGTTTATCCTTTCCTTGAAATAGTCATTTCATTTACATCCAAGCGAGCATACAGTTAAATCTATGTGCAAAATATATCATAAAAGTGCAATGTGCGTTCAATAGCAAAAATACCGTAGTCCATCATGCATGTTCCATGCTTGCCCTTGATCTCACACATGCTTTTAAAAAACAGCTTACAGTGAATATTACCTCATCTGTTGACAGAGTTTGTAGGATTCTCAATGCCACAATGAAATCCCTTTGATTTTGTTTGCGGAGAATCGGCATTAAATATTGGCGGGTATACAATTTATAATGACCACAAAAGAAAAAATAGTGTGACAAGCTTTGTTTCCCACATTCAGAGCAGGGACAGTCCAGCTGTTCTAAATTTTTATTATAGCCGAGGGGGAAGCTTAATAAATTAACAATGCTTCCATCCCGGAATCGGAACAGAAGACTCCGATTCCATCTTCCTATCGGCATTGACAAATATCTGCATCGCTTAGTTAAGTTATCGTTATCTGAATCGGCGTAAGGCAAATATTTAATAACAGCAGTTTTAGCAAATTCAGATCTCATCCGTTCCTCCCTGTAAAGGTCAAGCAATGCCCGTTTAACAATGTTTTTGTGAGCATGAACAATGGTATTAGGGGAGCTAAACAAAGAGCATTGTCCCACACTCAACAGGCTATTCTCAACAGCAGTTAACCAAGGTACACGGTGGGATCTTTCACATAGTAAGCAATCAGATATTATGCTACGTGTTAGGGTAGCCGCTGGGTTTAGCCATATTTTTATCCAAAAAAGCGCAGGCCTGGATCTAATAAAATCCTGGATATATGGCAACCTAAGTTCATTGTGACAGATAAATGTGGGGGCACAAGGGACTCCCCCCAACACCTTCCTGCTAAATCTATTTTCCTCCAACTGAACAGACATGCTGTTACAATAACCCCACACTTCTGCACCATATGTCCCTGTTGGTTGACACTGAGTACGGTAAATATTGAGGAGTGGAGTAATAACATCCGCCTGTTTAGGTTGTCGGAGAGATAAGATCGAATTGATTGATTTGGCAATTTTGTTTCTTGCATAGGCAGCATGAGGCTGCCATGAGCCTGTATTAGAAAATAATAATCCTAGGTAAGGGAAAGTGCTAGTACATTTTAAGGTGTTAACTCCTGATTTGATTGAGGTAATATTATATTTTTTTGGTCCACAGTTCATAATGAATGATTTGTTAAAATTAGTATGTAAACCCAACTTGGACATAAAAGCAACAAACCCAGTGATTAAAATACGTAGAGCATTAGGTGTACGCCCCATTAAAACTGCGTCATCCGCATAGAGTAAAACAGTAATGGGGGAACCATTTACAATCGGTACATCCTTGGTGGTCTTGCTCAAGGTGCTGCTCAACTCATTAATATATAAGATAAAAAGCAGTGGGGCGAGTACGCTGCCCTGTCTAACTCCCCTGCTAATAAAAATATCATCAGATAATTCGCCCTCATTATTAATACGTACTCTGGCTTTTAAATCCCTATGTAAATAAGAAAGAAAGTATACCAATGAATCATCCAAACCATATTTAAGTAAAAGTGACCACAAACTAGAACGATTAACAAAATCAAATGCAGAACTTAAATCCATGAATCCCAAATAAAGCGGTGACTTCTTTACAATAATATATTTGGCCATGATCAAGTTCAAATTAAGACATTGTTCGATGGTGCCCACATGACTCCTAAATCCTAGTTGACTGCAATTTAAAACATTATTGTCCTCAGCCCAGTTCCTGATCCTTTTAAAAATTACCCTTCCAAGGACCTTTAACGTGTTATCGATCAGTGAAATCGGCCGGTAACAGGCAGGGTCCATCCTGTCACCCTTTTTAAATATCGGTACGATGACACTATTCGACCATGATTCAGGAATTGAGCTGTCAGTTAGGTTATTAAATAAGTTGCATAGCAAAGGGGCCCAAAAATTAATCTCAGATTTGATCTGATCGATTGAAAGACCATCCGGGCCGGGAGCTTTATTACCGGCACTCTCTGTTATAGCATCTTCGACCTCGGATAATAAAATATACAAGGGTCCGGCAGTATTAGGTAGGGGGACAGTATCTAGAGGGGTACCAGGTGTAGCATAAATTTTGGAGAAGTGCTCCACCCAAACCTCGCCAGTTATATTACAATTAATTGGTCTGATGTTTGTACCAAGGGATCTAAGGGACTTAACTTCTTTCCAGAAGCCTGTCGTATCTTTTGATGTAGCAGTACGACTGAGAGATTCCCAATGATCAATCACTAGTGCCTCAGATCGAATGCGTAGCGTGATTTTATATTTTGATCTTAGGTCTCTCACAAGTAGGCCATCCCTAGGGTTGGTTGATAGGGCCACCCTTAGGTCCCTATTAGCCTTAGAGCAGGAGGAGTCAAACCAGCGGGGGCCATGATCTTTATTAGGCCTAGCTGGTTTAGAAGATTCGCTTTTAATCGCCCTGCAAAGATTACTAAAGGCGACTACCATATCATTGTCTGGGCTATTATGCACCAGACAAGTCTCTACTAGCGTTGGATATTTATTAATAACTCTGGCTAAGATATCTTTGTTGTCCACCCCTTTCCATATTAATCTTAATTTATCAGTGGATAATGCCAGATTTTGTGCCCCTATCTCTACTCTTGATGCATCCTTCAAGGGCTGCAGATTTTTTAAATATATTCTCAATGGATAGTGGTCACTATAAACAGAACAGACAACTTCTGCTCTCAAAATTATATCACTTATTGTCAAAGAAATAAACATATAATCTATTGTCGAAGCACAGCCTTGGCCAATATATGTGGGAGTTAATATATTACTAACACTTGTTCCTGCAATTTCCATCGCATTCAATAGGTCACGGGGAGCTAGATGGTCTTTCAGCTCCTCTCCATTTCTGCAAGTTGGACTATTGCGGTACATATGGGCATTAAAATCCCCTCCGATACAAATGCCATCAAAGGACCCATACTTCTGCCCATCCAAAATATCATCAATAAAATTAAACAATTTCAAAAAATTATTATTAGGGTGGGTAACAAAATCATTATTGTAAAAATTAATTATACATAGTTTCATCCTATAGGTGTATTTCATAGCCATGAAACTTTTACCCTGTGTAGGGATCTGTTTAGTTTGTACCCCCGTTTTTATTTTAGTCCAAATAGATAGGCCCCCACTGGGGCGACCCATGGATGAAGGGGATGCCATTAGATTATAGCAGCTGAATCCCTCCATTGTAGGCATAGTTGTGCTCCAAGTCTCTTGTAACATCAGTATGTCACAGTTGTCATTTACCCACTCTGACCATTCTTTAATTTTCAATTTAGAAGTTAGACCCGCTATGTTCCAACTTACGAGAGATAGTTCAGAATCCTGGACAGACGTTCTATGTTTTAAGGGTTCTTGTCTATCTACAGACCGTGGCGGGAGTTGTGGATCTTCCAGAGGTTCAGAAGTGGGTAAAGAAGATAGTTCAACTAGATTGATCTCTGACGGTCAATCCAACATGTCCAAATCCGACAAAGGTGCATATCTGTTAAACATCGTACATGGGAATGGAGCTGGCTGGAGTTGCATAGGAGGTGGCTGAAAATGCATTGGATGAAATTGAGGTTGTATTAAAGGTGGCCGAAATTGCATTGGAGGTGGTCTGTAAAAATAGCTCAGAGGTAGCATGGTTGCAACAGTGGAAATAGCAGAGCAGTTATTATTTCTATTCAATAAATATCTAACAGTACCAGGGTTTTTAAAATTAAGAACTATACAGTCGCCTTCCTTATCTTTTAGTAGAGGACCAACCCAAGACACCCTACGAGCCGATAGAATCTCACTCGAGATATCATATCCGACACCTTTGTGCTTGGTTAGCCAGTCTATACTTTTATTTCGTAATTGTACCCACGACTCCCCCTGTTCCTCCCTCAGCGGTGGTACCCCCGCAAGGACCAGGACAAAAGGGCAGGCATCCGGTGGCAGATGTAGGGCGGACCCTTGGCGTCTAGGGGTCCTACCTTTCCCAGGTTGCCCGGTACCTTTGTTGTTATCAACGGTTAACCTTGCTGCTATTGTTGGTTGGGTGGGGCCGTTGTTATGCTTAATGGCATTTGCATTGGTGGTAACGGAGGGGGCAGTTTTTCGTGGTACCGGTGTAGGTGTAGATTTGGAAGGTAAGTTGGATTTCGCCATGTTCTTCCCGCCATTGACAAGTCGGGGTTGGATTGTTGGTGGTACAATAGGTGGTGGTACAATAGGCAGTGCTAATAATCCAGGGTTGCTGGAGCCCCCACCCAAAGAGTTGGAGGCTTCCTGCTTCCTCTGCGACAGAGTGTTACTTACAGATTCAAGCTCTTTTAGAAGACGGTCAGCTCTAATTTGATCTAGTATGACAGACCCCTTTCTTTTTACTTCCTCGTTTTTAACCAAATTATCTAATCTATCAAGTCTTTTAAAAACGTTATTAAACTGTGTGATCATTTGCTTCTGTAGTCGATTAAAAATTGTGTCCACTATAGTTTCTATAAGATTTCCATTTTGTTTTGAGAGGTTGTAATTATCTCCCATTAATGTGGTTTGTGTCCATATTGTGTTAGAGTTCCCATTTAAGTTACTGGTGGTGTCGGTAAGGATATCATCCACATCTGCTGAGTCTATATCGACCGCATGAGTTGTTTGTGCCTTAGAGGATTTTTGTTTATTCCATAGACTCTGTGGCGTAGGCTGGCTCTTATTAATTAGTAGTTGTTTCCTTTTATTGGCACTTAGCTTAGTGGTACCTCTTTTGCGTTTTTCCCCTCCCTGTTTATTTTTGGCTTCCATAGATCCAGAGGTGTTAGCAACCTCCTGTGAGTCAATTGTAATGATGGAAACAACTTCTATCAATGGCGGTGCAGGGGATATGGATACCGGTGCCGGTTTCGTAATTACAACAGATGGTGATAATGGGACTCTTGGACAAGTTGACAATGGTATTGGCTGTGTAATATTGTTGGTACAGCTCAGAGACATTCTTCTTTCAGTGTCAGCAATTTCATTAGAAACCAAGCTAAGAGCATTTTCGAATAGGGACTCGAATGTAGAAGGGGGAAAAGGGAAATCATCCTGTGTGACAGCTATATCAGCAGACTCCATGATAAGCGAAGTGAACTCACCACAGCAAGATGGTAATGACAGAGGGGTGGCCCGCCCGCCCACTGCTGACCACTGACGGCCACAGACGGCCCGCCCTCTGCCCAGGCTCAGCCCGGCGTCGCCCGCGCGCGTCCCGCGACGCGGAGGGAGTGTCCGGTTTTTGTAGCGCCTCCGGGCGCGCAGCGTCAGGCAGCAGGAAGTAGGCGCAAAGCTCCCTGGGAGCTGTAGTCTCCAGCCGCGGGCCGCGAGTTGGCGATTGCGGCGCGGCGAGACCACAGCGTGCAGGACCCAGGAGTGAGCGAGCGCCAGGTAAGTTCCCAAGTCTCTGGGCGTGATGTGAGCCCCCGCTCCACCGAGGGAGCGTCCGGTTTTTGTAGCGCCTCCGGGCACGCAGCGTCAGGCAGCAGGAAGTAGGCGCAAAGCTCCCTGGGAGCTGTAGTCTCCAGCCGCGGGCCGCGAGTTGGAGATTGCGGCGCGGCGAGACCACAGCGTGCAGGACCCAGGAGTGAGCGAGCGCCAGGTAAGTTCCCAAGTCTCTGGGCGTGATGTGAGCCCCCGCTCCACCGAGGGAGCGTCCGGTTTTTGTAGCGCCTCCGGGCGCGCAGCGTCAGGCAGCAGGAAGTAGGTGCAAAGCTCCCTGGGAGCTGTAGTCTCCAGCCGCGGGCCGCGAGTTGGAGATTGCGGCGCGGCGAGACCACAGCGTGCAGGACCCAGGAGTGAGCGAGCGCCAGGTAAGTTCCCAAGTCTCTGGGCATGATGTGAGCCCCCGCTCCACAGAGGGAGCGTCCGGTTTTTGTAGCGCCTCCGGGCGCGCAGCGTCAGGCAGCAGGAAGTAGGCGCAAAGCTCCCTGGGAGCTGTAGTCTCCAGCCGTGGGCCGCGAGTTGGAGATTGCGGCGCGGCGAGACCACAGCGTGCAGGACCCAGGAGTGAGCGAGCGCCAGGTAAGTTCCCAAGTCTCTGGGCGTGATGTGAGCTAAGCTATTGCTAAGGGGCGCACCGCTCGGCTCAGGTCGTCTAAGTGTCATGCATGCGATCATGTGATTGTTTGTTTTCCTGTGTGTGTTAGAAAAATTATCGGGCTCATGCCATCGGACAATTGAATTGTTGACTGCTGCGCTGGATGCCGCCTGTGGGCACCTCTCACTGCCCTCCTTCTGGCATTTCCACCGGGGCCTGGCCTCGTCTCTAGCTCTCTTGCTCCTCCTGACGTCCTACTGTGGAAAATTAGTACGATTTTGGTAAACATTATTTGCGCCATCTTGCCTTTCCCCCTGATGCCACACTTTTTGTCGTGCGCGCCCGCCATCTTAGGTGCCTCGATCAGAACAGCCCTTTTTGCATGCCCCTGGCCCACGACATAGCCCTTCGCCCTCACCAAGCCTGCACGCTGACCAACCCCCCCTGCTCGCACCTGCCTTGAGTCATAAACCCCTCTTCAGCGCAGCTCTGCCTCAGAACCCCATCCTGTTCCCAGCGCGACACCTCCCTTCATTCCTTTTCATGGTCCCAGGCCCTTTGATGCAAACCCCTTTTTTCCCCGTGTGCCCGTTTGTCTTCCTCGTTCCCAGGCCGACACCCAGCTCTGCCGATACTATTCCTTGCCCCTCCCCGTACAGTAGAAAGCTTCCCTCATCAAAGGACCCCCGAGTTGATCAAAGCCCCCACCCCATGAGATCCGATCGAACCCCCCACATTCCATGAATGGGCGGAATATCCAGCTGCGCGATAATCATCACCTGTTGTGACCGGGGTGGGGACTTCTACTGTAAATGTGTGTGGGAACGGGCCCGAAGGGGAGATTCCGGGAATGTCTTTCCGTACATCAAAGCATTGTCATGAACATGTAATCTGTAATAAAGCAACAAAACCTGTATATAAGAGGCCAGGCCTCAGTGATGCAGTTAGAGCACCTCAGAACGATACCTGCTGTCCAACTGATGTGTTCTCCTCCGGAGAGAATAAACCTTGTTTCCTGCCTTCCAGTCTCCAGCGCCTGCCTCTTCATTGATTAATAATTCATGGGTTAAAGTGGCGATACCGCCGGGCAAATATCGATTGTCCCCGACCTTAGTTTCTACAATTGGCGTCCCAAACGTGGGGCCCATCAGCGACTCGTGAATCCAGTGGGAGAGGTCCTGACGACAGAGTGAACGACTGCAACGATCGGGAGAGCTCGTGCCCAATAGACCCTCGTCTGGCAGCCGATCATCCGAACTTCACTAGTTCCGAACAGACCTCTCTCGAGTGATCCACGGTCCTGACTGGGAACCATTAGGAGTGCTGCGAGAAATACGAGAAAAAGAGGACGATCGGGCGCTGGATTCGGAAGACAAGAAACTGTCCATACGGTCCGGGTAAGGTCGTGTAAACACGACAAACTGCAAAATAATTGTATTGGTTGTTCAGAAAATACTAGTATTACTCTTTATTGACTTATTTGGAGATTCACTGTCTGCACACGGAGAAACAGTAGGCTCTTTCCCTTGTGCAAACAGTGAAGGATAGGTAATGCAGCCGTCGTGCCTATTTTTCTCCCCCACTGATTCTATTATTTATTAACGGTTTTCGGGAGATTCCCTCTCCCACACTGATTAACTGGGTTCTTTGACCCCGAACTACTGTTCACGGATTGTTTTCTGGAGATTCGCTGTCTGCAAACAGGAAATAACAGATTCCTCTTTACGGATAGTGAAAGGGTAGAGGACGCAGACTTTTGCGCCCCTACTTATTCTCCCCACTGATTTTATTTTATTTTATTTTATTTTTTATTGGTTGTTCTTTGTTATTGGTTCATGAGGTATTCACTGCCTGCAAACAACGTAGAATAGAAATATTCTGTCTAGTCTTTGCGCACAGTGATAAGATAGGCAGTGCTGACTTTTTGTCCCTCGTTGCGAGCCGTCATGTCTGTCTTCTCCCCACTGATTGATAGCTGGTTCAGCCCGGACCGTTTATTAGAGGTGGATCATCTAGCTCCGCTGGAAGGCACCCCTAATAAAGACATGTTCATAAACTATGGATTAGTTACCATAGCCTATAATAAATTGTGGCACAGGTATACCAAAGAAAGTCAAGACAAACAGTGGCCACTGGTAGGATCCTTCGATCTTGATAAAATAGAAACGTTAGAAATAGCCCTTCGTAATAATAAGACAACGCCTATTATGCTCGACAGTCTCGGTATGTGGCGCAAAGAGGCAATGCAACGAAAGAAAAGAAACGAGGACAGAGCAGGTAGAGGAATATATCAACAGGACAACCCCTGGACACCACGACCCGAAAGTTATCCCCCGACACTACGCACAGGACGGCCAGACTTAGGGCAAGACCAATGTGCTTTTTGTAAATGTATCGGACACTGGAAAGCTCAATGCCCGACTTTACTGAGCGAGAGTAGGAACAGAGGACCGACAGGAATAGCAGTCCGGAAGAAAGGGAAAAAGCGCCAGACAAAGAAGAATCAGACTGACATGGCCAGGCCAGATAGAACCACCACGTTTGATTATGCCCAATGGCACAGATTTCGCCAGACCGATTTCAGCGACATGTTCGAGTTTTCATAGATCGGACCATGTTGAGACGGGAACCCAGTCTAGCTCTAAATTAACAGACGGAAAAAGATAATTATGGCCAATAACTGTTTTATATTTGTCTTGGGTCTTTGTATGTCGTACTTGTACTGTCTCCCGTCTGAGTTTGTGTGTACGTGAGGCATGAATCTACCTCATCCCTCTGCATGTGTTTCCGTGTTACTTAACCTCTGTTAACAGAAACTTTAGCATGAAACAACCTGGAAAGAAAGAAATGGGAAAACAAAATCCGTAGGCCACTGATGAACTTGAACTTTTATTTAACATAACGAACAAGAAATAAATAACAATACGTAATAATAAACACCTATTAATACCCTAACAACAGAAAACGTTTGAAACAAGAACGGTAAAACCTAGAAAATGAAAGTCAACGGAACATTCGCGCCCCCCCCACACTCTGGAACCTTCCAAAGTAGGGCAGGGTTACGGCTACGCCCAACCGGCAGCAACCCATATAAGGCGGGCCCTGCTGCCAACGATCGGTCAGGAAATCATAACATAGGGTGGAGCCGGAGGAGAGGCAGGGGCCAGCGGAGTCCGGCCGCAACGGCCCTGGATAGCTGCAGGCAGTCCCGCCACATGCCTTCCCGGCCCGGCCACGGTGGCGCATGGGAGTTTCAGGTAGTCCCGCCACATGTCCTCCCGGTCCGGCCACCAATGGCCAGGGACCGGGGCCAACCGGATCCGGCTGCAGCCGATAACCTAAGGAAGCCCGGCCCAGAGAAGGACGAGACACCTCTTTCCTTTTCCCCTCCGTGATAGCCGCAGCAACACGCCAGGCGCCACTTCTGTCATGAACAATGGCCGCGACAACTCTGGGCGGCGGGATGTCCTGTTCATACCTCCACGAAAAAATTAGTCCAAGTTGGGCTGGGAGGGAGAGGCGACGCGGACGAGCCTCTCCCACCTCCATGGATAGGAGGTCTCCCAGCCCCCGGCCCAGCACCGAACTCCCCCAGCCAGGCGGTGGTGCCAATACCTGCGTAGCACCGAACATACCATGGTGGCGCCCCAGTACTTGCGCAGCACCGAACATGCAACGGTGCCCATATTTTCGGAGCACCGAATATGCAATGGCTGCACCGATACTTGTGCAGCACCGAATGTGCGCCGCAGGTGGCCATACTTCCACAGCACTGGGCATGGGCCTTGTGGAGCACAGGGTGTGGAGAGACCATCGTGCATGCCCATGAAAGAGAGCGGCCTGGAGTGCACCGGGAGAAGGAGACGGCGCGAACGAGTCTCCCTCGCCCCCCAGGTGGGGGCATCACAGCTGCACCCCAGCCGAACGTCCCGCTCCCACAACACAGAGTTCCATTCCCTATTTGTCCTCAGAAAGGTCTCTTCCACTCTTGCAGACTCGACGAGAGGGGACTGCTGCAGGGCCTCAAAATGGCGTCTGGGCCCACTGGAAGGCGGGTCTCGGCCGCTAGAGTAACTTTGAACAGCAATGTAACTCGGTCGCTCGCCCACCGGAGCACGAGCCCCCACCTCCGACAGCATCTCCACAGCCTTGAAGAGTCTACAAAGGTCCCCGGCGGAGCCCTCAGCCCCTGCAGGCTTCCGGTAAGGGACGACTGCCTTGATCACTAACGAAACAAGCATGACATTGCCACTCTTTCTGTTAGCAGGAATTCTAGAACTGCCGAAAAGGACTCTGGTCCAACTGCCGGTTGTAGGAAACATTTTTCCCTAATGCTACTTCCGGACTAACCCGGCCCCGCCCAAAATGGCGCCGTTATCAATAGGAACTTACGAACACCTCGTGGTGTTCCTTTTTACTAATACAAAACTTGATGTTCTGAGACATATATGATCCTTTGTACACTTGACAAGAAAGAAGGAGAGCTCACTCGACGAACATGTAAAAGGATCCCGTTAAAAATGTTGATTACAAATGTACGATGTATTATATTTTTTATATAGCTGATGTATAACCTCGCTTATGACGCACGCACACGGTATGCATATAGGAAATCTGATTGCAACTATTCTGACTATGCTTCTAAATTATGAAATAAATACCCCTGATCCCCCAACCAATTGATAGACGTTTTAGTCTCCTACGGATGAATGAATAAACCTTTCTAACGTTTTTATGGCTGCAAAATAACACCCCCACTGTACGCACTTTAGCCATTGCCGTGTCCGGCCAAATACGACTGCACCCTCATAATCTACGTACTGAAATGACTTTGCAAAAATAAAGGTTTTCGAAACTATGAACAGGTATTGCATGCTTTATTTAAAAATGTGGGATCGGCGGGAGAATTCTTTTCTGTGCACCCTACTCTGCTCTCTCTTTAAGGTTAATAGAAGATGGTTGCTCAGCCCCGGATGGAGGATCGAATCTGAGACACGACACCCTACCGTCAAATATGCGACTGACTCAGGGACTCGCACATGGAGAAAGACCTCGATTTCCGGGGATGGGTAAAAGCGAAATGGTGTGAAAAATGGAATATAAAGGATGGGTAAAGTGAAACGATGTAAATGATAGAATATTATAAAGATACGACACTCAAAGGTACTAGGGAACAGAGTTGACCGAAGAGCTGATAAACCTTAAAACATCACAGCGTTGAAAGAGATTTAAGGACCCCGATAGTTAAATACACCTACCAACTAGAAACTTCGCGCTAAGTACTTCTGATTCTCTAACGTTTTCCTACTCGCAGCCTATAAAGACACACTGCCCCCCACCCTGGCTCCAGAAACCACAACCTCAGGGATTCTATCCCGAGGAGATAAGACGGGTATGAGGTAAGTAAAGGACTCTTGAATCCATGTATTTGATATGCGCGAATGTTGTCCCCCTCCCTTCCCCTCTTTTTCCTCCCTCTGCAGGTTACATCAGAGATCACAACCGAGGTGTGGCGAAGATCTGAAGCCTTGCCATGTCTGATACGCGAAGCAGACTAGCGCCGCAAGGTGGCACCTAAGCACACCCACCAACTGCTCATGTAACAAACGAGCCACTAAATAGTATGACTTGATAAGAAATGATCACCCTTAATCCCGGTTGCGCGAGTGGACACATGCCACGTATGTCTGAAACTATGAAAGAATGTTTGTGCGTGACTGAAGCGTCGACTCAACTGGTCAAAGGACCAAGAATGCAAGGAGTACGACACAATAGTGCCCTTTTCCTTTTTGTCAATGCATGTCCCCCGTTCCCGACCTAATGCTCGTCCGTCCTGAACCGCATGCTTTCAAAATACTAACACAGACCTGCGATGTCTTGTATCGAGTAATGCGCTGAATAATCTATCTTAAATACACGGCCGCTCCCTATGTTGCACGTGTACTATCTAGCCTATTTTTGCACATCTCTCTCTCTCTCTCGCTCTCTCTCTCTCTCTCTCTCTCTCTCTCCGCCACACTCTCACTCTTCCGAACGACTAGCACCTAAATTGGCAAACCGCCACCCCTAGCACACCACCCAACCGGCTTCAAATACCACCAGTATTTGCACAAAACTTGTCTTTAATACAATCACCCTGAGACCGTGTCATTGCCTCTCCTTTCTGCTAAATTAACGAAACCGAGAGTTGGCGATGAGGGAAAGGACAGGTAAGACGACTGAGGTTCCCTAATCTGACCCGTAATAAGGGAACTACATGTCAGCGGCTCCTATGATGAAATAAAATGCCTCAGAATACGCGACCTTCCCCGTCCCGAATTGTCGCAATACCCAAACAGTAAAAATGATCGAAACATCCTCATATTCCAGGAACGCCCCCTGTTTCGTATCAGCTACCCCAGACGAGAGTTATAAAACTGTCCCTCACCCCCGGTCATAAGAGATGGGTCTACTTACGCCCTTACCACAGTTTTCTATGTCCCTAGTTGTTTCCCATAAGACCCCTGTCTTTTCTAATTTAGTAATCAGGCCATAAGAGGCTACATAGGAACCAGAATGATGTTTTACAAAGTTAAAGGACTAGACCGAAGCGAAGAAAATCATTGCAATAAACACTGTTGAAAGCGAAAATGTTTAGTTGAAAGGCAAGATGCATTAATAGAATGAAAAATGTTTAGCCTATGTTCGTCCCTCAGCAAGATACCTATTAGTACCATGTTGATAGCTCACAGCACCCTTTATAAATATAAAGCCCTAGAGAACGGTATAGCTTTGTCAGGCTCGCCTTACGAAGGTGGGTCTCCATCAGATGAACTGTCGTAACTGTAATAAATAGTTGTGAAGGAAAGTCATAGTAAATCCAACAGACCCACCATCGGTCATTTATATGTTAGTTGTGAACCCTACTATAACGGATGTTTTCATTTTGTGCCTGGAGCTGGGAGAGAAATAGACTTATGTGATTACCTTCCTCTACCAATTCTCTAAAGACTGTCTTTTCAAACTCATCTTAAGGGTACGACTGTCGGAGGAAAGAAGGACCGGATGTGGGAGCACGTGGCCTGACTACAGACTATGGAACATCTGCGACATTGGCCAGGGCGAGACCGCGACAGAAAAGAGCTGCAGGACGAGGCACTATTTCCGACAGAATGAGAGGAAAGGGCTGACCTGATGTCCCTGCTCAATGTTCAAATGTGTGCCGAAAAGTCCCCGCTCTCTGAACTCAGTCATGAGCCCGCCTACCTGGAATTCTCCGCCCCCTGGTCTGTTCCCGATCTGGCCCTGCTCCATCCCCCTTTTTCTCCGACCTACCCTATGGACTACTTACACACTCTTCTTCCACCTGAACTCTTTGACTATCGACTCCAAAGGACACGGGGCGAAAAGGACCTTTTTGACCGGGAAAGCAAGAAAAAGGTCATGCCCCGCAACGCGGAATCTAGAATAGAGCTGGACCCATAAGCTCCACCGCCGGTGCTCCACAGTGCCAACGGAAGACGGAAACCAAAATGCTGAGAACTCGCCAACTTCGAACATTCCTTAATTATCGTTTCTACTATGTCTCATTTCTCTCCCAGCCACCAATGTATTGATTATGCAGCAACCAACAATGAACAGAACTCGGATATGTAATAACCTATCAGTTTACATTCCAACCGACTATAAGTAGCTATGAAATGTCATTTTTGTCTGCATTACTATAACTTTCCTGCAAACAAGTTTTATCGATGGACCCGCCTCCTAAGATGAGCGATTTTGAAATGTAATGTTTATAGCTCCTTCACCTGGGTTCCTACTTTTTACATATGACCACCACAATAGACATGAATAGGAAATAGACCAGCAAGATGTCTTGAATATGTTAAAGGGAGGACTGTGGAAAATTAGTACGATTTTGGTAAACATTATCTGCGCCATCTTGCCTTTCCCCCTGATGCCACACTTTTTGTCGTGCGCGCCCGCCATCTTAGGTGCCTCGATCAGAACAGCCCTTTTTGCATGCCCCTGGCCCCTGACATAGCCCTTCGCCCTCACCAAGCCTGCACGCTGACCAACCCCCCCTGCTCGCACCTGCCTTGAGTCATAAACCCCTCTTCAGCGCAGCTCTGCCTCAGAACCCCATACTGTTCCCAGCGCGACACCTCCCTTCATTCCTTTTCATGGTCCCAGGCCCTTTGATGCAAACCCCTTTTTTCCCCGTGTGCCCGTTTGTCTTCCTCGTTCCCAGGCCGACACCCAGCTCTGCCGATACTATTCCTTGCCCCTCCCCGTACAGTAGAAAGCTTCCCTCATCAAAGGACCCCCGAGTTGATCAAAGCCCCCACCCCATGAGATCCGATCGAACCCCCCACATTCCATGAATCGGCGGAATATCCAGCTGCGCGATAATCATCACCTGTTGTGACCGGGGTGGGGACTTCTACTGTAAATGTGTGTGGGAACGGGCCCGAAGGGGAGATTCCGGGAATGTCTTTCCGTACATCAAAGCATTGTCATGAACATGTAATCTGTAATAAAGCAACAAAACCTGTATATAAGAGGCCAGGCCTCAGAGATGCAGTTAGAGCACCTCAGAACGATACCTGCTGTCCAACTGATGTGTTCTCCTCCGGAGAGAATAAACCTTGTTTCCTGCCTTCCAGTCTCCAGCGCCTGCCTCTTCATTGATTAATAATTCATGGGTTAAAGTGGCGATACCGCCGGGCAAATATCGATTGTCCCCGACCTTAGTTTCTACACTCCCATGGGGATCGGAAAAGTTTCAGAGCTTTCGGGATGTGGGAGCAGGGGAACTGAAAGCTCTGCTTTCAGTTTCTAGGGTCTCAAAAGCTTTGCTCTCTGACCGTGTGACAACGGAGTAGTCTGAGATATGACACTGCAGTCTGAGGCTGTAGGTACTCTTTTGTAACATGCACACGCCACTTTTCTCTTATAACACACTGTTTGCTACCAGTACCTCTTACATTTTGTTTGCTTTCGATACTTGCACAAGTGTCACCATTGCCTAAGTAACGTTTGTTCTTGTGTTTGAGTGTCCTCCATTTATTGCAGTATTATTCGTTATTCCTCTACTTTGTAACCTGCACACATGTCACTTTTTCCTCCTGTAATGCACCGTTTGCTACCTCTTGTATTTTGTTTGCTCACGATTGTCACTTTTGCCTCACGTAATGTCACGTTTGCTTTTGTAATTTGTTCACTTGTAATGTTCTCATGTTTCAGTTCTGTTCCTATTGTAAGTGCTCTGACACCTTTGCGCTCGCGGCATGCCCCACCAATAATTTGCCGCCTCACCACTTTCAAATGTCGCCAGCCGCCACTGGGTCTCGCTCTGGAGACCTATTGTCGTTGAGATGCCTCTCAAGCGAGACAGACTGGGGCACGCGCGGTGATTCTGGTCTGGGGACACGCACGTCCAGCCCAGAGCCGTGCACATCTCCTGTCCCACATTCACTCGCAATCGTGCGTGCACTCACACAGCCACACTCACTCACGCATGCACACACACACACACACACGCACACGCACACAAACACACACAGGCACAATCGCGCGCGCGCACACACACAGCCACACTCACGCATGCACACACACACCCACCCCCCTACAGCCTTCATCCCAGCTCTCCTCTCACCTTCAACACCCCCTTCTCCTCCTCCCACCCCTCACCCCTCCAATCCCCGCCTCATCTGCCCCACTTTCCTCTCTTCCTGTGCTGCGGGCAGAGGATCCTGTTCTGTTTCTTGGCGGAAAGGTAAGTCTCAGGTGAACCTATCTCCTGTGTCCACTCGCGGTTTTGCTCTTGTCTCCTGTCTTTTTTCCCCTTCTTTCATACAGCCCCACCCCTGGTGCTTACTTACTTGTCTTTCTTACTCTCTGCCCCCTTTCTTAGTTTTCTGCCTGGAGGCTCATCTTTTACAGTTACCGCAAGACTCTCAGTTCTCCTCACATAGCCCCTTAAAGGCAGTGGACCCCCAGCCCTCCTTTCATCCGGTTACTCTCCCCTTCTTTCATACTAATTTTCTTTCCCTGTGCAGTTGAGCCTTCTTTTTAACCCTCCTCCTCTTTCTGGTGTGCCCCGTTCTCTTGTTCACCTCCCGTGCCATTTCTCGCGCTCCATCTTTTAATTCTGTCTTCTGTACGCTTTTGTAACCTGCACACATCACTTTTTTCTCCTGTAATGTATCGATTGCTACCTCTTGTATTTTGGTTGCTCACTATTGTCACTTTTGTTGCATGTAATTTAACGTTTGCTTTTATAATTTGTTCATTTGTAAAAAAAAAATTGTGGCAGTCTCCATTTCGGCGCCCTGCAGTTCTCCCTGCGTTCGGTGTCTGGTGCAGGCAGCTCCCCAGGGGTAGCTTCACAGCTGCTCCCTAAGTGGTTAATTGTCTGGGAATGGATGGCTGCGCCCTGCTCCCGCTGCAGGCCAGGATGCTTGTCCTGCGCACCTTACCTGCTCTGTTTACTTTGCAGGCAGAAGAAAGCTAATCCCTCGGGGTTATCTGGACAGCGTGTTTGACATCCCGTACAATGAAATCGTTGTCATATTTTCATTGGTCATGCTGGAAAAAGTAATATTGTATTGTCTATAAAGGGTTGTAATGTTCATTGACATTAGTGGTCTCTGAGTGTACCCAGACCATGTTTACCGTCCTCATATGCTTCTCTCGCAAAGTGTCTTCTATAGACTTACTGATGATTCTGTCTCTTTAGTATTCCAGCTTGATGTGGACTTTGAAGCACTATACCACACATTATATTAAATACGTGCTCCAGGACGCCATTTCATCCGAGCTGCTTTCGTTTCTAGATTGTTTTTCAACAATGTAAATGCATTTGATGGTGTAATTCCAATAAAACATATGGCATGCAGGATCGATTCGAGCGTCCCAAATATGGAGCATCTCATGTTATTGGGGGATGTTTGTAGACTTGCAGCTTGTTGTGCCTCTCCCAGCCCTTCTATCTTTCATGCTGTTTGATTTTCCCACCTTTATCTATTTTTCAATTTCTTTTTGCAAATTGTCTTTAATTCGTACTGTGTTACTTTTTTTTTGTTTGGCCACGCATCAAGCAGCTTTCTCATTGCTGTCCTGCCCCCGGGCGCCGAGCTAAACTTTCAGCATTATTAACACTGGTGCCATATTTTAGCAGGCACCCACTTAACTTGCTGATTTTGCCAGTGCTTATTCTTTCAGTGCGCGCAATCCAGTGTCTATAGTGAGAGCGTGGTGTTTGTTTACCTAGAGAGCAGCCGAAGATTACATGCAGGCTGGCCGCAATGTAAATGCATGTTTTATTATCCTTCCCTGAGCTAGTGAACAGAAGTTTGGATTTCTAAAAGATTCTTGGCATTTTATAAGAAATAAAATCAGGGCGTCCTGCAAAATGCTAATAGGTTTTGCACCGAGGATACCACACCGAGGCAGCTCTGTAACACGTGCAGGAGGCAGTGTTTGTGAAGCCAGTTAAAGGCCCTATCATCACTTTGTATGAACTTTTTATGAGTTAAAACGTCCAGGTTTAATGGTTATGCTGTGATATAACGACACACAACCAACAACCACACACAACCACACACACAACCACACCCGACCACACACACACAACCACACACACAACCACACACACACACACACATACAACCACACACACACACATACACACATACAACCACACACACAACCACACTTTCAGTGCACACTTTCAACGGACACCATCAGTCGCCAGTGCACACTTTCACCGGGCACAAACACCACCAGCCGTCAGTGCACGCTACCACCAGACGTTAGTGCACGCTTCCACCAGGCACACACCACCAGATGTCAGTGCACACGTTCACCAGGCGCACACACACCACCAGCCTTCAGTGCACACTTTCACCAGGCACACACCACCAGCCGTCAGTGCATGCTTTCACCAGGCACACACACCACCAGCCGTCAGTGCATGCTTTCACCAGGCACACACACCACCAGCCAGCAGTGCACACTTCCACCAGGTACAAACACCACCAGCCATCAGTGCACAATTTCTACAGGCACACACACCATCAGCCATCAGTGCACACATCAATTGTTAACGCATCCACAATTAACTATTGTTGCAATCGCAGTATGGCGCACTTTACTTTTAAACATATTCATCTAAAGCACAGCATGCCACCATTGCTACAAAAATATATATACTTTTTTTGGCCTATAATTTATAGACTTTTGTTGCAATTGGTGTTGCAATATTTAGCAATGCCAATAGCTCAAACCTAATTACTGCGAGACCTATTGCATTGCAAATGCTTGTTAAATATTGGAATGATAATAGAAAGGGCCCAGGAATCTGGGACCCTGCTGCGAAGAGAATTATTGAAAAGGTTAGTGAGCAGGGGCCCCAGAGATCAGGGTTACATGTAAATAGATCCAGGATGATCCCATCTTGCGCTGGAGCTTTTCCACGTGGACTCATTCTATTCGCCTCCTCCACTTCCTGCAGTGAGATCCGGAGGACGATGGAGTTGGCTAACTGCCTTTGCAGCCGTTCATTGCACCCCTTGGCCATGGGCAGCTGATAGATAGAAGTAAAATGTCTTACCTATTCCTGACCAGAGATGTTGTAAACAAGAAGTTCATTAGGGGAGGCAGCCCCCAGGCGAAATCTGTTAAATATGTCCCAAAACACCTTACTACTATTCTGGGCAGCTGCTAACTCCAGCTCTTTCCAGTCTCTTTTGTTCAGGATACTCTTCCTAACTGCGAGGGACCACTTGCAGACCTGCCTAGCCGCCCGGACCTCCCCGCAACTCTTGGTCATTCAGTCAGGGTCTTCCTCAGGCAGCGGTTCGCCGCTGAGCAGTTAGCATTGAACCAGCATGGGTGCTCTGGGAAGAGGACAATAGGGTTGCAGCAATCATTCCTGATACAAGTGGTGAGCTGTTGATACCTGGCGCATAAAATGGACCCATATTCTTCTGTTAAACACCCCAGGAATACCGAAAGATGGCTCTTAAGAAGTTGACCTAGCAATGTGCAGGGATCCTTAAGGTGTCAGACTAATCTAGCTTCTCTCTACAGTATGGATTAATAGCAACCCACACTGTTGGTGGTTTATCTCTGCCCAAAGGAAGTACTCCCTCTATGGACAGGGCATTATTAGCCCCCTGGAAGTTTGCTTCGATAATTAAGCCTTTGACCCAGCACTGTAAAAATTGTCTGGTTGAAAACATATAATCAATAACGGACCCCTGCCCCCGTCCCGTAGGTTAAGTTACTAAATCCTTGGTCTCAAAAGTGGATAATTACATCTGTGAGATCAGGTGTGGCAACAAAATTCCTCAGCTCTTTCCCTCTGGCATCTATTGGGGCCACTTCAGCTTCTTCACTCTACGGGTAAGTCCCCAAGTTTAGCATTAAAGTCACGGCATAACAAGAATTGAGGTTGGAGTGTGGTGCATGTCCCTAGTGATTTCAAACTTGTCACAAAACAATTACTTGAATAAAGAAAATAAAGATTTAGTAAAATCTTTATATAAAAGTTTATCAAGATGAAACAAAAAAAACATGGTTGTCCTTGATAACCAGAACTTGGTAAGCAGGGGTTTTCTTTGATAACAACTGAAACTACAGCTACATCCATGAGCACAGAATGTTTACCGGAGTTTAGTTAGACAATCTCCTCTCAGTGAGAGCGATTCCAGTGCTTATAACCCTCAATGCCCTCTTCAAAATGTGATCATTCGAGTTGTACTTAATTGGGGTAGCAGGGGCAAGCAAGGCACCACATGCTCTCCTTTTCACCATGATGAGATAAGAAAGACCACTGCCACCGTGCCCCCATGAGTCTGGTGGTCCATGGACCTCCAGATTTGTAACTATCCCTTTAGTCTTTATTAATTTGTCTAACTCCTATAGGACATTTTTGGGTGACTCCTATTACTTAGAATTAAAAAGCAGCCTACTTTGGTACACCAGGAAATGCACCCCTGAGTTTTTGTTCCTTGGGAGAAGGGTTGTTAGAGAGGCTTGCAAAGGAGGAGCACCCAGGTTATGGTAGGTTTAGATGCTTGCATTGATGAATGAATAATATACTATAAGTACACAATAAAAAAGATTTTAAACCAATCTCATCCATTTTAAACCCAGTTGAGAAAGAGGGTTTTCAGTGGCAGACAGATTAGTAAATTTTACATGGATGTGCCCACCATTCCCTTAACAAGGCTGGTGGCTGGGCAGGAATGTGCATGGCACAACTAGTAATAAGGGCTCTCAAGCAAATATTTTGCGTTTTTTTGTGGGGTTTGTATGTAAGCAGTTAGTCCCAAGGAAAGACAGAGATTCAACAAGGCTAGTAAGATTTTGATTGTTGGGGGCCAATCATACAGAGCACAGCAAATGAAAGAGTGTATTGTTCAGCTGCATACTTTGGGGCAATGACAATTGGGGCAATGTCACACCAGCCGACATTATCAGAAGGTAGCTATTTAGGAGGTCAAAGTCAAGTTGGTTGGAGCTAGAGAGTCCCAAGCTTAGCCCTTCCTGCATATCTCAAAGCACATGGGCGCTTTGCTTTAGAGGCACTTCCCCCAATCATAATGCATAATTAAAGAAATCTGTAACCCTAATTAATTGCACAATACTCCGTAGCATCATCATTTCTTCCATTGGCCCAATGCACTAATGGGCAAATTACAAATCTGGCGGTATTTGACTTCCATACACGCTATAGCTCAGCGGCGGCAGTCCTGAGGCGGCCCTATTCCAATGCGGCCATTAGGACCACCACTGCTGCGCCAGTTGTGGCAGGAAGCTGCCATTCCAGGTCGGTGACACAGCAAACAGGAGTATCCAATATGCAAGGTGTTTTTAAATAATGGTAACCAGGTATACAATCGGATGCACAACTAAATGTAAAGGCAAAGTACTGGAGGAAAACAAACAAAATAACCGCCGCGGTCCACCGAGCATATTATGAGTTTCCCCACAACATCCTTTTCATGGCATTGACCCTGCCATGAAAAAGCTGGAAGTTGGGAAGCTCCCATGCCCCCATCGCCATGGGGATACATTCAGGGGGCACAACATGTGCCCCTTTGTTTGCATGCACCCCAAGTTCCAGCACTGCATGGACTTCACAGTGCTGGAGCTGCTTTTGCATTCCCATTGCCATGCCCTTTTTCAGGGCGCCGCTGCGGGAAAGGCAAAATAAAAGACTGCCAGACACGAATTGAACTCGTAATCTGGTGGGTGGACCATGCATGGCTTTGGCTGTACTAATGCAATGTCGGGACAGCACCGCTAAAGTCGTAATCAGGCCCTAAGTCCTGGCCACAAACCAATTTGGGTTTTCTGCACTCTGGCTGGTTGGTGACCTCTGCTTCATTTTATGGTAAAACAGAAATGCAAATCAGTCTCATCGCAAAAGAATATTTACAAATGCCTTAAAATGCATGGCTAGAGCCCTGCGAGATCAGAAGATCGCTATCCGGGGGCGTAGCCAACCACCAATCAAGATGGCGGCAGCTTGACGAGGCTCCGGCCGACCTCCAAAAAAAATCCCCTAAATATCCGTTCAATCCTCCAATTGCTGTTACTGACGTAACTTGGAAGAGCCAACTATACCCCCGATTTCATTGATGAGCGCCCTGCATTTGAGCCAGTTACTGCAGCCTAGGTGAGGCTGCGAGGCACCATACTGCTGTAAGGAAAAGCCAAGAGAGGGGTGTACACAGAGAGGTTCTGTGCTAGTCACCGCCCTATTGTGGGGCGCCTAGGTCCTTGCGGGGACCGCCTGTGAGGATTGGGCAGATTTAGTTCTGAAACCCTTGACGAAGGAAGACCGAGTCTCCAACTCATGCAGTGGACCCAATAGCCAGGGGTGCGCAATGGAGGTGACAGGAGAAGAGCGGAGGGGAGTCGCCGGCCCCGACGTGGTGAGCAAGGGCCCACAGATGCGGTCTGATCTTTGCTCGCCGGAAGCCCCACATTGGTGCCCTCCTCAGGTGTAGCGACATGCCTGAAGCAGAGCAGTGCAAGTCCTACTTGGTGGTTTATAAAGGTGAGAGGCAGCAGACCTGAGGGAGCCAACTTGGGTCGGTGTGCGAGCCCGTTTGGAGGACAATATGCACCATCACTTACTTCCTGGATTTCACTTTGCATGTTCAGAGAAAGCGATGTTTGTTCCTGGAGGTCAAACCGGTCTTGCGGGAATGAGAACTGAAATATGCAATGCTATTCCCGTCAAAGTTACGGGTGGTGCCGGAAGACAAGACCTGGTTCTTCGATACGCCTGAAGAAGTGTGTTATGTTATGTTATAATGCATTTGTAGCGCACACTGTTACTCAAGAGTGTCCTGGTGCGGAGGAGAGCACAGATGGGGGCAGGGATCAGATTAGCAGATCATGCTGAACAGGTGTGTTTTCAGCTGCTTCTTAAAGGGCAGAAGCTTTGAAATGAATTGGAGATCAGTTAGGAGCGAATTCCAGGCTTCAGCAGCCTTGACAGAAATAGACTTACCCCCCAGTCGCACTCTGCGAAAGCGGGGTACGACCATCCGGCGTTGTACCGCTGAGCGCAGAGGACGCTTAGGCACGTAAAGGGTGAACCGCTTTCTAAGATAGGTGGGACCCAGACCGTGCAGAGCCCTATGGGCCAAAGTGATTGCTTTAAACTGCACCCTTTGGGCCACTGGGAGCCAATGTAATTCCTAGAGAAACTGCAGCGCGCTAGATCTCGAGGGGGCATTGAAGAGAAGCCTGGCTGTGGCATTCTGGATGATTTGAAGCCTGTGCAACAAATAATAAGGCAGCCCCAAGAACAAAGCATTGGCGTAATCCAGTCTAGACAGGATCAGAGCACGGGTGACCGTCTCTTTAGCTGCTCTCGGGAGGAACGGAAACATTTTCTTAAGTGTTTTGAGAGTGCCAAAGCAGACCCCCGTCAGTTTTTTTATGTGGTCACTGTGGAGTTGGTTGGACGGCTGGTGAACAGTTAAAGACCAAAAAAACCCTATGAGGAGAATTAAATGAGGAGCTGGCCTAAAGACCAGTGGACAGCATATCGATTCAAATGCAGAGCAAAGAGGCGAGGCAGAACAAAAGGTGTAGACACCCTAGACACCCTTGACTTTGAGACAGAGATCGCCGAACAGCTGAGTGAAGTGCCTATATGATACTACAGAATACTTCAGGTGCAGACCCTGAGGAGGTCTGGTGACGAGAGGCCTGTAAGGCCAGACCTGGGTTGTGGGCACCTCGGATTGACTGTTACAGATAATTGTTTGATTGAGTGGACACTGAAACGGCAAGAAATACAATTGAATAATCTAATGGGGGCTAATGGTATGGTAGAAGACTAGGTACAAACTTCCCACACATTGAGTGACAAGAATGGTGTCAAAGGAACTCTGCATAGTTGACGGGCGGGCGGTTTGAAGCCTGTAATGCAGGGAGGCAGGGAGTGGGGATGCAACAAGTATTTGTGTGTGTTGTTAGTGTTTGGTAAACATATTCTCAGCAGCGATGACAGTCTTCAAAAGACACACGGTCCATTTAAGCTTTTCCTCCTCTTCTGGTACCACCTCGAGGGTGAAACTGATATCCGGATGTCCCCCGGCAGGCCCGCGCACGACAAGTGACAAGGGCCCCCCGTGGCAGGGATGAATGTGCCTGTGGGTTTTCACCCTCCCGACCCTTATGAGGGAGGTGAACAATCCCCATTCTATCAGACTATCCCATATGGCCAGACGGATGACATCTATGGGGTTGAAAAAACGTTTTAAAATCCTCTCCTGGAACGTGAATGGTTTGGGGGATAAAATTAAAAGGGGAGTGGTCCTGCAATATTTGAAAAGGCACTCTCTGGAAGTGGTCTTGCTTCAAGATATGCAGCTCCCAGGAATAACGTATGTAGCAATGAACAGATGCGGGTACAAAATGGTGGCTCATGCAGGATCCACAAGAGTTTCTAAAGGGGTGGGCATTCTTATACGTTCCTCTTTCCCATTTATAGCCCAGCAGGTCGCACAAGCCGCTCACGGGCGCTTCGTGGTGGTCACTGGGAGGGATAGCTATTTAACATTATCTCGCTTTACATACCCCCGAGACTAAATGCTCAGGATCTCCTGGATTTAGGGGCCCTGCTCCTTAGCATTCCAGAGGGAAGATTGCTATTGTGGGAGACTGTAATGCAGCCCTCTCTCACACTGCCGACCGATGGCCCGCAAACCCTTAGAAACGCTCTGGTGTGACTCTGGCAGACTTCATATCTGCAATGGGACTTGCAGAAACATGGAGGACTTTCAACTCCACAATATGCCAATATACCTTTCACTCAGGAGCACAAAGCAGCTTATCACATATAGACTATATATGCACTCTAGCCCATCTGCTTCCCTGTTTTCGTGACACTCATTGTCTTGTTCGGGGCATTTCGGACCACTCCCCCATGTGTGTGACTTATGGACAGGGCTCCCAGGTAAGAGTCGTATTAGGGGATTAACCCCTGGTATCTTAAGGTGCCCCGTATCAGAATGGGACTCCAGGAAGCCACTGACCACTATATTACAGAGAATGAGGGGACGGTGGACTCTGCCAGTGTATAGTGGGAGGCATTCAAGACAGTTATCAGAGGTCAAGGACTCACCCTGGTATCCGGTCACAGAAAAGAAAAGAGATCTAAGTTGGAAACCCTAGAGATGTTGGACTTAGAAACCCACCTGGTCTCGGGTGATAATGAGTCAGTACGACACTGCCTGTCTCACAAGCGGAGGGAGTTTAGAGATGTGGCCGATGAGGCGGCCAGGGCAAGATACGGTGCGACGCAGCACCGCCTCTATGAGGTTGGAGATAGAGCGGGCAGATACCTGCCATGGGTAACAAACGAGAAGTGGTATTGAGATGGGTGTTTGAAGTGAGAGACGAGAATGGTACCCGAGCTCGGGATAGACAAAATAAAGTGGACGGAGTTCGGGATAGACAGGGTATAGCAGACACATTCTCAGAGTATTACAGTTGATTGCTCAACCCGTGCTTCACCGCTACAATTGAGGAGGTGCGGGAGCTGCTGGTACTCTCTGGTTGCCAGATCTTACATCTGATGACAGAGACCTCCTCGAACAAGATCTCACAGAAAATAAAGTCTTCCAGGCCATTCGGGCACTAAACTTGGAAAAGGCTGGATGTCCAAACAGTCAGCCCATTGAGCTGTCCCAACTTACAGCAGCTAAAATAGCACTCCTTCTCCTAAAGATGTTTCAAGAGAGTTGTGAGGTGGGCTCCCTACCGAGAGACTAAAGGATAGCCAACATAGTTGTGATCCACAAAGGAGGGTAAACCGCCAGAGGAATGTGCCTCTTATAGGCCGATTTCACTACTAAACAATAGTTAAAATACTAAAAAAAACTGTTGGCGACCCGACTGACCTAAGTTATACAGTTGTTGATCCAATCCAGTTTTATGCCAGGAAGGAACACCACGCTTACCTTGAAATGTCTGCATCCAGTTTTGGGCAGAGCTGAAGATATTTGTGAGGACGCAGCAGTGGTATCATTGGACATATGGATGGCATTTGATATGGTGGCGTGGCCATTCATGTACGCAGTTTCAGAAAAGCAGGGATTTAGGCCTTGTTTCTTAGAATGAATTATACTTTGACCCGCTGGCACGAGTGACAGTAAATGGGGACCCATCAAAATATTTTCCCATTGCAACGGGGCACGAGGCAGGGCTGTCCCTTTCCTCTGATATTTGTGCTGGTGCTTGAACCCTTTGCGGTATGGATACGGGCTGACCCGCTCATCAGGGTGCTGCTGTGGTCCATGGAGTGGGAAGACAGGATCTTCCTCTTCTTGTTGGATATAGCAAGCCTGAGCACTCCACTCCACAGAATACTGCACATATTTGACTTGTATCATAAATACTCTGGATACACTATCCAATTGGAGAAGTTGTTAATCTATGTGCTCTGGGGTGGTCCCCATGTCTCCCTGGAGACTGAGCAGTACAGATAATAATGGAGGGGTTTCGCTGTCTGGGTATCAACATAACTAGAGACCCTAAATTATTTTTGTGAAGGCAACCTAGAACCCAACTGTTGCATGTACTAAATGATGTTCAACACTGGAGGCCCCTACCATTATCCCTCTTGGTAAGAGCATCACTCTTTAACCACATCGCTGCGGCGGCTATTCTGCCGCACCGTCACCAGCCGCGGTTGAGCCGTGCTCATTACGGAGCGGTTCCGTCATGGCCCCGCCCGCTTAATAGAACGCGCCGCGCAGGTGCGTCGGGCGGGCCATGACAGAACTGCTCCGTCATCAGCACAGCCCTCTCCCCGCTTTCTTTACGTGCTCCACAACACTCCACACCCGGTGTCACCTGCATACTTTCTGACTGTAGATGCTGTCATTTGTACACTCCTTTAGGAAGGAGGCTCTCTCAGGATATTTCTCTCAAAATCGACCAGAAGCTGGTATGATGGTGGAACAGTACTCCTCTTGAAATACTACTGGGTGGCCCAGATCATGGTAGTCAATCATTGGCTCCATCTGTCCCAAGATGAGTCGACATATAGAATGGATCACCGCAATATGCAACTGGGAGGTTATCTCAGAGCAATCTATAGTGCAAGTAAGACCAGCTCATTCCCTAGCCCGACTTCGGTCATGTTGCAGGTCCGGCAGGATGCACTAACAGCCTTGGGCAGGTGCAATAAGATCATGTGGGTGACTCCACTGTGGGACACCGTGAAACTGGGGCTAGTGGCAAGACATCTGGGTTTCGAAGAATGGGATCTTATTGGCCTCTCGAGGGTGGGGGAGAGGTTCTATTCTTTCCGGTCCTGCAGAAGGACCACTAGTTGGCACATTCAGAGGCCGTTTGTTACCTCCAGGTCAGTCACACATAAGAGGGGCACTGCCGAAAGGAGAGGAGCTTTCTGTGTCCTTCCTGCTGGAGGATAGACTGCTGGACAAATATATGGGGAAGTAAGCGGTCTCCCTAACATATCGTAAAATCCCAAATAACTCCCTGGAACTCCTGTCAAGCCTTCGGGATCACTGGGAGTAAGACGGGGAACACCTGGAGGAGGAAGAATGGCAGGAGGCTATGACCTCACCTAGAGAGGTGGCCATATGCTCTCATTTCGGATTAATACAGCATAAGATTTTACCCAGAACCAACTTCGCCTGCACAACATTATTTAAAATGGGGAGGTCTGTCTCAGCGCTATGAAATAAGGGATGTGAGCAGGAGGGCTCCATTTTCCACATGATATTGGGATGCCCGGTGCTTTAGGAATAATGGGAGGCGATGATGTCCTATATGCAGAATGTATACAAAATTGACATAATTTAATCACCAAAGCAGGTGCCTTTGAATATATGGGAAGCTACAGATCTAAATAGCAAAGAGCATCTCTGGGTGAGATTGGGGTTTATGGTAGACAAGCGCACCATAGCCAAATTGTGGAGAGCCACGGCGGCCCCTACACTGGGAGAGTGGAAAGCGGATATGGACAGGTGCATGCTGGCAGAGAGGCCAGTCTATGAGAGTAAAGGCTTTCCCAGTAAATGGATCAAGGTCTGGAATGAATACAGAGGAATTATTTGCATGCCAGGTACTCGCAGTGGAGCTGTTTGGGGGGGTCAGATTGGTGGAAGAGCAAATACAGGGACGGGGAGGGGAGAGTAAGATATATGAAAGGCACGACAGTTGACACTACTTGCCCATTATTGGACTATGTCTTCATGTACTATGTCATGAAAATGAATATCATCATAATGCAATGTTTAATTTCTGCTATGGAAAAAGATTTATAAATAAAAGAAGATCTCTATCCATTGTGTACCTTCTCTATATGTGTTACTTTATGGAAAAGGAGCTGCTTTAAAAAACAATTCACATGCAGACAATGATACTCAGGGAACATGAACCTGGACTTCTGTGTGCTTCTCCCAAGGCTTCCCACTGCCATTCATAAAATGGATGCTGTCCCATACGGGAACCTGGATCAGATATACACCTAGGTGTGGGGTTGGTATCAGTTCAATGGATCGCAACTACAATTATAGCTGCAACTCACTGATAGGTGTCAGTTAAAAAGAATAGAGGAAGGGCAGTTCCCCTTCACAACCCTTTCTCTTTGCAATTCAGAATAGGGTGCAAAAGGTACTCTGTGAGTTGGAAAGAGTATGCAGAATGACTAAATACATTTAGTATGTAGCGATTCCTGATTTTGTGCTCCAAATTGTGTAATTTTATGAATCTTTGGCTTTCCAACTGTAAAACGTATTCTTAGCTAAGTTTCATAGTTTTTATTAAACTCCTTTTATTATGGGTTTCTTGATTTGTATCCAACAGTGAGATTCTTAGGCCTTGTGAGGCATTCTCTGTGCCCCACCTGCATCTAGTCAAGACGGCATATGTTTATGTCTACTCATTTAAATGATTCATGAAAAATATCATGTGTACTGTCTGATTTATACCTCAACCAACAATCAGCCTTAGTGAATGCTTCTTACCTTCTTCCTTTCAAAATTGAAGCCATCTTTTAGCAAATCTTCTGAAGCCATTTTTCCTTTCAAGTGCTTGAGGGATTCCTTTTGCTCCTGCAACACCTCCTCAGTTTTGATTGATTTACTTAACGTTTCATGATACAACTCACGCTGCTGTTCCAGCTGCCTACTCAAGTGGAGAACTTTCTTTTGAAGATCCTCATTTGTCTAGGAATCAAAAAGTCCACTGTTAAGACAATCTTTAAAGAAATAGACAAGAACATATCTGTTTCCTAAAGGTTGCCCCTGACTTCAATAATGTAAAGTCAACAATGGGGTCGTCTTGTATAATGTGATTATTTTGCACTTAACTTTTCAAATTACTTTGACAGCAGTTGTTGAGATTGAGACTTCCTAAATGCAGAGAGACCTCTCGGAAGGGTATCGGTTTTGAACACCAATACCCTTATAAGAGGTCTCCCTGCCGATGAAGTCGGTTCCAGGATATGTGGCTGACTTGATGACTTTTAACTGACAATATTCAACGTAGGAATATGGTTGCTATCAGAAGAAAGGACATACTTTGATTTTAGGTTTACCAATGATTTATCTTGATGCGACTTTCAATTACCTAAGGCTTTCGAATTACTGCTCTTTGCCCTGATGAAGTCCAAGGCGTATAGCCACATGGACGAAACACATGTTGGCATGGCTTGTGCTTTAAAGTCATTCTGTTGAAGAAGATGGATACCATTGAAAGATATCTTGACAACTTGGAATAAACAAGAAAAATACACAAAGGACTGATATTTGGACTTTATTTGCTGCTACCACATGTAGGCTAATTGCTCGGGCTACCAATTGTTTACTTGGTATTCGAAATAGGTTCCCCCTTCTGATCTGAACAAAAAAAGAACTAACCCCATTGAACAAAAGGCATGATGTGGCTACTCTCAATCACCGGGAACCCAACAATTCTAAACTCCCAAATCACTGTTGTCCACCCAAATGGAGGGAAATTCCACTAACCAGGGAGTGAAACTTATTACCTCTAAAATATAGTCAACGGAACTCCAGTGTTGGTCCTCCAAGCCAGGTTGATGGCATAGCTTTACGATAAGCACTGACTTTCTAAATGTTTCTCATTTAGCTTCAATGTGAGTACATTTATCCTAGGTGGATAATATCATGGGGACCTGGTATGATCCAGCTCGAACCAACCAAATTTGGACACTAAGGGGTCCATTAGGATGGCTGGTGGATTGCCCCCGCCAGGCTGGCGGTAGCCACCGCCAGCCTGGCGGGGGCAATCCGCCCGCCATCCTTCCCAGTATTCCCCCCCCACCATATTAGAGTGACGGGGGGACCACGGCAGAGCAAAACACCACCCGCATTGTGGCCGGGGCGGAAAATGATTAATATGGTGGCGGTGTCAAGCAGACACCTTCAGCCATATTATGATAGGCATTTTGGCGAGCCTTTCCGTGGCAGCAATGCCGCCACAGAAAGGCAGGCGGTCTTCACTCTGGTGGCCCCCTGTGGGCCCCCAGAGTGAAGGCCCAAGGGGGGTGACACACGGGGGGGTACCTGTGGTACCCCCCTGCATTTGCATAATCAAAGCGGCAGGCACCGCGCGGTGCCTGCCGCTTTGTTTATGTAAATGATGCAAAGCATTTTTAGTATTGTGGCGGGCGGAGCAGAGAGCTCCGCCCGCCACAATACTATAAATACAGGATGTGCCCGCCACTGTGGCGGGCACATCCTAATGGTGCGTGCGGGACCCCCGCCCTTAGGGCGGGCGGTCCCGATTTCCGATAGGATCCTAGTGAGCCCCTAAGTGCCTTATTGTGAGTTTGGCGGTTCGTGAACGGCTGTTTCAGTGGTCCACCTTCCGAGAGCTTGGCAGTCTGACCGCCGGATAAGGCAATGAGTAGAGTGCTATTGGAAAGTCCACAGCTGAACCTCCAATACTGCCAGCACACCGCAGACTCCTGAGGTCACGGTCAGAGAAAAGCAGCAGCCATAGGATAGTAGGGTGGAGTTTCGCCTCTATCCATATTACGAGTTGGCTTCCTGACGAGCTAACCGCGGTGATGGGACCGCCAGCTTCAAGTACCCGGAAACAAAGGAATTGAGGTGGATATTCACCCCTTTGCTGTTCTTTCCATCAGAGTTCAACATAGATCCCTTTCTTCAGGTCCCCCCTTCACAGCAGCATCTTCACCCCAAGGATTACAACCTTGTTTGCAGCGATATACCAGTGAGCCGTTTTTGCACCATATACCCATTGCCTGGACTGCCCACATGTGGGTCATCTCCAGCAATGGGTTGGTGGTATTTTTCCACATCTATCATGCATATGTGTGCATTTAACACATATGCAGTTGAAATGTTCACACAGGCATCAATACATGTGTAAAACTAATCACCATTGCCGCAAGATCTCCAAAGCCACCCCGTCGGCACTGTGGTAAATCCCATAATTTGGCGTTCTTAAGACTGCCAGCGATGTGGTCTTCTGGCAACTGCGAACGTGGCGTTCGGGCGGTCAGATGACCAAACTCGTTACCAAGCCCTATTGTCCTAGCAGTCAGCTGTGTGCTGATGATGACAGAGGTTCCACCGTGAGCATTCCAATAGCAATCCGCCCATCTTGTAATATGGCGGTCAGACTGCCAAACTAACGACGGTTGGACCGTGACCACGGGTACGGCGGTACACGGACTGCCAAACTCGTAATAAGGCCCTAAGTAGATGAGTGGTAAAAGATTCAAACATTTACCTCTTTATCAGTGCAAGCAATATTATTTTCAGGTTCGGATGAAGCGGTGCAGGAGATGGTATTCATGTGTAAGGACATAATACACGTGAGACATTATGTTTGCATATCAAAATACTATCAAATTACGAACAACAATTTTAATATTTTATCAAACATTTATGTAGAATCAGTATAAGAATAACAGTGTCGGAACTAAACTCAGAAAATACACAGAATGAAAGGACTGCCCATTTGTCAAGCTGTGTTGTGAACATCCATTGTAAATTGCCACAGGAATGAGCAATGCACGCTTAGGCCCTGATTACGAATTTACAATTAATCGGGGGTGGTAACGTTGTGAGCTGTCTACTGAATCCAGAAGATCACTCCATTATGAGTTTTTTCGGGGTCCCATGGAATTTGAACTAATGGGTGGCATTTTTCCACACCCAATATTTTTCACATGAGGTTTTATAGCATCCAAATTTATCAGCCGGAAGAATGGACTGAAAAAACGTGGATGCATGGCAACACTGCATCAACAGGAAATTACATAGAACAATAGGAAATGTGTCATTTTCATGTGCCAAAACATCAACCACTGCACAGGACAGCATACTGGCTTCTTGACCTTCATTTCGTAGCAACCACACAGATGAGAAACTATTTTTGAACCATCATCTGTAAAAGATCTCCAGGCAGACATTTTGTGTGGGGCTTATTTACAAGCCCCTTGCACCACTGGTGCGTCCCTTTTTGTGATGCACCAGTGGTGCAATCTGTTGCCCCATATTTACAAGGACACATACAGCCACCCAGCGTGGCTTTTCGTGTCCTTGTAAATATGACCCCTTTACATGCAACACTTTGCGTGGAAGGGGTGTGCCATGGGTGTTGCTGTGGGTATTCCCATGTGGTGGGCAGTCAAAATATGGAATTTAAAATATCGACCTACATTAATATCGAGTTTTTAATATCATAGGGACAGAATATCGAAGTCAAGAATATCGTTGACCAGAATATCGACTCCAAGGTAAGTAATATCTTTTTTTAAATATCAAAGTAAGAAATATCGAAGTAAGTAATATCGTAAGCAAAAATATTGTTGTTAATAATATTTAATTTTTTTTAGTGTTATGAATTTTAGTATGTATTTCATATGTATGTTAAACATTTTTTTAATGTCATATTATACATTTTAAAATAAATGTTAAGAAATTAGTAATATTGTTAAAATAATTTTGCGTTTGAGTATCAGAGCGGGTTGTGGGTTTATAGGGGAATAGGGTGGGAAGTTATTTAATTATAATTAATTAATATGTTTTAATTAATTGGTATTGATGATTAATTAATTGTTAATTATTAGTTGGTAATTAATTTGTATTAATTAGTTAATTATATTAATTAGAATTAATTTATTAATAATTATTATGTATTGTTATTGTTAATTAATTTATTGTTGATTAATAATTAATTGATGATTAATTTTAATTAGGTGATTAATTGATAAATTAATTATGTGATTTTTTTATATGTAGTGGGTTGTGGGTTTATAGGGGAATAGGAAAGGATATAATTAAATTAAATTCATTAATGTAATTGTTTTTATTTATTGGTATTTATCAATATTTAATTGTTAATTACTTATTAATTGGTAATTAAATGTTATTAATTAGTTAATTATATTATTTTAGAATGTGTTTATTAATAAAGATTATTTATTGTTATTGTTAATTACTTTATTGCTAATTAATTATTAATGTGTGATTAATTATTAATTGGTAATTATGTTTAATTAGTTAGTTAATTTATAATTATATTAATATATTATTAATTGTTAATAATTGATAGTTACATTAATTGTGTTTTTTGTATGTGAAATTATTTGTGTTTTTGTATGTGTAGTGTGTTGTGTGTAGTGTGGGATGTAATGTATTGTGTTTTAAATACATATTAATTTTAATTTATTGGTATTTAATAATACATTGTTTGTAAATTAATTATTAATATGGTATTTTTTTTAAATAAAAAAATATGTAATTGATAAGTATGTTAAGTTTACCCCTAAGCTATCCAGCGCTTTCCCTATTGTTGCACTCTCTGGAGTGGGAATACAAATGTTTACCCCTACGCTTTCCAGAGCTTTCTCTACTGTTGCACTCTCTGGAGTGGGAATAGTCATTTTTACCCCTATGCTATCCAACGCTTTACCTACTGTTGCACTCTCTGGAGTTCGAATAGTAATTTTTACCCCTACGCTATCCAACGCTTTCCCTACTGTTGCACTCACTTGAGTGGGAATAGTAATTTTTACCCCTACGCTATCCAACGCTTTCCCTACTGTTGCAATATGTGGAGTAAGTATATATATTAATTTATATGTAGATGTTCAATTAAGTTTTAAAATTATATTTATTAGTTATTATTTTTTAAATGTTTTAATGTTTATATCTATAATTTTGTAAATTTTATAACATTTTTACTTATTTTTACATTATTATTAAAACATTAAAAAAATGATATTTTTAACATCGATATTTTTTACAATATTTTTTTTCGATATTTTTGTACTTACCTTTGTGTAGATAGGACTTCGATATTTTTGACGTTAATATTTCTGTGTCGATATTTTTGTAGGTAGATTTTCTGTCTTGCAATATTCCCATGCAACACTCATGATTTCTGCCACATTTCTCGATTTACGAGAAATTTTAGACTTGGAAATCAGTCAGAATGCTTCGCCTCCCCAGGGGAGGCATAGGGAGGAGCAACAAGGAGAAATGTTTTAATTTCTCCTCGTTTATTTCCTCTTTGAATGCTTGCTGCATTCTGCAGCACACATAGGAAGAGGAAATCCCCTCTTGTGATTAATTTTGTGCAGGAAGGTGTCCCACAAGGTGCAAGGGTGCCTGCGCCAGTACAGGGGAGAGCAAAGGGACCCGTCATATCTTAGTAGATATGACCTAGCCCTTTGCTTCGGAATAAACGCAGCATTCCACAGCCAAAAGGCTTCCAGCACTGCACTGCATTAATACCTTGTAAATAAAAGCCCATTGGGCTTTTTTAATCCACTTCCGTTTAACTGAACAGAGTGCTGTCCATCTTTTCACACCTGTCTAATCAACATCATGGCTCCTTAGTGTCTGATAAAATGTAAATTTATGGAACCTGAAGTGCAAGTACAGGCAGAGGATGTGGGGAAATAAGAGGCTAGACTTATGGGATATTTGGTGACCATGACCAGTAGCGACAGCAGATCAAAAATCTGGCAACAAATAACACAGGAGGGTAATGGTGTACCATCATACGTCCAAACAGTTAATGAATAGAAAAAAGGTTCCATGACATGAAGCGTCATGTTCAAGTGCTTATATCTAAGCACAGAAGTGAGAACCTTGCAACTGGTGGATGACCAACACTAGAGTCATAATCCATCATTTTCCAACTCCCAAAATGGGGTTAGTATATTGGCCCTTTTGTGATTTTGAAAATTGCAAGGTTTTCGACTGAAGAAGAGCTTTGTTCATGTGTCCCTTAAACTTCAAGGATGGTGAAAAAGGGCATTTCTCATAACTAATTTAGTTGCGAAGGAGGGTGGCTCCCTTCTTTTTGTGGCCAGTCAAAATAACAAAATAATGGAAGGGGTTTAACTTGAGGGTGAGGAGTATTAGCTTGGCCAGTGATTCCACAGAAGTTTAAGAAAGCATTTTGGAAGGGTAAAAACGATTGCAAGGTGGCTGACACCCTTCAAGTAAGTGTGAGTTGAGACACATGTCAATGCCACGTGCATATTCAACAGAAAATCAAGTAATGTGCCCATGAATGCGGAATGTCTTGTATCCACTCCTGAGAACTGCCATCCAGCAGTCTATAAGGATTTTCCTGAAGCTGGGTCTATTTAAGGAAGCTTCTGGCACCTGCTCACCTAATGTTTGGACTATCCCACTTTGAAGATTAGACCGGTTTTGTCTGACCCCGTTTATCGGTCAAAAGGTAGACAAAAGCTACTGAGCGACACCAGTGGTCATTGGAGTTGTTTGCCTCTGGGGGTCCAGGAGACTATCCTACTGTGGCTCTGGCAAACTGTGCCAAGTACATCCCTTCCAAGCTTGACTCACAAGGTAGCGAGGCAAAGCATTCAAAGGCCTCTGAGAGAGGATGTTTGTGAGGGAAGGACTCAGAGCTCAACAATCAACCAAGGAACACAATAATGCATTATTCATCCCAGTGTCTGTCTTAAAAAATGAGAAGTACAATAGTGTCAATAGAAACAAAATAATGCACACTAATAAGAGTTCAGTACAGGATTAAATATTTCTGACTCATGTTTCCTGCTAGGAGTCCCACCATCTTCAGTACCCTATTAATGGTTCCCATCAGTGGGATGGGATAAGAGGCAACAACAGGCACAGGTTCAAGCTCACAGAGCATTTAACAGTATCCCATAGGTCACTTCATGCGGTCTTTGGAAAAAAGAGTTCTTGATGGCAACTTTATATCTCTTAAGGCATGCTGGTCTTTACCGTTCAAGAATCAATGTCAGTCTAATGTTTCCATGCCCCATGTTACAAGAGATAAAGCAGTAACAGTTCCAGCCAGTGTGCTTGACATGTATGTGCCATTTGCCTGCTTTGAAGTGGTGCAAGGCAACAGGTAGTGGCCTCACTCCTCTCTGGAGCAGCTGGGATGATCATCACAGCAGGACTAGTCAAAGGGTGCATGGTGGAGGGCAGGCTTTCTGATAAAGCGATGGCATAGATCTTCTCTGGATACGTCACAGACCGAGTATCAGCACCACCAGTCCATCGAGATACACTTAAAGGGTGCTAGTCAACAATTGGTTAGCTTTATTGAGACTTACTGGCCTCATGGACAGTCTGTTCTCCTGCAGGGCCAGGCATTAGCCTTCCCCCTCTGAGCAGGCAGGATTCTAGATGCGAGGCAGACTCAGGGCCTGATTCACAAAAGTAAACGTACACGTTTGTGTAAGTGTATGCTTTTTCAGTATTCACAAAACTGCATTTTAATAGTAAGTTTATGAGTGCGTAGACTCTGCAGTTGGGGTGAAGAACTCCGCACATAAAAATATAGGCCGGTCCTATCATTATATTTGCAGGGTCCCCACCCCAACTGTGGAGTCTTCGCACTCGTACACTCACTTTTAAAATACGGTTTTGTGAATACTGTAAAAGCAAAAACATACAAAAATGTGTATGTTTACCTTTGTGAATCAGGACCTCAGTTTCTACATCAAACTGAGCAGATTTCAGGTGATGCACCCTCACCTTTACCAGGACTGTCAAGCACATACCAGCCTTGTACTCACAGCAGCACTTCGAGAGCTCTGTGGAGCACTCCTTTCCTTGGTCAGTGAAAGCTATCTGAAACTGGAACAAAGTGGCCTAGTTTATATACTGATTCTGGAACCAGTGTGAGTTGGTGCCCTTTCAAATGCCATTTTATTACTACAGCTCTGACACAGGCTATGATTGAGGTGATAACTCTCAAAGCAGGTAGTGATGTTGCTGTCTCCAAGTAAGAGTTTCCAAAACACTGACACAATGAAATGTGAAAACTCCACACCTGGCTATTGTAAGCCTTTCTGAAGGAGGCTGGGAAGAAATACAGCAGTATACATGTCTGAAACTCAGTATACGGATGGCAACGGACTGTCCCACAGGGTTCCTATGAATCAAGGATTCCCTTTCAAAATGGTAGGGAGCCGGTATGAATTTTGATGGCCTCCACTTGTCACCCAGGGTTAAAAATTTGAGATCCAGTGTGGTGAAGTCCGGCCCAAGCCCTGAAGAAATTGACGTAAAGAAGAGTGGCAATGAAACATGTTGGTGCATTTTAAAGTGGTCTGAATCATGCGGTCTCGTTTCAAATCTGAGTAGGTTCACACAATGGAATAAAACAAAAACGTGTGAGTAATAACTCTTTAATTGGAGAAAAGTGGTTACTCTTTCTCACAGTACAGGGTCCTTTGTCTTTTGACACAAGACATTTATGTGCATACTTTATTCTACTCATTTATTCACCTCTTACATTTTACAATGGACACCTTTTCTTTCTATTCACGGATAAGAAAGTTACTGATGATGAGAAACGTGGGCAAACTGGTGAGTACCTACCAGCATCTCCCCTGTTGATGCTTACGTGAGGTACTTTCTTTCCTTCACATCCTTTTTTCTCCTTATACACCTTTCAAGGGATAGGGAATGGATGTAACTGGGTCAAACTGGTAATTATATGTTTGGAAAACATAACCTTTTTTATATGGGACATTTTGGACTGGACATGACTGGTAATTGATTGAAACCAGCGGTTGGGGGGAGACATTAGAAGAATAGCCTTCGATTTCCTAAGAAATCCTGTTTCGTAAAATGTTCAGGTTCTTTGTTGGATTGAACCTTTGAGTGGAGGTGTACTTGAGTGGTTTATTCACTTTGACGCTCCTTGTTGTGGAAGCCTTTCTGAAGCAACAATCAGGAAAAAAAACAAAGGCCAGGTTTCACCTAGAAACCTCTTTACACTTTACAGAATTTGAAAGCTCACTTCTTCTCTCTACCATCCACCATGAGTAATCAGAAACTCCTTTCTAAAAATGCATCATAGAATTTCTAATTGCAGCCCTGTCTACATCTTCCATCACTTCAGTGTCAGGTTCTGCACCCTTCTGCCACAGTAACACAGACAATACTTTTACACTTTCTGGGAAAACTGTATCCATACTACATTTTATGAGTTTCCAAATTGGACCAATGGTCCCAGCAATCAGACTCTCACTATACATGGAATCTTGCCACCAAACATGCGTTGCACATCCCCGTGAATACAAATGCTTGACACGTGAATGGAATGTCTGTGCAAAAATTTGGAGGTTACATGCATGTTACATTAGTCATGAATGGGGCGGAAGGTATCACTCCATCTCTAGAACAGAAAAAAAATGTCTGCTCAGGACTATCATTCCACAAAAATCAGTACACTGCCTCTTCTACTTCATGTCATTTGCCTAGGATATGGACAGTAGTTTCGGGTAAATAAAGTGACTGTGTTTGTTGAGCCCCTCCAGAAAACAGAACATGTTGTAGATCTTTGCTTTTTCTGGAAAAACATAGGACTCAGCAAACCTGTTAGCTGGGCTTGCTAGCTAGGCCAAAAATGGGAGGATACCAGTTTCACATGCAGTCAGATTACTCAAGCAAGGGTACTCACCTGTGTACTATGCAGGGAACATTCCTATCCCAACAGGATTGTGTCGATTTGGGTGTACTATACGGTATGGCTCTGTAGCCTTATAGCAAAAATTGTCTTGGTTGTAGTCAGGCTTGTTGGAACATATTTAATGTCAACCATGGGTAGCTATGGCTTTTGAGCAGCATGGCTTGAACAAAGGAACTTAGTGTAAATCATTTAACAGTACCAAACATTGAAGTAAGAAAGCCACAGAACACAAAAGAAACACAACACCAATTCATAAAACAGATTATATATTTATGAATTTTTATAGTCCTTGATAAGCAAAATTCACCAGATGATCCCGGTATCCAGATTTTCAAAGATTGTATCCGTTTTTAATTCAACCGCAAACAAGCAATAGTCAACAAAAAGATAGTAAACTTTTCAAAAGTTTGAAACAGTTAGTTCAGCTACTCTCGACCGGTGTAGGCAACCAAATTCTACACAGAGAAGGTCTAAGGGGGCAGTGGGGTAGATCTGGACAGTTACCTGGCCACTAGAGCATTTTCCAGTCCAGTTCCAGCCATTACAATACGACTGCCATAGACAATAATGGAATGGTCAACAAAAAGTTAGTAAACGTTTCAAAAGTTTGAAACAGTTAGTTCATCTACTCCTGACTGGTATAGGAAACCAAATTCAACATGGAGAAGGTCTAGGGGGGCAGTGGGGTAGATCTGGACAGTTACCTGGCCACTAGAGCATTTTCCAGTCCAGTTGCAGCCATTACTGCCATGAACAGAAATGGAGTAGTCCTGATGCTGGGGACACAGGATAAAAAGATGCTCAAAGATGCTACGGTTGCTATGCCTCGATGGGGGTGCCTTTGTGGTCATTTCTTAGTCCACAGGTGATGTTGGGTGACACAGAGGTCAGGCCCCACAAAGTCCTCTTCAAAACATTAGAAGGCCAGCTGCTGCTGGGCTACCATTTTCCGAGCACAGCGGTTGGAGCAAAATCCTTTAGCAGGGGCTAATGTCCCTTTAAAGCAACCAATTGGGACTTTGATGGCATTATGGGGTCTGGCCGACTTGGGAGCAACTTTTGGCTGTTGCCGATTGGCCTCATGGGGCACCCAGAGGCAATCAGCTGTGTGTTTGTGGAAGTGGCTCCTAATTTGCCTGTTCTTCAGCTCTTTTGTCCCTGGAGCTGATTTCAGGGGCTCAGTCAAATTATCCTTGGAGTCACTGCTTTTGCCTGGGCCTGAGGCTTGACTTTTCCCCACACCAGGAGCCACAGGGACAGTCCCAACTTCTCTAGCCCAAAAGTGCAGAAGGTGCAGTTCAGCTGATGGCGCAGCCTCACTTTGTGCAGTCCAGGGGAAGCAGGGTAGTCCTTCTTCTGTCCTTGTTCCAGTTCCAATGTGTTCTGAGTTTCAGGGTGCCAGGGGTGCCAAATTTATTCCAGGAAAGTGCCCCTAGGGGGGCCAAGCAGTCATTAGCCAATGGGCTACCAGGCCCCCTCCCTTCTGGTGATGGCTTTCTGGCAATGTATAGCACTTAGCAATCCCAGAGTGAACTATTCTGCTCATTTCCAAGATGTTGGCACTTTCCTTGGTTGTTAGAAGCTTGGTATACCACCCTAGAGGTGTGGATACATGCCCATGAGAAAACCAGTTTGGACACTGGTGTTCCCTCTCTGGCCCTGTCTTTAGTTCAGCCTGTCTACTTAAAGAAAGGGAAGGCCCTCGAGAATTTTATTGCCATGTGCCCACCAGAGGCAGCTTCGCCTTTGAAGCTCGCCTTTTGTGGCTTCTTTTAAGGGGGAAGGTGACACCGCTTCCTGCAGGGGACTTCTATTGTTTTCTAGCATGGGAGTCATTCACACAACTCCCCAGGTGTGCAGAATGCTGTCTGGGGGCCGGGGCTGATGCAAGGCCAACTGGGTCATAGAGTGGCATCTTTCTAAATGTTGCTTTACTTTAATAGTGACATTACATTGGAGTTAGGCATCAGGTCAGGTTTATTGGCATAATTAATTTGATACCTTATAAAACCCAATTAGATAGTCCCATTCAAAAGTTAGCCAGGCTGGGGTACGTGCCTGTAATGTAACCCTGTATCAACCATTTGGGCTACTAATGTTTCCACAGCAAAACAACAATTTGTAGGGGGTTGCTGCAAGATAATATATAAACATACATGTCCCACTTAATATTATACAGGTCCCTGACAATGGCACTGTCTGCCTTCCTTATGACTTACATATATTGGTAAGGGAAGTGGTGGCTTTGCCATTGGTTTGAACAGCAAAGTCAAGCAGGCAGTGTAAACTCTGCCCTTCCAGTCTGCAGTAGCAGGGTGGGAGCCATTTTGTACTTTGTTACAAAAAGGGTGGCACAATGAGTTCAACAGCCTTGGCTGGACACTCTGCCTTACATGCCCTTGTTACCCTAGGTACCATAGACTAAGGACTCATAAGTAAGTCAGTACTTGCCAACTGGGGATAGCCAATTCGGCATACACTTAGTAAGGGGTTAGAACCCTGGCACTGAGGTCTGGTTATTAGATCCAAAATAATCATGGTCTACCCTGATTGGGTGACAGTGACATAGGGTCAGGTGCTTGAGCCAGAAATGCTGGTGGGGTGCCTCAGGCATGGTTTCAGGACTCGACAAATGTAGCAGTAGGTGTCTGAAATGTTATGTGTCCTGAGTGATGGATTGTCCAGGACGACCACCATGTATCCCTTGCATGCCACAACCTGTAAGGTTCAGCGGCAAAAGGAGTGTCCATTTTCCATCTTCATTTATGATTAACCAGTACCCAATCTCCTTTGTCAAATACTGTCTCATGCGCATGGCGATGCTGATCTGCATACATTTTAATTTTCCTTTCATGAGTTACGTTGGTGTCTCAAACCTTGTCAGTGTTCATCGACCAGTCTGGGGTCCATGGAGGTAATTTCGTTCTGATAGCTCTTCCGAATAGCAAGGTGGCAGGTCTCTCACCAGTTGTGGAGTGAGGAGTTGATCGATAGGCCGCGGGTGTCTGACACCTGGCTTGGTTTAGATCAATCCCCTCTATGAACGCTCATTAAATAACCCTCTTGAGGGTGTCCATGAATCGTCAATACAGCATTGGCCTGGGCCAGAAGGCTGTTCTCCTTTGGTGTTTTACGTTGAGTCGGACAAGAAATTCTTTGATTTCTTTGCTGTTAAAGGGCGGACTGTTGTCAGATTTTAGAATTTCAGGGATGCCCCACGTTGCGAAGATGTAATCAAGCCATTCCATGGCTTTGTCATGTTTTGTTAAAAATAAGTCTTCCACCAAAGAAAATGGTGTCCATTTCCTAATGGTCCAAAAAAATCAACTGCAACCCTCTCCCAGGCATGGACAGCAAAGTCAAGCATTATCACTGGCTGGTGCGTCACCTTGGGGGAGAAGCAGTTCCAAATGTGGCACGCCTTCAGCTCTTTCTCAACGCGCTCATCTAGACAAGGGAACCACGCTCGCCCTCTTAGGGCTTTCTTAGTGGCCACAATACCACAATGTCCTTCATTGGCCTGTTTGATGACCCGCTGTCTTAGGATTTCTGGTATGATGATTTTTGAGCCTCACAATATTACGTCTTCTTGGATGACTGGTAACTCATCCTGTACATTTCTGAACTTTTCGAATTCAACATAAGCAGCAAGGGGCTTGGTATTTGTCCTCCAAGAGTGCACAGTAATGAGTTCTTTGATGATGCTCATGTGTTTGGCAGCATTGGTTTCAGCAATCATGTGTTACACAGACAGAGCCGCTGGTAGGCCGGATCTCACAAGAAAGTTGAGATATGCTTTAACTGTCTTTGAGGTTGAACTGTGGAAAGATAGTGGCACGTGAGAAAAGTAATCCAGCGGGTTTTGAGCTTTCCCCAGTTTGTGCACAATCTCACAGTCATATTCTTGTTGTCATATGCCCAACCTCTCGATGCGAGGATGCATCTTAGCCTTTTGGTTTCCAAAAATTGTAAACAGTGCTTGGGTATCAGTAATTACGGTGAAACGGTTTTCACACCCACTGCCTCCTACGTAAGACCTTCAAATGGATCTCCCTCGAACACAGAAAGACCGTCAATCACGCCTTGGTCACCAGCAGGCTCGACTACGGCAACGCATTCTATGCTGGAATAAACAAAAACCTCGCCCGCAAGCTACAGAACATCCAAAACGCCGCTGCAAGACTGGTCCACAACCTGAGAAAGCCACTGCCACATCTCCTGTAGTGTAGTTCCTATATTCCCAATAGGCTCTGCGCATTGGAATAATATATCCTATAGATTTGACGTAGGACTTATGTCTACTAGGTATCTATCGAATATAATAAAATTAATACTGAGTGCCAGATAGCTCAGAGGTCACTAGGAACTTTCTCGAATTCACAAGAAGGGATTAGTTTATGACAACCGCATAAACATGATAACTTTGTTTCCCCAAGATTAAACGTATCTTCAGAGTCGTGGAAACAATAGATAGATATTTTACTCAGTCAATCATGCATGATCGTTTCTACAGAGTTCCAGAGAAATAGAGAGACGAGCGTTTTCAATAAAAGGATTTATTGAACAGTCTTCTTTCTCATGCAAAAGAAATGAACTGTTACAATCGTAATGCAGGTTGAAAAGTATAATGCGTAGTGCGAGAAGAGTATTATAAAATAATCCTGTAAAAGCACTGTATGATTTCTAAGCCATAAAAATACATACATAAATAACAATGGCTAAAAGTACTCAATTGGTGTTTCTAAATATGCCTACGCCAATGTACCTACCCTAAGTCTAGTACGTGGGAGGAAGTAAAATAAGTGTGGTGTAGCATAGGTTTAATTTTCTTTGCCAAGAATCTATCCAAGATTTCACTTAGGGTCTAATCAGCTCCATACCTTAGTTTAGAATGAAGGGGGTCTGGTATCTCTGTCTCGGGACTCGATTTCCCATTTACCTTGAAGGTGCCTAGTTTGACGTAAAGGTGGACATAATAATGTCAGAAAAGAACCCCAAGGGAATGGCAGTTCTTTGTAAACTCCATGAGTTCTTGGACAAATCAATATTCAAGCAAGGGGATGTCCCTGACTGCTTAAGCCGATTTTCCAAGAAATCATTGTGACTTTTGGGTACGGGTGGAAGTAGCCATGCCTGTATTTGGACTGCATGGGCTATGTCTAAATATGGGTATGATTTCTATGCCTATATTAGGGCAATGTGAATTGTACCTATATAAGGGCATGAATCGGGAAAATTTCAATCGGATCCCAAAACGCCATACAACACCCACTCCACTTTATTATGTATGACATTACTAAGTTCTAAGCACATAAAACATATCTAAAGCATGATGTGTAAAAAAAAACACCCAAAATACAAAAAATGCATTCGAAATGGTTTGTACACAAAAATGAGCATTTGTGCTGTACGCATTTTAAAAGCAATGTTTTCATTCAAAGCATATAGTATGACATTGGAAATGCTATCCGAATGAATCATGAAATTACATTTATGAAATGGCTCGTAAATACAGAAGAAAAAAATTCGAGACCATTCCATGGCAGAATAAAATGTTTAGGTAGTGGACGAGGTCAAATGTTGTCTCTTGGAAGTTTTCACAGAATTCTTGTTCTTTATGAATAGTTCTACTTCAAGCAGATTACTTTGTGCCAACAAAAAAAAATTCAATTTTGGAAAAAGTCAAATCGTAAAAAAATAGAGTTCTAAAATTAGAAATTTTGTTTTGGAAAATGAAGGTCGAATACAGAGTCCATAGAACGCTGTGTGCTAATTTCAAAAGTCTGTCTAATTGTTTGGAGAAAACATCACATCTTCTAAACTGGTAAAGAATTCCTCTACCACAGTAGGTGAAAGTTGGACCACTTCATTAAGTAGACCTATTGCACAAAAATGTGAAGCATCGCCATAAGCGTCAGACGCATCAGCAATGTTCATAGGAGATAGAGATGGTACCTGTGTGCCTGTTGATCCACGTATCTCACCGACAGCAGTTTGCATCTGTGAGACCTCAATGAATGCTGTCATCAGGACTGGTAGCCGCTGGGGACAACACAATGCATGGGCCGTTATCGAACCAAGCAAAGTATCAACATCCATAGGCAGGACTGATGGGAGTGTCAGACAGATGTCTAGCATGCATTCTTCTCCACATAGCAGGCATCGTAGAACGGGTAAGATGCAACCTTGCCAGATTGGTCGGAATGATAGGAACCGCGTGGTATTCAGATCTCTCAAACGAGCCAAACCCAGAATCGGTATCATGCGCTCACGATACTTCATTGCCAGGAGAGTGTTCTCTAAGGTAATCTGGTTGTCGATGGTGACTTGACTTGCCATAGCGGAGCAGAAGGAACAAAAATAGTATTCCAGCTATGAGTCACAAAATGAGAGGCAGGCCGCCGAACACAGAGTGCACAAAGTTTGGAAATATGCCAAGGACTGCTTCAAAGGGTGCTAACTGTCCTGAAAAAACTGTCTTAAATACATGTGCAATACCACTGATATCAGACATGTTTAAGATACGACCTAACATTTATGCAAAATGTACAGGGCAGTTTGTGGATAAAAGGACATGTATCTCTGCAGAAGACATTGCAACTTGTAGTTCATACGTCTCTTTGTCGATGTCAGTGGCACAGTTTTTTGTAAAAGAATGGCTTTCATTCTGCTTAAAGTATTAATTCGTATAGAAGAGATGTCCAGTGAAGGCCATAACGGCGACTCCTCGTATGTCTTAGTTTTAGGAAACAATACTTGATACAACAAGTGACCCTGGCTGACACAGTTACAAGAGATCTATTCCTGGCAACATGCCACAGCAGCTGTGATCATTCAACATAATATAGCTTCCATTAGTAAGCTGCCTAAAAATTGGATCCATCAGTGCAGCTGGTGAACCTTGCAGGTGGCAGGATAAGTTGGTCGAAGAACCATCGCAGGCTCCGTGTAAGTTAATACCCTGACAGAAAAGTGTACCGCTTAGTGCGCTTTTGCAGTTTATACCACTAAGAAATACTTATTTTCCCCCACTCCAACTGTAGTGTAGTTCCTATATTCCCAATAGGCTCTGCGCATTGGAATAATATAAACAGCAGTGTAGACGTAGGACTGAGGTCATCTAGGTCTCTACTGACTATATTAGACTTAATTAGTTTTGCCAGCTAGCTCAGAGGTCACTAGAAACTTTCTCGAATAAACAAGGAGGAGTTTAACTTCCCTGGATAGACAAGAAGGGATTAGCTTCTGACAACCATAAAACATGACCACTTTGCTCCCTCAGAATAAGAGTGTATCTCTAGAGTCGTGTGAAAACAATAGACAGCTATTTCACTCAGTCAATCATGCGTACTTAGTTTCACCAGAGTGCAGAGAATAGAGAGACGGGCGTTTTCAATAAAAGGTGTTATTTATGGAGAAGTCTTCTTTCTCATGCAAGAGAAATGAATTGCCACAATTGCAATACTCATAGTAAAGTAAAGTGCGTACAGTAAAAGGAGTATTAAGAAATAATACTGTAAAAGCATTGATACGGTTTCTTAGCCATATGATACTTTAAAATGGATAAAATATATACATACATATATACATTGACTAACAAACTCAACTGGTGCTTCTAAATACGCCTACCCCGGTTTACCTGACCTAAGCCTAATACGTGGGAAGGAGTAAGTAAGTAGCAGTTTAAGTTAAGTTGGTTTTGCCAAGGATCTGAATCAAGAATTCTCTTTAAGGGTTTAGTCAGCTCCGTACCTGGGTAATAGAAAGCAGGAGGTCTGGTATCTCTTTCTCAGGACTCGATATCCCAGCAACCCGCAAGGGCGGCTGAAAACACCGGAGCTGGATTTCTCTGCTGGAGAAAAGACAGCGTCTCTCTCAGTCCGTCAAAAGGGAGGGGCGGCATCCGTGGGCTCTCGCATCAGCTGGGCTCTCGGGCAAGTAGATAGCCGGTCTGCTCCAAACCACCGTGTTTGCTTAAGGCAACGTTGGTATATTTATACCTGAAAGGTGCCGGGTTTGACGTAAGGTTGGACATAAGACGTCACCAAGAACTAACAGTTCTTTCTGACTCTAGGAGTTCTTGTGCAAATCAAAACAAGAGCTGGGGGATTTCCCGGGCTGCTGGTGGCTTGGTTTGTTTAAAGAACTCGTTGTACTCTCTAGGAGCCTGGGGAAGTAGCCTTGCTTAATTTGGACTGCATGGGCTACGACTAAATATGGATATGATTCTTATGCCTTTATAAGGATATTATTTATTATAACCACACAAGGGCATAAATCAGGAATATCGAATTTGGGTCCTAGATAGAATTACAACACCCACTCCACGATCTAATGTCCCTCATTACTGAAAACTAAGCAATAGTAAACATATAATGGTGCATGTGTTTTCAACCCACCCCAAAATACATAATTCGCATTTGAAATGGTATATGGTAAATACACGAAAATGAGTATTGGTACTGTACGCTTTTCAAGAAGTGGTATCATTCAAGCAAAAATGCATATATATATCAGCTGAATGAATTGCGAAAATTTACACAGAAGAGAAGGTCGAGACCATTCCATCACATAATAATACAAATTGCTGTACATGTGCTAGAGGCTGAGGTTAAATATTGTCTCTAGAGTTCCTAAAATAGAAGCTCTGTTCTCTAAGAATAGTTCTACTTTAAGCAGAGTACTTTGTGAAAAATAGTTCCAAATGTTTTCAGTAGCTTTTGTTTATCAAAGCTGAAGGCCGAATTCAGAGTTCAGGGAATGCTGTGTGCTTGTTGCTTAAACAGTTATTCTTTCTGTTCAGGGGAGAACATCATTTCAGACAGACTCGCAAAAAATTGGTCTACGACATCAGGTGAAAGTTCGACCAAGTTTGAAAATGCTGCAACAGTGCAGTCGTGAGAATGATTGCTATCATCGATGTCAGGATCAGCAATGCTCACTGAAGGTTGTACCTGTGTGATGCTGCTCTCATCTCGTACTCCACTGCCACATACTCGTAGTGGTGAAGTCTCAACGAATGCCGTCATCAGAATAGGTAGGCGCTGGGGACAACAGGATGCATGAGCCGTTACAGGACCTAGCAAGTTATCTGTATCCATTGGTACTGCTGATGGTAGTGTAAGACAGACGTCCAACACGCATTCTTCTCCGCATAGCATACATCGAAGCACAGGTAAGATGCAATTTTGCCAGATAGGTCTGAATGAAAGAAACCAGGTCATATTCAGATCTCTTAGCCGGGCTAATCCGAGGACTTTAGTTATGCAGTCCCGATAGCGTATAGCTAGGATTGTTTCTTCCATCGTTGCTGGAGTCTGGTCTGCGACTTGGCTTGCCATATCGGAGCAGAAGGATCAAAAATAAAATTCCTGCCACGAGTCCCAAAAGTAGAGGTAGGCCGCCAAAGACAGAATGGACAAAATTGGGAAAGATGCCCAGAACTGTTTCAAATGGTGTTACAGTCCCGAAAAAATTGTCTTAAATACATGTGCGATGCCATTGGTATCTGACATGTTTAGGATTTGGCTTAGCATTTCTATGAAATGCATGGGACAATTTGTTGATAAAAGGGTATGTATCTCTGCCGTTGTCCTTGCGACTTGCAGATCATACGTTTCCTTGGACGAGGTCAAAGGCACAGTTGTCTGTAAAAGAATAGACTTCATTCTGCTTAAAGTATCAATTCGAATAGAAGAGATATTCAAACGAGGCCATATTGCCCCCTCCATATCTGGAGTGCTGTTTGGATACAATACTTGCATACAGCAAGTGACCATGGAACTAACGCTGACGAGATAGGCTTTCCCTGGCACCATGCCACAACAGCTGTGGTCATTTATTAGAATATAACTCCCGTTAGAAAGTTGTTTATAGAATGGCTCTATCTGTGTTGCAGGAGTGCCGTGCAGGTGACATGAAAGGTTATTCAAAGACCCTTCGCAGGCTCCATGCAAGTTAATACCTTGACACAGAAGTGTACCGCTTAGTGATCTTTTACCATTTTTACCACTAAGAAATACATTCTTTTTCTTTTCACTGTAACATGTGTGTGTATAAGGTAAATTCCATGTTGACTTGATGTACCCTTTACCCAACCTTTCATAATGGCCTGCTGTCCTGTTTTCAGTTTCTATTTTTGGTAAATTCTGGTGGGGTTTTTTCAGTGTTTTCAATATCTTAAAAAACTGTTTTTATCAGTGGTTACATATTTTCACGCCACTAAAAACAACAGAAAAAGTGTTTTTCCGGTGTTTATGGAACGTTTTGCGTTTATCATTGCTTGCTTTCTGCACTGAAAGAACATGGTTTATAGACAGTGTACGTATAGTGTATATGAGGTCCAAAGAGATTTTAGCAAATTAATCTTATTGTAGTACACCATACAATACTTCTTCAGTGAGTCTTTGGTCTTGTGTGCTCGCGCTTTCCTTCCCATGTAAACTTCTGTGAAAAGGCCCTTTCATAGCCCCTTGGGCTGAGAACCGTCAGGTAAGGGGCACAGTTGGGATGACTCTTTCTTTGATGCCACATAAAGCACGAAATGATAAATATTTGCATTTTAGTTTCTGAGCATAAGAAGACAGTGCACCAGAGTGGACTAAAAAGTCAATAGCATCCCTCATTAACTCTGAAGATTGTAAAGATGCTTCCAGCATACCATCTAACAAGTGGCAAGGATCTCCTACAGGTAATCACTTCAGCTCGGGTATCAATTATGACAGGTCATCACACACATTTTTTATATACGTAGCTGAATCACTACAAATACAAACAATATCACTCCAATCTTTGTAAAACTTGGAAAGAACCTTTTTTGCAGAGCATAACAAGTGACAATGCGTTCCATGTTTTCCAAAAGTCTGGTGTCACGTTTTCACCACTATCCCAGATGTTCGGTGATATATATACTTGTCACTATACCTTGCATTTAATGTTTAAAGCCTGAGGTGTTGGCAATTCACCTACTATCAATACTGACCCACTAGAAACTATGGTCCGATGTATTAAGGGTTTTTACCCATTCTCTGTGGGCAAATGTGATGACACATATTAGGAAATATTTTTATGAAACTAGCCATTTTATCTATCAGCAAAAGAATCAAATGCAGCCAAAATATCAAATGTGAGTTTGATATGTCCTGATTCTCTACAGTTTATAAAATAATTAAACTAAACTTAAAACGTGAAACTAAATCCTGCATCTTTAGACCAAAGGCCATAAAACTGAAAAAAGTAAAAGGAAGAAGAATCAATATTTTAGTGGCAATCCTAAAGAACAAAACTCAAGCAGAATAATGTTAGCCAGTCTTTCTTACTGCTAGCTTGTATAACAAAGTTACATTTTATTGACCCCTTCAGTAAGAACAAAATGACTCTTTCACTTACTTTTTCCTTTCTTTGAATGGCATTTAGTTTGTGGTTGTGCAGGTGTTTTTTCAGTGTTTATATGTTTTCACCAGTGAGGGCTATGTTTCTTTCAGTGGGGTTTTATCAGTTATTATAGGTTTAAACCTAAAACCCCGCAGCCTACAATATACTCTTGGCAATATTTAAATTGGAAAGTTGTTATCGGAATTGTGATTATTCCGTGTATTATCCATTCAATGACAGGTCTTTCTGACATTGTCAATGGTAATCTCTCAAGTTTTTCAATGCTCAGAATCGTATAGTCTGCTCCTTTTTGTGCCAAACTGATTTGTTTATCAGTAAGGTTAAAGATAGAGAATAATGACGTTACGTTGATTAAACGCCATGGCACGTAGCCTGAATGCATACTTTGTAACGTCCAGCCAAGCTGTGCAATAGAACGTAATTGGGACTGACCATGTTGTAACATTAGTAAGTCTTGCTCTATTATATCAATAGCAGATGATACAATACTGTCCAGTGAATATATTCTGGAGGACAGAGTCATTAACCCATTGTCCACAACAGAAAGTGATTTTTCCAAATGAATACGATCAATTTCTCGTATTTTTTCTGCTGTCTCAATTTGCATTACTTTCCAAGCTTCGTTGTACGCAGCGTATGTACCGGACGCTATGAAACGTTTTTGACGCTGTTTGCGTGGTCCCAGTATGAAATCACGCAAGTCAGCACCGCCTTTAAGTAAAGTCAAGTGTTGCTTAATTTCAGCCAGTGTGGATTTTTGTAGCCATTGGAGGCATAGTTTCCCTACACTGTATGTTGTAACTATCCCTGGATGTTGTCTCTGGGAGTATCTTGGGTCTGGCCTGGTAATTTTGAACCCCTGTATTTTGTTCAGGAATCTATCTTGACAGTTATTTGTGTCTGTGGGCCAGATCAACCATTTTTCCAATCAGGATGTGTTCTGGTGTAAAATATGGGATACGTCTATCTCCATATCAGTAGTGCTATTACTATCAGGTATGGGCTTTGGAATAGACGGTTTGTTTAAGTCTTTAATTTTGGCTAGGCCAAGACAGGTAGTCTGTTGAATGGTGTCATTCAAGAATATTAATTGTTCTGGGATCATGCAGGCTCTAAACAATGCTTCTAAACCTTGGACCTGCCATTCTTTTGTACCCCAGATGGTTTTTGTTTCAATGTTGTTTTTCCAGAATTCAAAACCAAATGTAATCATTTTTTCATAAAATGTTTCAGAATAGATCAATTTAGTATTTGTCAGCATTGTTTTCATTCCTGTCTTATTTAACATTTTAAAATAAAACGTTTCTGCATCACTTGTGTTAAACCCTGAGAAATATGGGAATTTCTCATAATATGTTTTTGAACTGCCTTTTGGCGGAGTTGCACAATGTTCCCATTGGTTGTAATTAAAAACATTTCTAGGTTGAGCAGATTTATGCAAATAGTGATGACCAAAATGATTGTAGCAATACATTTCTTCATAATTTGATGAACCCTGTAAGTAATCATGTTCTGTAAATTGCTGACATTACTAAATCTGACATCATATTATTTATGTTTTCAAAGTCCCAATCATCAGAGAAAGTACTTGGTTTTACAAAATCACTTAATGAAACCTTGAACTGATGTGGATATTTCAAGAGCTCAATCGGGCCAAAAATGTCGAATTCAGTTCTGTCCCATGCTACCCCGCCGGGTATTGGATTGGCTGTGACGTTCACTGATGATAGTTCTCTTTTCTCGATGTGAGATGACTTGTGAGGCTTTAGGACCAAGTTGATGTTCTGACTTGCTGTGTCCATTGTACTGTATTTTCCTTCAATGAATTTTCCCAAACAAAGAACAATGATGAGCCAAAGCAGGAGGAAAAGTACACCTAACACAATCCAAAATTCAATCCATGGAGAAATCAGATAGGTTTCTTTGAGTTGATGAATGAGTTCAGTTACTTTGCCTTTGAAAGTTTTTGTTGCTGGCGTTTCTTCATGTTCGCTTGGATCTTCAGAAAAGTCATCGAAATTGATGAAGTAGCCAGATGCAGTTCTGTCAATTGTTGGAATTGCTTCCGGATTTTCATTTGCTTTTGGATTTTTCTTTGTTTCATTAGCATAGTCTGAGGCTACATCGTTGTAAACCATGGAACTGTTGCAATTTGGGTTTCAAGAGGCATAAGTTACATGGTTTTGTTGCATAGTCCTTTTTTATTCACTGCAGGTTTATCGAATGTGATTAGTCTCTCAGTTTGAACCTCTTGTATTGTAGCAAATTTTGATACTCTGCTATTTCTTGGGAGTCCACTGGGCCTACTACTTATTATTGGCCACATGATTGTGGTTTTACCAGGTCGATGGATACAACTCGGTTCTCCTTTGTACCAGCAAGGGGCGGTAGTACAACTGATCTTGTTCCGCTGACAGCTAAGACAGGTACTGCTTTTCTGTAAGAAGGCCCAAATTCCTTCTTCACCGCGATCTTCTCTCTGACCAGATCCCCAATCTTTGGAATCCAGACAGGTCTTGCTGGGACAGGTGGTTTTTCTTCAGTGGCTGTTGGCTGTTGTTTTAGCTTTATGTTGCTCAGGTTTCGTCTTGTTTCATTTAATTCCTGTAAAACAGCCAAACGGTCTTTGATATCAAAGCATTTTTCTTCTATCGCAAGAGTGTGACTATCGGTAGTGAGACAAAATATCGAAATTAAAATATCGATATACAATAATATCGATGTTTTAATTTCGATGGTATAGAATATCGATGTCCGAAATATAGTTTTTTTAAGGTATGTATGTTAATAATATCGAAATTTACTAATATCGAAATTTTGTTTAGTGTTATGTGTTTTATTATGTTGTTTATATGTTTGTTAAATATGTTTTGTAATGTATGTTTGAAAATTATTAAATATGTTTACATTTTGCGTTTTAGTATCAGAGCGGGTTGTGGGTTTATAGGGGAATAGGGTGGGAAGTAATTTAATAATAATTAAATAATTAATTAATATATTTTTGTAAATATTTTTAATTAATAATTAATTGGTAATTAATTAATATTAATTAGTTAACTACATTAATTAGAGTTAATTTTTTAATATATATATTTTTTATTGTTAATTAATTAATTGGTAATTGAATAATATTAATTAGTAAATTAACTTAATTAGAGTTATTGTGCTAATATATTAAAATATTTGTTATTGTTAATTAATAATTAATTGGTAATTAAAAAATATTAATTATTTAATTAAATACATCAGAGTTAATGTGTTAATTTATTTAATGTTTTTGTTATTGTTAATTAATAATTAATTGGTAATTAATAATTAAGTGATTAAATGATGTGATTTATTTATGTGTTGTGGGTTGTGTGTTTATAGGGGGATAGGGTGTGATATAATTAAATGTAATTAATTAAAGAGATTGTATTTATTTGTTGGTATTTATTGTTAATTAATTAGTAATTAATATGTGTTAATTAGTTCATTTATAATTACATCAATTTAGTAATATTAATTGTTATTAATTGATTAATAGAAATTTATAATATTGGTTTTTTTTTGTATGTGTAGTGTGTTGTGTGTTAAAGGGGGAGTAGTGTGGGAAGTAATTTTTACCCCCATGCTATCCAATGCTTTCCCTACTGTTGCACCCACTGAGTGGGAATAGTAATTTAAACCCCTACGCTATCCAACGCTTTCCCTACTGTTGCATCCTCTGGAGTGGGAATAGTAATTTTTACCCCTACGCTATCCAACGCTTTCCCTACTGTTGCCCCCTCTGGAGTGGGAATAGTAATTTAAACCCCTACGCTATCCAACGCTTTCCCTACTGTTGCACCCTCTGGAGTGGGAATAGTAATTTTTACCCCTACGCTATCCAACGCTTTCCCTACTGTTGCACCCTCTGGACTGGGAATAGTAATTTAAACCCATACGCTATCAAACGCTTTCCCTATTGTTGCACCCTCTGGAGTGGGAATAGTAATTTTTACCACTACACTATCCAACACTTTCCCTACTGTTGCCCCCTCTGGAGTGGGAATAGTAATTTTTACCCCTACGCTATCCAACGCTTTCCCTACTGTTGCACCCTCTGGAGTGGGAATAGTAATTTTTACCCCTACGCTATCCAACTCTTTCCCTACTGTTGCACCCTCTGGAGTGGGAATAGTAAATTTTACCCCTACCTATCCAACGCTTTCCCTACTGTTGCACCCTCTGGAGTGGGAATAGTAATTTGTACCTCTACGCTATCCAACGCTTTCCCTATTGCTGCACCCTCTGGAGTGGGAATAGTAATTTTTACCCCTACGCTATCCAATGCTTTCCCTACTGTTGCCCCCTCTGGAGTGGGAATAGTAATTTAAACCCCTACGCTATCCAACGCTTTCCCTACTGTTGCACCCTCTGGAGTGGGAATAATAATTTTTACCCCTACGCTATCCAACGCTTTTCCTACTGTTGCACCCTCTGGAGTGGGAATAGTAATTTAAACCCCTACGCTATCCAACGCTTTCCCTACTGTTGCACCCTCTGGAGTGGGAATAATAATTTTTACCCCTACGCTATCCAACGCTTTTCCTACTGTTGCACCCTCTGGAGTGGGAATAGTAATTTAAACCCCTACGCTATCCAACGCTTTCCCTACTGTTGCACCCTCTGGAGTGGGAATAGTAATTTTTACCCCTATGCTATCCAACACTTTCCCTACTGTTGCCCCCTCTGGAGTGGGAATAGTAATTTAAACCCCTATGCTATCCAACCCTTTCCCTACTGTTGCACCCTCTGGAGTGGGAATAGTAATTTTTACCCCTATGCTATCCAACGCTTTCCCTACTGCTGCACCCTCTGGAGTGGGAATAGTAATTATTACCACTACGCTATCCAACGTTTTCCCTACTGTTGCACCCTCTGGAGTGGGAATAGTAATTTTTACCCCTACGCTATCCAACGCTTTCCCTACTGTTGCCCCCTCTGGAGTGGGAATAGTAATTTAAACCCCTACGCTATCCAACGCTTTCCCTACTGTTGCACCCACTGGAGTGGGAATAGTAATTTAAACCCCTACGCTATCCAACGCTTTCCCTACTGTTGCATCCTCTGGAGTGGGAATAGTAATTTTTACCCCTACGCTATCCAACGCTTTCCCTACTGTTGCCCCCTCTGGAGTGGGAATAGTAATTTAAACCCCTACGCTATCCAACGCTTTCCCTACTGTTGCACCCTCTGGAGTGGGAATAGTAATTTTTACCCCTACGCTATCCAACGCTTTCCCTACTGTTGCACCCTCTGGAGTGGGAATAGTAATTTAAACCCCTACGCTATCCAACACTTTCCCTATTGTTGCACCCTCTGGAGTGGGAATAGTAATTTTTACCACTACGCTATCCAACGCTTTCCCTACTGTTGCCCCCTCTGGAGTGGGAATAGTAATTTTTACCCCTACGCTATCCAACGCTTTCCCTACTGTTGCACCCTCTGGAGTGGGAATAGTAATTTTTACCCCTACGCTATCCAACTCTTTCCCTACTGTTGCACCCTCTGGAGTGGGAATAGTAAATTTTACCCCTACGCTATCCAACGCTTTCCCTACTGTTGCACCTTCTGGAGTGGGAATAGTAATTTGTACCTCTATGCTATCCAACGCTTTCCCTACTGCTGCACCCTCTGGAGTGGGAATAGTAATTTTTACCCCTACGCTATCCAACGCTTTCCCTACTGTTGCCCCCTCTGGAGTGGGAATAGTAATTTAAACCCCTACGCTATCCAACGCTTTCCCTACTGTTGCACCCTCTGGAGTGGGAATAATCATTTTTACCCCTACGCTATCCAACGCTTTCCCTACTGTTGCACCCTCTGGAGTGGGAATAGTAATTTAAACCCCTACGCTATCCAACGCTTTCCCTACAGTTGCACCCACTGAGTGGGAATAGTAATGTAAACCCCTACGCTATCCAACCCTTTCCCTACTGTTGCACCCTCTGGAGTGGGAATAGTAATTTTTAACCCTATGCTATCCAACGCTTTCCCTACTGCTGCACCCTCTGGAGTGGGAATAGTAATTTTTACCCCTACGCTATCCAACGTTTTCCCTACTGTTGCACCCTCTGGAGTGGGAATAGTAATTTTTACCCCTACGCTATCCAACGCTTTCCCTACTGTTGCCCCCTCTGGAGTGGGAATAGTAATTTAAACCCCTACGCTATCCAATGCTTTCCCTACTGTTGCACCCTCTGGAGTGGGAATAGTAATTTTTACCCCTACGCTATCCAACGATTTTCCTACTGTTGCAATATGTGGAGTACGTATATATATTAATTTATATATAGAGTTTTAAATTTATTTTAAATGTATATGTATTAGTTATAATTTTTTAAATATGTTTTAATGATTTTATTTAATATTTGTAAAATTATATGTATTTTTAATTTATTTTTACATTATTATTAATACATTTAAAAAACGATATTTTTAATTTCGATATTTTTGTACTACGATATTAAATTTTCGATATTTTTGTACTTACCTTTATGAAGATATAACTCCGATATTTTTGACTTCGATATTTTTGTGTCGATATTTTTGTATGTAGATATTCTGTCTGTCGATATTATGTCATAGATTCGAGACTATCAAGGTCCTGAATACACATTCTAGTACCGAACAATAGTTCGTATGGACTGAGACCTTTTAGAGAATTTCTTGGCAGATTATTAAGACTACGTTGGACACTTGTTAAATGTTGGACCCACCCAGCACCCGAACCTAATACCCTCGCCGTTATAGATTGCTTTATGTCCCGTTTTTTTCTTTCCACTAACGCATTTCCCTCAGGATGGAAGGAACAAGAGTACCGCAATGCAATGCCCATGCTGGCCATGGCCTCCTTGTAAGCCCTAGAGCTAAACGCAGGACCCTGGTCAGAATGTAGCATGCCAATTGCATATGTGCCGATAAAGACTCGCAAATCTTTTATAACAGTTCTGGCGTCAGCCGAGTGCTGGTGTCTACATTTTAAGTGAATCTAGTCTTAAACATTAATGGGACGTATTTCTCCTACTGGATTTCTGCATATAGATAGCCTTATGCTTTCTAAAAGAAGGGTCCTGGCATTAGTCCGGTCGGTTCGCGACTGCGATCTCTGTTGCAGTTTGGACAGCCCATTGCAAATTTGTTATGTTGCAGGCTCATCCCCGGCCACCAGTATTCTGATTGTAATTCTTTCAGAGATTCCTTGATCTCTTGATGCCCTAGACCCTCTCCCATGTGTGCGTCTGCTATTAGTAAGACTCTCCTGTTCGTGTTTGGAATTACTCTATCCCCCACTCCAGGGATTCGAGCAAAAGGAACGGAGTTTGCATCAATTATGTATGTATAATTGAGTGGATAGTTCACAGGTAATGCTGCGCAGTTGCCTTGCAAAGACGTTTTTACTGCCAGCATTGTTTACCCGTCTATGTATTTTTCTGAACGCTTTCTTGTGGCTACGGAAGCCGGTTGAGCTGCTTCCGCTGTGGCTCTGTGAGCCAATGAATTCCCTGCAACGTGAACGCCATCACGTTGATGACTCAGTGTATGTATCACGTGAGTGTTTTGTAGTTCTTTCTGCAAACAAGCTACCTGTTCCCAAAGCTTTTTATGCCCTATTGTGGCACCTGTGTCATCTTTGTAATCGTTTTGAACCCAGTTCTGCAAGTCATTATTGTAAGATTTGACGCAGTAGTGCGAATCGCACACTATTAGTGTGGGGAATTCGCGATCGGCATTTTCAAGCGCCATCTTTAAAGATCTTATTTCAGCTCGCTGAGTTGAACAGTTTCTGAGTGATTCAGTTTTGGTAATTAACGGTCTGAATTTACCCAAGCGCCAGCGACCTTTAGCAATCGCGCACACGGCGTTGTAGGATTTTTCTGTCCATGTAGATTACACATGTGAATTGTTCGAGAGGCAGAATTTCGATTGGCAGAGGATATTCTTCTTCATATTCTAGATTTTCTTGTTTTTTCATTTTCGGGTCAAAATAGTATTTCACGTCTTGAATTGAATTGAAAAGCAATTTGTATTGCACGAGTAAAACCCGAAGGCATCAAGGCGCCTACCAAAACAGATCTGAAAAAATAAGGCAAAGCACAACTACAAATATGTCCACACAAAAAGACGAGTTTTCAGGGCATTTCTAAATAACTGAAGGGTGGGAAGAGACCTTAGTTCCAGTGGGAGGGAGTTCCACCACTTAGGTGCCAGGATGGAGAAGGCTTTACCACCCCATTTGGTTCTCCGAATGCGAGGGACTGATAAGAGCAGTCTGTTAGAGGAATGAAGGTTCCTAGAGGGACTATAGCGGGACAAAATGGATCCAATTCCAGTAGGGCTACTTTTTGCTAAGGCCCTGTAGGTCATACACATGATCCTAAAAAGTATACGGTCCTCTATGGGAAGCCAGTGAAGCAATTTTCTGGCAGAGGTAGCCGAAGTGCGCCAGGGTATATCCAGAACAAACCTGGCCGCTGCGTTCTGGACCACCTGCAAGCGCTGCAGCAGACATTTATTCAGTCCCGCATACAGCGCATTGCAGTAGTCCAGCCGAGAGCCGATGAGGGCAACAGCAAGTTGTTTCCTTGCCTGCTGTGAAAGATAATGCCTAATCTTCCTCAGTATGTGAATAATACCCCAACAGGTAGATACAGTTCTGTTAACCTGTTGACACATACTGAGGGTGGAATCGATCACGACCCCAAGATTTTTGGCAGAGGGGGCAGGAACAGGACAAGCTCCCAATGAGTCCGGCCACCAATCGGCTGACCATACCTCCTCCTTTCCTCCAAACACCATCACCTCTGTCTTCTCCCCATTCAGTTTTAATGAATTATAGATCATCCATTAACCGACTGCCTCCATACAAGATCTAAAATTGGAGGCAGTCGAAGTAACTGACTGGGAGAGAGAGACGAGGATCTGCGTGTCATCCGCATAGGAGACTACCTCCATCCCAAAAGATCTAATCAGTCTGGCAAGTGGGGTCACATATATGTTAAACAGGGGCGGGCTTAACGCCGACCCCTGAGGGACCCCACATTGCACAGACAGGGATAGAGATAGGAATTTACCTAGCTTCACTCTTTGCTCTCGTAGATCGAGGAAAGAGGTGAGTAGCCCCAAAGCCGCCCCCTGGACCCCGATCTCCCTCAGGCGAGATGTTAAAACTAAGGGAGAAAGGGTGTTGAAGGCAGCCGTAAGGTCTAAAAGTATCAGGAGGGAGGTCTGTCCCGCATCAACTCGCGTGCGGATATTATCCAGCACTATGGTGAGGGCCGACTCGGTGCTATGTTCCCTCCTGAAACCATGCTGAGAGTGGTCCAGACAGCCCGAGCTTTCTACGAAGGTAGCGAGATGTTTATTCAAGTGTGTTTCTAACATCTTCGCAGGAGCCGGGAGCAGTGAGATGGGGCGGAAGTTCTTTAATACCCCAGGGTCAAGAGAGGATTTCTTGAGTAGAGGTTTTACTACCGCATTTTTCCATTGAGGAGGAAAAATACCTTCCCTCATGGCCCTGTTCATGATGTCAACAAGGGGGGGCAGGAGGGATTCTCTACACTGCTTAAGGATCTTGAGCGGGCAAGCATCTAGAGGGGAGCCGGATTTGGTTTTGTCAAGGAGAATCTCCAAATCCTGCAAGGAGAGAGGAGGGAAGGACTCCAAACATCCCGGCAAGAATTTCTCCATAAGAACAGGATCCAAATCCACAGGGACAGGGGGCTCACTGGTAAGAGATCTCTGCAACTCCAAAGCGAAATAAATATCCGAGATTTTTGTCTGGAAAAAGGAGGCTATGCCATTACAGAGCTCCTGTGAGGCAATGACAGGATCCGGGGTCTGGAGGTTTATAAGGGAATCCACTATCCTGAAAAGCTCTTTTGGAGAGGAGAGTGAGGTGGTGAGGGCCGTGAAATATTCTTGTTTAACCCTTATTACTTCCATCTTATATTTCCTTATCAAGATCTTGTGGGCTTCCTTGTCCCTTAGATCCCAGCTAGTGTGCCATAGACGCTCCCGTCTCCTAGCTTCCTGTCTAAGGAGTCTTAGATGCTCCGAGAACCACGGAGCTGATGGCCTTTTCCTAGCAGAGTAACACACCCGAATGGGGGCCAGTTCTTCCAGTGCCTCGGTAACGGTCTTTTCGTACTGTACGACCGCCAACTGGACGCTGTCCTCCTGGGATATGGACAAACTGGATGTCCAGGGGACGAAGGAACTTTTCGTGATATTGTTAAAATTCCTGCGCAGTTCCATTTTACTCGAAATTTTTTCAGTCCTATCAGAGGTCGGACAGGACACATCGAATGGAACGGCCAAGTGATCTGACCATGAGAGGAAAAAGGGATCTTTTACCGTCAGCCTCTCATCATTAGAAAAGATCCAGTCGAGCGTATGACCCGCTCGATGGGTGGCCCCTCTCACCAATTGAGTAAGTCCACATGCTGCCATAACATCCAGCAAGGAGAGAGTATCATTGGCCTCCAGCAACTCCAGATGATAATTGAAATCTCCCAGAACAGTTAGGTTTTCGCGACCAAAATAAGGTTCCAGGACATGGAGCAACTGTTGTCCAAAATCCGCTCTAGGGCCTGGTGGACGATAGACCAGGATCCCATTGAATGAGGTCTTGTGGACGCCTGTTAGAGAGAAGTACAAGGCTTGGAAAATGTCCTTGGGATCAGAGACTGATAAAGTATGGCAGTGGAAGCTGTCCTTATAAAGAATCGCTAACCCTCCTCCTACACGGCCCGTTCTGTCCTGCCGGGCCAGGCAGTACCCTTCAGGGACTGCTTCAACAAGGTCTGGACCAGAGGAGTCCTTTGCCCACGTTTCCGTAACAAAGACCCACAAAGGTTTCCTGTCGAAGAAGAAATATTGTTTTTAATTAACGAGCGAGCATTGATGAGAATGCAATCTTCTCTCAGCGCGCTGACTCCTGAGTCAATATGGTGTTCTCGTAAATGAGTAGGTGGAAGAAAGCCAGAGCCCCCTGGACCTGCCGAGAGAATTTTCCCATTGTATCCATCTAGGATGTAGTGCTTTAGCATTTGGAATGCTTGCCTTTGTCACTGCTTCTAGAGCAGGTATTGGAGTAACGATTATTATTTGTTTACCTTGTGCTAGGGCTCTTTCTTTTGCTACAGCAGTCTGAACAGCAGTTAGATTTTTTTCAGTAGAACTCAATTTCATTTCGGCTTGTGTGTACAAGTGTGATTTATAAGCTATTGGTACCGTTTCTCCCTCATTAGAGGTCAGGTACGTGAATCCGCATCTTCCTGGGATGACTCGGATTACAAGGTTGCATGTGTTTTCGCGAGTTTGCAATTTTGATTTAGCTAACATGTCTGTTTGCAATGATCTTAAAATTTCTGTGTGTTTCTAGTCCAATTGATTGGTTTGAAATCATGTTTTATTAATTCATAGAGAGGTTGAACCCTCTCTGCATAATTCAGAATGTATGTTCTTCCGAAATTCAGGAAACTTTATTGATTGTAAGTTCTTCAGCGTTTTAGGTGCTTGGAGTACAGCGCACTTCTCTAAGAAGTTATCCGCTAGGCTTTTGCCTTCACTTGATAATTCATATCCTAGAAATAGGACAGTTAGATGGGCAATTCTTGACTTTTTAAAGTTGAATTTGTAATCCTCAGCTGCGAACCCAAGTATTATGGTGTTCACTCTTTTCTAGTGAGTATCCAGGTCATCATCTGTGAGATAGATGTCGTCGACATAAGATAATGCCTCATCATCATATATCTGTAGTAACTCTGTTACCCTTGCTGAGAATAATCCTGGGCTATTCTTGAATCCCTGTGGGAGTCGACAGAAATGTTTTTGCGACCCCATTATTGAGAACGCGGTCAAATACCTGCTCTCAGGTGCAATGTTTTGCAAAAAAAGAATCCATTAGAGATGTCTAATGTCGTTTTGTATTTTTTGCGCACGATGTTATTCATTAGTGCTGCACTGTGTGAGTTTTGTACTGCAAATGTTTTGCAACATGAGTTAAGGTGTCTGTAGTCCAAAACTAGACAATATGAATCGTCTGGTTTGGAGACAGGAAACAAAGGATTGTTCATTTGTGAGGTGCATGTTTAAATCACGCCCTGGTATTCAAGTTGATCTAAGATCTCCCTGACTTGTTTTTTAGCTTCTTGTTTAATTGGGTACTGCCTTTGTGCAGTGGGTTGACATTTTAACTGGATTTTGTGAGGAGGAGAGTCCTCATCCCATCCTACATGATTTTTATATAATGCAGGAGCTTGGGCAACTGCCCATTTTCTTGCAAGTGTATATTTTTTATGAATTGGAATTTTATCTGAGAAGGCAGGCATAATCATTTCTTCGCCATGAGGGCACTCCCTGACAAACTCTGGTGCCAAGTCTTTCTCAGCTAAAAGGATGTCCTAGCCTTTCGAAAGGTTATCCCAAAAGAGACCCCTTGCTTTCCTGGTCTTGTCCCCCTCTATATGCAGTGTTATTTCGTATATTTTATGAGGTTTGCTAACTCTGGTATCTGCAGTTTCCACCTGAATGTATTCATTTGTGTCCACTGTCTCCAGAAGATTCATCAGGATTTTGCAAGCTATGGTCACTTCTGCTGCGCTGTCTAGCATTGTCTGAGCCCACTCTCCGTTTTTCAGTTGTGTCCTCAGTATCCTCGGCATGTTTAATTATTTTAATACTCGCTACCTTCTTTCTTGGAAATTGTAATTTTTTTACTTTGATGAGCAAGTTCCTTGTCTTTGGACTTGACGTGCCCTTCCTTGTGTTCTGACCATCCTCTTCTTTCCGATTTCTGTGAGGAAGTCTGAAAAGATCGAGAGGGACGTGTATCAATATCTTGATATCTATCAGGCTTTCTTAATTTATCCCTATCTCTAAGGTTGTATCTTTTCTCAGAGGGCTCCCTCTGGGGAGACTTGTTTCCTCGGTCCGGAGATCTTTCTCTCCGTTGAGGAGACCTTCCTCTGGACTGGAATCTTTTTTCTTTGGGAGTGGATTGTTTATTACCATCCCAACTCTTTTCTGGAGTGTTTAGATTATTTTTAGTAAAAGTTTTTTCAGGATTTTCAGTTAGTTGGGGTTTTACTGGTTTCCCACCCAAAATATCTCTTCCTAGCTCTTCATAGGATTTTTCTATGATTCTGGCAAGTTCAAATGGTTGTTCTGCGATATCTGTTTCTTTCAGTTTCTGGCGGATCGCCACAGATGCTGCTTCTCCTTTTATGTTGGCTAATAATATAGCCGAGACCTGCTTGAAGTCTTTCAGTAATTTCATACCCAGAGTTAAAGCAGGTTCTGGACCGTATTCATTTTGAATCTGTCTTAACACATCTGGTATTACCGCCATGGACGGAACACCATGTGTTTTTGTGTAGATGGAAGCAAAGACTGTGCCCCAAGTGTCACAGTCCTCCACATGTGGTGCGATCCCCATTGGGAGACAGATAGTCAGAATTCTGTGTTTCTCAGTAGATGTAGTATCAGGAAATACTGCCTCTATTTGAGTGATTTTTTGTGCTAACCAGAATGGAATTTGTTCCCGTTTTGATTGTATGTTCTGTGGTGTAATTATGTTTGTGTTCCCCTGATGAGGGGTCAGCTGTGGAATGTTAATTGCTGGTTGGACTGTTGAAGTCCGCATTGCATATTGGACCAATTGTCTATGTATTTTAATTAGTATTTTTAGCTGAGCTAAAAGTTCTGGTACTGACATTTTATCAATGTCTGAATGTGGTGTGTAGCTGGCTAGAACCGGCCACGTCGCTCCTGGTCTACCTAGTGGACCGAGCCTGGTGATGTGATTTTGATGTTTTAGGGCGCCTTTAAACCAGAGCAGGTGCTCTTGGTAATTTAATAGAATTTCAACCTCCTCGAAAGGAGTGTATTCATCCGGAGGTTCCTCTATTTTGTAATAGTGGAATTTGTGTGTTACAGCGTTTGCTGCTGGAAAGTTTATCCATGAATAGAATACCTCTGTCTGCCGATATTCATGGGCCTCTACCACGAATATGACTGTACCACCTCTTGGTGTTAGTCCATTTTCTATAAGTTTAAGAGTTATAGCTCTTCTTATATTTGCCGGGATGATTATAGCATCCGGGTCATTCTATTGGATAGTTGTGTCATCCAACAACTAGTGAGGCGCTGTAGCATCTCTTTCTTCGTCTCCGTCAGGCATTTTACTGACAGAAAGTTTTTTTTTTGTTGCAGATCAAGTTTCAAGGAAAACAAAGATTAGGTGCACAATATTTTGGAACACTGTATCCTTCAACGTTGACTAAACCAAAAACTATGCATAGGAATCTCTTCCTACTAAGTTCCAGCGGATTTTAAACTTTTACCCACTCCAGATGTCTTTTGGAGTATTTTACGGGAAAAAGGGTTCTGTGTGAAAAAGCACGACTGTGTTACTCTAGTGTCTTGCGTTAGATTATCGCCTTACCAAACGTTGGGCGCCATGTAGTGTAGTTCCTATATTCCCAATAGGCTCTGCGCATTGGAATAATATAAACAGCAGTGTAGACGTAGGACTGAAGTCGACTAGGTCTCTACTGACTATATTAGACTTAATTAGTTTTGCCAGCTAGCTCAGAGGTCACTAGAAACTTTCTCGAATAAACAAGGAGGAGTTTAACTTCCCTGGATAGACAAGAAGGGATTAGCTTCTGACAACCATAAAACATGACAACTTTGCTCCCTCAGAATAAGAGTGTATCTCTAGAGTCGTGTGAAAACAATAGACAGCTATTTCACTCAGTCAATCGTGCGTACTTAGTTTCACCAGAGTGCAGAGAATAGAGAGACGGGCGTTTTCAATAAAAGGTGTTATTTATTGAGCAGTCTTCTTTCTCATGCAAGAGAAATGAATTGCCACAATTGCAATACTCATAGTAAAGTAAAGTGCGTACAGTAAAAGGAGTATTAAGAAATAATACTGTAAAAGCATTGATACGGTTTCTTAGCCATATGATACTTTAAAATGGATAAAATATATACATACATATATACATGGACTAACATACTCAACTGGTGCTTCTAAATACGCCTACCCCGGTGCACCTGACCTAAGCCTAACACGTGGGAAGGAGTAAGTAAGTAGCAGTTTAAGTTAAGTTGGTTTTGCCAAGGATCTGAATCAAGAATTCTCTTTAAGGGTTTAGTCAGCTCCATACCTGGGTAATAGAAAGCAGGAGATCTGGTATCTCTTTCTCAGGACTCGATATCCCAGCAACCCGCAAGGGCGGCTGAAAACACCGGGGCTGGATTTCTCGGCTGGAGAAAAGACAGCGTCTCTCTCAGTGCGTCAAAAGGGAGGGGCGGCATCCGTGGGCTCTCGCATCAGCTGGGTTCTCGGGCAAGTAGATAGCCACTCTGCTCCAAACCACTGTGTTTGCTTAAGGCAACGTTGGTATATATATACCTGAAAGGTGCCAGGTTTGATGTAAGGTTGGACATAAGACATCACCAAGAACTAACAGTTCTTTCTGACTCTAGGAGTTCTTGTGCAAATCAAAAAAAGAGCAGGGGGATTTCCCGGGCTGCTGGTGGCTTGGTTTGTTTAAAGAACTCGTTGTACTCTCTAGGAGCCTGGGGAAGTAGCCTTGCTTAATTTGGACTGCATGGGCTACGACTAAATATGGATATGATTCTTATGTCTTTATAAGGTTATTATTTATTATAACCACACAAGGGCATAAATCAGGAATATCGAATTAGGGTCCTAGATATAATTACAACACAACATCTGTGTGTATATGGTAAATCCCAGGTTGACTTGATGTATTCTTTACCCAACCTTTCATATACGCCAGCTGGTATATGTTTCATACAACATTGAAAATGGAAAATTGTGACAGGCAGAGTGATTGTCCCGTGTATTAGCCATTCTGTTGTAGGTTTTTCCGAAACAGTTAATGGTAATCTTTCCAGTTCTTCAATGCTCAGCACCGTATAGCCTGCTCCTCTTTCTGCCAAAGTGATTTATTTATCTGTAAGGTTAAGCACAGAAAACAATGACCTGGTGTTGATTAGACGCCATGGCACATATCTAGAACGAAGAATTTGTAACGTCCAGCCTAAAAGCATTATAGAACGTAATTGTGACTGTCCATGCTGTAGCATGAGCAAGTCCTGTTCCATTATGTCTATGGCAGACGATACTATGCTGTCCAAAGAATAAATTCTGGATGACAGAGTCATTAACACATTGTCAACAACAGAGAGAGATTTCTCTAAATTAATACAATCAATTTCTCGTATTTGTTCTGCAGTCTCTGCTTGTGTCGTCTTCCAAGCTTCATTATAAATGGCATATTTACCAGCGTATATAAAACGTTTATGACGCGGTTTTGGAGGTCCTTATAAGAAGTCCCTGAAATCAACGCTATCTTTAAGTAAAGATAAGTATTGTTTTACCTCCCTTAGTGTGGACTTTGGTAGTCACTCAAGGCACAGTTTTCCTACACTGTATGATGTTACTATCCCTGGATGTTGTCTCTGGACATATCTCGGATCTGGCCTAGTGAATGTGAACCCTTGTGTTTTATTCAGGAACCTATTTTGACAGCTGTGTGTGTCTGTTGGCCAGATTAACCATTTTTTCCAATCAGGATTTGTTCTGTTTTTAAATAAAATAGTTTTTACGTCGACCACCCCCTCTGTAGTATTCTTACTATCCGGGGTAGGTGTAGGTATGGACGGTTTGTTTAAATCTTTTATCTTAGCTAGACCAACACAAGATGTCTGTTGAACAGTATCATTTAAAAACATTATTTGTTCAGGGATAATGCAGGCTCAAAATAAAGCTTCTAATCCTTGCACCTGCCAGTCTTTTGTGCCCCAGACAGTTTTTGTCTCACTGTTGTCTTTCCAAAAGTCTAAACCTAATGGGGACAGCTGAGCATAAAAGGCCGCAGGATAAATTTGCTTAGTAATAATCAACATACTTTTCATTCCTATCTTATTAACATGTTTAAAGTAAAATGTTTCTGGATTTGAAACATTAAAACCTGAAAAGTATGGAAATTTGTCATAAAATGTTTTTGAGCTACCCTTCGGTGGAGTACGACAATGTTCTCATTGATTATAAGTATAAACATTTCTAGGGCTTGCAAATCTATGCAAGAAATGATGACCATAGTGATTATAACAGTACATTTGTTCATAAGCTGATGAACCTTCTAAGTATTCATGTTTTGTAAATTCTGCAGACATCTCTAAGTCTGACATCATATTATTAACAGTCTCAAAGTCCCTTTCATCAGCAAATGTGCTGGGTGAAACAAAGTCACTCAAGGAAACCTTGAATTGATGTAGAATCTTCAACAGCTCTGCAGGACCAAAGATGTCATAATCATAGGGCGCTAGAGGGCGCACTGCGGAATGGCTGGCTAGCGAGTCAGCTCCGCCGGACGGTCGCATGGTTGGCGGCCTTTAACCCCTTGGATCCCCAGCTCCAGTGGCGACGGACAGCGTTTTGGACATCGGAAATAGAAGCCGTCATTGCCCCGTAAAACTAAAGCGGAATATGGGCAGGACGAGCCTGGCCAGGTCGAATTAGCGGATGCCGATCGACCGCATCGCAAAATGGCCGCCCACGGTGACCGGTAACCCGGCGAATGAGTAGCAGCCTGGCGGATTCGGACGAAGATCCCCCCCGACATCGCAAGACCCGAGAAGGCAGACCAGCGTCAGGGGCACTGTGGCGATCGAGAGTGGCGCTGGACCGGTGACTGGAGTGTGCGGCGGTGCGTTCCACCGACAGCAAGATGGCGGCGCCGGTGGAACGCAAAGGACTGGCAGAGGACAACGCTCGTGAGTCACCGCTGAAAGGAACGGAGGTCTCCGTGCTGCACGGGCGAACAACTGCGGCGTGGTGAGTTGGAGGCGAGGAGGGGCTCTCAGACGCAGCTGCTCATAGCGCCGAGTGCCGCACTGAGTGAATGCGACATAGTACCAGTGCACCAGCGAGAGTAATAAGACAGACTGCACAATGCTCAGGAGGTGAGGGGTATACATGGAGCATGCACATATGAGGAACGGACCCCATAAATCTGCCACGCACGTCAAGTCTGCACACCAGATCTGAGGGGAGGCTGCCCAGCATATTGAGGCCACCAGTACGGCGCCGCTTGGAGCCCTGAGAAGACGGCGCCGCCCGTAGACGATCGGCCATATTTACAACACACGTGGCCGGCTGATGACTGCACGTAAAGCTCGGTGGGGGGCTGCAGCGACTACACACCGCGTCAACTCCGCGGCCAGCGGGACAACGGCTAGCAGCCCCAGATCGTCATCGGCACAAACTACGCCAAAGCAGCAAATTGACATGGGGAAACCAGACAGACAACAAACCAAGCTCCAATTTGAAGCGCGGAAGCAGGATAAAATAGCCACGACAGACCCCGAGGTGGAAGGGGGCCAGGAACAATCGGACGTCACGGGCATGGAATCGGTACTAAGGGCGATCCAGAAGAGCCTGCAGGAAATGAACGGAAAACTGGACAACGTGGTGCAAAGAGTGGACAACATGGCGGCAAAAATTGAACAACATGACGGGCGCATAACAGAAGCCGAACAACGAATCTCGCAGGTGGAAGATGATCACCAAGCCATGTCCAGGTCCTGCGGAGGCCTAGAAAAGACAGTAGAAAGCCTGCGCGCCAAGGTGGAGGACCAGGAAGCCAGGTCCAGGCGCAACAACGTCCGGATTTCGGGCTTGCCGGAATCCACCAACACAGGGAAGATGGAGACATATATAGAATCATTGGTGAAAGAGGTATTTGGTTCTGAGAAACTGTCTTCAGTGTTCCTGGTTGAACGGGCACACCGTTCACTTGCGCCTGTGCCAAAATCTGGAGCCACCCCACGCATGGTCATAGCCCGCTTACTCAACTACTGGGACCGCGACACGATACTGAGGCTGGCCAGAGAAATGGGCAAGGTCACTCATCAAGGTAACACGCTGGAGTTCTATCCAGACCACACCATGGCGGTGCAACTAGCTCGGAAGGAATTCGCTCCAGTTAAAAAGAAGCTGAGAGAACTTGGTCAAGAATATGCAATGCTATACCCGGCGAAACTCAAAATCTTCACTGGCGGGAAACCGGTCATACTACCAACGGTACAGGCGGCGCAGGAATACGTTCGGCAACAACTGAAACGGCGCAAGCAGCAAGATCGGAGTGAAGCTACGAGCGATGTGGAATAACTGACCTAGACTGTGGGCGTGCTGTACTGAATTTCGATACCCACCTGTGCGGCGCAGACGACGGACACTGCAACCGTGGGCGAACGCTTTAACACGCCTCGGCATTTGCAAATGTAGCGGATGACGACCTGGCGTGGCACTTACGAACTCACTGTAAGTATGGACCTTGATGGGGATGTGCCGCGGCAGAGTCAACATGACTGTGAGTATCAATGAAGAAGAGGGCATAAGGGGTATTTTGTTACTCAGCTATGAAGAATGCGTGGTCACGGCCTAGTGCCTGACACCCTGGCAGAACGTATGGCTCGCACAGCTCAACTGACAGGAGACACATTGTCCATGCCACGGCTCAGCCTAGTGGCTACACTGATGTAACTAATAGTGGGGACATTGGTGGACTGGCATCATACCACTTCAGCGGCCCTGCTTATGCTGGAGGAGGTGAGGGGTTGGGGGAACTAGAGCACGTATATTGCATTACAGCGTGGACTTGCGACCGTCCACGTCCACTATGTGGATGGTGACGTGTGAACCTGGTGACACCCCCAAGTGGGTGTACCCCACTAAGAGTTTGACATTACAGTTAAAGGTTGTTCAGGGATGGCTTTGGCAAAGTTCGGGGGCTAAAGTGGGTGGGGGGAGGGTGGGAATTTCTGAATATTTCCAACTGCAATTTCTGTGTCTGAGAAGCATGGCGAACTCCTTAGTTGTGTATTATGATGCGAAAGATGTTTATATACAACGCATACCACCATCGATTTCGGTCACTGTAAAATGTTTCCGTCAGTACACACTGTACAGGCAGCGGTATAAATGCAAGGTGCACACCATTGATATCCAAGTACACACTCATGGCAGGTACTAACACGCTCTAATTACTAACGTGGAATGTAAGGGGACTAGGCGACCCGAAAAAGATCAGGCGACTATTTGCTTACTTTGACAGGGTACAAGTTAGCATTGTGTTTTTACAGGAAACGCACTTAGTACGAGACAGTACTTCCACACTAGGCGCTAAATGGGCTGAGTCTGTCACCAACTCGAGCTTCTCGTCGTACTCTAGAGGGGTGAGCATATTGATCAGAAAGGGAACAGGTTTTGAGATCACAAGCATACACAGAGACACAGACGGGAGGAGTGTTATAATAGCTGGAGTGGTAAGGCGGCAGAAGATACTATTAGTAAACACGTACGGGCCTAATGTAGATGACCCGGAATTTTTCAGACAGGTGTGGCACACTATCGTCGACATGCAGACAACTCACGTAATATGGGGTGGGGATTTCAATGTTACCCTACGGGATACTCTGGACAGGGCAACGCATACGCTGGAACAACACGGCAAAGCGCGGTTAATGCTGCGAGACGCCATGGAAGACCTACACATGGTAGATTTATGGAGGACACGTAACCCAGTATCGACTATAGCGACACATATAAATGCAGCAAACAATAGTTGGTCTAGGCTAGACTACTGGCTGGGCACACAGGAGGTACTCTCATGGGTTAAGGACATAACTCACCTACCACGAACACTTTCGGATCATGGTCCAGTACTATTAGACATCGCTATACCATATTACGACCCACCACCTTTCACTTGGCGTTTCAACGCGGCTGCACTGCAAGACCCCATATATGTTGATACCATTCACAAGGCAATAGTAGATTACTTCGATCTCAACGCCCCGACTACTGAGGACCCTGGTTTGCTATGGGAGGCCTTCAAGGCCACGATACGGGGGATCTGTATCAGCACTACCTCAGGCATCCTCAAAGATATAAGACGACAACTGCACACACGGGAAAAAGCTATACAAACATTGGAGCAAACATATACCCAGACGGGCGACGCTGCTGTTTTGGGGGAAATTAAAGCGCTACTAACGGAATACAATGAGTTCGCTGCGGACGAACTGAAGTATGTGTCAAACCGAGCGACAGCAAGGAGATATGGGGAAGGAGGTAGGCCTGGAAGGGAATTGGCCGCAAAGATATGCGCAGGTAGAGCCCCACAAAACATAACGTCCATTAGCACAGACACAGGGGAGGTGATCACAGACACAAAAGGGATATTAACACAATTTATGAATACTTACGAGACACTTTACACGGCACGCCCATCACCGACACAGGATGATTTACTACACTACATGGAAGATATAGAACTGGCATGGCTCGCTGACGGGCACAGGAAATATTTAGAACGCCCAGTTACAGTGGAGGAAGTGACTGATACCATTAGGAGATTACCAAATAACAAAGCACCTGGGTCGGACGGCTTTGCCACGGAATTCTATAAAAAGTACGCCGACATACTCGCACCATACTTGGTGCAGCTGTACGGGGCGGCGAAAGAAGCTCAGACGCTACCAGCATCTATGAGGGAAGCACTGCTCGTCGCGTTATTGAAACCAGGTAAAGAGGTAGATAAATGTGACTCATACCGCCCTCTTTCCTTATTGAATGTGGACACTAAAATCATAGCTAGTCTGCTAGCGGACAGGTTAAAGCCCCTTATGCCTTTGCTAATCAGGCCAGACCAATCTGGTTTTATCCCCGACAGGGCGACTACACATAACACTCGTACATTGTTCGCATTGGCCCATTATCTAACACCGGAAACGAAGGCGGTGGCTGTGTTACTGGACGCAGCTAAAGCATTTGACACAATCGGCTGGCCCTTTATTCATGCAGTACTGGTGCGTATGGGGTTTCCGCGGATCTTTCTGGGTTGGATAGCGATGTTATATTCAAACTTAACAGCACGCATCAGAGTAAACAGGTACATATCAGAACCCATTCCAATATGCAGAGGTACTCGACAAGGGTGCCCGCTCTCGCCGATGCTATTCGCGTTGGTGCTAGAGCCGCTAGCATGTAAAATCCGGCAGCATCACCACTATTCAGCGATTCAAATGCCCTCCAGACCCATACATATCTCGCTGTACGCAGACGACATGGTGCTCTATGTTAAAAATCCTGAACAACACCTTAATCCACTCCTGAGAGAGTACATTAAGTTTGGCCTACAATCCGGGTTGCAGATTAACTGGGATAAATCCCTTGTTCTATCCTTAACAGACAGCACCTGCCCGACCAAACTAGACTATCCTTTAAAATGGCAGGAGGAACCCACGAAATATTTAGGTATATGGTTCCACAGAGACCCGGAATTGGTGATAAGGACAAATTACGGGCGGACCATATCATCGCTAGAAGACAAAGTTAAGCGATGGAACAGACTTCCCCTATCATTGGCAGACAGGGCGGCAATTGTAAAAATGGTGCTTCTACCGAAGTTTCTGTACTTATTTAATAATATCCCAATAAAACCGCCTGCAATCTTATTCCGTAATATTAAAACACTGGTCCTCAATTTGTTGTGGGCGGGGAAACAAGCGAGGATGGAATTACGTACCATGACGCTGCCATATACTAAGGGGGGCTTCAAGGTGCCGGACTTCTACTTATATTATTTATGCGCGCAAGCGCAATACGCACATTTCTGGTACCACGAGGTGCCCTTCTTGACACATGTGGCCGTAGAGGCGGGTGACACTGACCCAATCCCACTAGCCAATATACTGACGCATAAACGCACTAAACTGCATGAACGTGACATTAACCCGGTTAATACCACTACCGAGGCATGGCGGCTGATAGGCAAGGCAACAAACAGCTTACCGCTATATGCACCGACACTTCCTCTGGCACATCACCCAGCTCTTTCGGTAACGCAGGAGCAGGTCGGCATGGATCTGTTCAAGCGGGCGGGACTAGACACTCTTGGGGACCTATACGATGGTGGGGTCTTCCTAACACTGGACAAGCTACAATACATCACAAACCCGTCTCCATTGTTTAGTTTCAACTACTATAGACTACAAAGAGCGCTTAGGGAACACTACCCGACACATCCGGAGGAACCTCCTACACTCGCACCCCTTCAACTACTCCTAACTACACCGACGGCGTCTCATCTAGTATCCAAACTGTATGCAAATGTACAAGAGGCGGTGGGGGCGAATACACACAAAGCTAGGGACAGATGGAGCGCTGGACTGGCAGAACCTCTCACTGACTTGGAATGGGATTCCTCCTGTGCGCTCACTGGTATGTTGACTCCTAACGGGAACTTGAAAATAATACACTACAAGTATTTGCACCAGGTGTACCACACGCCTCAGAGATTACATAAATATGGTTTGCGGGACGATTCACAATGTTGTAGGTGTAAACAAGAAGATGCGGACTTCATGCATCTAGCGTGGCACTGCCGCAAAGTGGCGGGGTATTGGGAACGCGTCGTGCAGATTTTGAACGAGATGCTAGGGACCTCTATGCTGTGTGATGCGAAAATCTGTTTGTTGGGCATTATCCCGCAGCTTAGGGCATTGAAACGCAAATTTTGTGCTATAGCGCTTTTACTGGCTAAGAGAAGGGTGTCTATGCACTGGAATGGCAGAAGGGCCCCTGAGGTAAAGAACTGGATAAAGGATATGGTGTATTGTCGAGACACACTGGCAACGTATGAGGAAGAGCTGCCAGGTGGCTCTAGACCCAAAGATTATTGGGGGTACTTACGGGCGTATTTACTGGCACATGGTGGTTCTGGATCGGAGACGGAGATAGAGTGACCTGCAGGTACGACAATGACAACTCGGAGCGAACAAGTTCCGTAATAATGGCACTGAGGAGGGAGGATGCTGTGACGCAGAGGGATTATAGCAGAAGGAGAACTAAAAGTTGGGGACTACACTGTTTGGTTTGTTTCGGTTAAGGTACTAAAAAATGAAAAAACTTTGAAAATGTAAGATTACTGATTTATAAGTGAGCGAATACAGCACTGATATACATGTGGGTGCTATCAGACAATACGCCGCCGGTCCGCTGGATGTCGGCTGATGGGCCGTGTAAAACTGATACCAATGATCTTGATTTTGAGTGCGGGTAGCCGGCCATTTATGGATGTAGGCGTATGCACTGTATATGTTTTCCTTTTTTCTGTCTGTAAGCGACATGAAGTGCATTGAACCTCTTACTTCAATAAATAAATAATAAAAAAAAAAAAGATGTCATAATCAGTTCTGTCCCAAGGTATAGGAGCGGCTGTGATGTTTACTGATGTCAAGTCTCTTTGTTCACGATGAGATGATTTGTCTGGCTTGAGGAGTAAGTTGATGTTCTTACTTGCTGCGTCCATTTTACTATATCTTCCATTTATCAGCATTCCCAAAGTTAATACAAGAATTAGCCAAAGTAGGAGAAAAAGCACACCTAGCACAATCCAAAGTTCAACCCATAGTGAAACCAGATAAGTCTTTTCCAGTTGATGAAAAAGTTCTGTTGCTTGATCTTTGTAAGTCTTATTCGCTGGTGTTGTTTCAGGTTCACTAGGATCCTCGGAAAACGTATCAAAGTTAATGAAATAACCAGAGGTGGTTCTGTCAATTGTAGGGATTGCATCAGGATTATTTGAAATCGCTGGAGCTACCTGATCACTTGTCATATTCGTATAGTCAGATGCTATTTTATTGTAGACAGGTGTTTCTTGACGAAGTGCTATTTGGGTCTCAAGAGGTACAAGTTCCATGGCTTTGTTGCATAGTCCTTCTTTTCGCACTGCAGATTCTTCAAAGGTGATGAGTCTCTCAATTTGAGCCTCTTGGATAGTAGCCAGATTTGGTTGTCTGCTACATCTTCAGAGTCCACTTGGCCTACTACTTATGATTGGCCACATGATGTGGTTTTACCAGGTCAACGGACACAAACTTGGTCTCCTTTCTTCCATGGATTGCTAATATAGGTACTGGTTGCCTGTAAGAAGGCCCAAATTCCTTCTTATCCGCGATCTTTTCTCTGACTAGATCCCCATCTTTGGAATCCAGGCAGGCCTTGCTAGGACAGGTGGTTCCCCTTCAGTGGTCGTTGGCTTCTACAATGTGTTGCTTTGACTTCTCCTTGTTTCATTTAAGTCCTGCAAAACAGCCAAATGGACTTTGATATCAAAAGGTTTTTGTTCTACCACTGATGTGTGACGATCAAAGTCCTGGACAATCATTCTAGTACCAAAAAGGATTTCATATGGAGTGATTCCACCCAGAGAACTTCTTGGCAGATTATTTAGACTACTTTGGACACTTATTAGATGTTTGACCCACCCGTCACCCGAACCTAATACCCTAGCTGTTATAGATTGCTTTATGTCCTGGTTTTTTCTCTCCACTACAGAATTTACCTCAGGATGGAATGGACTAGAATACCGCAATGCAACGCCCAGATTGCCCAAGGCCTCCTTGTAAGCCTTTGAGCTAAACGCAGGACCCTGGTCAGAATGCAGCGCGCCAACTGCGTTTGTGCCGATAAAGACTCGCAAATCTTTTATAACAATTTGGGCGTCAGCAGAGCGCTGAGGCCACATCCAAATGAATCTTGAGCATGAATCCAATGCTACCATGATATATTTATAGTTGCCATTCCTTTGTAAGAAACAAGAGTGGTTCAGGTAAATACACGCTAATGGTTTATCTGAAATTAAAAGGGGCGTCTGTGCAGGATGTTTCACAGTAGGGACTTTCATCTTTTGGCAGATTTCACATTCCAACACATAGTTTCTAGTCTGTCTCATCATGTGCGGCCACCAGTATCTTTGTTTCAATAACGACACTGTGGCCGAAACACCTGCGTGTGCAGAGGAGAGCCCTTCATGTGCTGCTAAAATTAATCCTAATCTATGTTCCATGTTTAGAATTACTCTATCCCCCACTCCAGGGATTCGAGCAAAAGGAACATTATTTGCATCAGTTATATACGAGTATTTGAGTGGAAAGTCTTTTGGTAATGTTTTACCGCTGTCTTTGTTGGAAGCGGTGACAGCCTGCATTATTTTGCTGTCTATTTTCATTTTTGAACGAGTTATTGTAGCTACGGAGGCCATTTGCACAGCTGCCTTTGCGGCTTCATCAGCCAATGAATTCCCTGCAACGTTGATGACTCAGTGTATGGATCACGTGAGTTTTTTGTAGTTCTTTTTGTAACTGAACTACTTATTCCCAAAGCAACTTATGCTTGATTGTGCCACCTTTTGCATCTTTGAAACCGTTTTGAATCCAGTTCAGCAAGTTTTTATTGTAAGATTGAACGCAGTAATACGAATCACAAACTATGAGTGTGGGGAATTCGCGATCGGTATTTTCAAGCGCCATCTTGAATGCTTGTAGGTCAGCTCGCTGAGCTGTATAATCTCCGAGAGATTGTGCTTTTGTGACCATAGGTCGGAATTTACCATAGGAATTTCAGTGTACATTCTTGTTTCGTATTGTAGAAATTCTTGTGTTTTCAAGTAGGGGTCAAAAACATTTTCAACGTCTGTTGCAGCAAGAGAGTGAACCCATTGTATCCATCTCGATGTAAAGCCTTTACATTTGAAATGCTTGCTTTGTCACTGCCTCTAAGGCAGGTACAGGAGTAACAACCATTATTCGTTTTCCCTGTGCGAGGGCGCTCTCTTTTGCTACTGCAGTTTGAACTGCTGTCAGAATTTTTTCTGTAGAAGTGAATTTCATTTCAGCTTGTGTGTACAAGTGTGATTTATGAGCTATTGGTACTTTTTCTCCTTCATTAAAGGTTAAGTACGTGAATCCGCATCTTCCTGGAATGATTCGGATTACAAGGTTGCGTACTTTTACACATGTCTATAAATGTGTAATTGCTAACATGTCTGTTTGCACTGAACGCAACATTTCTGTGTGTTTTTGAGTCCAATTAGTTGTTTTGAAATCAGGTTTGAATAATTCACAGAGAGGTTTAACCCTTTCTGCGTAATTTAGAATGTATGTTCTTCCGAAATTTAGGAAACCTAGAATGGACTGTAAGTTTTTCAGCGTTTTTGAGGTTGGAGCAGTGCACACTTTTCTAAAAAGTTGGTTGCCAGGCTTTTGCCTTCACTTGATAACTCCTATCCTAGAAAAAGGACGTTGAGGTGGGAAATTCTTGATTTCTTAAAGTTGAATTCATACCCTTCAGAGGCGAATCCAAGTATAATGGTATTCAGTCTGTTCAAGTGCCTGTCCAAGTCATCGTCTGTTAGATAGATGTCATCGACATAAGATAATGCCTCATCGTCATACGTTTGTAGTAACTCTGTTACTCTAGCTGAAAATAACCCCGGATTATTCTTGAATCCCTGGGCGAGATGACAGAAGTGACGCTGTGTCCCCATAATTGAGAAAGCGGTCAAATACCTACTTTTTGGTGTGATGCTTTGACAGAAGAAACCGTTAGAAATATCTAATGTAGTTTTTTATTTTTTACGCACAATGTTATTCATCAGTGCTGCACTGTGTGCATTTTGTACTGCAAATGTTTTGCAACAACAGTTTACATTTCTGTAGGCCAAAACTAGAGGATATGTATTGTCTGGTTTGGAGACCGGAAACAAAGGATTGTTCATTGACGAGGTGCATGTTTCAATCACCCCTTGGTATTCAAGTTGATCTAATATCTCCCTGACCTATTTTTTAGCTTCTTGCTTAACTGGGTACTGCCTCTGAGAAGTTGGATATGTTTTTAACTGGATTTTATGGTGAGGAGAATCCTCATCCCATCCCACATGACTTTTATATAATGCTGGAGCCTGGGCTACAGCCCATTTTCTGGCATAGGTGTATTTTAAGTGAATTGGAATATGATTGCAGAAGGCTGGCATAATGATGTCTTCGCCATGTGGGCACTCCCTGACAAATTTTAGTGGCCAGTCTTTTTCAGCTAGAAGAATGTCATAGCCCTTAGAGAGCTTCTCCCAAAAGAGTGCTCTTATTTTCCTAGTTATGTCCCCCTCCATCCGGAGCGTTATTTCATACAACTTATGGGGTACACTAACCCTGGTATCGGCAGTTTCAACTTGAATGTACTCATTCAAGTCCACTGTCTCCAGATGATCCTTCAAGATCTTGCAAGCTATGGTGACTTCTGCTGCGCTGTCCAGCATTGTCTGGGCCCACTCCCCATTCTTGAGTTGTGTCCTCAAGATCCTCGGCATGTCTGATTTTTAGACCTGCTACCTTCTTTTTGGGGAATTGGGTTTTCTTATTTTTTGGAGCATGTTGATCGTCTTTGGACTTCACGTGTTCTTCCTTGTGTTCTGACCGTCCTCTTCTTTCCGATTTCTGTGAGGAAGTCTGAAAGGTACGAGAGGAATGTGTATCAGTATCTGGATATCTATCAGATTTTTTCAAGTTATCCCCGTTCCTGAGGTTATACCTCTTTTCACAGGGCTCCTTTTGAGGAGACCTTCTTCAGGACTAAGAACGCTTCTCTTTAGAGATTTGTTTAGTATTCTCCCACCTCTTTTTAGGAGTAGAGTTTTTAATAAAGACCTTTTCAGGACTTTCTGTTTGTTGGGGCTTAGCTGGTTTCCCACACAAACTATCTCTACCTAATTCTTCATAAGATTTTTCAATTATTCTGGCCAGTTCATGTGGTTGCTCAGTTACATCAAATTCTCTTAATTTTTTGGCGGATCGCCACGGATGCTGCCTCACCTTTAATATTAGCTAATATTATAGCTGAGACCTGTTTAAAATCTCTCAGTAGTTTCATACCCAGATTTAAAGCAAGCTCTGCCCCGTATTCATTTTGAATCTGTTTCAGGACATCTGGTATTAATGTCATAGACGGAACACCATGTGTTTTTCTGTAGATTGCAGCAAAGACTGTACCCCAAGTGTCTCAGTCCTCCAGGTGTGGTGCGATCCCCATTGGTAAACAGATTGTTAAAATCCTGTGTTTCTCATGAGGGGTAGTATTTTGAAATACTGCCTCGATTTGAGTAGTTTTTTGAGCTATCCAGAATGGAATTTGTTCCCTTTTTGTGGGCAATTTTCCAATGACTAATTGTATAGTCTGTGGTGTGATTTTATTTGTATTCCCCTGGTGAGGGCTTTGTAGTGGAATCCTTATAGGAGTTTGGACTGTTAGAGTCCGCATGACATATTGAACCAATTGTCTATATATTTTGATTAGTTGTTTTAGTTGAACTAATAGTTCTGCACCTGACATTTCTTCAATGGCAGGGTGTGGTGTATAGCTGGCTAATACTGGCCATGTTGCTCCTGGTCTACCTAGTGGACCGAGCCTGGTAATGTGATTTTGATGTTGTAGGGCGCCTTTAAACCAGAGCACATGCTCTTAGTATGTTAATGGAATTTCAACATCCTCGAAAGGAGTATATTCCGTTGGAGGTTCCTCTTCTTTGCAGAAGTGAAACACATGTGTTACTGGATTTGCTTCAGGGAAGACAATCCATGAATAGAATACCTCTGTCTGCCGATATTCGTATGCCTCTATGACAAAAATTACCCTACCACCTCTTGATGAAAGGCCGTTTGTTATAAGCTTTATAGTGATGGTTTTCCTTAAGTTTTCCGGGATGATTATAGCATCCGGTTCTTCTTGTTGGAAACCTGTAATGTCTAAGCCTGGTTGAGCTGCAGCTGCTGCAGGTCCATCGGTTGCGTTATTGCAGTCGTTATTCAACATTGTTTAATGAAAGTTTGCAGAGCAAGTTTCAAGGAAACAAAGATAAGGTGCACAATATTTTGGAACACTGTATCCTTCAACGTTGAACAAACCAAAAACGAATACATAGGATTTTAGTCCTACACAGTTATGGCGGATTTTTTATCCTTTTACCCACTCCAGACGTCTATTTGAGTATTTTACGGGAAAAAAGGGGTCTCTGAGAAAAGCACGACTGAGTTACTCTAGTATCTAGAGTAAAATGAGTGCCTTACCAAACGTTGGGCGCCATGTAGTGTAGTTCCTATATTCCCAATAGGCTCTGCGCATTGCAATAATATATCCTATAGATTTGACGTAGGAATTATGTCTAGTAGGTTTCTATTGAATATATTAAACTTAATAGTGAGTGCCAGCTAGCTCAGAGGTCACTAGAAACTTTCTCGAATTCACAAGAAGGGATTAGTTTCTGACAACCGCATAAACATGACAACTTTGTTTCCCCAAGAATAAACGTATCTTCAGAGTCGTGGAAACAATAGATAGATATTTTACTCAGTCAATCGTGCATGCTTCGTTTCTACAGAGTTGCAGAGAAATAGAGAGATGGGCGTTTTCAATAAAAGGATTTATTGAACAGTCTCTTTCTCATGCAAAAGAAATGAACTGCTACAATTGTAATGCAGGTTGCAAAGTATAATGCATAGAACGAGAAGAGTATTATAAAATAATACTGTAAAAGCATTGTATGGTTTCTAAGCCATAAAAATATATACATAAATAACAATGGCTAAAAGTACTCAACTGGTGCTTCTAAAATACGCCAACCCCAATGTACCTAACCTAAGTCTAGTACGTGGAAGGAAGTACGTAAGTGTGGTGTAGCATAGGTTTAGTTTTCTTTGCTAAGAATCTATCCAAGATTTCTCTTAGGGTCTAATCAGCTCCATACCTTAGTTTAGAATGAAAGAGGTCTGGTATCTCTGTCTCGGGACTCGATTTCCCAACACCCCGCAAGGGGAGCTTGGAAACACTGGAGCTGGATTCTCGGTGAGAGGAAGGACAGCTTCTCGATCAGTGTGTCAGCTGGAGGGTCGGCTTCCTTCGGCACTTGCTGTAGCGAGCTGTGTCGGGCAAGTAGATAGTCAAACTGCTCCACACCACCGTGTGTTTGCTAGAGCAAGTGAAGGCAGATTTATACCTTGAAGGTGCCTAGTTTGACGTAAAGGCGGACATAATAACGTCAGACAATAACCCCAAGGGAATGGCAGTTCTTTGTAAACTCCATGAGTTCTTGGACAAATCAATATTCAAGCAAGGGGATGTCCCTGACTGCTTAAGCCAATTTTCCAAGAAATCGTTGTGACTTTTTTGGTGCGGGTGGAAGTAGCCATGCCTGTATTTGGTCTGCATGGGCTATGTCTAAATATGGGTACGATTTCTATGCCTATATTAGGGCAATGTGAATTGTACCTTTATAAGGGCATGAATCGGGAAAAAGTTAATCGGATCCTAAAACGCCATACAACACTCCCAGCTCCTGCGCACACTCCACTGGCTCCTCATCAAAGCTAGAGTCACCTTCAAGATGCTAACCCACGCTCACAAGGCCCTCCACCACACCGGACCAGCATACCTGAACAGCCAACTCAAATTCCACGCACCCCAAAGTACTCTACGATTAGCCCAGCTCTCCTACGCCGTGGCCCCCCGCACCAGAAAGACCAGACCGGGAGGCCGCTCCTTCTCCTTCTGCGCGTCCAGTGCCTGGAATGACCTTCCGCTCCACCTCAGACAGATAACATCGCTCCCCATCTTCGCAAGAAACCTCAAAACCTGGCTCTTCAACAGACCCCTTCTTGATGGACTGGAACCTGCGAACCCCCCACACCCTTAGTGCCTTGAGACCCTCACGGGTGAGTAGTCGTGCTTAACAAACACCTGATTTGATTTGATTTATAAAGGAATACATGAAAACATTTACAGGCCCATACTACAGCCAGACTTTTTCTGGGTGAGAAAGGCACATTCTGTTTCAGACAGGCTTCAACTGGCATAGGACACAAAGTGTCTCTGAGCATTCGACTGGCCATTGTGATGAGCAAGGACTGCCACTAGCCTTGTTCATCTTGCATCATCTGTTATCAATATGTAACTTGGGGTCAAAGTAGGCCACTTCAGTTGCATTCTCAGTCACATATTTAACATCTTTAAAACTCTGGTCGCATTCTAGAGACCACTGAAATGGCCCATTTTGCTTTGTCAAGTCTCTCAATGTGGCACTTACTGTAGCAAGGTTGCAAATGTTTCTTGAGCAATAACTGCCCATGCCTAGAAAAGATTGCAGCATGGTATCATGCTGGGGGGGGGAGACAGGCAAGTAGAGACCAGTTTTTCCACATTGTCGGACCTGGAGTGATTCCCCAAACAGAGAATATGTGCCCAAAAAAACTTGAGTTTCGTTTTGTGAAACTCATACTTTGCAGCATTCAAAGTAAGGCCTGCATGAGTAACTTCCACACGTGTGTGAGGGCTTTGTTGTGTACTTCTTGTGTTCTCCAAAAAAACAGTATGTCATCATTGTAGTTGAATGTGTAACAGGCTGGATTACTCAGCAGAAAGCATCTTTTAATAACTTTAAATATATCCACAGCCAAAGATACTCCAAAACTCATTCTCTTATATCTGAACAAAACAACATGGTCAAAAAGTTAGTAATGTACCTGCAGTTGTCTTCCAGCTGGAGTTGATGGTATTCTTTATTCAGGGGTTGTAATTCAAGAATTTCATCCCCATATCAGCAGTGGCGCCAAAACTGAGCAAGCAGGCATTCAATGAAGTCCTTTGTGGAACATGAATGGTAGCTTGCACCATTGTCTTTTTGTATTGCATTGTCGCTAAAAACGACCCTTGGCTTTGCAATGGCATAGAACTGAATACACTTCTGTGCCTGACGGAGTGATGCGAGACACAGGGGATAGACTGGTAAACTTTTCACCGGCATGATGCTAATCGACGCTCCACGATCTATGATGAAAGTTATTGGGTGATTTTCACTTTCAATGTGATTTTAGGACAGTGTTCAAATTAAGTTTGTCACTTTGTGTGGTGAGTTTTCTTTGAACTGTGAACTTCTTTGCAGTCAGCTAACCCCACATCAGCATGCCATTCTTTCGTAGATATCATCAGCACATACCCATCGTCTTAACTGGTGCTAGATAGAGACGTAGAAGAACCTTTGTACGATGAGTTTGAAGACGACTGATCTTGCCTGGTTTCCACTGGTCGTGGCTGATGTTTTTTGGGCTTTAGGGGTGTGGTGAGAATCCTTCTTGAACATTCCCGCATCTGTCTAGTCTTGCAGTCATGACATACTTGATTTTCCTTTAGCTCGGCACACAGTTATGAAATGGTTCTCTTTACCACAATCTTTGCAGACTTGACCTATGGATGGACATTTGCCTGCATGGGGAAACGTAAATCCAAATCAGAAGCATAGCTTTTTTTTCTGTGAAAACGTTGACTTACCTGTATCTTGTTTAAGCTTGTGCTTGCTTTTAAAAAATAGCACCACTTCATTGTGTCCTGTTCCTGCTTCCATGTCTGCAGCTTGTCCGTCTGCTCATTCTTCTGCTCTGGCAGCCATCAGCATTATTTCTAGACTGTGTTTTTCCCTCAGCGTGCGACTTCTAAACAAATCTGAAAGTCAGCCATTAATGAATCTTAGGGGCTTGGCTTCTCTGTCGGTAAAGTCATAAAACCTGTAATGTTTAATGAGTGCATCAAGTCTTCCAACAAACTCATCCATTGCTTCATCAACTTGGTGTTGTGCTTGTTTGAAAACATACCTTCCATAGTCAGCATTTCGCATTGGATTGAACTTGGCCTCCAACGCTTCTTTTACCTTTTGGTACGATTTTGCATCAGTCTGTGAGATTTTCTTTAACAATTCTTTCACACCATCACCTGCAATGTTTTTCAAATAGTTGATGATCTTCATGTCATCTTCTTCTTCTAGTGCATCTCTGAAATTATTAAAGGTTTCAATCAATGCCACCCACCTAGCCCCAATGTTCTGTTTCGTAGAAGTGTTGAAAGGCAGGTCAGGAACATCGCTGCTGTGTATTTTGTGCTCCTTTGTTCTGCCTTTGAGAGCATGTGCTGTTTCCCCAGTGCTGACAACTCCTTCAAGAACAGGCCTTGTGCTTATGCTGGGCTCTCAGGATGTTTCAATGACCCTTGATGGTGAGTACATTTTCTGTCTCTCATACCTTATTGTCACTGTCTTTGGCCTTGTTTGAATAATCATATTGTATTTGGGACATGGTGCAGCATCTCTATCGATAGCAAACGTTTTAAATATGGTCCTCTGCAGGACCTTCAATCTCTTTTGCGGTTGTGGACCAGGCTTTGACTTCACATGTGCCGGTCACAGACCACTTTGCATCGATTTGAGGCACATGTGGCACACACAAGCTGTATGCCATACCATCGCAAACTCTCAGGGAGAGCAGCCTTGTTTTCTACGGGACATGTATCCCCTATTCGTCTACAGATGTAGCGTCTTCCTCCGCCCTGGAGCAAACGTCTGAAATACGCCACACGGGAGCTGCAATCAAACCTGTAGTAACCTTCGTTGCCCCCAATAATGACTCTGCAGCCTCGGTGTGGTTAACTGTATTTATTCTCTTAATTCCCTAATAGAGCGCCGAGCCTCTGCTGCCCGTACCGGCTCTTCGCGCCAATCTCTGCTTGCTGCGCGCGCAGCCTAACATGGCCGCCGGCACGTCACGTACGTCACGTGACGTGCAACACTAGACCGCGCTACTACATATCTCCCTTTTTTCCCAACAATATATACATTATGATTAGAGTCCACTACTCATCTCATAGTCTCTGAACCTGGCTGGCTGGACCACCACTCTACCCCTGCGGGTCAGTCTTACCGGGGCGCTGGGGTCATCTCCGTCGCTTCTTCCTCCCCCTACTGGTGCGGCCGCACTTCCAACGCCTCTGCTCATACCTCCTCCAGCCCTCTGCTCTCGGTCACTCGTCTCAGTCTTTGGTCTTTGTTGTTCTTCTCCATTTCCTTCTACTACTGTCTCTGGTTGATCCTGCATAGTCGGTTCTTGGTTCTCCTCATCAAAGTCCGTCACTTCTTGGTCCCAGCACAAAATCTTGTTGCATCTCGCCATGCGGTCCTGCGACCATACGTTCCCATCAATCAGCCGTGCCGCCCTGCCCAGGACCTCCTTTACTTGCATCGGCTTGCTATATTTGCTCTCTCCTTTCTTCTGCATCGTGGCCAACTTTACACGTACCCATTCTCCTTTTTCCAATCCAGTGTCCTTCACCCTTCTCCTGTTGTCGTAGTGTTTGGTGTACACAGCCTGGGCCTTCTCCATGTTTGCTCGCACCACTGCTGGGGACCACTCACTTTTGACCGTCTTTTCTTTCCACACTCTGTTGTCCTGGGTGAATGGCTCACGTCCCCTTAATATTGTGAATGGACTATATCCTGTGCTTGTGGGGGTGATCCTGTATGCCCAGATCATGTGCCATATCTCCACTTCCCAGTCTTTGTTGTCCGATATGGCTGCTTGGATCGACCCCATCACCACTCGATTAAAACGTTCCACTAGGCCATTCCCCGCTGGGTGGTAAATGGAGGTGTGTCTGGATATGATGCCGTTCCGCTGCATGAAGCTGTTCCATTTCTCCGATCTGAATTGTGGCCCATTATCGCTGAGGATCACTTTAGGAATGCCTTCCCTCACGAATGTGTCTGCCATGAATTTTATTATGGTTTCTGTGTCCATTGTTTCTTCTATCTTGAGTTCAGGCCACTTCGAGTACCTGTCCACCATGACACATACGTACTTCTGTGTGCCCCATGTGTCCAGCACCGGACCCAGAATGTCCACTGACAACTCTTCCCATGGGTTATGTGGCTGTTCAAACTGTCCTAGTGCTGGTCGTAGAGGCTTGAGTGCCTTGTCTGCTCCTTGGCATCTGGTGCAGTTCCTCACATGTCTTTCTGCCCTAATGTCCATTCCTGGCCACCAGTAATCCTGTCTCGTTCTCGATCTCAATTTGCTTATTCCAAGGTGCCCGTCGTGGAGTATGTCCAATAGCTTGTTGATGAGGTTAGCCGGAGGAATCACTTTCTCCCCCCTGTGCAGAAACACACCTCGGTCCTCAATCGATAGTTCTTCCCTGACTTCAAAGTATGGTTTCAGTTCTCCGCTGATTAACCTCTTTTCCGGCCATCCTCGGATGACATGTGTTTTCACTGCCACTAGGATTGGATCCTCCTCATATGCCTGTCTCCACTCCTGGAGACTGATGGTACTCTCCAAGTCTTCTGTCATCGCTACCCACTCTTCTGCTCCTGCCTTATCCTCCTCACACAGTTCCATGGCTGCTGCCCTACTCAGGTAGTCTGCCACCCTGTTCTTGCTCCCAGGGATGTGCTCTACATCATATCTGAACTCCAGTAACTTCAGCGACATCTTTGAGATCCGGGGCGTTGCATCAGCATGTCCACACGACGTTAGCACTTTTAGCAAAGGCTTGTGGTCCGTTCTCAACCTGAACCGTGTGCCCCACAAGAACTGCCTGAATCTTGTGGTGGCCCAAACCACCGCCAGCATCTCCTTCTCGATTACGCTGTACTTCTTTTCAGTGTCACTTAGGGTGCGGGAGGCGAAGCTTATTGTTTCCAGTTGTCCCTGTCCTCGGTCCTGCATGAGGACTGCGCCTAGCCCCTTGTCGCTGGCATCTGTGGTCAACACTGTCTTCCCTTGGGGGTCATACCCTTGGAGTGGGATGGCTTCTGCAATTTCCTTCTTGACCACCTCGAACTCACTTTGGGCTTCCTCAGACCATTTGAATTCCGTGTTTTCTCGAGTGAGTTGCCTCATATGGTGTGTCTTAGAGGCGAAGTGCTGCATGAACTTGCTGTAATATTCAGCCATACCGAGAAACGACCTGATTTCATCCTTGTTGGTCGGCGAAGGTGCCTCACATATGGCTCTCACGTTGTCTGCCTTTGGGGTCACTCCACTTACTCCAATCTCGTGCCCCAGGTACGTCACTGTCTCCATTCCTATCCGGCATTTGGACCACTCAGCTGTGAGGCCTTTCGATTCCAGAATCCGCAACACCTCTCCTAATTTCGAGTCATGGTCAGGTTTGTCTTGGCCCATCACTAGGATGTCATCCTGGAAATATTGTACTCCGGTTGTTTTCTGAAGCAGCTGGTGCATCAGCTTTTGGAACACAGCTGCCGCCGAGGCCAGCCCAAACGGCATTCGGGGGAACTGGTAGCATCCGAATGGGGTGATGAATGATGTAAGGTGGCGACTCTCCGGGTGTAGAGCTATTTGGTGGTAGGCCGAGGTTAGGTCTATGGTGGAATACCATTTAATCCCCCTGGTGTTGGCCAACATCTCCTCTATTCGGGGTAGGGGAAACTTCTCAACCACAATGTTCTTGTTCAGTTCGCGTAAGTCAATGCATAACCTGACCTTACCACTGGACTTCTTGACCACCACCAAAGGCGCCAACCACTCAGCGCACGTTATCGGCTCGATGATCCCTTTTCTCTCCAAGTCCTGGAGTTCGTCCCGCACTGCGTCTCGTACTGCCAAGGGGATGTTCCTGGCCTTGTGGGCCACAGGGACCGCATTCTCCTTTAGGATTATCTTGTGTGCGAATTTTTCTAACTTCCCCACTGTCCCTCCGAATACTTTGGGAAATTCACTTTTCCACCTTTCCAAGTCTGGCCAGTTCTCTGGTTCAGTCAGTAGTATTTGTTCCTTGCCTCCTGGATCTAGCTTGATGCCTAGGTCACCCTGGTCTAGCCATCCCAGGACCGAGGGGCCTCTCTCCGACACGTAGAGTTTGCAGTTGGCCGACCGGCCACGGAACTCGAAGAGTAGCGGTCTGAACCCTGCCATTGGTATTCGGTCTCCGTTGTATGAGACCGGCCGGATGTCCAGCTTCTCCAGCGCCGAACCCAAGTGCGGTGCAAATTTCTCCTCCCATACTGCTCGTTGGACAATGGTGTATGGGGAGCCTGTGTCCGCCACTACGCTAATCAGGACGCCTCCAATCTTCATTTCCAGGATGGGCTTCATTGTTCTCTTGCCATCAACACTGAGCACTTGCCCTTCAACGCCCAGTAACTGGTCGTATATGCACAGAAAAGTGACTTCCTCCAGTTCCGTCGTTTCGTCTTGGTCATCGTTGTCTTGTCCGACGTATCTCACTTCTCCCCTTGAGGCCTTCTTCCTACACACCTTCTCGTAATGACCTGTTATACCGCAGAATAAGCTTTTGGCGCGAAACGCCGGGCATTTTCTGTCATGGGCCTCATGCGTCCAGCTTCCACACCTATAACACGACTTTTTGTTGTTTCCCGCCGGTTTACCTTGAGGGCCGCTGTAGTTGCGCCATTTGAATTGTCCCTTTTCTGCCTGCTTCCTGTTCAGGCCATCCTTGCGGGGGCCTTCTTCGTCCACTGTGCTGGACGCTGTCTCTTTCTTCGTCGCTTCTGCGCACCTCCTTGCCAACTCTGCCCTTTTGACAATGACCATGACTTCCTTCAGGGTGGTGTCTCCGCTGGCCCATAGTTTGTCTTGTACCGACGTGCACGTGGTGTGCATTACTACCTGGTCCTTTATGAATTCTTCCTCCCAGTTGTCGTATCTGCAGGTGGCCGCTAGTCTTTTCAGCGCCGCCACATATTCCTCTACCGTTTCTCCTGGGAGCTGTTTCCTTTGCTGGAAGTTGAATCTATCCACTGACACGCATACCGCCGGCCTGAAATGTTCATTGAGGTCCTCAATGGCCTGAGCGTACACGTCCCCGTCGGTGCTCGTCCTCTCTTTTGGTACCAAACTCTTGTACACTCTCAACCCCTCAGGTCCCAAGTTCAGTAACAAGATGCGTTTCTTCCGCTGGGGTTTGAACTCTTCCTCGTTCTCATCTTCTAACACCCCTATGAAGTTGTCGATGTACTCTCGCCAGTCTTCCCACTTCATCAGCGGTTCGCCGGGCCTGGGTAAGAATTGTACAGGCGCTGTCGCATACCCCGCCTGCGTGCTCATCTTCTCGCTCTTGACTTTGGTCTCTGTGCTTCCAGGACCCCTGGGGCTCCCCGGCGTGCTGTCTTGCACTTCTTCGCTTCCGTGGGTTTGGGGACTATCAACGTCAGCCCCCTCTCTATGTTGTGCGCTATCCAGGTCTGTGCCCTCGAGTTGTGGTCAGTGGCTAATTCTGGCGCAATTCTCGTGCCTTCCCGCTCTGACCCCTCCTGGGATGACTGCCTTGGGCCCTGCCGCGCTCTATAGGGTACCTGTGTGGCAGTGTGTTGCCTGTAGGTCTTCTTCTGGTCACCGGTGTGCAGTTGTCCTTGCTGTTGATTTTTTTCCCATATCTTTTCCTTTGGGGGGGCTGGGGGGTTGCTCATCCTACCCTCGTCGCCACTGTAGTAACCTTCGTTGCCCCCAATAATGACTCTGCAGCCTCGGTGTGGTTAACTGTATTTATTCTCTTAATTCCCTAATAGAGCGCCGAGCCTCTGCTGCCCGTACCGGCTCTTCGCGCCAATCTCTGCTTGCTGCGCGCGCAGCCTAACATGGCCGCCGGCACGTCACGTACGTCACGTGACGTGCAACACTAGACCGCGCTACTACAAAACCCTTCTTTATTCCTCAGCATACACTTTCACATTGCCCATTACATCATACTTCACATTAACCACACCATAATACCTCCCATCGCATTACGAACTTCCTCTTCAAATATAGCCCAGAACCAAGAGGGTCCTAGTGTGCACCATCAATAAGCTACAGAGTATTGTCTGATACTTTCCAATATTTGCTTTGCTTCGAAATACAAATACAGTAACCAGATTTTAACCCTTTGAATGAGGGCGGAATTCCCCCGCGATGCGGCAAAATTTTACACATACGCAGATTGGACGGCTCCCGGCCATCCGTTGCACACGCCCACTGTGCAGACATATAGACCCCAATTTCATGAAAAATTAGGTTATGTCTGTAAAATAAATTATTTTCACTTAGGCTATGTAACCGATTATTTTTTATGTAGAGCTCACTTCAATTGCCAGGTGTCCAAACGCTATAACATCATATATATCAATAGTACAGATTTAACAACCCAGAAGTATAAATGGCTGAATCAGCCACGCAGGATTCAGGATCACGACCAACACATTTACAAACAGATCACAGCACTGGACACACTAACCCACTGAACTATGTTATCTTCCGATTTTAAGAATCTTTTTTGAAATACAGCATCCTCTGATTAAACATCCAAACACATATTTGGCAGGGAAACCTCCAAGATGCGTCACTTATGGAAAAGCTCCCACAGCCTTGGAACAGGGCAGGGACCTTGACGATTACCCTAATCGGGCCGTAAATATCAATTTGCACATTATGTATTCCTTGGTATGCAGCTAATTCACTTCAGCCGGCAGGGACTACAAAAGCCTGGTTTCAAATCCAGATGTTTGGAAGGGCTGTGTTCAAGTGAGGTCCTGGCAGCAGGATCAGCCAGTCAGTTCAGTGTCAGCTCTCCATTATGCTCGGCCCATCTGGAACACTGCACGTGACCTCCCCTGTTAATGTCATTGGGTTATTATAGGCAGCATCATGTGGGATGGTTTACCCTTCCCTGTACATGGAGTTTATAGAGTTTTGTATTTAGCTCTTACAGGTAGGAATAATGTCTTCTGTCAGTAAGACATCAATTATCCGTAGATACACTTTGGAAGAGATGATTCTACTGATGGTTATTGTATCACTTTTACGTATGTTTTTATATCACGTCTCCTGTGCCCTCAAGTTTTGAAAATTCTTTGGAGTGAGAAGTAATTTCCATTTATAATTTGGCATTAACAAAAACACAAGAAATTATATAATTGGGCCAATAACATAAACAAAAACACCTAAATCTCACTACATTATTCTCATGGCTTCTATAAGTAGTGGAGCAGCACTCAGCCGTTTGCAATGCAGCTTCTCTCACCATTAGGTGGACTCTCCCTTGGACTTAGCAGCTTCCTGACTCCAGACATTTCCTAAAAAGTTGTTCTGCACACAACAGAACAGTGAATGGAGTCAAGTTAATGGTTCAGGTTGTAACCCTTCCCTTCTCACATTTTGTGAAGTTTATCCTTTTACGAGTGAGAGTTCAACCTGACCTTCAAATGTGTGAGACTCACTTGCAATGAGTGAGATTTGAGAGCTCTGAGTCACATCAACTCATTTTTAGCATTTGTAGCTGCTCTTACTCCTGACCTACTCTTTGGTACCTCAGGCACTACCTTCCTACCTCTGGTCAGGGGTATCTTGAGGACAGTCCCTCAACAACCATGTGATATCACTGGCAATCAAAAAGAAGTGCAGTGTCATTTGTGCTATCCATGCCAATCTGATAAATGGGCATAATTTGTTAAACATGCTCATGTTAATGAAGCACTTTTTTAAATTACATCAATTATTTAATCAAAGAAAAATCCAACGCTTATATGATAATGTATCCCAGAAGCTCCTGAAAACTCATAGACATTTTTCAGATTATTATCTTGGTGTTTGCCAGTAAAGACCTATGCTTAATTGGAAACCCTACAATTATCCGTCCACAGCATAAGGCATGGGCATAAAGTTGAACTAGACAAAAGTAGCCTCTGACTATTGACATACCAAATATAAATCTTCTTTTGTTTGTTTTTTTGGCGCATGGCCAGTGATATGGAGGATAAGAGAACATGGCTGCGCTGGTGCTGCAGGACATCTGCCTTTAGCATGAAAGAGGAGGGCAATGGGTCCACCACAACACCCATTGATTTTGACGCTACTTCCTATTTACAAGGGCAGAATAAATAAGAGGCAGTGGCAAAATTAAGACCAGGAAAAACCTAGTCTTAGACAGGCTGAATGGAAAATACCACTTGCTTGAACTTAACATGACCATGAGGAGGTACGCTTTAATCAACCCATACTATACTATAGACAGGTGGGGAGTTGTGATGCTGGAGACCACCTGGTTGTGGCATCCACCCCCATTCCTGATAGTCATGTGCCACTACATGTATGCCTTTTGTTTTATTAATAGTTTGGATTGGGGAATACTGGACTTACTGTATTGGGGCGGGGAGTTGAGAGGGAGAAGGGAACTTCAGCCGCCTCTTTGTGTGGTTTTCTGCTCTTGCCATGGGTCAGGACAAATGGAGGACATGAGGGAAGGCACCTCTGCCTGGTTGATGATGTATTTGCCTATATATTTATAGTGAATGCCAGGCTCACTGAGATAGAAGATCATGTCCTGGAATGTCAGGGGCTTGCATAATATGTATAAACAGTATAAAGTTCACACCGACCTCAAGAAAAGGGAAGTCCATATTGCCCTACTGCAAGAAACTCACTTGACTGACACTGAAGAGCTAGTACTGTGCGAAAGATGAAGAGGTCATATATTTCTGCATTTGCATGGGCTTTTTTATCTGGGTGAGACCCTGCCTACCATTTCAGGTGAGATGAGAAGTCGTGGATACAGCCAGAAGATATGTTGTGATTACTGGACTCCTGTGTGGGGGAAACAACCATATTTAACGTCTTTGCCCTTAATACAGACCATTGCTACGGAACCAAATGATGGACGGAATGCTGAATAAATCATACATTCACCCCCAGTCAAGAGATCTGGGTTAAATCCATCCTTCTTTTGATCACCATGCCACCCCAGTTTAGACCCAGCCATATGCAATCAGTCTTGACCCTGTGCCTCATGGGAACAGTCCAGACCGAACTGCCAAACCAGGTCCTCCCTGGACCGGAAACAAGCATCCTGGGACCGGTATCTGGGTATTACCCTTCATCAGCCAGGCTAGCTTGAATCCAGTGGCATAATGGGCAAGGGATCCACGTCTGGGCATACCCATCCCACTTAGGGGGAAAAGTGCTACGCCAACAAATGATGGACGGAATGCTGAATAAATCATACATTCACCCCCAGTCAAGACATCCGGGTTAAATCCATCATTCTTTTGATCACCATGCCACCCCAGTTTAGACCCAGCCATATGCAAATCAGTCCTGACCTTGTGCCTCATGGGAAAAGTACAGACCGAACTGCCAAGCCAGGTCTTCCCTGACCGGAAACAAGCATCCTGGGACCCGTTTCTGGGTATCACCGATCCTAGGATGCTTGTTTCCAGTCCAGAGAGGACCTGGCCTGGCAGTTCGGGCTGGACTGTTCCCATTGGGAGCAGGGTCAAGACTGATTTCCATATGGCTGGGTCCAAACAGGAATAGCATGGTGAGCAAAAAAACGATGGATTTAGGCCCAGTTCTCTGTACTGGGGTGAATGTATGACATTGTTCTGCATTCTGTCCATCAATTGTTCTTTTTGCATTTGTCACCCCGAGTGGAACGGGTATGCCCAGACATGGGTCCCATACTCTCCATGCCACTGGAGTCAAGCTATCCTGGTTGATGAGGGCTGAACGCCCAAAACCGGTCCTAGGTTGCTTGTTTCAAGTCCAGGGAGGGCCTTGCTGTTTGGGCTGGACTGTTCCCATTGGGCGCAGACTGATTTGCATATGGCTGGGTCCAAACTAGAATGGCATGGTGAGCAAAAAAATGAAGGATTTAGGCCCAGATCTCGGGTACTGGGGTGGATGCATGACGTTCTGCATTCTGTCCATCAATTGTTCTTTTCACATTTGTCACCCCAGAGTATGCCCAGACGTGGGTCCCGTGCTCTCCATGCCACTGGAGTCAAGCTATCCTGGCTGATGTGGGCTGAAAGCCCGAAACCGGTCCTAGGATGCTTGTTTACAGTCCATGGAGGACCTGGCCTAGCAGTTCAGGCTGGACTGTTCCCAATGGGCGCAGTGTCAAGACTGATTTGCAAATAGCTGGGTCCAAACTGGAATGGCATGGTGAGCAAAATAACGATGGATTTAGGCCCAGATCTCTGTACTGGGGTATGACACTGCTCTGCATTCTGTCCATGATTTGTTTTTTTTCAATTGTTCTTTTTGCACTTAATACAGACCAAGCTAGTTTTTTAGATGGATTCCCTAGAGTCATTGCACCATATGTGCCACAGTCAGTGATAATTGGAGAGGATTTTAATAGTGTGGCAGATCCAGTGCTCGATAAATCCCACCCGCCTCTGCACAACTCACCAGTATTGAGACTAGTGCAGAAATTCACAGAGTTGCTGTCCCACTGGGGGGTCATAGATTCATGGAGGTGTACTCATTCAAAAGATAGAGACTTTTCCTTCTTCTCAGGAATGCACAAGTTGAATGTTCGCCTAGACAGATTTCTTTGCACACCGGATGTTTAAGCAACAGTTCAGAATGTTGAGTATTTGTCTAGAACGGTATGAGACCACAATCTTATCCTATTATCGCTTGCATGGTAATAGCATGCTCCCACATTCCTAACTGGAGATTGAAAGTCGAAACTTTTGAGGACCAGTTCTTTCAACATGCTATAGGGAAAGGGATAAGGAATTATTCAGCGGAAAATGAGAATACTGCCATCAAAACGCAGTTGGAGTGGGATGCTTTTAAAACGGTAATGTGGGGCAATGCATAGCTGAAACAGTGGTGCGCCAAACCCTGGTGCGAGATGTTGAAGCCCAGGAAGAGACTCTTAGGACTGTGGAGAGGGAGTGACCAGGGAACCCTGCACTACAACAATCACTGCTAGAAGCGAAAGAGAAACTTGCAGAATATATAGAAAAACATTACTGTTTTAACTATCGGGAGTAGCGGGACAAGGCTGGGAGCCTATTGCCATGGTTGGCCAATCCCATCAAACAAGGTTTGCAGATATTTGAGCTTGAATCTGAGATGTGTGGCAGGGTATATGAGCAAGTGGATATTAACAGCAAGTTCCAGCAGTATTATACTTCTCTATATGCGGGTTCATAATTTGTTGGAGCCCCTGCCCCTCTCTGGTATCACTGTGGAGGAAGCAGAGCTGATGGGTAAGGATATCACTGTAGGCGAAATTAAAGCTACATGAAGAGGGTTAGTGCAAAACACGCTACCCCGACGGCGTAAACTGCATGCTTTATTGTTGCTCTATGCGTGCAGGCAGGTTGCGATTAAATGGGGCAGGAAACAAATACCCAAATTTACTGAATGGTTGTCTGATGTCACCTATGGCCACACCCAATTGGGCATCTACTGGGAACTCATGCCACCCATGTCTCGACCTAAAGATATATGGGAGCCGTTCACACAATGGTCGGACAGCAGAACTCGATCCCCGGTGGCACTCGCGGACGGGGGAACAGGAGGGGTGCCGGCTGAGATTTGAGGGTGGAGATGTGGTTGGATGATGATACCAGCGCTATGTGTGTGGCTACAGGGATGCATGTGATATCCATTATACCAAAATCTGCGATGCAGATGTATTGTACTGTTGTTGCTCTCTTCTAACTGCATTGATTTTTCAGGCTGCTTTGATCCTATAACGTTAATGTCCCCCCCTCCCCTTCCCCCCCCCTTCCCTCCTCCCTTGCCCATTAGTAGACTGATGTTGCAGAGGTCTTTGGAGCGGTACCGGTTGTTCATTTTACGTCTGGTTTAATGTTTCAACTAGCTATGGAAATATGCTGATTATGTCTCATGTGATATGTATGCTGACGTATTGTATGCTATGTAAAATCAATAAACACATTTTTTTTTAAAAGCTACATGAAGAACATGGCCCCGGGAAAGTGCAGCAATCTGATGGACTCCTGGTATAGTTTGGTGCCACTTATAATGACAAACTAGCCCCCAAACTTGCAGAAGTTTATATTGCAGAGAAGGAACTTGGCTATCTACCCACATCTACAAGAGAGGCACTGTTGATTTCACTACTCGAGCCGGGGCATCCACCACATGACGTGAATGTAAATAGACCATTGTTAATTCTAAATGTTGACTATAAAATCCTTTGTCCTATACTTGCTATGTGGCTCTTGCCTTACATGCCGAGACTGATACATCAGGATCAGGCAGGTTTTATTCTACCAGCAGCCGACAATATACGGTGCCTCCTAAATATTCTGATTGATGATACTTTTGATAGCAGGGAGGCAGTGTTGATAGCAGTCGATATGAACAAAGCCATTGACAGCCTAAACTGGCAGTACCTTTATAGGGTGATGGAGAAAATGAAACTGAGGGGTGGCTTCCTGTGCTGCACTAAATTCCAGAACTCGAGCTCCGCTGCCTGTCAATATAGGAGGCCTGATCTCAGCGGAGTATACAGTGGAACAAGAAACACGACATGGCTGCCAGCTTTTGCCATTGCTGTTTGCCCTGGCGGTGGAACATTTGGTTTGTAGCGTGTAGCGTGCGGTCTGGGGTTCATTATGAAGGTCATGTAGTGTGGGGGAAGAAGCGTCACATGCCCTGCATGCTACTATTTTTAAAGGTTGTGCAGTCAGAGTCAAGCAGGGCTGTTGGATAGCTTTGGAGAATTGTCAGTGCTGCGCATTAGTTAGCAGGAAACTAGTCTGCTTTGCATTGGTGCAATATAGGAACTGGCTCACGTGCTGCGGGGACAGGTGTGGGAACCCACTTGTCTGAAATATTTGGGGGGAAGATTTACAGCGACAACCATGATCTACTTGAGGGTAATTTTGGAGAAGCAGTGAATGCAATGCGGTCTGGCATAGACTTTTGGAAGACTCTTGCTGAAAGGCTATTGCTGAAAGGGTGGTCCTACCAAGACTGCTCTATTACTTCTCCATCCTGCCAGTAATCATCCCTAGGAGTAAATTCAGGAAAATTGAAACTCTACTAATTGACTTGATATAGGGTAAGGGCAGGCATTGGATGGAGCTGTCCAAACTTCAGCACACCGTCAAGGAGGGCTGTATTATCTGGCAGCTCAGCTTCAATGGTTCAACAAATGGGTATACATTAGGAAAAATAATGGGGCGATTAACAATGTATCACTTCCTACATATTGGTGGCTACTTCAACTTCTGCTTAACTCTAAACATACTAACCTAGGGGGCCATAGAATACTGGCGGTTGCTAAACACTGCTGGCTGTGAGCTTACGGAGGACCTGGACACAAGCTCCCTACTCTCCTGACATACCGTTCCAACACCTGTCAGTGCTGCCGCACAAAGGGAACTGGAGAGGTCTTGTAGAGTGGGAGGCATCTGGCATTGACGGACTGATGGATTTGTTACGAGCCGGGTAACTGCTACCGTTTGAAGAACTGCAGGCAGATTTCTATCTGCCAGCTGGTCACTTTTAACTTTACGGAGCAATTCGCACGATATGCCCTATTACTGCACGCAATCGTAAAACTTCAGTGAACTGCTTCCACCTCGGAGCAGGCCTAAGAATTTTGGGGGGCTATACACAACATATCTGCTTAATAAAGGGGATGGTCCAACTAATGAGACAACAACAGAGCCTGGAGTTAGCACTAACACCCCGACTTCATAGAGGAAAGATCAGATGTAAGAACTTGGACACACATATGCCTTAGAGCATATGGTAGAGCCCAGATTCAAGAAAGGCGTAGTTGACATAGGTGGGAAATCTGGTGGCATTGGAGAGCTTTAGCAGGAGGGAGAAGGCGTCGATTGGCAGCCGGACATGGGCTTAATGGTTAAAAACTGATGCAAGAGGTAGGTGTCCTGACGGTACCAAGCTATGTTGACATCCCTTTGTTTTAAATGTTGTGAAACGTTCATGATTGCTGGTGCGCAGCAGACAAGTCCTGCTGAGTGCTAGGCGTGGTAATCCTTAAAAGGTGATGCTGCCCTTCATCTGGGATGTGGGCTACAAAGCTGTGTATTGGGCCTTCTATATATGAGCAGCCGGCCCCAGGGTTGTAGGTGTGTGCCTGTGTATATCAGTGACACTCTTTTTCAATAAAACTGTTTAAAAAAAAAACTTTATGGAGCGATTGTAGCGGCAATCAGAAAACACTGGGGATCCTGACAGAATAAACCACTAAGACACCATGGCTGTCATACTATCTGCACCATCACAGGCACTCATAAGGTAATCACAGACTTATGTAAAGCACTTTGAACTGATATTATTTTCTCATTGACAGGGAACAAAATAAAATGGCCTCAGATACTGGAGAGCTGATTGCTGGTGCAGACTGGTCAAAAACATTGGAGCAGGTACCAAAGGTCTCTAGAAATTATAGATTTAAGTTAATCGACTTTACTTTCTCCATAGAGCATACCTTACGCTAGTTAAAATTAATAAATTCGACAGCACTGCAAGTGTAGCATGTCCCAGCTGCGGGAAGCAGGGGGCAGAATTGTTTTACATAGTATGGGATTGCACCTCCTTCTCAGAATATTGAACCAAAGTTATCGACTTCGTTAACAATGTTACCCACTGGAATATTTCATGCTCCCTGATGGCGTGGTTGCTGGGATTATATCCATGCCCGGCCAGATGTGGGTCACAACCAGATTTTTTTATCTGATCCTAGATAACACTAAATTGGAAGGCCACCAGAGGGCAGTGTATAGAAAAATGGAAAAAGAAGCCTGATAGAAGGCCAGAATATAAGAGTGGTGTACTGTTGAATGCAGTAAAATGAGGTAGGGGGTCCATAGACATAGCACGAACATGGGATAATCTGTTAGCCTATATCAGATAGACAGAATCTTCCTCTAGGGCTTGTTCACCCCCCAGATGAATGGCACATGTATAACACAGCAGGCTTGGGATTACCAACTGCACACATCCCACTAGGACCGTGGACCTGATGGAGGGCATGTCACAAAGAGAGGCTGATGTGGGCCTTGTCCATCCTTGAGCTGTTCTTTACTTAACTAATGCTTGAACTACATGCTCCATTGCCCATGGCTTTGTAATAACACATCTATGCACATTAGTCAGCTTGGAAGCGAGGGGAGTGTGTTTGTTGGACTGCTTTGTGGAGCGGCTAAAATTTGTTGCAACCCTGTAATGTCTTAATAGCTGGTTGTGTATATTGCTTAGATATTGCAACAAGCTGATGGCTAAACCATTTATTTGTATGCATATAATGTGTTTGGCTACATCCAAAGCATGAACAAAGATCTTGAAATCATGTCATGAATGTCATAGATACCAATCGTAAAAATGTTTGTAGGTTAATCCATAAGGAATTGTAGAGCTCGATGAAAGAAGTAGAATATTGAGTCCAGTGCAGGGAGGCTGTGGGAAGGACTTTTCAACTTTGGACCATATGTTTTCTTTCAACCATATAATAGAGAAATAAAGCAACAGCAGAAAACAACTGTAACACTGATCACTTTTATCACAATCATGCATGCAACAGGTCCAAGAATGGCCTCTGAGTGGGACAATAGGGAGCACAATATATATTTTCTGTAGCTGCCACACATCACTGACAAAAAGTTCTGGAAAAGGTTTCAACCCAATCTTGCTCTGATCCTTCAGACATGTGCAAAAGCCTGACATTTCTGTGTTGTGACCAGTCCTCAAGGTCTCAATTCCTAAGACACAGGCAATTCACGGTTTACATGCCCACCTCAGCCAGCACTGGTAATCAAAGGTACCACCATGTTCATGTCAGTATAACCACACAAATTGCCACATTATGAGCTACAGCCACAGAGCAGATTTCAAAGAAGCCCTCTGTATATCAGATTGTAATCTAATGCACCAGTCCTAGCCGTTCCTTGTCTATGCAAGCTTCTAAGTAAGCTGTACCATGTTATTTCAGAACCCCTCCTCTGGATCACTAGAGCACAACATAATAGCCAGCAGCAGGAGCACACACCACTGATATGTGATTTGTTTGAAGAATAATGTGGGCGAAGTAGTGCAGACATCTCAACCTACTAACAGGGTGCTGTCTTTTTCAGACCCCCGAACATCAGTATTAATAAAGAAAACACCAATATGTAGAAAACAATGCAAATTTTGCACTAACACATGGAAAACAGGCAAACTTGCTGTCTTGAACCATCCCCATGCACACCAGGTAAAATGGAATACTAGAGTCAAGCATAGACATTCCTTATCTTTTACCCTGTGTCCCTAGTTTGGCCTCTGTGGATGGTAGGGGGGCTGGTTTAGTTTGGGAAGGAGGCCAACTTCTCACTGTCCTAATCCATACTACGGAGAGCGGACAGCGGAGCAGAGAGCAGCAAACGCCAAACGCCACGAGGAGAGGAAAGTCACGGCGAGAAGCTCCAGCGGGTCTGAGAGCCTTGGGACCGTGGAACCGTAGAGCCGGGGCCGAGACCGGGGGCCGGGACCGGAGATGAGAAGAGGTGCGAAGCGGATTTGAGTATTGCGGGGGATCCCAGCGGCTCTGAGCACTAAAAACTGTGGAAAAACTGTGTGCAGCTGCCACGAGTGCTCCACGCGTACCGCATAAACCGTGAGTGCTGTGTGTGCTGCGGGTGCTGCGAATGAATTGAGAGCCCCGGCCTCTGCAGTGTGGTGCTGTGGGGGTCTCAATCAGCTGAGTGAGCTCCTCCTGAACTCTTGACCATAGAAGCCAAAACACAGCCATAACACAGCAGTTAGAAAGTTTCAGAAAAGGCTGATTTAAAAGCCGGTATTAATTTCCTGGTACAGCTGGCATTTAAATTGTTAACTTAGGGCATTCATTGCCATATTGCTACATTATTTAGCTCTTCCCTTTAGCCCCGCCCTCGCCCCCGCTCTCTCCCTGACGGCAGCTGTCCTTCACCTATAGGGCAGACAGGCTTGGGAGGGTGAGCGTATTGAGGGTGAGTAAGAGGCAGAGGCAGAGTTGAGTAGCAAAGTTGAGCGGCCATCAGTGGGAGGTCACATTTTCCCTCTGAACCGGGGAGGCCAGCCAGTGACCGAAAGAGACCGAGCCGGAGAAGACATCTGGCTGTGTACTGGTGGAACGCAGGTGGTATGCAGGCGTGAGCGCGGAGACCCGCGCTGGGAAAACAACGCCGCTGCAACTTACTGGCCCCAAGCCTACAACACCAGGGGGATAACATAACCTCCAAAAAAAAAAGGAATGAAAGTACCTATCTAATTGATTGACCTAACAGAGTTGAGCACCTTGCCTTCATCAAGGTCTGGGATAAAAATATAGGGAAGTGCTGAAAACGCACGAAAATATAGAGGTACTATGCGCTCTGGCAAAGTGAGAATGCCGGGAACAACTGTTAGACGCACAAAGAAAATACAACAACCAAAGGTCTTAAAAAAGGTGAAAGCGAATATTGTAGGAGCAAATCAAACAATAATCTCCCCAATAGCCAGAATGTTGCAAAATCAGGAAAAATCCCGGATAAGTTTGAGTTCTTAAAAGATCCATCTGGTGCTCTTATCACAATGCAAAGGGATATGGAAAATGACAAATTACAAACTCCAATTAAACCAACGAGTACTGAGAAATCCACTAGGCAAGTTATGCAAAGTACCCCGCAAAATGGAGATTCTAACACACAAAAGAAGGACCATGAATTCCAAATCACAGATCAGGATATGCTAAATGTAACCATTTCTCCATATTTAAAACAACAAGATAAACCAATAGAACTAGATGTTTTAGAAGCATTGGAAAAACAAGATATATTAACTAAAAGTAACATGATGGAATCAAAGTTGTCAGTAATACCTATAGAAATAAATGTAGAAATTATGAAAAAACCGCAGTCATCAGTCGAAGAAAATATGACTAAACAAACTAGTATACAAAGTTATAATACTGGGAATGCTAAACAAGAAGAAAATGCAATTCATAGAATATGGCAAAGTAATAAAACAATTGAAGATCTGGTCCCAAAAACAAACATCCTCCTTACAACAGAATATGCAGCTTCCACTGAACGGAAGGGAAATACAATACAATCAAAAAGGAATTAAAAAAAACAGATATTGGAATGAATTGGGATATTTTTTATCAAACATCAACACTAACTCTAGAAGCGTTAAAATACCAATCCAACAAGATGGACATTCAAATTGACCTTCTTACAATGATGGCAAATGCAGTTGCGGGGATAGATAATAAACTTGCACAGCTTAATGGTCTGATAGTCAGAGTACAAAATGAAAAACAAAGAACGGACATTGGTTGTATCTGCACCCCACTTATGGAGAAGCTAGTAGCAATACCAGAGGTTTTGCATACTATAATAGAAGACACAAAAAAAGCTATTAGAAACAAAAATGGCCAGGAAGAAAGCATAAGAAAATACAAATGTGAAAAGACTGAGACAGCTAAAATGGAAAATAAGAGCTCTAGGGCAAGTGTCGATAATGAAGAAATAGGAACATTGAGGAAGTCCCAAAACAAAGCAAACATACAGGATGAAAAGGTTTTATCTATAGATATACAAGCAATGGAACAAACATACGATGAAACGTCCAGTACGGAAGCAAGGGTAGAGTATGAATGCAAAGAACAGGATACAAATGGTTATACTATGTCAAAACGACAAAGAAAAAACTACGTAAAGCAAGGAAAAATAAAAAAGCTAACAACCATACGTATGAAGACTCTACAAAAACTGAAGATACAATAAAAAAAAGCCGAAGTACAAAGAGAAATATCAAATGAGGAAAAAAAGACCTCTCCAACAACTAAGAATGAGACTAAAAAATTATTCTCAATATTTGTACAAAAACCAGTATTGGAACAAACATTGAATAAAGATCCTAAAACAAGAAAAAAAGGGATGGAAATAAAACTGATAACTATAACTAACCGACCGTTGGTTAAGGAAAAACATTGGGAGAAGATGAAATGCAGGAGGACTGTTCTGAACTCTATAATATGAATGGAATGAATGACACTACGCCTTTAAAAGTAACGGGAAAAAAAACATCCCAGCAACAAGATCAATCCCATAATGTGAATACAGAAACGTATTTTAGATCAAACGAGAATGATGCAGAAGAAGGATTATACAAAGACCAGTAGAGACTAAAACTATATTACCGCATTGGGACCATCTTGTAATTGAAAACCGGGAAGGAAAAAAACGAATTACATATAGAACGAACCAAGATCTGGAGGTATCTTGCAAAGAAAATCAACGAATCAATGAAAAAGTACAGCTTATATTTAAACCTGAATACGAATCTAGAGGTAGATATGACACACTGAATAGAAGGAACATCCTTAGACTATTTAAATCAATTCCAACATTAGACAATATTAAGAATGTCGATATTAATTCCATTGAATTTATTGCAGATAAGGATAGTCCTCAAGAATCGACATTGATCACTTTAAATTCAATGTTAATAGCAGAAAAAATCTTAAAAGAACTTAAGACATTTAAAACCTGGGGAATTTACATCACTAAGCAGGCACCAAAAGTCTATCCTACCCCATTTATTAATGACATAAATCATGTCCCAAATGAAAAAAACACTATACAAAAAGGAACAGTGCTAAGGAATGCCCAGGGTAGATCTAGTAATACAATAGGAGTAACATCATCACCTACTACAATAGAAAACATTTCAGCAATAAATGAAAAATGGATTTCCCAGGCACTTCATAACAATATAGATCAATGAACGAATAACAGTATAACCTCCCAAACAAAAGTAACGGAGATGAGAATGTGTTCATGGAACATAAATGGAGTGGGGACAAAGCTTTACAATGCACAAATAAGCTCAATACCCTTCCAATGTCACATTATACTCCTCCAGGAAACCTGGGAAATACACCCTTTCATATTGGAGGGTTATGTAGGTTACTATGAACATGCAAACAAAATTCACAAGTATGGACGACCGAGTGGGGGGCTAGCAACCTTTATTTCCAGTAACCTACAGGCGGATAATGAGCAACTTGTAACTAATAGTAAAAACATACTTATAGTCAAACTGAAATATAAAACAACTGATCAAAAGATAAGGTCATTAATTATGATCAATGTATATATCCATCCAACAAAACCAAGTAGAGCATCTATATGTGCTAATCTTAAAAGCATTTTGTAGGAACAAATGCTGGAGAATCCATTAGCGGACTATGTGATGACGGGGGATTTTAACCTGAATTTATTAGTACCATTTACAAGGGATGACGTCACACAATCGCAAGACCTTCAGTGGTCAATCCCCCAACAGCATCTAGGTGGTAGGACTAAATATGCACGAAACAAAATTGGTATAACATTCATTAAGGACATAGAAGCACTGGGTTTGCGAATCCTTAATGGCCGATTTAAAGAGGATACTCCCCCAGCATATACGTATATCACGCACAATGCAAGCACTAGGATTGACTATACAATGGTATCACTCAATATATTTCAAAATGTAAGCTCATATATGTTAGTTAAAGTTGGTGATAGTGACCATTGTCAGCAGATAATAACCACCAATATCAGAAACAACATTAACCAATCCTACCATACTGTGTCGGGGTACACAGGAACGATAAATTATAAAAAACGTATCTGGACTAATCGGAATAAGGATAAGATGAATGAACAAGTCCAGAATATCATAGAGAGTTGCTTCAATGAAAGACCAATGGAAACAATAGTTGAACAATGGGTGGAATTCACTAGGGAATTAGTGAAACCTCAAACTCAAGATAACCTCAATATAAGGAGTGTAAAAAAAAAGGAGAAGAAAAGGATTCATATATAAATCTTCCGTATACAGTAACGAAGTTAAAAAGAACTCGGAATAGGATATGAAGACAAATAAAAAATATGACTGCTAATGAGGAAATCCTAATTAAATTGAAATTATTAAATCAACACCTGAAAAAGTTAATATGGAATGAAAAATATCAAGCAAAATTGTGGTCAAAATTATTTCATGCAAGCAAACAAGCAAATGCAAGAGAATTTTGGAAAATCATAAACAAATTAGTGACACCGAATAAATTGGTGGTTTCATCAACTATAACTGAGCAAGAATGGGTTACATTTTTAGGAAAACATCTAAACCGTAATGGAAGTACAATAATCAATATGAAAATAAAACTAACTACTATACCCAGTCATGAGATGCAAGAACATTTTTCAATATCAAAAGACCAATTAGTAAAACTAATAAAGAAACAGAAAGATGGGGCACCAGGACCCAATGGGATACCATTTGCCCTTTATAAAGAAAACCCAGACTTATGGTCGAGCTACCTAGTAAAGGTATTTAAAGAAGTCATAGAGGCAGGTATTATGCCTGAGTCCTGGCGAGGATCCTTAATCTCCCCAATATTTAAGAAAGGAAACTGGGCGCTAGCGGAAAACTATAGACTTATCACCCTTCAAGACACGGATGCCAAACTGTTTGCTGGAGTACTTCTAATCAAATTAAATGAATGGGTAATAGAAAACAAGATTTTACCATTGAACCAGACCGGTTTTATTAAGGGGCTTGGAACAATGACGAACATTATGGCGTTATCATTAATAATTGAAAAGTCACTCAGAGTTAAACAGCCCTTGTATCTATGCTTTGTAGATTTTAAAGCCGCTTTTGACTGTGTCCAAAGAAATCTGTGGAAAAAACTCCTGGATAAAGATATTCCAACTGAACTATTAAGATTGATTCAATTGTTATACAGTAAAACCTGGGTAAGAGTGAGAATGGGGGACGGCTAAACATTAACAAAGGAGATCCCAGCACTTGAAGGGCTAAAACAGGGATGTGTGCTGGCCCCCCTTCTTTTTAATTTATTCTTGGGAGACTTATCAGGAAATTTGGATGAGCTAAATGCACATCCTCCGAAACTAGGGGGCAAACAAATATCTAACCTAATGTATGCAGATGAAGCCATCCTCTTAAGTTATACCAAGGTTGGACTTCAGCGTCTAATTAACCGAACAATCTTGTATGCTAAGGAAAACGGAATGTTGATAAATGAAACCAAAACAAAAATTATGGTGGTTACTAGGAACATAAAGTTGAGACAAAAAAACAAATGGTATATGGAAAGCACGAAACTGGAACAAGTAGAAGTGTACAGGTATCTGGGTGTACTATTCGACCAGAAGGGAAATTATCATCTACAAAAACTGGATATACAAAGAAAAGCTAATGCGTTAACTGCAGCATCAGAATATCACAGAAATCGCTTGGAAACCTAACCTATCGGCCGCTCTTGAAAATTATAGGGGCTAAATTACTACCAACCATAGCATATGGCAGTGAGGCATTAATGGGGAAGGATGCTGAACTAATAAACAATGTTCTTTCAAAGACATACAAATCTCTTTTTTATCTTCCAAACAATGCATCACCAGCACAAATTAGATTGGAATTCGGTTTAAATAATCAATATTTTGCACGAAAAGGCCAGTTTATCAAAACCTGGTATCGGATAAAAAACGACCATGGTCATCATATATCTCAGTTACTTTGGCAAAAAATAAATAATAATATGAAGTCATCTGCATGGAAGTATCTTAATGAAGCAATAGAAGAGTTTATAATCATGCCAATTTGGAATAACACGATAACCAATGGATCGTTTAAAAAAATAGTAAATCGGACAACAAACCACCTATCACTTGTACATGATAAAGATACTCTTGCAAAAAGAAAGCATTCATGGTCGGTAATTAATGGATTTCAAATAAAGAAAGTACAAGAATACTTGGAAATCCCCTGGTCTGAAAAAAGTAAACAATGTCTCCTAAAAGCGAGATTTGGAATTCTACCGGGCCTTAGTCACCTCCCCCCATGGAAAAAAAATAAGAGTAACACATTATGTAGACTTTGTAAAGCTGGAGAAGAGAATATTGTCCACCTCTTATGTATTTGTCCAGGACTCCGTAATCAAAGACGCACATCACTTAAATTGCATTTTAATATACGTAGAATAAGGACATGCAGGCAGGCACTAAAAATTTGTCTTCACTCAAATGATATAATCATGAACGCTGCCTTCGTAAGGTTCTTAATGCTAGTAATTAAAAAATTGGGAGAATAAATTATAAAATATGAGCTTAATGAAATTTTAACGAACTTTTTTTAGGATGTAATTGTTTTTAATGTATCTTTTTTTTTTATATTTGGTAATATTGTAAGATTTTAAATAATCAAACAATAAAGAATTTATCATTAATCCATACTACGGGGGAATGGGAGCGACCTTCCACTCACAGTCAAACAATAAGGCATCACTTCCAAACAGACCGGAACAGGGTCTGTCTACACATATTCCCTACATAATCCCACCACTCCAGATCGCCAGTGGGGTAAATCTAAAGATCAAAGTAAGACCTTAACTGCCCTATGTTTCCTTTCAGGGAAGTGTGATGAGGAAGAGGGGAGACAGAGCTGTTATGGGTTGATAAGAACACAAGAAAACAACTGGATCTCAGGAATATCAGTGTGTCAATTAAGGAATACGAGGACTACCATTAAGAGGCTGGTAATGTAGGGGTCGAAACAGACCTATGATAATTGACTATGGGCCAGATGTAGGTCGGTCGGTAACGGCCGAAAATCGGTATTTTCGGCCGTTACCGACCGGTATTTCAGAAATGGTATGTAGGGCACTCAATTTTACAGAATCGGTAAATTTACCGATCGGTAAATTTACCGATTCTGTAAAGTTCCGAATCGGTATTTTTACCGATTCGGTAAATTTGATATGTAGGTGGGACTCTTGAGTCCCACAAGCCTTACCGAATCGGTATTTTACCATCAAATCCAATTTGATGGTAAAATACCGATTCCGGTGTGCATGCACATGTGTGCATGCACACATATGACAGGCAGACCTGCCCTTAGGGCAGGTATGCCTGCCACATGGCACCCGAGCCTCTTTTGGGGGGGCCAGAGGGTGTCAAAGTGACACCCCCTGCACCCTTGTGAAATTCGGTATTTACCGATTCGGTAAATACCGATTCGGTAATGCCCATTCATTCCTATGGGCTTCAAAGCCCATAGGAATGAATGGGCATTACCGATCGGTATTTACCGAATCGGTAAATACCGATTTTTCTCCGATTCGGTATTCCAGCACATCTGGAATACCTACATACCCACCCCTCTGATTTACCGATTCATAATTACCGAATCGGTAAAATTCGGTAATTATGAATCGGTAAATCAATCCTACCTACATCTGGCCCTATATCCTCTGCCCTACTGTAAGTTCTAAAGGAGAGCCAAAGACACTGATAAGACCTCATCCTCTGACCTATTTACACCCATTATAGAGGAAAAGGCAATAGGCATTGTTTGAGAATTCTAAGGGGCATACTTAGCAGCCTTCAGTGCCACCAGAGCGTCACTTTTTTATAACGCTCTGGAAGTGCAGCTCCATTTTCCATATTTACAAGGTGGCGCTTAGCCACTTTGCGTGGCTTAACGCCATCTTGTACATATACCACTTTCTGCCTCAGTCCTCTGCTGCTAAGGGGCGTGCAATGGGTGTTTATGTGTGCGTTCCTCCACAACAACCATTGCTTTTTGAGCTGCCCCAGATTTACAATGCTGAGGCAGTGCCAAAAACGAATTACATGGAATACCAGAAGTCAGAATGATGCAACATGTAGAAATTAATTAATATCGCCTAATTTGTTATCTTTCCAGGTCTGCTGCATTGTGCAGCACACATAGAAGGTGCAAATAGCCATTCCTGCACATAAACAATTGTCCCTGCAGCGCAGGCACCCGTGTAACATGGAAGCAGGGCCTGCGCCGGCGCTAGGCAGATTTTTTTGCACCAGCGCTAGTGGAAACACGGGGGTGCACCCTATTCTTATCAACACAGCATATCCCTGCAGTTTGAAATGCAGAGCGCGGCGCTGCCAAATTTGGCGCAGCTCCGTGCTCTGACATTCTCTTGTGAATATGCCCTTACATTTCCTTGGATCTGCAACTGAACATAATGAATGCAAATATATACATGACCAATGAATGTGTATCTCAAAAATACTGCAACTGGACCAAAACAAGCAAACATGTTCTTTCCAGCTGCATTTCGACGTGCCCCACATTGCTGTGCTGGGAAGACGGCCATTTTCAATCCGAATTAATTAGCTACAAGCACCTCTAGTTCATTTTCATTTCAGAATTTGACAATTTCTTCTTCTAAGCATGTGAATGTTATAAAGTTTAACAAGATGCTATTTGTAAGGCAATGGAAACGCACACTCACAACGCTTGAACTTCTTACAGCTTAAGGGGCTGCCTCAACAATTCATTGTCCGAAAACACTATAACGGTTTTCTTATTTATTCAAAAAGAACGCCAAAGTTATGTGAATATCATCATTTTAAAAAAATGAATGAATTTAAAAATAGAAGCTTCTGTACACTTATACAGTGGATGAAAAAGAACACCATTGCAAACCGCAGACTGGTGAACTTTGTTTAATGCATTTCAAGTGATAACTGATCCTCAGGGTGCATCATTTATGCATTTGACATTTTGCTTGATAAAAGGTGCATGTTTCTCTATTGGACAAGTCTATAGTTCAGCAAAATTGGCTACTAGTCATGATTCCTTGTTGTTTACTTTCCTGACCTATTAATGAGCAATTTTGCATATGCTCAGTTGAAAACGTTACCTATCCTCTCCTCACCCCATGCAAAAGGTCAGCTGTTCCAAAGCATTACCCATGGACAACCATAATTTTATTTTTTACAACATCATTTGTGATCTGCTATTGTACTTATTAAATAATTGGCATTGAAACATTTTCTACAAAGACTACGAAACATCTGAAATAAAAGATTGGGTTTAATAGAAATCTGACATGTTTCTTTCCCACTAGCTCACACTATCTTCAAAAACAGCTGTATCATCACGGCTGGCTGACAAGCCCACAATCTCAGGTGGCTCTTGGCACACCACAGTCACCGGGAGATTGGAGACGAAGAAGTACAACAGGCAGTACTTAATTTGTAAAATAATAAGTGACAGGGCCCTGACCAGGAGGTCACTGCACCTTGCACCACCCATCGTCCCTGTCATCGCTGCCACTTTATAAATAATAAAATAAATAAATAAATACCAACTAAAAACCATCTCTCTTGCCTGCAAGTGCAAAAGTTCAGATTATTCCAGGTCCCCAAAGCTAAAGGAATGGCTGGAAGGCAGGTATTAGTCGTTTTTAATGCATATTGTATTAATAAATTACCTTTGTTTGCTCATCTTTAAAATAGATGATCAGCGCCACCACATGGCAGACTGTCATAAGTGTGGTGTTGACAATTTAGTGCCGGTGCCGAACACAAGAAACCACTGGCTCAAAATAAGCACTGACAACAGGATCTTCCATCTATGCACTCAGGATCTAGAACGGTAACCATCAGTAACAAGTCAACCCTGCTACAATTTAGGAAACAGCTGAAAAAAACCTCTTAAAGGCAATACAGAACAAAGCAGGCACAATACACTCTCAGAAGCCAGCTACTTCTCCAGTCACTTGATGGCTGGCTCTTTACCGTTGACCTGTACATCTCTCCTTTACTTTTAGGCTAGGTTTGCGCTACATGAATACCACATACATATTTTCTCAGTCTCTTTGGCTCCTGAGCTTTCAGCCATCTAAAATCAAGGATCAAGGGTGACTGGTAATCTTTGAAAGTGGTGGGGCGAGCAAAGTGCCCCCACACTTCCCAAAGAACAAAATTAAACAACCGCTCCATCCAAGAGACCAAACTAAAACAACCCCTACTTCCAAATGCCCGAAATAAAACACAAACTAAACTGCATGCATTACACATTGGACATAAATGAACAAAATTAAATGGTACTCAAGGACTGCAAGTCCTCCTCGATGTTCTTTTGCAGTCTGTGGTATGAAGAGCTTCTCTAACCAATCCAGATGCTGCTCTCATGCTGTTAACCAGCATGAGAAAAGTACTATGATTCGATGGAGCAGGCTGGCTGAATGATCCTTCAGGGTCTGGAGACCTGTGCTTGTTCTCCACCCAGCTGTCTAAGACAGCAAGCGTTGCAGAGCTACAAAGTGCGCATTTCCAATCTAACATCTCTACCCGCCCCCTATTTTCCCAGTTTTTGCCAGCAGAAGACTCCGACATTCTTGCTATCCTCAAATCTCTAAAGTCGGGCTCTCCATCGGACCCATGTCCAGCTAGAGCTTTAGCAGGGGTAGCTGGGAGTGTTTATCTTGAAGTCACTTCTATTATCAACCGCTCACTCTACTCAGCAAAGGTTCCCACCCAATGGAAACAGGCTAAACTTCTCCCGCTTCTTAAAAAAACAACTGCTGATCCCCTGCTGCCTTGTAACTACCGGCCTATCTCTTTACTGCCGGCACTGGCCAAAGTTTGTGAAAAGGTGGTATTCCGTCAACTTGAGGCTTTTGATGAAACATCTGGGGTGCTCCACCCAGCCCAGTCAGGTTTTAGAACATCTTTCAGCACGGAGACGGCATTGGTTGAGGTAGCTGAAGCAATTAGGGAGTGCCTGGACGGGGGCGGCAGAGCGGCTCTGATTTTATTGGACCTCTCTGCCGCCTTCGATACGGTACCTCACCAGCTTCTCCTTGATCGGTTCTCTTCCATCGGCATCTCTGGGGCGGTGTGGGCTTGGCTGAGATCCTTTTTGGAGGAGCGATCCCAACCGGTATGAATGCCTCCTTTCCCTACCTCTGCCAGGAAGCTATCAACTGGAGTCCAGCAGGGCTCTAATTTGAGCCGCTACTCTTTAATATCTATATGACCCCTTTGATTGCCCTGGCAGAGAGGGTGGGTGCCAAAATTATGGAATATGCCGATGATACGCAGCTTCTATTTACATGGAAAGGATCTGAACTGTGCACTGGGGTTGCGCAGAGGTGCCTATCTGCTGTGTTTACCTGGCTAGCCAAGGCACATCTCAAGTGCAATGAAGAAAAATCAGAGATATTGCTTTATGGCAATTTCCCCCCGCTGTTTAGAGAGGCCTTGTGGCCCCCAGACTTCCCATGTCCACGGTCAGTGGGTAGCCCGGCCAAGAACTTAGGGATATGGTTCGGGGAAGATCTTCGGTTCGCCGAGCATATTAAAAAAATTACTGGTATCTGCTTCGGCACCCTTAAGATTTTTAGGAAGTTTTTCCCTTTGTTACCGCAGCAAGCAAAGGAAATGGTGGATCGGGCACTTATCCTTTCCAGGCTTGATTACGCCAATGCCTTACTTATTGGCATCCCTGGCTATCTCATGAATAAAATCCAACTGATTCAAAATGCGGTGGCCAGACTTCTATTTAACATCGCCAAACGATCCAGTGTGAGGCTACTTCTACATGACCTTCATTGGTTACCTGTGGCCCAGCGAGTCCAATTTAAAATCCTGATCATGGCCCATAAAGCCCTGCATGACTCTGGACCTTCGTACATTAGGAAGCGCGTGACCTTTTATAGGCCTGGCCGCTCGCTTCGCTCCTCCTCTCTTCGCCTACTGGCCATTACTCGGTTTTGCCGCTCTAGGATGGGCGGCCAATCGTGGTCAGTAAAGGTGGCCATTCTATGGAACAGCCTTCCTGGCATTTTGCGACATACTCAGGACCTCCGTATCTTCAAGAAACTTCTCAAAACTCATCTCTTTAACCCCTCCATCTAATTTTATTTGTGCTCTCTCGGCCTCTGTTCATCCACGCCCGGATACTCCAGAGTAGTTGTGCGCGCTACAAATCATATAGAACATTACATAACATTTCAGGCTGGCCGTCATAAGATAGCTAGCCAAATTGGCATGCTTAATTTGAAGTGTCTGGCCAGCCATTGCACCCGTCCTCGATGGTGTCAAAATGGGAGCAGAGGGCATGACCCACATTTTATGTAGCTCGCGGGCAGGCTGACGGCTGCAGCACTCCTCGGTGAAAAATAAAATGGCAATTAAATCATTTAATTGCCATTTTATTTTTAACACTTAGCGCAGCTCACAGCAGGCCGGGAGGGCGAAGCTTCCCCACTCTGATGAAGAAACGGCTGCTGTCAAGGATGGTAAGTATGCTTCATATCAGTCACTCATATATAATTAAATTAATTAATTGAGCAATATTATCCGTGGTGGCACTCCCAGGTAGTTATTCTTGTTGATAGGGTGAAGTTCTGAAACAATGCCAAGGGCCTTACGTTACCTCTCTCAATATTGCAGTTGTATGTCAGACTCTTGGACTCAAATTTACACATTTGTTTGTTTGTTGCTGTGTTTTCACTGGGCTATTGAGGTGGAGTGTTCAAAGAAGATCTGCTTGAGTTTGTTTGTGATAACTTAAGGCTCAGACATTTTTGTACCACTGAAATGCGTTGTAGTGACTACTTGATTTTGGAGGTCAAAATAGGAACAAATATGAAGGGTGAAAACACATTTTAGTTACAATAGAAATCAGTTGCTGGCGGTATCACACTTATTTTAGGAAATAATCTCATTTTGAAGGTTATTCAATCCAGTGAAACGTCTTCCAACTATGATACTTCCAAGTTTACATCACTGCTCTTTCCTCCGTGTTGGTCTACCTAAACATGATGTTCTCTGCTCTGCTTTAGGTCATTCCAAATTCATGTCTAGGGTCAGATTTACAACTTACTCATGCAGCACAGTGCAGCAGCCACAAATGCTGGGCTGCATGAAAAGGAGAGAAGATGACAGCACCATATTGACAGAAATATGTCACTCTCCTCCCCTTTCCCTAGCGCCAGCGCTAAATTCAGCTGTCATGCGCCACGGAGACACCTTTGCATCATAGTTGAAGGATGTCTCAGTGAGTCTAGCACAGGTTTTGTAATGAAAGGCTACCCTTCCAGTACAAAATACAATGCATAGACTGACTTTTACCCTCTTGCCTCTTTGTATGTCTGCTGTAAAGTGCAGTACATGTACAAAGTCGGAAAAGGAAGGAGATATTAAAGCATTTCTCCTTCGTTGCAGCTACTTCAAAAGGGCGCAGTTTTCTAATGCTATACCTTGTCTACTTTATTTAGTAAATAGGGTTTAGTGTCAGAAACCTTGGGTGATTGCATGGGAACGCCCATGCTCCATCCATGGGACGCCTCCTTGGCGCTAAATAATGCAAAGTAGCGCAATGCCCCGCTTTGAGTTACTTTCACGTTATTTCCAGCATTAAACAAGTTTAGCGCTGGAAAGTAAATCGGAAAAAAAGGTTTTACGCCAAGTTGCATCACTTTTGTGACGCAAATATAGTGTCAAATCTTAGCGAATCTCCCCCCAAGACTGTTATTTGCTTATCCGTTTTCCTAACATACACCTCCTCATTTTCTTCACGTATTCCAAGCACATTTTTTTTTGTTTTCGTTCATACTTTCTATGTTTTGTGTCTCAGTGTAATCACTCTTTTGGATTCCCTTGTGCTTTCATTGTTTGTACCCTTTAAGCTGCTAGACTACGAGACTAACTGCTGCCCGAAATACATGTTATCTCCCTCTTAAATTATGTTAAAAATGCCTGATTTATTACCTTTGTCAACAGAGACTTCCAATCTAAACAATACCCAATGTTTTTCCATTGTGTTTTTTACTCTGAATATTTTGTACTGCTAATGTTTTACAACCCTTTGGACAAATTTTCTCGAAAGTATTATAAAACAAAAAATAAATACAGAAATACACACGTTAATAAATACAAGATTTTACCAGATGAGCCCCAAAGAATACTTACAGCTTTCCAAGATTGTTCACTGGCACATACTTCTTGTATCCTCTCCTTAATTGCCACCTCTGTGGAAAGGACTGTGATAAAGCCATTGCTCAACAGAGTAGACAGCTGACTGAGGAAGGCTTGGTGAAGGTTTTGTGCAGCTTTGGCCTCATAGTATGACGTTCGCAGAGTTTTATCTAACTCAGCCATTTTCCTCTCTTTGTCTTCAAGGTTTTGCTGGGAATTGTCCCAGACCATATGGCTCTCCTTTAGCTTTTCTAATAAAATATTATTATCCCTCTCCATGCTTTTCTTGGCCCGTACAGCTTCATCCCGTTCCTATTTTTAAAGACAATGAGAAGTGTTAACAACTTAAAGCTCCAAGTTGGGCTTCCTATGCATTTTGCTCAGTGCTGTTTCATACAAAAGAAGGACTTTACGAAAAAAGTGAGATATCGTCACTTATTCTGAAGCACATTATATATATATACACATCCACACACACACACATATATTTATATATATTCACCTAAAAAAAAAGGTTAAAGTCATGTTATAGTTAGGTTACTATCGTACTTTACATTTAAAAAAACTTCGAATTTCACTGAAAAACCCAAAGGTCAAAGGGACATTAGAGGTAGGTGAAAATATCATTTAAAGCATATTGGACCCGATTCACAAAGGTAAACTGAGAAGAAAGTCAAACTTTACGACTTTTGGAATTCGCAAAGGGCGTTTACTAATCATAAATGCCCCCAAAAGTCATAAAGGTTGACTTTCGGTATTCACAAAGGACATTTACGAGTAGTAAATGCCCTTTGTGAATACCGAAAGTCGTAAAGTTCGACTTTCCTCACAGTTTACCTTTGTGAATCGGGTCCAATGTTTTAAACTAACAAAACCGCTGAAATTCATCAATGATGTAATTGTGGATGTTGCAGTCATGTTATCAATGATGACATAGATCATACAATGAGTGGTGTAATATGCGAGGTAATTAGCAGTGCATGGCAAGGGTGCAGTGCAATCCTCGAGGACAGCCAACCTCACGTTGTGCAAGGCCTTCGACCACGCACGGCGTGGAGTAGGCCGCAGGGCCTTTCCTGAGGCCAAGATCTACATCCATTACCCCGTAGGCAGGCAGCCCCCCACTGCGCACAGCTTTCAGGTATGAACGACAAGGAGCTGGACGTGGGCCAGACCCTGCACCCCACTCCACATTGGCTTGTGAGCACTGGGGAGGGTTGGGCACAGGGTCTGGTGCCCAACCGCCCACCGGCACACATGGCTAAAAATAAGGGGTGTCACTTTAAGTAAAGCAGAAGTACTGAATCTGTCAAAGTGTCAGAAAGCAAAAATATAGTTAAATACTTCATCATTAAAATTCAGATAAAAAAGACATAGAAAATGTTCCATAGACACCTAAAACAAAGCATTACATCATAATAACATTTTGCTTCGTAGATACCAAATTGTCTGTAAAAAGCGAACCCAAATAAAAACTATTTCTCTTCTTGTGTCAGAATTCAACATCCGCAAGGCCTCTTTATACTGTACTACCCTTAACAAATGGTATAACGGAACTAAACACCTTTTTCATTGAAACACATATTCGGGCAAAAAAGTGATAGTGTGCCTCCGTTTCCTTCTGTGATGGACACTGTAGGAAGCAACCTGGAAGCAATGGAGAGCTGGTAGTCAACCAATTACTTGCGAAACCTCTAAGCGGCTGGTTACCATAACCAGGTTTTACAGGTAGATGTTTGGCTGAGTGAGAGGTAATTCAATTTAGAAATGGCTCAAGCTTTGGAGCGTATTTGATGTCAACAAAGTGGTCAGTATTACTTCCATCTCTTACAGATTGATACCTGGATTCCTTTACATGCAATCAAAATCAAGTCTTTAGAAGACTGCATGCACCCTTAGTGATCATGGTTGGTGCAACAAACAGCTCTTGGATTCCCAAGGGCGTCGTACAATACTGAGCAATAGCTTTAAACCTTTGTAAGCATGCTCTATAGGATGCTAGTTCCTCTGTGCACTAAATTCTACTCCATTATAAAAGTGGTCTGGACTTGATTCCATAGGCAATACATGTAATACCCAAATCTAAATGTAGGGGTAATGGAAGAGGTGCTGGGAGGTAGATTTAACAGAGCTTTTAAAAAGCATTCTCAACACGAGAAAGACCAACAACATTGCTAAAGCCACAACATTCAACACTATAAGTTGCTGCCCCTCTAGCCTTGGCTCTGTAAAACTCCAGTGCTGGTGATATCAATCTAGTAGTTGTAGATTTAAAGTACTTTAGTACAATTGACGCGGAATATTAAAGTGCTAACTAGCTTCTAGTGATTTGTGAGGACCAGGACATAGACGTTGAGATTTTCACCCCTAGATAATCAAAAGGTGGCATTCTTTCTATTCCTTTCTATCAATGTCTTGCCCATGGTCAATTGAAGCAGTTGCAATTTGTGCTGATTAAAGCTCATCTACATCGTTTTCTGGGAGTTTAGTTTGAGACCTATGAAAATTGCATGGTGAAATTGTTCCTTGGGACTCTCCCTTTTTCCCGAAACTTTCAATAAAGGAGATGATCAAAAAAGAGCACTTTCTATCAAAGTTTCCTGAAGATTGGAGAAATGGTGTCAAAGTTATTATCAAACAAAAAAAACATTTCTTGTGGAAACACCATATGTACCTAGTTCTGAATGCTTACCTCTCACGACCTGCTTCAGCTGCACAGATGCCTTGCTCACAAACACATCAATCCGTTGTATCCATCCTTATATTGACAATTGGTAAACATAAAAACAGGACAAAACTTTGGTTGCAAAATGAGGCACCATCGTGAAATGGCTACAGACAATCTGGAGCCACTATGTAGAAAGTAGGTGAAAAGGAGTGTCCTGATGTTCCATGGCTATACATATTCATCATATACACAAAATTAATTGAAGATATATCAACAAAATAGCAGCCAGTTGGGCAAATCTCTATTCTTAATGGGACAGTCCATATTTTTTTTTAATCAATCAGTATTTGTAAGGGCTTCTTATCACTGATGAGGGTATCCAGGAGCTGTGCTGAGGAGTCAGTCGAAGAGCCAGGTCTTGAGTCCCTTCCTGAAGTGGGTAAGCAAAGGTGAGGTGCGGAGGTGGAGGTGGAGGGGAAGAGTGTTCCCGTACTTGGTGGCGAGAAGGGAAAAGGAGTGTCCTCCTGTGCGGTAGCGGCGGATGCGTGGTACCTGTGCGAGGGCGAGGTGAACGTAGTGGAGATTCCTGGGAGGTAGGTGGAAATTCGTTTGGTTGTTCATGTAGGTGGGTCCTTGGTTGTGGAGGGCTTTGTAGGCATGGGTCAAGAGCTTCAATTTGCATATTTTCTGGATGGGGAGCCAGTAGAGGTCTTTCAGGTGCTGAGTTATGTGCATCCTCTTTGGCATTTTCTTCGTGCCACTTGTTACATGAACAGGACAATTGTTTCTTTAACCCTGAATAAGCACTTGTTGGATGTTGTGTTGTCACAAATGTTATAATCCTGAAGTTGAAATATATATGTCACAAATAACTATTGATGTTCACATTGTAGAGATTATCAAAGTAAGCCTTTTAGCACAATTGGTGAGCAGATCTAACTGATTTGTTTGAAATTAAGTTATATCTTGTTTGTGACATTCTAAGGAGTTATGGAAACTTAGACACCCATAACAACAAAAAAAATAAGATACGTTTAATGTTAGGGTTAGTCTAAGTTTGGTGTGTCAATTAAATTCTGTTTTATTTAAATGTTAGCTTTAGAGCTAGTTTAAGACCACTCATTCATTTTTATTTAGTTTAAAGTGGAGGTTAGGATTATATAAAAGTGGATTGCTTTAGGGTTAGGTTAAGACTTCTTTATATTCCATTAAATACAAAATAATTAGGGAGTGACATTAGTATTATTGTTAGTCTTCTGTTAATTGTTTTTAATTTAGGTCTATTCTTACTATTACCATTATACTAAAGTTAGTGATATAATGTCAGTTAGTTCAATATGATTTATTGTATGATTTAGGTTACCATTATTGTTGAATTAGGTTTAATTAACTAATTAATTACATTTAAAGTAATTAAAAATAGTTTAAGGGGTACTCAAAGACAAAATGCTGGCCACTGAGATATACAGTGATCTATCGGTAAAATGTTTGATTCCCAGTGCGACTGATTTAACTATCATCCTTACATTATCAGTGAATTGAATACCATTAAAACCCTAAATGCAGGCATTAGAGTAATCCTGACTTTCACATAAACATTGGTTTACAACTGAATTCGGATTGCAAGCAGTGTGGTAACACTGCATTGTGAGTTGCTTTCCACTCTAGAATTTTGCCAGGTAAACCTGGGGAAGTGTGGGAATGAGGAAAAACATGCAAACTCTTATTCCCACTTTAATTCCTCATTCCAAGTACTGAAACAGTAAAGGAATTGCACCCTGGGTATTATTGATCACTGCATTATTGGTATGTCACTGGGGAAGAAATAACCACCAGGGGGGCTGTTATGTTCCCTGGTCCCTGTTTGCGCCTGGCGCACCTCAAAACAGGTGCGCCGGGCGCAAACAGGGAAAGTGGGCCCTATTACATAGAATGCGCTGCCCCAGGGCAGCCGCAAACTTTTGCTGCCCTGGAGGCAGCGCATTCAAGTGAAATACGGAGCAGCTTGAAAGCAGCTGCTCCGTGTTTCTCAGTGCAGTCAGCAACCTGCCTGCACTTGTAAAGGGGATTAGAGATCCCTTTGCAGCTGGTTGCAGACAGTGACTGCACCCGCCTGCAAGGGGATATCCGGGGGGAGGGGGGTCCAGAGGACCCCCTTTCCCTCCTCCAGAGGACTGCTCTCAGGGGGCGCACAGTCACTGCGCCTCCTGAGAGCTTCTTTACCTCTGCACCCATGTCTATAATAAGGCACGGGCACAGAGGCAAAGGGATTCCCTCATTTGCATGGAGCACGTCACCATGAAAATGAGGGAGCGCCCGCTTGACACAGCACTGATGCTGTATGTGCACCAGCACTTTCAGTATTACAGAAGGGGCCGCACAAGCATCTGGGCCCTTTCTGCAATACCAAAGTGCCCTGAGAGCACCCAAAGCAGGTGGAAACGCCTGTAGCGCCGCCGGGGCACTTAGAGTAATATGGCCCGTGGTTTTACTATTACACTTGTAATGAATGCTTAACTAGGGTAATACAAACACTTTGTATCCATAGAACTTAGAAATTGTTAAAATGACAGAAGTGTGGTGTAAAAAATTGCATTATTACTTGGGGTGGGTGACTGACTACCTCAACACTTACAGGGTGACCACTTAAAGTTATTAAATTAACCTGAGCCCAGCCCCCAAAAGCTATGGCACAGAGCAGACAGGCTTACCTTAGGGCGATCTGTGAAGTATTTAAGCAGTACCCAAACAGTAATAAAGTCAAAATGCCAAACAATAAAAATCCCAAACCGAATGATAAAGTATGGTAACATTTAATAAACAAAATTACACTAAAATGCTAAAAATCCGATGGGGGAACTAGTGATATTACTTTTTTAAGTCCTATAAAAATAGCTGCAAAAAGCAGTGGGCTCCAATGATAATCCGTAGTCATGGTAGACCAGGACCTAGGAGCTATTTCAGGCAGACAACAATGTCGCATGGTTCAGATACACCAACCAGGTTTGTCCAAGTCAAAGATTTTTCCTTCTGACTGAGGCCTTGCTGTAGTGTTCACTGGGCCCACAAAGCAATATGAATGGTCTTTCTTTCTCTTATGTCAGATTTTTATACCACTCTCTTGGTCCTCCGATGAACCTTGTTTTGTGACGCAAGGGGTTGGATATAAGGTTCCAAGCAGTCATCCAATGAGGACCAGGAATTGGATAACAGAGCTACAAACTAGAAATTAGGCTCATGTAAATTACTTTCAATACGATGCTTTAAAGGTAAAGGATTAAAACAGCAAGCCCAAATCTCCTGAAGAAATGTAGGCGAGCCAAAACCATACACATCAAAAGCTCAGTTAAAGCAATGCAGAATAATAACATTAGTAAGTGATGCTCAGTGATCTCTCTAGTATGATCCTTTATGATCTTTGGAAACACGATTAAGAATGCACATTCATTTGAATATAAACAATTCTGACAGCTAAGTCGTTATGGAAAAGTTTAGCATAGTTTATCAAGGTTAAGATAGAATAAATGCATCAGTAAAATTGCATCAGCTCATAAGGTAATTTTGGCAAATTCTAAAGAGATATACCAAAGCTCAAGAGATTTGAAAGGAACATGAAATATGCCAGTTCAAGCAGTCCACCAGCAAGGAAGAGACCTCCAGGTCGCATAAGGGCATGTACTTCAGTTTGAAAGGAAAGCCAGGTGAGTCTGCATTAGGCAAGTTCAAGATTGCCCAAAAATTCTGCAAATCTCTGTAATTGGATATTAAGCAACTCCTCCATCGGTATCAGCCTGTGTGCCCGTGTCAACCAGCAAGAAGGGGAGAGAATGCGAGTCCTCACGTTCATTCCATCAGGCAATATTATATTCTAGAAGTTCCAGCGGTGACACCTCCTGGAGTCTCCTCATCTGGTCAGACCACTCAGTTCATTGGTCAGTTTGTATAGGATGAGTGTCAGGCAACATAAAGAAGACACAACATGTAGCGAATTAGATGGGACAAGTACTCAGTCCTAATAAGTGAAACGTCGAAACAATGCTCCTTTAGCAAAGGCATATGAGCAAGTTCAAGAGGACAGGTTCCAAGGCAGCTTTTCAGGAGTGTCTTGTTCAGTACATGAGAACTCAGGAAAGAAAGCACTGTTTCACATTATTGGTTATAGTGAGGAATTTTCTCATGAGCAGTAGACTCAGCAAGACAAGGGACCTTACATTTTCAGTCAGGCCCACATTAAATCAAGCTAATTTAACGTAAAGTATATATGATCATTGGACATATATTCACGGAGAATATAACGATTTAGGGGTTGATTATGATGTCCGTGGGTCCAACATCGACGGCACGTCGGTGTCGGACCCATCGACATCTGCCCCTGCAGCCAATGAGGTGCCTGCCACATGGTGCAGGGATCATTTTGCTATGGCAGTTTGTGCTGCTGGCATTTTACTCCAGCAGCGGAAGCTGCCATAGCAAAATAGATTTTTCCGAACGCCCTATGGGCGGTCACATCCTAATTGTGAGGTCGGAACTGCTGACCAATGGTCGGGTGGTTCCAGACTAATACGGTGTCGGACATCGTAATCAGGGCCGTCATGTTTCTAAAATAACTCTGATGCATTTGAAATCATTTAGAGTGGTTACAAATAACGAGTGTCAGGATGATGTATTACTACATTGAACGTACTAACATGTACAAATATTTTAAATGAAAGTATGAAAAATTCATTTTAGGTGTGTAACATTAGTAGAGGTGTGAAAAAGATTCTCTGAAAGTTTGACGAACACATCATTAATTATGAATGTTTAGCACCTTTTTCTCTTTCGTCATTTTGGTACAAACGTTTACACATAAACAATACACTTTAAAATGAATTTGTTACATTCGGGTTAAATCTTGATAATTAACTAATTCCCATTAGTTATACACACATATAAATGATAATAAGGAATGAATAGAGATAAAACTCCATAACGTGAGAGTTCACCACTTACACATTTTTAGCACGGGTTAATGAAAAGTAATTTTCAATTAATAAATCACATTGTCTATTATTTGCACAAATAATATCATCTAGCCTTTTTCTCTGCATGCTTTTACGATGCGGTAACTAAAATTCTCATACCTTGTCATATTTTCTTGAACATGTAGTTGGTGCACGATTATTAATTTTCTCTCAGAAATGTAATAATCCAGTTTCTCATGTCTTTGAAAGTTTAAAAATAATTTCCTATCTATCACCCTAATTTACTAGATTTTTATGTAGGGCAGCGTAGGATGTCACTTTGCTGTGCTGCCCTGCGTCAAAAGAAAAGGGTAGAAATGCGCTGTATCTATGAGCTACGGTGCATTCCTGTCGTCTTCCACTGTGCTGGTGCACGAATTGGGGCCTAGCGCCAAGACATGCACACTTGCACCATGGCATAAGGGTGTCTGCATTGAAATATTGTTGTTTTTGTGCAGGAAGCGGCACCTTCCTGCACAGAAACAATCATTATGCCTCCCCTGGGGTAGGTTTTGATGCATTCACAGATTTGCTCGGTGTTGTAAAACTGAGAATGTGTTAAATATCATGGGCGTTGAGTGGGAACACCCACCATAGGGCCCATGGCACACCTTCCCAAGGCACTGCCTTAGACCATATCTACAAAGCCATGAAAGGCCATGTAGGGTGGCTTTCCGTGGCCTACTAGATATCGATAAGTCCAGTGCTTCGCTGGAACGTCAATAACCTGACGTTCCAGTGGCACAATGAGCTTCTAAATAATCTCCTTAGTCTTTTAAGTCCCAATATACCAGAGAAGTACACTTCTAAAGCCACCCAGGACCTCAGGGGAGGCATTTAGAGACTCTTGGGGTATCAGAAAGGGGCATACAGGGGGTCCACTCCAGATCCATTTGCCACTGGTCAGCTGAGTACTTCCAGGAAAAAACTCTTGTAGCTTGTTGCCTCCTTAGCCACCAAGGAGGGAATTCAGCTGACCTTTGGCATCCACTTCTTTGTCCTAGGTACAAGAGAAAGCAAGCCCAGTCCCTCGTGGTTCCAGTGGGTCACAGACAGCTCCAGTGCTCTTCTGATCTTCCACAGGTCCAGAAAGTGTTCTGAAGTGGATATCTGGAGGTGAATCCTGGGCTACTCCCTACGCAATGAGGTAAAGGTTCCCTGTTGCAAACCCTACCCACTTTTTCAGTAGTTTCTGTTTGCCTTACTGCAAACAGGTCCAAAATGCAGTGTGTTCCAGGCATTTTTGAGATAGCAAAAGTCTTTGGACGCCACGCTAAACTTGGGCTTAGAGTTCTGGGGATGTGTGTGGGAGTGTCATAGAGAAATCACTAGTGTCCTCCGCAGTCTAACTCTAAAAAACTGTTTGAAACAGGTACTTGTACCCACAATAATCCCAGAGGCAGAAGCCTGGCAGGGCAAAAGCAGGGTCCTTCAACAACCAGAGAGGAGATTCACAAGAATCGTCTTGGCATCCTGTTCTCTTCCTTTCAAGTGTACCAGAGGGTGATATGTGCCCCAACAGAACTGTCAAGTTAGATACATTGTAGGGTTAAAAACTATGCCTTTATCCAACCCTACATATTCTGTGGAGCCTAGAAGAGTCATCTCTGCCCATTCAGTTCAGCATATTGTTTGCTCCAGGGAGGCATTTTTTTACACCATGTTTCCACCTATTCAAGGCTGAGCACAGGCTGAAAGCTAGCAGAGGCTTATGCTCTTAAAGTTAAGTTTCCTTAATATTTATTAAAAATCAGACTTCACGATTTAATTGGATTTTAATAACTATTCAAAAATAGTGGTTTGATTATTTTTTTAGCTGGTCCCATTCCAAAGATACAGTATTAGTATTTTAATCTGTACTCTGGTTTTCTACCTAAGACAACTACGCCTGCCACAGTGAAAATAACTTTTAGGGCCAGCCGCGGTCTGTACAGGTAACAGCGGTAGGGCCAGGTAAGGGGGATTTTGAGGGACAATGCCGGGGGAAAATGTATTATTTATTTAATTTTCCCTCTGCATCGTCCCTCAAAATCCCCCCTTACCCGGCCCCACCACCACACCGCTGTTACCTGCACGGACCGCGGCTGTTTTCTACAATGCCAACTTTTTCATAACATGCCCCCTACTATGTGGACCACAATGCTTACACAGGCATCACCTACTATTATTTAGAAGGGTTATTTTAACAGGTTGAAATACAGGTTTTACACTACACTACAGCATTCAGGATACACAGGATTGACCTGAATCCATGAATGTGCTGCCACTACACTGGAAGGTACAATAGGTCCATGTAATAACAAGGATCCCCTGTTTCTAAAAGGACTTCTAGGGCAGGGTCAAACAGTGTGTAGGTATCTCCCTAGACAATCTGAGCAGTACATAAATGTATCATGCGGAGGTCTAGCAAGTAAATTGTCAAACAAACAAAGCAAATGCAAAAGTACTTGGTTTATTGTATATTTAAAAAAAGGATATACATTTATATTAAAAACCACATAAGGTTAAAAATGTTTGTATTTCCAAATTGCAACGCATGAAATGTTCAGTCATAATATTCAATATGCACTAGATGATTATACAAAAAATCAGCATTAAAAAGGTACATTATTCAAACAGTGCATGATATACTGCTGACAAGGGTGTGGCGAGATTATGATTAATTCCGACGCGTGTTTCGGCACTATACCAGCGCCTTCTCCTAGGGAATCGAGCCACAGATTCCTGAGTCTCTAGATGCGATATGAGATAAATGATATAAAGTTCTTCTGGTCTTTAAAATGAGGGTATAATTGTTTATTCTGTAAAGGGATAACAATGCTTCTTCCAGGTTATCTCTATATGGTACTATTACGACGAACGCAGATAGAGGATGTTCTTCTACTTCGTGACGAAATCGGAGAGAAGTGCCTGTCTCCAATGAGATGAGCTTGGTTCAGGCAATTTCTGGAGGTGATTGCCAACCCGAAGGGGTGTGATATCGAGGTAGGCAGGGTTATTGTTCAAAAAGCCAACTGGTGATACAATTCGGGATAATATTTCCGTAGATGCGCTTTGTAGTAGCGTGGACCACTGCCCGGGCCGTGATGATATGTTCAAATAAAGAGTACTGTGTGTGTCCGCATGATACATTTACGTACTGCTCAGATTGTCTAGGGAGACAGGTACAATAGGTGCAGCAGTCAACAACGGGTGTTTAACTTTTGTCCCTATGGGTGCTTTCTACACCATATACTATGGACTTACAGGCAAGTGAAATGTGTCAATAAGGAATAAGTCAATTTAATCATATTTAAAGCGGGAGCACTAGCACTTTACTCCTGGTTAGCAGGGGTAAAGTGCACAGAGTTCTAAATCCAGCAAACATATAGGGTCCAGCAAAAAGTGAACAATCTGGGGTGATCATGCAGAAAATGTGGATTTCCTATATGTGGAATGATGAACAACATAAGCAAACACGTTTTTATTATAATTAATTTTAGAGTTAAGGTACATGTAGGGCCAATGTAGTGGTTTTGAACTAGTGGTACAGTAAAACTGTCAAAGCAGCAGTAGTTAAGGTAGCACCTCTAACAAAGTGGCATGTCAATGCTATGGACCAACAGTAAGAAACACACAGCAGTCCCACAATACTCCTTCTTTCACTTTACTGCCACCAAGTTTACGCTTTTCTTTTTTTACTCCTGGAAAAGCACTAAACTTTCCCACCAGGGCACTGCTCAGCTTCCATAGATCTTTCCTCGACTCCCTTCAGATAGCTTTCCTCCATTCTCAGAAGCGAATACCATCTTGCTGACCCACTTGTGCATTCAGGGCCAGAGGTACAAACACTGTTTGTGGTCGCAAATGGTTTAATTAGCAAAATTGGTCTATTTGTGACCGCAAAATGGCCTTTTATTATGTGCAAAACACATATTTGGTAATACGTCGCACAATTTGGGTTTTTGACTACAAACCAAATCTGTATTTGGAAGGGATGGGTTGAAGATGTCCCTTCTAAAAACCAATTTAAAATTAGATGTATTAATGTTTTGGGACCGAAATATTGTTGCAAAACAATACTATTTTACTGACTACACAAAAGTAGTGGTAACCGATTCATAAACAGGAAGGGTTCTCCAAGGCACATCTTCCCCTTTGAGAATGCTGGTAAAAATATTTTTAAGAGTATGCAGTGGTCCAATGGACTTAAAAACAGTTTGTAAAACTTTTCTTATTTTTTAAAATGCATCCTGTTTTCCTTTAAGGAAAATAAACTGCATTAAAAAAAAAGATTGCTGTATATAAAAGCAACCACATGCATGGTGTTCTTCTGATTCCAGCATGCCAGCTCCATTTGATGGCAACGAATCACAGTGGGTCAAAATTAGCGACCTACCTCACTATTATTCATGAGGTAGGTCGAACTGTGGCCCACTATGATTTAGTATTTTGCAAACCGATCAATTAGTACATAGGTAGGTGTGCAAAATATCACTCAGGTCACAAAACCAGTGGTTGAAAATTTCGACCAGTATTTAGTGAGTGTTTAGTACAGGTGGCGCTCAGTAGTTTAATCTATCTGCGCCATGAAAGTAGATATTTTACACCCTCCCCTGTGGGGGTCACCTGTCTCCCAGCCAGCCTTGAAAATAGCTCTCATAAGCCTCCTGTTACAAAGATTTCCTTTAATCGTTCATGCAGCACTGACAAGGGTGGTGCCCAAATTTACAAGGGGCTTATGTGTTGTATTTATTTGTTGCAATTTTATATAGCGTGAATTTTGCCCAATGGAATTATAAAGCTTTACAAGAGTACCAGATTACATTACACAATGTTAATTTTTTTTCTTTCTTTTTTTTAGGCTCTGGGAGATAAAATGATTTATTCAGAATGGCAGTTGGTTGAGCGGATGCCAGGATTCAAAAATGGTTTCATAGTTACAAATTCGGCAGGCCTGGCAATTAGGCCACATCGCTTCCCTTGTAGTCTGCTTGCTCTATCTTGTTTTACTCGTACCTTTTTTTTTTGCGGTCCCGGGTTCATATTTTTTTATCACCACCATCTGTCCAGGTGCTTAAGCACTAGTGTCTATGTATGAGCAGCTTTCCTGATTAGAGCCTTCAAAAAGGCAGGACATATTTGGCCCACTCTATGGCACCGTCCTGTTCTCTCTGCTCCTTGCGCATTACTTTGTGCTTCAGTTCTACCTCAAGAAACCGATGGTCTGATTCTCTTAAGTTTCCATGTGTTACAACCTGAACACAGCAATCTACTAAAAGCTTTTTTACTGAGAAATATGGAAGTGCCATGAGCTATATTTATTAAACTATGTATGGAAAAGTGGTGCAATTTCACACTCTAAAATGATGGTTGAAAGATTTGCCATCCCACAGAGTTAATCCATTTTGTATTTGCAACTAAAAGCTGTAACCCTTGTGGCTTAAAATGGTAGAGCCATTCCTCTCACATACCATTTGTTACCTCCCTAAAAACAGTTTGCTGTGGTGTGTACTCTGCGCTTTATACTCTATTTTGGTTGCTTTTCAAAACTTTGCCACTATGTATTTGCTGGGACTTGAAAAAATCCATTAGGTGAGCTAAAACATAGAAAATTATCATCTATATATTTTGTAATTATATTCATTTATCGCTGAATAATCTTAACAGGAATAGGTCTAGTCATAATAGATAGTAAATTGGTGTAAATTGATAAAGGTGGACATCAAAAGTGATACAAAATCATACAAGTCAATGAGACCCTAAATAGCCGCACTATTCACGCTTGCACTGATTCAATCGATTGCAGAGGAACAAAATCATTCTTAGGCATTAAGCTTCAAGAATTCAGAGGGTATGTGGAACATGTGGCACACTACAGGTGCAGTGCTTAATTTGAGCCAGTGGTTTTCGGTGTTGAGCACCGGCACTTAATTATCAAAACTGGCCTTTTCATGTGCAAAAGTTGAGGACACATTCATTTACAGGGAGATAAAGGGCCTTATTTATGAGCCCTTGCGACACAATTACGCCGCCTTTGCAGCATTTTTTGTGATGCTGCGGCAGCATGAATAATGCACCACGTTGTGCCATATTTAGGAAGTGACACATCGAGGCAGATTCATCACTTCGTAAACAGCTGCGCTACATTATACCTTCATAAGGAATAATGTATGCAGGGTGGGCGTTCCCACGCAAGAAAGGCTCATAGGAGTGGTGCAGTGAAATCTCTGAGATTTCACTGCGCCACTTCTAAGACGCCAGTGCCTCAAAACCTTATGCCTGCTTCATACGAGGCGTAAGGGTGACACAGGCACTTTCAAATGGGGCTTGCCCTATGTGAAAGGACACATTGCTGGAGGTGCGTCTGTTTTCAGACACACTCCAGCAATGCATCACTTTTGCACCTACAGCTATGTCAGGTATGTAACTCCTTCGGACATGATGTGCAGTACTGTAAATACAGCGCATCCATGGTGTGGCAAGGAGGGCGCACTGAAAAGTGCTGCATCACTGTTTTGTTGCAGCCATGCAACACTTCGCATAAATAAGGCCCTCAGTTATTTGCCCAGAATTAAGCAGAGACTCGAACCTGGATCCCCAGCTCTGAAGTCTGCAGCTCTGGCCATTACGACAAATCCTCTCCACACTCTCATGGTTAGTAATTGGTTCTGTTTTAGGCGGTGGTACTAGGAGACATGGGCTGGTGCGAGCTGCCTCCTGACGAGAGCCCAGCACATTTTTGTACAAATTAGCCACTGCGCCATGGTAAATCCCTATCTTGGAGCATCAGATGCAGACCAGGATAGTTCGTCCTATTAAGTTGAATGCATTGCTCAGTGCGCAGGCAGAAACTAGCGACTGCATGCTGAACAGTGTGATAGCAAAAGGCGGGTTAGTTGTTGAAACTGCCATCTGCAGAGGAATGCCTAAGGGTGGTCCCTTTGACCCCTGTGCCCCCCCCCCCTTAGTAGAAGTACACTTAAAGGGAGACACTGACTTCACCAAGTCAGTGCACTTCCGGAAAAGCTCGTTTGAGTCTGCTTCTGTGTCTTTAAAACAGAAAGGAAGGAAAGTCAAAGTATTCCATCATTTGCTTGGGCCAACACCATGTAAATCAGGGAATGCTGTCCTGTATTCATGCCAGCAAGATCTGTATTATAGAATGGGCCACAGGAGTCTCTGTTGCCCCTTCTATGATACCAAAGTGTCCCCGGGTGCCAGACGCAGGCACAGATTGCACCCTGGGCTCTTTTGTAATGCAGCCTGCAGGGAGATAAAATATGTTAATTTGACTGAAGAACAAAGGTCTTTATTGTACCAGGGAATACACCAATAGTGCAACAAGAGGGTGACTTGTAGTGTAGAGAGAGATGAACATAGCACATTAAGGATGGGTTAATATGTCTGGAGTTCCAAGGTGGCAGAGATGTATCGGACTCTCTTTTGAGTAGGAACCCAGATGGCCTGGTGGTGTTAGGAGCAGGTGGTTATGGTTCATGAGAAGCAGAGCATCATGAGAGCTGCAAAGTTGAGAATTTTCTCTAAGGGGAGAGATTCTTGAGGAAGACGGCTGCAAAGTTCACACTTGTGCACTACCATAGTAGTGCTTAGGGACTTAGCTGAGAAAATGGAGAAATGAGAATGGCTCTTGGGGATGTATTTGGCTGAGGATGAAATTACAATGAGTTAGGACATTCACAAGTTCCTGGTGAAGGGTGTGCAAAGGTTCCTAGCTCAGGACAATGAGACAATGATATTAGAAGAAAAGGAGATGGGAAAAGGAAGGCATGTCAGGGAAGTGGAAAAATAGAAAAGGGTTTCCATGTTGGCCAAGTTGACCTTCAGGCATTCTATGATCACTCAGTGTGGGTTTGTAGTGAGCAGTAAGTTATCTTGGTGTGGATGATAGGGGTGAAAAGGTGGAAGGGAGACATTATTGTGGTATTGCCAGTAGAAGAGCAGCAAGCGGCACTGAATGATATTCCAAAGAGCAGTGGTATACAATGAGAAGAAGAATGGACGCTGGACAGAGCCCTGAAGGAGGTCTCTCAGAAGTTAAGCCAAAGTGGATTTGCAAGAAGGTTCTGCCAAATATGACAAAGAAAGATACCCTATGATAGAATGTAAGGTGATATGAATTGCTGCAGAGAAGACCAGGAAAATTAGAGTGGAGTAAGGGTGATCATGGCGAGCGCTCGTGAGAATATTGTACCAGGAGTGGGCACCATTTGTGTATACGACAGGGAATTGAAGCGCACTTACAGCAGATTGAAGAGAGACACATTAACACCATGGCTTTGAAGAGGGAGATCGGAGCAAGAGTTGCTGAGAAGTTTGCAGCTCATTACGAGGTTTTAAGTAGGGTGATTACAAATACTGCCTTGAAGTGTGGGAGAAGTAGGCACCAGTAATTAGCAAATGGCCCAATAGACCTATCAAATAATTAAGTGTAAATGAGGAGACAGACTTATTGACAGGACGAGCAAGGGTGGGAGCACATTAGGTCTAGGGATCATTAGCTAACAGTAAGAGGGAGCATGTTCAGAGGTAGAGGCTGAGAGGTAAGATCAGTTTCCAGAAATAATGTTTACAGCAATAATATGAGTATTTTGTCTCAACAGGAGAGATGAATACCAATCTCCACCCTTGTCACACCTGGGAGGTAATAATATATTCCAGAAAATGCAAGCCAGGAGAAAGGGGAGGGGACTGTACATCTGCATGATGCTTGAACCACATCTTAAAGAGAACATAAACCTCAATCGCTGGTTTACATTTGTCTTTCACTGTTTATTTAGCATGCTTAACAATATTCTCAGTGTACTTCTCAGTTCTGGCCATTTACCTGGCTACTTCTGTTATTATTTTTAGCAGAGTTAGTGCTTAGCCTCAAGGTTTGTTTCAATGTCTGTGTCGGCTCAGTTCACAGATGCCGCTTAGTTACTCTTGTATTTTATCTACACTCTTTTTCTTTAGAACCAGAGTCTTTTAATTCTCTTTAACATCTCTAAATTATATGTCCACATTAAAGTGATTTAATATTGTTCTATAAATTCACAGAGGGCTCATATTTGCTAACTCTGCAGGCATGCCTTTTGCACAGCGTGCCTTACTTGATGCATTCCATTTTTCTCTTCTTAAAGTATCTCCTGTTTGGTTGTGTGTCAGCAGCTGCTGAGCGTTGTCTAGTATTGTGCCCCTGCACTGTATTGGAGCACTGAATCTTCAGATGATTAGCTCGCAAGCCGTTTTGGTGTGTGGAAACCTTGCTTGCCTCAGATATTGGGACATTGCTGCTGCTGCCATTTGAAGGGTTTGCACGGAGGACCTTGAGGGGGAGAGTACAGAAAGCCGACTAGCTACCATCTTTTGCAGTGGCCGGGACTGCGAGACCCAGCATTCTCAGCGCTCAGCCAACGCAGCGCAGCTGGAGTCTCATCCTGCCCCCTATTCCCCCTATTAAACCACGCCCTCTCCCGCGGCCCGCGGGAGGCGCACGGGACGGAGCACGGGGCGAAGCCCGGGGCCAAGGGCGGGCCCGTTGTAGCCCGTTAGAGACCGAGTAAGACCGGACCGGGCCACCCCTCTTGGCCCCTTGATCAAACACGGCGTGGACCATCCTGCTATTGGAAAGTTTTTGCAGGAGGAAATCCTCGCTGGTTCGTGGGGAATGTCATCTCGAGAAACAAGGAGTAGAGCTACGGCCTCCAGCGTTAGGGTGGCAGGTACTTTGGACAATTTTCTTTTGAGAGCAAATTCCCTAGTGACGAATGAACTTACTATTATTGAAAGACGGCTGTCGGGGGGTATTGATAATGTCTGAAGATCCTCTTTGGGTCTACTTGCTAATGCTAAAACTCCTGAAAAATCTGGGGGCTCCCCTACTGCTTTATTGAACAGCATAGACAGAACAATCTCAATGGCATTACAGGACCTTAGGGGTACTCCAGATACACAGCGAGAGCCACTGTCACTCCCTTCTATCCCCGAGGACCCATCAGTGCAGATTATCCCTAGTACTGATACCAATGTCTCACTAGTAGACAGTGTAGATTCTAACGTACTTCAGCAGAAGGGAATCAGAGAGGGGGCAGTCCCAAAAAGGAAGCGGGGCCCGGGGAAGGGGTGGCAAAAAGGCGAGACTAGAAAGTGGCCCCACCAGTAAGAAGGCGACAGGTCCAAATGAGGATAGAACGGTTCATCAAGTAATTAGTTCTAGTACTATTCCCCCACCCAACCTGGCTCCTACTGGTACTTCTACCGCATTTTGATTTGGGGAGCTCCCATCTGCTGGGGGTGATCAGGCTATTTGCGCATTAACGAATATTATGAAAACATTGTTAGATCCCCTTGTTATTAGACCTGACCGCATAGACGCCAAATTGCAAACTCTAGAGGCATCCACAGAGGTTATTGTAGCTCACCTGAAGCCCATTGGGCTGAGACCTAGGGACTGTGCTGATACGGATGGGTGTGCTTTGACACCAAATCTCCCTCTAACAGCCGAAAGACAAATACAAATAATTCCATCTATTCCCATAGAGCATAAAGACACCGCAGGACCAGTAAATGCCATCCGGCACACCAGGGATAATGCTGAAATAGATGAGCTGAACATTAGAGATGCAGATAGAGGCAGTGGAAAGAAAATAGTTAACCTCCCCCCCGAAGCCGCTCCCCATGTAGTGGTTCTCTCTGGTGTCCCTGAGCTCACAAATCCTGCAGCCGAAACATATGCATCATTAAAAAATAAAGTTGTTAGCTGGTTGAACATCTTTAGGCCCCTCCCCCCACACAATACAAGTGAAATGTTAATGGTTAAAAGAGTCCCATGGCTAGGCTATACTAACAAAACCATCAAGGGTGACTGTATCCTAGTGAATTTTAGGAATCCAGGGACCGTCTCACATGTCTGCAACCGGCCGGTCAGGGACGCAAATACTGTAACCCAGACCCTACGACTTGCATTCTTTTACCCCCCAACAAACAATCAGCTAGAATTTGGCACAGAGGAAGGCTGGATGCAGATGGGTAACAGGGGCTTTACTAGAGGGCAGTGGCATAACCACTACGAGTACAATCGGCCAATAAATTTTGCGCACTCCAATAGGTATAGCTGCCTGGATCAGGTAGACTGACTGCACTGTGAAGGCAGACCTGGGGGTCGCGAGGGGGAGGTGGCCCCTGCTGCAGTAGTACATAATATTGGCCGAGACGGCGGTAGGACAAACAATAGCCCCCTTGTAACTGTGGATACTATGCTACTCAGCCCTGTTGCTAACAGGCAATTTACGGAACTGGCTGACTCCATCATTGGATCTCCACTAATCCCCAGCGCGGAAGTCACCCGGGATCCAACTATATTAAGAATTCTTTCCTGGAATGTCGCCGCCTATGTAACAAGCTGGCATGCCCTGATTGGGGATCTTTTGTAGATGCGAATGAAATCTGCCTCTTCCAGGAAACATGGGCCAGGGATGATCTATTTAGAGCTGGCTTTGCCTGTTTTTCTGTCCCCGCAAGGTGGGGGTAAGGGCAGACCCTCGGGTGGGTTAGCAGTTTGGGTGGGAGTCCACATAGGGTGTAGTGCTAGGGTAATGGCCAAGCACTCAGAGGACGTACAGTGTGTGGTCTTGGAATGGCAGAACGGTGCCAGACTCGCATTGGTCAATATCTGCTCCAGACCTGTGAGTATCACTGCTGAGTCCAAAACCATAAATGAGCTGTCAGACTTCTTAAATGAGATTCCTGTGGGCACTGCCGTCGTGATAGGGGAGATCTTAATTCGCATTTCGAGCCGCTTGAGGGCTTATTGGATGGTCTATAAGATCATGAGGACGACCACTGGGAAATTCCTCAAGTGGTGGGTCCTCCACCAAGGTCATGGGCGCCTCTGGCTTTACAGATCATTGCCCTGACCCTGAGCCATTCAATCACACACTGGAATCAAGCTAGCCGGGCTGATGAGAGGTGTTACCTCGAAACCGGGCCGGTCCTCGGATGCTTGTTTCCGTTCTGGGAAGGACATGGCTTTTGTAGTTCGGACTGGACTGTTCCCATGGGGCACAGGGTCAGCGCTGATTTGCATATCGCTATTGTCTAACCCAGGGTGGTGTGGAGTGGAAAAACGATGGATTTGGGCCCAGATCTTTGGACTGGGGTGAATGTGTGACATTGATCCACATTCTGTCCATCATTGTTGTGTTTGCAGTTACCGCTCTAAGTGTACTGAGGATGCTCAGACGTGAGTCCCAGTTACTCCACACCACTGGAATCAAGCTAGCCGGGCTGATGAGAGGTGTTACCTCGAAACCGGGCCGGTCCTCGGATGCTTGTTTCCGTTCTGGGAAGGACATGGCTTTTGTAGTTCGGACTGGACTGTTCCCATGGGGCACAGGGTCAGCGCTGATTTGCATATCGCCATTGTCTAACCCAGGGTGGTGTGGAGTGGAAAAACAATGGATTTGGGCCCAGATCTTTGGACTGGGGTGAATGTGTGACATTGATCCACATTCTGTCCATCATTGTTGTGTTTGCAGTTACCGCTCTAAGTGTACTGGGGATGCTCAGACGTGAGTCCCAGTTACTCCACACCACTGGAATCAAGCTAGCCGGGCTGATGAGAGGTGTTACCTCGAAACCGGGCCGGTCCTCGGATGCTTGTTTCCGTTCTGGGAAGGACATGGCTTTTGTAGTTCGGACTGGACTGTTCCCATGGGGCACAGGGTCCGCGCTGATTTGCATATCGCCATTGTCTAACCCAGGGTGGTGTGGAGTGGAAAAACGATGGATTTGGGCCCAGATCTTTGGACTGGGGTGAATGTGTGACATTGATCCACATTCTGTCCATCATTGTTGTGTTTGCAGTTACCGCTCTAAGTGTACTGGGGATGCTCAGACGTGAGTCCCAGTTACTCCACACCACTGGAATCAAGCTAGCCGGGCTGATGAGAGGTGTTACCTCGAAACCGGGCCGGTCCTCGGATGCTTGTTTCCGTTCTGGGAAGGACATGGCTTTTGTAGTTCGGACTGGACTGTTCCCATGGGGCACAGGGTCAGCGCTGATTTGCATATCGCCATTGTCTAACCCAGGGTGGTGTGGAGTGGAAAAACGATGGATTTGGGCCCAGATCTTTGGACTGGGGTGAATGTGTGACATTGATCCACATTCTGTCCATCATTGTTGTGTTTGCAGTTACCGCTCTAAGTGTACTGGGGATGCTCAGACGTGAGTCCCAGTTACTCCACACCACTGGAATCAAGCTAGCCGGGCTGATGAGAGGTGTTACCTCGAAACCGGGCCGGTCCTCGGATGCTTGTTTCCGTTCTGGGAAGGACATGGCTTTTGTAGTTCGGACTGGACTGTTCCCATGGGGCACAGGGTCAGCGCTGATTTGCATATCGCCATTGTCTAACCCAGGGTGGTGTGGAGTGGAAAAACGATGGATTTGGGCCCAGATCTTTGGACTGGGGTGAATGTGTGACATTGATCCACATTCTGTCCATCATTGTTGTGTTTGCAGTTACCGCTCTAAGTGTACTGGGGATGCTCAGACGTGAGTCCCAGTTACTCCACACCACTGGAATCAAGCTAGCCGGGCTGATGAGAGGTGTTACCTCGAAACCGGGCCGGTCCTCGGATGCTTGTTTCCGTTCTGGGAAGGACATGGCTTTTGTAGTTCGGACTGGACTGTTCCCATGGGGCACAGGGTCAGCGCTGATTTGCATATCGCCATTGTCTAACCCAGGGTGGTGTGGAGTGGAAAAACGATGGATTTGGGCCCAGATCTTTGGACTGGGGTGAATGTGTGACATTGATCCACATTCTGTCCATCATTGTTGTGTTTGCAGTTACCATTCAATCAGGGCATGTAATGGCCGCACAAAATCCGATACGCCTGCCAAATGTACGTTTAACAAACATGTGCAGGAATCACGCCTGGATTATATCCTTGTCGAGTGCCGGGAGTGGCACAAGGTTCGAGACTTTAGGGTAATATCCAGGGGTGACAGCGACCACAATGCTCTGAGGTTAGATCTCATAACACCCAGCGTCTGTAAAGACAAGTCTGGTGTTGAGAGTCGATCTGACGATAGACTGCTCTTAGCACCCAACAGACGTAGGGTCAGATGGGATAGACTGGTCACCAAGCCTGAGCAAGTGGCAGAGTTATATGGATCAATAACACCAGTACTGGAAGCAGTTGCTGCATTAGATTTTGAGAGTTCATCTCTGCCAGTATTTTTGAAGCTAGGAGAGTCAAACAGAAATCTAGCCAACATCCTAGCGGGTATTTTAAATCCTATAGGGCCAAGTGTCCGTAGAGCTGGCAATAAACCCACGTGGTACAACAGGGCCTGTAGACGGGCAAAAACTGAACTTCTGGCGGCCCTGAATCAAAACTCCACCAGGGCGTGCATCAAGCAAAAAAGGCTTGCATATCGTAAATTAACTTACCACGCTAAGCTAGAGTGGGGAAACGAGAACTGGGCTAAACTCGTATCCGCATTCGCAATAAGAGACGCGCAGAAGTTCTGGTTAGTGGTTAACACAGGCTCGGATAAACCAGGTGTGGCTGTCACTCCCAACATCTCTGCGGATGTTTGGGAGGAACATTTTAAAACTCTGTACCAAGGGGAAGCTGAAAGTGATCACTGGGTGCGCGGGTGCTCTTCCTCTCCGCAAAATTCTACCCACGAGATCTTTGAACTTGAATTCACAGAGGGAGAAGTGAGGGCCGCGATCTCTAGATTACAGACAGCCAAGGCTCCGGGGCTCGACAAGGTGCCCGGGGACCTGTTCAAGCATGAACCGAGGGTTTGGGCTCCCTACCTTGTGGCTATCTTCAATGCTATTTGCAGAGGTAAGGCGGTTCCTAGTACTTGGCTGGGCGCAGAGATAGTCCCGATTTTCAAGAAGGGCTCACCTCTGCTCCCAGCCAACTACAGACCCATCAGCCTCATTGACGTGTCACAAAAACTCTTTACAAGGCTGATCCTAGACCGTATCCTAGACTGGATAGAAGATGGTAACATCTTAAGTCCCTACCAAGCTGGATTTAGAAAGAATGTTTCTACGGTGGAGCTGAACTTTCGTTTGATGCTGCTCTACTGGAAAACTGAAGGAGGTTCACTTTACACTGTGTTTGTTGACCTCCGTGCTGCCTTCGACCTCGTCCCGAGGGGGAAACTGTGGCACGTGCTGGAAGAACTAGGCAAGCCACCGGCTCTCCTGACAATGGTAACACGCTTGCACGAAAACAACTATGCGCAGGTCAGGTGCGGCAAGGATGGCTCCTGGTCAGCCAGATTCCCCGTTGGCAGGGGGGTGAGGCAGGGTTGCGTCTTGGCTCCCACCCTGTTCTGCCTCTATGTCTACGGGGTAATCTCCCACCTGCAAGCAGTTCCCAATAACGATGCCCCAAAGCTTGCTGGAATTGGTACCTCTGCGATTATGTTCGCTGATGATACCCTACTTTTATCCAAGTCACCAATGGATATCCAGCGAGTCCTGGATGGCTTCATGCCCTTTTGTCAGGATCGAGGGTTGGAAATCAACACCATGAAGACAACATTTATGATCTTCAACCCTCCAAAAAGCACGCGCCCGTGCCCTGTGATAGGAGGTGTACATCTTGAAAGAATTCAGACCTTCGAGTACTTGGGCATTACATTAAATGAATCCATGTCCTGGGGACAACACCAAATAAAATCGCAGCTCTGGCTCACACAAAAAGTGGGGGGTATCCTTAGGCTCCTAGGAAATGCACAAATGAAACCACTGGGCCCACTCCTCGAAATTTATAAATTGCAGGCTCGGAGGGCTGTAATTTACGGAGGCGAATTGTGGGGCCATAAATGTACCCCCGCAATTACAGCAGTGGAGAACAGATTTTTAAGGCAATTGACAGCTCTTCCATCAAGCACACCACTGTTCCCACTCAGGCTGGACTTAGACCTAAGACCTATTAACGAAGAACTGGGTCTCAAGCCCCTAGCCTTTTGGAGGAGACTTTGGGTCACCCCGGAGCTGAAGGGCTATAGGCTCGAGCTCCTCGATGTCTTAAGGCTTCCCAATGCACAAAGTATTCCCTGGCTGAAATATATTAGGGAAGAACTAGAGAGACTTGATCTTGCGGCCTTGTGGTCTGATCCAGATGAGGCATGTAGTAAGGTCCCCCGTAAGATGCTGGCTAAGTTCTACCATGGGAAAAATTTAAACGCACGTCTATCGAACACCCAAACAGGTAGCCTAACTAGTACTTTTTTAATGTTTAAAGATTGTTATAAATTCGAAACTGCTTTCAATGATGTTAGCCCAGTCTCCCTTAGGAAACTCTATCTGCAGTGGAGGTATGGGTCACTACCGATCAGAGAATTTACAAGCAAGTGGTGTCCACTATCTCCAAAGAACTCTCCTGGCTGCAAAGCGAGTATAGAAAACAAACTGCATGTCCTATTCTTCTGCTCTGCCTATGTAAAAGCCAGAAAAAAGTGGATCAATCCTATCTGTAAGAACTTGGGCATGAACCACTGTATGCAAGCACACAGAATTTTTAAGATGGATCTGTCCCCGGTAATTGTGTTTGCAGTCTCGAAATACCTAGGAGCCATGTGGATTATCAGAAGGAAGCTAGCGAAGAAGGACTAAAATAGATCATGGCCGAGATATCCGCCTAGCTGTTGGGGGTCAGGACTTCTAACTAAACAGAGTATGTTAATCGAGCGCACATGCAACTTTTTAAACTGAACTGCGAATGTTGAGTAATGATGCATTTTATCCCAATGTATTTTATGCCGCAGACTTTCTATTCCCTTTCTACCGGAACAGATGGTGATTTTAACTTCTTGTCTTACTTCTGTTTTTTAAAAATGAAATGAATTTACTGTGAAATGTTTGCAAATAATCGTCTGCTCTTTTAGGACATTATTGTCGAAATAAAGATATTCTGATCTGATCTGATCTGATTAGCTCTTCGAATCTTGGAGAGGTTTTTATACCTTTCAGTTCAAGATGATTGCCAAGATTTGGAAATCTGATGCAATCATCTTGGATTACGTTTCACAATATTCCTTTCAACAATACGTTACCTCAAACACTTCAATTTTTTATGAACCCCAGTCTGTAGTACATTGGAGGCCCACTGCGATCATTCTGTTTATATCTTTGCGATTCCTCACTCCTGGTAACATGCATACAGTAGATGCCAATCATGATTCTTTTGTCTTGCCCCTAAGATCCAATGCAATGTCGTTCTGCCACAATTCATGCTAGGGGCTGCACAAGTCCTGGCATACAATATCACCTCGGCACTCAAGAGGTTTCATCCTCGAACAATTTTGAGAGCCGCATCTCCACATCCTCACATGCTCAGTCAACATAACGCTCAGCTGTGATTGGGAGGCAGCAGCTGAGACCATAAAAGTAGGAGGGCAGGCGACTCCTGGAGGAAAGAATACTAGACAGAAAGAATACAAGACTGCAGCTAATTAAGTAGACATATTGTTCTTGGGAAGAAGAATGCTACAAAGCTGCTATCATAGAGAGAGAGAATAGTAAAAGAAGAACATGGGAATGGGGAAGAGGGCATGATGGACCTGTCCACTTGAACTGGAAGAGATCACAGATAGAAGATGAGTGTGCATGGGTAAGTAGAACTGGCTTGGTCAAGTGTCACTTAGACAGGGACCACAGTGCGTTAGGGTTGCCATCTTTGATTGCTGTGGGTATTTTCTTCCAGTTGAGAAGGTGACTGGGAAGCATACTGGTACAAGCGTTTAAAATGGAAGTTGAAATCCACCAGCAGAGCAGGGTTGAAGGATCTATCTGGTGAAGTCCTCTCAAAGTTAGATATCTGTTGAAAATGGCAATGTGTATGTACATAAGCGGCGTTCATTTTGTGTTCACTGTACCCCTTGTTGTAAGCAGAACGGATATCGCTAAAACACTGACTGTGTCATCCCGCTAGCATAGACCCATGCACACACGTACACAACAGCCATTTTAGGTATCATGGTCTCCTAGTTCACGATCGATCATCGGCACATTTCCCTGACCCTGCAAGTTTCCCCCATGCACCCTGACCGCCCCCGCTCTCACATGCACGAGTCATGAGCCCTCCCCTCCCGCATGACTCTGTCTCTGAGAATCGCACCCCGCGCCTGACCAACACCTCCTGTCCCTCCATGAATACCCCTCCTGTGATGACCTCTTCCTCTGAACCTAATTGTTTGCACGGATCGCTGGTCATCCCTTAGCCTGAGGATACAGTTTATTGCCCACTACTGTATGCACTCGTCTCTCTTGAAAGAAGCCACTATTGATCATGACCACCCCGCCCCCTGAGATTCGATCAGGCACACACATTCCAATGGAATCAGCAGAACTCTCAGCTGCGTGACAGCCCCCTCCTATTGCATGAAGGATAAGGGCCCCTACTGTAGCCACGTGTTGGAATACCTTCATACTACACAATGTATTGATTGTAATAAAAGGATGCCTGTGTGCCACGAACCAGTGTATAAAAGGCGAAGCCTCAGAGAAACTTGTTAGAGAACCTCCCGAATACACTATGCGAGTGTCCCAAATGACATGCTCTCCTCTGGAGTAATAAACTCTGTTCTTGTTTTCCTGCCTTCAGCGCCCGTCTCTTTATTTGGTAATTATTCAAGATGGAAACGAAGAGTCGCCCTGCACCAGCAGCCTGGGCATTGGGTGCGATATGGGCTGACTTTTCTACAATTGGCGCCCAACGCGGGGCCCATCAGCGACATAAGGTCCGGTAAGAGAGGTCCAGACGATGGGGTGAACATCTAAATGATTGGAGTATACCTGCCTTGAGAGGGCCCTCGTCCGGCTGCCGATTGAATGAACTTCACCGATTCCGAACGGACCTCTCTCAAGTGACCTATTGTCCTGACTGGAATCCCACAGGACTGCTGCGGTAAAAACATGGAGAAAGAGAACGATCGGGCGCTGGAAAAAGGAAGGCGAAGAACTGTCCACATGGTCCGGTCCGGGTAAGGTCGTGACACACGACGAGTTGCGAAATTGATTGATTGATTGTTTGAAAATACTAGTATTACTTATTGATTGCTTCTGAGAGATTCTCTATTTGCAAACAAGCACAGAGTCGCCATACTCTGTTTAGTCTTTGCAGATAGTGAAGGATAGGTAATGCAGACTTTTGTCCCCATTGTAATCCGTCATACCTATTTTTCTCCCCATTGATTGATTGATTGAATCGAGCATTGAATTGTTCGAAGTTGGTTCTCTTAAGGATCTTCTCTGCCTGCAAACGGGGAAGAATAGGAATATTCTCCCTCCCTTTGCCGGTAGTGAAGGGTAGGTAACGCAAGCCTTTAACACGTCGTACCTATTTCATTCCTCATTGATTGATTGATTGTCCGAACATTGACTGTTTGGAATTGGTTCTTTTTGGAGGTATTCTCTATTTGCAAACAAGCACAGAGTCGCCATGCTCTGTCTAGTCTTTGCAAATAGTGAAGGGTAGGTAATGCGGACCTTTGTCCCCCGTTGTAATCTGCCATGTCTATCTACTCCCCACCGATTGATGCATCAGTCTCACCCGGACCATTTACTAGAGGAAGGTCATCTGGCCCGACCAGAGAGCACCCCTAGTGAAAAGGACATATGCAATAATAACGAAGTGATCACTATATCCTGTTAACAGAAACTTTAGCATGAAACAACCTGGAAAGAAAGGAATAGGAAAACGAAAATCAGTAGGCCACTGATGAACTTTTTATTAAATAACGAACAAGGAAACAATAACAATACTTAATGATAAAACCTATTATTGTCCTAGAAACAAGAAACGTTAGAAATAAGCCCGTAATAAGAAACCTGAAAACAGTAAGAGAAACCAAGCGTGACATTGCAACGGTCACAAGGCAACGAGGCTTCATTGCCCCTCACTGCCCCAAACATGTCTGTCCCACTGCCTGCCACGCCCAAATAACGGCAACTTGGGAAAGATACAAGTCAGCAGACATCCGCCCCCATTCTGGAAACTTCCAAAGTGCAACAGGGTTGCGGCTACGCCCAGCCGGAAGCAACACATATAGGGCGGGTCCTGCTGCCAACCGTCGACCGGAGATCATCACGTAGGGTGTAGCCGGAGGAGAGGCCGAGGCCAACGGGACCCGGCCAGGGGGATTGCTACGACCACCCTGGAGAGTTGCAGGGGGGGGAATGCCCGTGTCCTCGACCCTCCCCTCCCTCTCCCAGTCCGGCCACCATCAACCAGAGGCTGAGGCCGACGGGATCCGGCCGCGGTGGCGGTAACACTGGAGAGTTGCAGGTTGACCCTCTCTCTCTTTCCCAGTCTGGGCCAGCATCCATGGAGGGCCTGGGAGTGGAGAGGCCACTGCACGAAAGGCCCAGGAGAGGCACCACACGCCAAGGCCTGCCCCACCGGATGAGCCAAGGAACCCGTTCATGGGGCCAGAGCAAAGGGCGTCCGGCCGCCATCCACCGGAGGCCCGGCCCAAAGACGGACGGGACATTTCTTTTTTCTTCCATAATGGCTGCAACAACACTGGGGGGGGGATGTCTTGCACATGCCTCCGACCCCCCCCCCCTCGTCCTCATCGCCTGGTCCGGCCATAACAAATGTCAAGCGAGACGCTGTGGGGTGCACTGGGAGGGAGAGACGGTGCGAACAAGCCTCTCCCGCCTCCCCAGGTGGAGGCTTCCCAGCCGCACCCTCAGCGCTCCAGGCGCCCGGAAAAGGGTTCTTCCACTGTGGCGATGCTGCAACGCCTCGCCTGGCAGGGTAGAGCCCGTCCGCTCATTTGACCCCGCGATCGCCGGTAGCTGCCGAACTTTCAAAATGGCGATCGACCTGGCAAGAGCGGGCCCAGCATGAAGGAATGGCCCGGTCACTTGTTGACTCCACCATCATAGTTCTCCACAACCTTGAAGATTCTAGAGGAGCCGCAGGAGTCCCCGACCCCCGCAGATACCCCTGATGGGGAATGACTGCCATGATTGCCAACGGAACGATGGAAATATAGCCGCAGGACGTCGGCACTTCCATGCTGTCGCCAGCCTCAGTTTGAATGACTAGAATCCTGCAGACTACAGTTCAGATCAGTTCCGGTGGAAGCACAGTATGACCCGGTAGGAACATTGTTGCCTCCCTCCCCTTTTGATTGATGGTTCAGACCACCGATCCCTTCTTTTACCCTTTAACGGAACTTTTGGACTGCCGAAAGAAGCTCTGGGCCAACCACTAGTTAGTAGACATTTAGACTATGCCTGGTTCTGCCTGACTGCACCCAAAATGGCGCCGATGCAAATGAAACTCTCAACTCCTTATTGTACCCCGATTGCTCAGCCTTGATGTCATAGGATATGTATGAACTTTTTTAAACATATAGATTGATATAGGATGTGTACTGATTATGAGTTCGGACAATGGATTGATATAGGATGTATACTGTCAGCTCGGACAATGAATTGATATGAGATGGGTACGGGTTATATGTTCGGACAAAGAATTGATATTGGATGGGTACTGGTTATGTGTTCAGACGGTAAATGGACATCAGATGGGTATTAATTGAACATTCGGACAATGAATTGTTGTTAAGTTTGACGCATCATGATTATTGAAAGTTGGAAGCCCAACACTTATGACACTCGCTCACACTGAAGTCTCGACATGATTTTATTGCGCTTTTCGCACTTTTATTATGAAATAAACGACCACTGACTCCACTAAAGTTTTTACTAATAAAGTATCCCCGCATCTACAGTTCCAGCCTGATCCGTGACTGGCCCACGGGGTTGTAGGCCCATATTTATGCACCGACATTCTTATTAAAGATTTTTGGAAAAAGCAAACGTAGTTGTCACGTGTGAATTAGTAAGTTTCGAATAAATGACCACTGTTTAAGGATTAAAAAGTATAGTATGCAGAGATACTGCCAAAAATGAATGGTACAGGTTTTGTTGTATGTACTTTGCACATTTTTGTACAGCCCAAAGCAACCGCTAAATAAAAGACCCTGGAATTCAGTCTATACTTTATATGCTACCGGTATCAGAAAAATTGTGCTAAAAATGCCCCTAAGTCGCTCCAAAGGAGTGCCATCTGGCCTCCCTACATACGATCCGTAATACCACACTTGGGTGACCTATGCTATCCACCGGCTTCCGATAATCATCTCTCACACACTAAAAGGTTCATCTAGGCTTAAATGCCGAGTTGGCAAGAACTGCGTTCCGGGGAGATAGACCGAGTATGTAGTAAGTAAAAGCCTTTTCGGGTTTATGCGCGCTGATGTGTTCTTAAAATGCTGCCCCCGCCCCCCTTCTTTTTCCTTCTTTCTGCAGGTCACCTTGGAACATCGATTAAGAATACAAAGAAGGAAAATGGTGATCTAACGGACGAAGAAGACGGGAAAAAGGCGTTTGATTATGGTGCCCACGCATTCCGAATAATACCACCAAAAATAATGTGCACACATGATTAAGCACTCCACACTTAACTGAATAGGGAAAAGTTTAGGGTATATTTCGAGGTAAGGTTTACACAAGTATCCTCCGCCGAGAGGACTAGGAATATTGCCAATACATTCAAAATCTACTGCATCCTTTTTCGCATCCTCATAGACATGTAACTAAAAGCTGCCTCATTGTTCTCCAATTGACCCCAACTGTTGTCTCAGCCTAGAAACGCACTTGCTAAAAAATAACTCGAATAAACCACCGTGAGCATTAGCCCGACCAGGTCAGTTCATGACCAATTGCCAACGGCGTAAGTGTGTACAATCAAAGCCACCAGTAAAAGGCAGCCAACGAATAAAAGAGAAGAAAGGAGTAAAAAGAGCTTAGGATGATAAGGGTGCGCGGCATACAGAAAAGGATAATTTTGGCCAATAGCTGTTTATGTTTTGTCTTGGATCTTTGTATGTAATACCTATACTGTCTCCCCCGTCTGAGTTTGTGTGTACGTGATGTATGGATCTACGTCATCCCTCCGTTTGTGTTTCCATATTACTTAACCCCTGTTGTTCTATGTTGTGCGCGCACTGAATGGTCCATTATTGTACACGTCTCTCTCTCTCTCTCTCTCTCCCCCTCTCTTTCTCTCTCCATGTCACACGTGTACTGAATGGACCACTTAGAGTGCGGTCTCTCTCTCTCTCTCTCTCTCTCTCTCTCTCTCTCTCTCTCTCCCTCTCCCTCTCCCTCTCTCACTCTCACTCTCACTCTCTCTCTCTCTCTCTCTCTCTCTCTCTCTCTCTCTCTCTCTCTCTCTCTCACTCTCTAAGCCCCCCTGTTCCCTCCTCCCTTGTATGGTAACGTTGTGCTCCGCCCGGCACAACACCTAATTGGGTCTCCTCGAACACAAAAGTGTTTGGAAAAATTGACCGGAACTAAACGATTGTGACTCGCCATATTACTACCTCCCCTTTCCTGTAAAGCGATAGAACCCGAGTTGGTAATGAAGGAAAGGATAGGTAAGACGACGGATGTCCCCTAATCTGGCCTTCTATGGGGGGACTATAACGTCAATGGCCTTCTGTTTCTCAGTTCGCTAAAAATGCAATTCCCAATGCACAAATTACTTCGCTCCTCTGCCCTTGAGTACGAATGTCCAGAGTACCCCGCTTCTCCCGATCGACCCCAGCTCCCTGTCCAAAGCACCCACGCGCCCCTGATCAATCCTAGCCTCATGTCAGCTACCCACGAAACATAATTGATGACCTTGATTAACGGTCATTTCCCAGGAAAGCCATGTTTTACGTCCACCCCCTCCCCCTTCTTCATGACGATAACGCCCCACTTACAAGAGTTAGCCGACCCCGAAGGGAGATGTAAGATTGTCGATACTTGGGTTAAAGGGAAGGGCGAGTCTCTACATAAGGACTCGATTTTGAGTTTGATATAATATACTGCGTATAAAGGTCCAATTTTTCTCCACGTACGTCACAAATGAGCACCGAACAGGGTTATGAATTCCATAGCAATGCACTCCTACAGACTCCATAAATGACGACTTCTGACTGTGACCGATGAACTTATCCCCCACCTACATAGGATTGGGGACGGAATTGAGATGTATAAATGTCTTCTCCTGCCAGTTTTTCTAAAAACTTGTTTTCTACTCATTTAAAGATATAATAACCAGAGGAGAGGAGCTGGACGTGACGCACAGCCTGGCCACAGATCATGAAGCACATGTGACCACAACCTAAGGTGGAGCCGCAGAGCAACGAGACGCGGGACGAGGCACAACTCTCAAACTCGGCAGATGAAAGAATGAAGGGCTACCTTGAAGCCCTCGACTTGCTGACCCACTCGTGCCTGAAGTCCCCGTCCCCTTTTGAGTCCGACTGATGGGCCTGCCTGCTCATTGTCCTTTGCTCCCTTGGTCTCTTGGTGTGTTCGAAGATCTGGCCCCACTCCGCCCTCTCTTCCCTCGATTATTCAACAAACTCTTTCATATAAACTTTTGACTATGGAATGGGATTTTGCCACGGAAAAAGAAAGACACGCAGGTGCCCAGCATGAGGCACCCCTAAGAAAATGAGTTAGGAAACAGGACTGTGATCTAACAGCAGAGGACTGATCGCACCCTGCAACGCGTAAGGATGATTCCAAGCTGGACTTATAGCTCCACCGCCGGTGCTCAAAAGCGCCAACGAAAAAAAAAACGGACTACCAGAGTCTACCAGTGGTGGCTCGTCGTTGAAAAAGACATTTTCACTAAGACCCCCTCTTCCTGAACTTTCTACCCACCCCTTGACTAGCTGTTTACATTGAATTGCATTCCTCCCTCAATTTTATTGCTTACAAAAATGTTTTGTCGGTCAACCATGTATCTAGCTCTCCAAAGTACTGATAAGACCCGAAGGTATCAGATTACTCTTAATTAATGTCATCAGAGAAAAAGTCTGAACTTGATGCTGTAATGTTTTGGAACCTCTTTTCTTGACTCCGACTAAAAAATTATGCCGATCCCTAGGATTGTATGAAGAACCCAACAAATGTAAATTAACATGTAGTGCATTCTGCCTATCGCATTAACTATGTAGAAACTGAACTCGCTTATGTAAAAAAGCGGCGACTGTTGAAAATGGCAATGTGTATGTACATGAGCGGCGTTCATTTTGTGTTCACTGTACCCCTTGTTGTAAGCAGAACGGATATCGCTAAAACACTGACTGTGTCATCCCGCTAGCATAGACCCATGCACACACGTACACGACAGCCATTTTAGGTATCATGGTCTCCTAGTTCACGATCGATCATCGGCACATTTCCCTGACCCTGCAAGTTTCCCCCATGCACCCTGACCGCCCCCGCTCTCACATGCACGAGTCATGAGCCCTCCCCTCCCGCATGACTCTGTCTCTGAGAATCGCACCCCGCGCCTGACCAACACCTCCTGTCCCTCCATGAATACCCCTCCTGTGATGACCTCTTCCTCTGAACCTAATTGTTTGCACGGATCGCTGGTCATCCCTTAGCCTGAGGATACAGTTTATTGCCCACTACTGTATGCACTCGTCTCTCTTGAAAGAAGCCACTATTGATCATGACCACCCCGCCCCCTGAGATTCGATCAGGCACACACATTCCAATGGAATCAGCAGAACTCTCAGCTGCGTGACAGCCCCCTCCTATTGCATGAAGGATAAGGGCCCCTACTGTAGCCACGTGTTGGAATACCTTCATACTACACAATGTATTGATTGTAATAAAAGGATGCCTGTGTGCCACGAACCAGTGTATAAAAGGCGAAGCCTCAGAGAAACTTGTTAGAGCACCTCCCGAAGACACTATGCGAGTGTCCCAAATGACATGCTCTCCTCTGGAGTAATAAACTCTGTTCTTGTTTTCCTGCCTTCAGCGCCCGTCTCTTTATTTGGTAATTATTCAAGATGGAAACGAAGAGTCGCCCTGCACCAGCAGCCTGGGCATTGGGTGCGATATGGGCTGACTTTTCTACATATCCATTGGACAAAGGACTTCTGAAGGCATTGGTTTTGGTGGGTGGTAAATTTCCTGGCTGACGAACTCCTCTTGTAGGATGGATACTTTCGCAACTTTGCCCAGTCAAGATTTCTGCCTTTGGACTTAAACTCTTTTTGGGAGCTTAAATTCCTCCAGTGTGGCAAGCCTAAACCTCATCTGACAAAGTCATCTTGAAAACAGACACCTTTGCTGCAAGGTGGCACTAAACTCCAGAAGTCTTGAGAGCCCAACATTGTAAGTCCAACTTCTCAAATCTTCTGCAGCACTTCCTCTTGGTCAGTTATAAGGTGCCCAGGACCTCAGAGAAAGCAGTTAGGGGTCAGTACTAACTCTAGCAGAGACCACCAGTAAGGTCCAGTCGAGGGCCAGATGCTAATGGTTAGCTGGTCACTACATCTCGCACCTTGTTGTGTCCCTGTAGCCACACCATTGGAGTACACTTCTCAGTACAGGGTAAAAGCAGGAGAAGATCCAGTCCTATATTTATTTATTTATTTAAAGGCTTGTATAGCGCGTGACTCGACTCCCGGAGGAGTATCTCTGCGCTTTGTTCGCCGGTCAGGGTAGACAGATATTCCACTCTCGAGTATGTCGGAATGAGAGGTGCATCTTAAAAGAGGAAGGTTTTTAGGAGTTTCCTAAAAATCAGGTAATTAGGACAGCTTCTCAGATCAATTGGAAGGCTATTCCAGAGACTAGGACCCAAAAACAAGAAGGCTTTGCCTCCCATTCTCACCTTTCTGACTGCGGGAACCTGTAGTAGAAGTTGGTTGCTAGAGAGAAGGGTTCGAACAGGTGTATAAAGTACGATTTTTTCTGCCAGCTACCTGGGACCTTGACCGTAGACACTTTTGTGTGTAACACAGCAAATCTTAAATGTAATCCTTTTGCGGATTGGGAGCCAGTGAAGTTTTTCCAGTAGGGGCAGGGAGGGGGTTCTGGAGGGAGCATTGAGAACCAATCTTGCCGCTGTGTTCTGTACCACCTGTAGCCTACTCAACAGGCTGTCAGTTGCTGATATAAGGAGTCCATTGCAATAGTCCAGCCGACTGAGGACTAAGGCCTGGACAAGAGTTTTCCTGGAGCTATCGGGTAGAAAAGGAAACACACGTCTCAAAAGTCCAATAACTCGGAAACAGGACCCAGCTGTTTGGTTGACCTGTTCTTTAAGGGACAGTCCTTGATCTAATCGGACCCCCAGGTTCTTCCCCGTTTGCTTGGGATCAGGGACGGGGCCCAAATCCAGGGGCCACCAGTCTGGTGACCACAACAGTTGGGCTTCTCCAAATAGCATGACCTCGGTCTTCCCCACGTTGCATTGCAGGAAGTTCGAGGCCATCCATCGAGAGACCGCCCTCATGCCCTCGTAGAAGGATTGCTTAATAGCTGGTGTTAGGGATTGGAAGGGAAATAACAGCTGTGTATCATCTGCGTAAGACACAGGGATAAATCCATAGGCTCTCATAAGGTCAGCTAGGGGTGCTACGAATATGTTAAAAAGGGTAGGGCTCAGACAGGAACCCTGCGGCACTCCCTTAGTGAGCTCCATAGATGTGGAACGAAAGGAGCCCAAGCTGACACTTTGTGAACGCCCTGTAAGAAAACTTTTCAACCAGGACCGAGCCCGCCCTCCAACCCCCACTTCCTGCAGGCGACCAAGCAAGTTGTCATGGGATATGGTGTCGAAGGCTGCAGATAAATCTAACAGTACTAGAATCATGGAGCTCACTCGATCCTGTGACATTCTGAGGGTGTCAGTCACGGAGAGGAGCGCTCATTCTGTGCTGTAATTTGGTCTGAAACCAGATTGAGAATGGTCCAGGCCGCCCAACAGCTCAATAAAGTTCGACAGGTGAGTGTTTATATGCTTCTCCGTCAGCTTGCTTAGATAGGGCAGGAGGGATATTGGGCGAAGGTTGGGAAGGTCAATCCATGAAAGAGTTTGTTCTTACAAATGGGATTCACCACTGCTTTCTTCCAGTCCTGAGGTACTTGTCCCTCTGTGAGAGAGAGATTCATCAGCGCCTGAATCAATGGACAGGGTAGATAGCCCAAAGAAGTAGTAGTTTTTGCAGGTTGAAGGTCAAAGGGGATCCTGTTTTTATTTGGCTCATCAGTGAATGAACATCGGTCTGACTCACTTCCGGGAAGGCACTAAGTTTACGCCATATCACAGATATGAGGATGGGAGGGAGTTTTACAGACATTGTCATTAAGATTGGTGGCTTGAATGATTTTTTCATAGATCAACTCGATTTTTTGTTCGAAAAAAATAGAGATATCGTCACATAGTGACTGTGAGGAAACTTCCATACTTTCACATGCCGTGGGTTTGGTGACAGTTTGTAGGATCCGAAAGAGTGCTTTGGAGGAATTTCCCGCCTCCTCCAACTGAGAAGCAAGATGGGATTTCCGTGTCAGTCTAATATTTTTATGGTATTGTGACAGGGCATCATAATAACTTTTTTTATTCTCCTCTGAATGTGTTTTCCTCCAGGTTTTCTCCAGTTTCCTACAGGCCTGTTTCTCTGTTCTCAATTGGTCAGTGTACCACGCTTCCTGATGAGAGATGGGACGTTGTTTAAACATTTTTAGGGGAGCTATGGAGTCCAGCGCCGTTGGTATTGCTGAATTGAACTTCGCAAGGGCAGACTCGATATTATCAGAGATGGTGATAGTAGGTTCCCCTATAACCTTCTGATAGACCTCCACATAGATCACAGACATCATGTCTAGTCCCGTTTTGTTCTTCAACAGGTCCAGATGTATTCCATGCACTGGGGGTGAAATAAGACCTTTGAGGTGGTGACTCCTGGACACTCCCAAACAAGGAAAAAAAGTTCCAGCGGGCACAACCTTCAACTTTTGCAGCACATCCTGTTTGCCGTACTGCAAACTGTCTCACAGTGCACTATTCTGGGTTAAATACAACATGGCCAAAACTTTCTGCCCTTGGGAGTGGCTGGTGTCCTAGCCAGAGGTGTGTCTAGGGAATGACTGGTTCCCTGCTCCTCAATCATACAAAGCTGCTTCTGGAAATAGCTACCCTTTCCATTGGGTTGATGCCAAGCTTGCTACCCTGTATCTAGGATCAACAAACTTCTCTTCCCCATGCCTCCCTTTACACTTAGCTATGATTGGACAAGCCTCACCCTGGTCCCTTTCAAGTTAATGACGTTCCTGTATCCTCCCCAACTGCCTTTCCAGAGCTGAGATGAGTGACATAGCTCACACCCAGGTGATCCTGCCAAAAGTCTTAAGCTATTGTTCCGGCTCTGAGAGCAGATTTCATACATCATTGAGGGAGAACCTCTGGCACAGGCATGTACTGGCAGGTAAATGCTAATTAGCCCACTGCAGCTTCAACTGTGGCGGAAGATTTTCGGTAGCTTACTCTAAACCACAGTTAGCAAAATAGTATTTTATTGGAACTGTAATTTCTCATAGGGTTAGTACATTCATTTAAAATTAAAATAGCTTTTGGGGTCTAGTGACTGCAGGAACATGCCAACATAAATTTGTTCCATGTTCCACTTTTAAATACTAAGCACCCTACCATGTGGGCACCAAGGCCTACTTAGAGGTGACTTAATTATTATATAGAAGCAGAGTTCCCTCTTGTCAAAAAGGGTTATTTTGGCAGGTTCACCAGAAGGTTTAAAAGCTGCAGCAGTCAAACAACCCACGTAGGCCTGAAGTGAAGTTTTCTTGGCCGGTGTGGTGGATGGCACAGAATGTACTCCAGTCCACATGGGATATTTCATTTTATATGCCATTGGTAAATTTTCCTGCACGATATACTCTGGGTTTACTGGAAAATTAACAATCTCCATTCCCCAATAGCCAATTCTATACTGTTTTTAGGGGTCTAAGCAAATACTTTGTGAGTGGACAGCGGTACAATACCCCAGTATGCAGAGTTCAAAGACTAGCAGCATCAGTCAACAAAAAAGGGAGTGACCACACAATAACCTCACACCCAGGTACTTTACTTTCCAATATTTGAGAATTCTGTGGTGTGGGAAAGTAGTAGGATGTCAGGTGGTTTTTTTCCACTTGTGTGTGGGAGGGAAATATATCCAAAGGGTGGTGAAATGGGTGGCACAATATCAAGTTTTGGAAATTTTGCATGTACCTACAGCTCCGGTAGAGGGAGGAGGCAGAGGCATGTGAGACCTTGTTCTTCTTGGCTCCTTCCTAACTCCTTTCCCTTTGTGCAGCTGATCTGAGCAGTAGGAGAAGCAGCGTTTGGGTCATTAATAGCTTAAAATACAGATGTGTGCTTGTGCATAAAGGGCATGTTTTTCACCTCTGGGTTCTAAGTGACATCATAGACAGCCCAACCTAGCATTCAATATGTAATTGATGTCACTCGAAACCACTTGGTGGAAACCATCAAAGTTATTCAATCGCCCATCTATAAAATGTCTCTATTTTCTCATCAGTTAATTTTATGATGAGAATTTGTAATGTTATCATAAAAGTCCTTTATCTTTTATAGGACTGTGTAATTTAGTTTTGTCATATCAGAGTTTAGAATTGGTTGCTTATATTTCCAACATTCATCCAACTTTCACTTTGTAATGGAGAACTTGACCTCCTATTCCCATTCCATGGAAGGAACAACTGTCTTCAGCACCATTACCCAAGGTTCTTATTGGGTTTTTACTTTTATAAACTATGGGGCATATTTACATGCCCCATTGCGTTGCACTTGCACCACACAATGTGGTGCAAGTGTGATGCAAAATAAAAACGAGATTAATAGAGCCACGCTAGGCCACCTCTCATCGCCCAGAGTGGCTTCATAAAACTCGAGTATAGCAACACAGAGCAAATCGCTGCGTTACATTACTCTGCACCATGGAACCATTTCCATTGGCTTTTCCACGCAACATCTATGGATTTTGATGCTTCCCTATATTTACCAAAAGTGGTAGACCTGGGAATTTGCCAAAAACCTTTGCCTACACAGGTAAGGCACTATGAGCAGAAATATATTTATTTCACTCCTTCTATGTGTGATATATTCTGATTTGATCGTCTTAATATTGAACTTTTGGATTGGGAAGGGGATATAATAATGATGGGGGACTTCAATTGCGTCATGAACTACGCCAGGGATACGACAGAGATGAGTCCATCACAACGTATGCGTAATACTAGGGCAGCTATTTTAGAGTTATCGCGCATTCATAATTTAAAAGATGCTTGGAGGAACCTATATCCGACATTTGCAGGATATACATATTCTTCTGCCCCCCACCAAATGTGCTCCCGCATCGACATGGCATGGACGACTGACCGTGTTTTAGAGGGTTGTAAAATGGAGATTTGTCCAAAAATAACCTCGGACCACAACCCTATTATATTACGGTTTAATATTTCATCTACTAAGCCGACTGTTAGGTTATTTTCTTTTCCAAGATATTTGGTTACAGATACTTTATTTGTTTCTCAATTGAAGAAACATATTAAAGAATTCTTGGAATTTAACTTAGACTCAGCTCACCCCATTTATGTATGGGATGCATGCAAAGCAAGCATTAGAGGGTTCGCACAGCAGGTCATTATAAGACAAAATAAAGAACGAAAAAATGAGATCTTGGAAATTGCTTCTAGAATACTGTCACTGGAAGAATATTTGGCTGAGGCTATTAGACAAGAGAATTTAGGGGGACGTACTTCAAAAAATAAACCTCTACTGGAACTTAAAGTGACTACCCTCCTGTCCAAAACTAAAACACTTTTAAGAGAGAAAGTTAGTTTGAAACTACATAAATACAAACAGTCGCAATATGAAAGCGGCGACAGAGCTGGCAAGATTCTTGCTTATAAGGTTGCTGAAGATAGGGCCAATTCTCTGATTAAAAACATTAAAGGGGCGGAAGGGGTTAGCCATAATCAACCAGACAAATATTACAGCAATTTGTAACATATTATGGCAACCTTTATACACCCGAATCTACCCCTACCGAAGAGCACATGCAAAGATATATAATCAAGAATTGGACATTAGATAGGGAACCTGATTTAATGGAACCACTTGAAAGACATTTTTCACTCTCTGAATTACAATCGGCTATTTCTTCACTCCCTCAGGGGAAATCCGCCGGTGATGATACACTTCCAATCGAAATCTATAAATGCTGCAGCGAGGAACTGTTACCTACATTCTGCTCGATGATTAATCAAATTGGAGATACAGGCAAAGCCCCTAACTCCTGGAAAACTGCCAAAATTATCTTTTTTTAAAAAAAGGATAAGTCACCTTTGGCGTGTGGGTCTTACAGGCCCATCTCCTTGATAAACGCTGATGATAAGGTTTATTCCAAGTTACTAGCCATGAGATTAGGCCTGCTAATGCCTAAATTAGTTAGCCAACACCAACACGGCTTTGTGACGGGCAGAGATACAACAGCACATGTTAATACTGCTATTACTGCATTTGACGTTGTCACTACTAATTCCTCCCCACTCGGTATGGTGTTATTAGATGCAGAAAAAGCATTTGACCGAGTGGGGTGGGATTATCTCTGGGCTATACTAAGGAGGATGGGCTTTGGAAAACAGTTTCTAACCAGGATCCAAGTACTGTATGATTCCCCCAACGCAAAAATAGGATATGCCAATTTAATTTCTAATAGTTTCCTGGTTTTAAGAGGTACACGTCAAGGGTGCCCCTTGTCTCCACTTTTGTTTGCTCTTTCAATGGAGCCTTTTATTAACTCGATACTGACTCAAGAATGTATTAAACCATTTACTCACGGTAATAAATCTCTTAAAATTACTGCGTACGCAGACGATCTGGCAATTTATACAACTGATGTGCCGGAAGCCATAGCTGGGATCATTAAGGAAGCTGATGAATTTGGCTCGGTTTCGGGATACAAATTAAATTTGAATAAAACGCAAATTATTGTCAACAACAAGCTCCCGGTCCCAGTCTTGGGGGTATGTCATACAGCAAACTACCTGGGTATCAAAATAACATCTAACTTAAAAGAAATATGGCTCTAAACTATGATACTTTACTGAAGGAGACAACAAGGCTTCTCAAAAAATGGCATAAGGTTCCCTTAAATTTGCTTGGACGAATCAACCTTATAAAAATGAACATCCTGCCTACATTTTTGTATTTATTTATGTCTATCCCTCTTTTTATCAACAACTTATTCTTTAAAAAACTGGATGGTATTCTAGGCAGCTATATCTGGGGCTACAAGAAAAACCGTAGAGCTCTTTCTCTTCTCAAACTAACAGCTATTATGGGCGGCCTTGAAATCCCCGATTTAAAATTTTATTTCTACGCTTCTTTTTTGGGTCGGATACGTAGCCTTTTTTCCTCTAGCTACCCTTATTTCTTTCACCAATTTATGCTTGGGGCAAATTCTGTACAATTTCTAGCTAGAAGCAACGGCCCGAATTACTTTAAACGAGTGAAGTTTAAGACCGCTAAAGACGCGGTTCACATATGGAATATCATCATGGCTGTCGATAAAATAAAGTTTTTTCACCCTAAGCTAAGCATGTGGAATAACCCTGGCTTACCTGAGATCTTTAGCGACCCAATAGTTAGAATATGGGCTAATCATGGTATTAATCAACTTTCTGACCTATACAGTGCATCAGGCTTTTTAACATTTGATACCTTAAGAATACTTTATAAACTCCCGGAAAATGCGCTATTCAAGTATATGCAGATACGTGATTTTTTCGTGAATAAAATTAAATTAAAGGAAATTTTAGATTCAGAAATATGGACTTGTATTTACGGGGAAACAAATAAAAATATAATTAGCTTAGGGTATAAATGTCTCTGTCAATATAAACCTGATGACTGTATTAAACTTGCACAGAAATGGACCACTAAATTAGGAATGCCCATTTCCCCGCATAACATCTCCACTTTTCTCCACAATAGCAACTCTTTAACTCACTCTTCTAGCTTAAAACTCCAATCTTATAAGACTATATGTCAGCTATATTATATGCCGCTTCACTTTTTTAAGTGGTCTGGGAACAATGCATTTTCTGAACGTACAAAATGCCCAAAATGCGACCTACTAGCTGCTGATTTAATACATATAATTTTCTCATGCCCGGCCTTGCAAACATTTTGGGACGAAGTAGAAAAAGTGCTGAAACTGAAAAAACTGATCTTCGTTAAACCATCTGCCGAGATGATATTTCTGGGAATACAACCAAATACTGCTATCTACAAGGACTTAATGTTTATTTTAATTTCCTGTGCTAGATTGACAATTGCTAGGGCATGGATCTCAGATAAACCACCATTGGTAACCGAATGGTGGCTCTTGATAAATGAGATTTACGATATGGAATTCTCCTCCGCAAAAATTCGAGGGAAACGATCCCTCAAGAAAGTGGATAAAATATGGGGTATCTTGTTTCCTCCTATCGAATGATCGATTTCTCTTTGTTATATTAGATCTGGGAATAGCTCCTATTTTTCTTTCACTTTATTATTTAAGGACTTGGATTTTCATTCTTTTCGCGCATGACTTTAACTGCTTAGCACTAATCCGATTATGTTGTTTAGTAAATTCGATGGATGACATTTGCCTATTAAGGATTCTGTTCGGCTAGGAAAATTATGAACCCGGCTATTAATATTGGGGAATTCCTATCCAGTTGATTGATTTTTGGTTTAAAAGCTGGCTGCGAGCCCATTTGATGATTTTTAAAATGAAACTGCTTTGACTTACTGTAATTTCTTTGCTTATTGCTATTTGATTAAGTCTTTAAGGCATTGTATGTACTATAATTTTTTTTTGAAAATGCTTTATTTTTGTAATGAATGATTGCTTGTGCTGTCAATAAAAAACTTTAAAATAAAAAAGGACTGTGTAATTTAGTTTTGTCATATCAGAGTTTAGAATTGGTGGCTTATATTTCCAACATTCATCCAACTTTCACATTGTAATGGAGAACTTGACCTCCTATTCCCATTCCATGGGAGGAACAAGTGTCTTCAGCACCATTACCCAAGGTTCTTATTGGGGTTTTACCTTTATAAACTTGGGGGCATATTTACATGCCCCATTGCGTTGCACTTGCACCACGCAATGTGGTGCAAGTGTGATGCAAAATAAAAACGAGATTAATAGAGCCACGCTAGGCCACCTTTCATCGCCCAGAGTGGCTTCATAAAACTCGAGTATAGCAACACAGAGCAAATCGCTGCGTTACATTACTCTGCACCATGGAACCATTTCCATTGGGGTTTCCACGCAACATCTATGGATTTTGATGCTTCCCTATATTTACCAAAAGTGGTAGACCTGGGAATGCGCCAAAAACCTTTGCCTACACAGGTAAGGCACAATGAGCAGAAATATGTTTATTTCACTCTTTCTAAGTGTGATATATTCTGCAGCACACATAGAAAGAGGAAAAAGCCTCAGGAGATTGTTTTTGCGCAGGAAGGTGCCACTTCCTGCACCGAAACAAACCTTCTTACAATGTAGGCACCCTTTTACCATGGTGCAAGGGTGCCCGTGGTGGCACTAGGCAGCCAATACAAAGCCAGCCCTGGGTAAATGGCAGGAATGCGCTGTATTGCCTTAAATACTGCACATTCCTGCACTTTCCCTGTCACACAAGGCAGTAAAGCAACTTGACGTGCTCTGCTGCACTGCGTGACTTGCCCATTAATATGGCCCTTGATCTCCTAGGATGTATCCCAACTCTTTACATTTCATATGTATATTTTATGCAACACAGCAAAAAGCATTTTTCCCTTCAATACATGACATTATGCGATTTTGTAACGACCTAAACATTGGTTTCCCAGAAGTGAATTATCCTCTAATTTGAATGAACCTTGAACTATCAGAGACTTCTTGTATATACTTAACTGAGCAATAAAATGGAATCCCAAAAGTGAGTCCCTGAACTTGAGTGAAACACCTGAGACCCATGTTGTTCTGGAAATGATATTTGAGAATTTAGGCCCAATTCACATGACCCATAAGTTGAAGTGGCTTTTACATGTACACAGTACTTCATGTGCCAGTGCAAATTCACAGAAGATGTCCTTGCCGTAATAAGTATTTTAATATATGCACAATGATACAATGTAATATTTGTGAGAGTAAACCATGTTCAGGGAGTGGGAAGAAGACATTCCAGAGCAGGGTTTCTATAGTAAATTTAAGAAATTTTCGGTATTGCTAGACTCCTCTTTGATCACTCCCAACCCTTGTTATGGTGAAAGAGTAACTTGTAAGAGCAACTCCTTTTCTACAGTGGAAAGGTGAAGGCACCATTCTACAGCTGGTAGGGGTGTAGAGTACAGGATTTTTCCATGGGGGTAAATATTTTCCTTTAGGAGAAAAAAAGAAAAGAAGTGCCAATTGCACAAAAAAATGGCATTTTGCATTTTCATGAGTATAACATTTACAATAACTGGTGGGAATTCCGCCAGAAAGGCTAGAAAAGGAGTGCATGAAGTTTGCCTGATATAGGTGTGGAAACCTGAGTGTTAAATTCCCAAAAGACATAGATCTGCAAGGATACAACTTTACAGGCATAGATTTCAAACTTGTTCTAATCTGGCAATTCGATTTCAATGCATTTATTTATTCGTAATTGCAATGAATATGTAATACACACATAGGGTCTGATTACGAGTGACCTGAAAGAACGAAAATTCCTATTCATCATATCTGAAAAATCCGACATCCCGGGTTAGGAATCTCTCGAATGGAATAATATTAAAGCGCAGTACCCTCTTTGAGTCCTTTCTGGATGAAATACAGCCCTGGATATAAATTACCCAGGCGGCGCTATCTCGTACCACTTTGTAGAAATCTGGAGTGTGGCCAGTGCTTGGTGGTAAATAGAATATTGAGATTCGACACCCACCCCCCTATAGTCTTTGCAGTGTCTCGTTTTCTTAACGCTATGTGGCATAGGCGTAGGGCATTGTTAAAATCCACTTATCCAATTTTAAAAACATTTTTCTACTGCACAATTTTTTTATCACAACTGTTTTTAAATCTTTAATCTTTTTAACTCTTTTTCGTATAATTTTAACTTTGTGAATTTTTATTGTAATGATTCTTGATTAATCTTAAATGTACATATGCCACCTTTTTATAATGTGTTCTGATGAATATTGGCTATGTATGTACTGTACCACTGCTTTCTATGGTCAATATTGGCCGAAATAAAGCTTGTTGAATGGAATGAATACATAGCGCCTATCCCAAGTTTTTCCAAAGTATTGGGGAATCTCATACATTTTGGTGCACTCTGCACCAAAATCCTCATGTGCCGTTTATCTGAGCCGTCCAAATACGAAAGCATATTTTATAATAGTGACGTTTAGAAAATCATAGTCTCTTTATTTTTAAATAAACCTCTGGATTGAGCTGAGGTTTTCAATAGTAAAGTTAATGAATGCCAAAGCTATTCAATACAAGGGCGAGGGTATGTTTTCAACAATTTACAGGCTTTGTTTTTTATAAGAGGTTATCGCTAGAAGAGCACATACATCTTTATCCAGTTAAAAATGCACTTAACACTGGGGCTGCTGTTAATGTGAGATTAACCAAATCCAAAACGAAAGCTTCAAAGAAACTACGATGAATAGAAAGATGTCTGTGTTTAAGCCTTTAATTTAAAACAGTAGGGGGGTTCAATTCCCACTAATTGAAGTTAAGTGGATTGAACTTGCATTTCAGAAAACATTATATACCTCATCCTCCAGCGTTCTGCATTGCAAAGAGTAGCTCTCCTTTCCAGTCTAGAATTGCATAAACACACCACATGCAATGCTTCCCTTTGTGTTTTAAGGAGTGTTGACTCTCCTTGGCCACAAGGTGAAGCCTGCCAAGAAAATTCGGAGGCATGATTGAGCTCTTCTTTCTAGGTCACAGTGACCAGTACCAAGTGCCAGGACTTTCTTTTGCAAATCTATGGTCACTCACTTGGAACTATTCAGTTCCCGGTCCGCTTTTACGCGGAACTCCTTGTCCACCAACTCTCCCATTAACTAACTTTGACAGGTGTTTTATGGCCTGCTGAGACCAAGTCAGGTTTCTAGATATGGAAACTCCTATGTAACTGTGGTACTGGTGTGTGTGAATACAGATCCAAAACCAAAACTTATGCTAGTCTAAATTACAAAAAGCAGCGTCTTCAGGTTCTTCCTAAAGAGCCTCATATCTGGTTGGAATCTCATATCCAGAGGTAGTCTGTTCCATAGGTGTACTGCCCCGTTTGATAGTGTCCTACCTCTCCATCTGGCCCGTTTAACCCTATACGTCTTAAGTAGCCCTAGATTGGTTGATCTCAGATGACGTGAGGGAGCATAAGGCGTGAATAGTTTAGAGACTTCATCGGCACCCCCTCCAAAAAGTGCCTTATGAACCAGGCACAAGGCCTTAAAATCAACACGCTGCTGTACTGGAAGCCAATTCAGAGATTTTATGCCAGCTGAGGTTGAACAACCCCTTGGAATGTTCAGAAGCAACCTTGCTGCTGCATTCTGAAGGGACTGGAGCTTTGCCATCTGCATTTTATCTAAGCCCATAAACAGGGCGTTGCAGTAATCTAATTTGGAGAGAAAGAGACTCACCATCACCGTCTTCTGGAGGTCACATGAGATGAATGGGAAAATCTTTCTTAGGGTTTTTAGGAGAAAGAAACAGGACAATGTCAAACTATTGACCTGGGCTGAGAAATATAACTTATCATCGAAGATGACCCCCAGGTTCCTAACCTTAGAGACAGGAACCGGACATTTCCCAGCCTCGACTGGCCACCATGAGTCGTTCCATACGGCCCCCCCCCCAAATTCTATCACCTCCGTTTTGTCAGTATTAATCTTCAGAAAATTGTGGTTCATCCAGATAATGATCTCAGATAGGCAGGCGTGGAATTTAGCAGCTGTGACCTCAGGCTGCTTGCAGATGAAAATAACAAGCTGTGAGTCATCAGCATAGGATACCAATGCAAAACCATGTCTTCTGATGAGCCTCACTAACGGGGTGACGTAGATATTAAACAATGTGGGGTATAAAGATGATCCCTGTGGGACCCTGCATGGAAGATGAAAACTCTTAGACTCCAGTCCACCCCAGAGCAAACTTTGTTCCCTATCCTCCAAAAAGGAGGTGAGGAAGGCTAGGGCGGTATCCTCAACCCCCAGGTCCTTCAGCCGCTGCATTAACACCGTGTGATTCACGGTGTCAAATGCTGCCGATAGGTCTAGGAGTATGAGGACCGCCCTGCCCCCCTCGTCAACCACCCTCCGAATTTCCTCGATTGCAACAATCAAAGCCGATTCGGTGGAATGACAGGCGCGAAAGCCATGTTGGGTTGAGTCTAGCAGCTTGTAAGAATTTAAATAGTCACTCAGCACTTTGTTCAGTGATTTCTCGATGACCTTCGCCACCATGGGTAGTCCTGCAATCGGACGGTAGTTCTTTAGTACCTCCGGATTCAGATTGGGTTTTTTAAGCAAAGGCCTAATGGCCACTTGTTTCCACCGAGCCAGATATGATCCTGTTGTCAGTACTTGATTAATGAGGGGCGTCAGCTTTTCACAAATCTTCTTAGGGACTAGATGCATAATAGTAGGGGGGCAAGGGTCTCTATGAGAGCCTGATTTTATAGAGAGGAGCAGCTTTTGCACCTCCTCCTTTGCCATTTCTGGGAAACAGGATAACTTGCACTGCATCGGCGGCCGATCATCCTCTTCATTATGTCTATTGACATCCTGGGATCCCTGTGCATTTAAAAGGTCCTCATATATCACTTGCACCTTGTTTTGAAAGAAAAGGGACAAATTATTACACATCTCCTGGTCTGCCTTAAAAGCAGTTTTCTGCTGAGATTTTGCCAAAAAGTTGACCACTCGAAAACGTTCTTTATTAGAGTTGGCCGCGTCTCTGATTTTGGTAGTAAAGTAATGCTCCTTAGTGACGATTATCTCATTCTTATATTTCTGTAATGCATGGTTATAAATTATTTTACTGCTTTCACTGTAATCTTGTCTCCACCGACTTTCCGCTCTCCTGCATTCCACCTTTAGAGCTTTGAGCTGGGACTGTACCAAGGAGAGGATATCCTTGGCCTCCTTACAGTTAACTCTTTCTCAGGGGCTACCTGCTTAGCCGCCGCCTCAATCCATTCATTGAACAAGGATGCCGCAGCATCAGTGTCCAAAGAGGACAAGTCGGGGCCCGTGTCCAGCGCCATCTCAAAGTCACTACCCTGAACCTTTTTCCAGCCCTGAAGTTTTACTTTACCAGATTTGGTAACGGGCTCTCGAACAAGATTTGTGGTTTTGATGGTGAAATGGATGGCCTTATGATCCGTCCAAGTCAAGGGCAATATGACCCCCAGCTCAAGATCGGGATTACTTGTGAAAATGCCAGCTAAGGTATGGCCTGCCTTATGGGTCGGTTCAGTAACTAGTTGTCCGAAACCGTATGCCTCCAAAGTATCTAGCAATTTGGCAGAATCTGGGTTATCTGACAGTTCTAAGTGATAGTTAAAATCTCCCAGAATAGTGAGAGGCAAGGCGTCGGTACAGGACTCCAACAGTGTCTGTAAGGCTTGAGTAAAAGCTTGCCTTGCCCCAGGTGGGCGATATACCAAGAATCCCTGAAATGAGGTAGCATTATTTAGTTTAATACAAAAACGTAATGCTTCTGCCGGCAAGACTGATATGGATTCTGTCCGTATCTTACAATGCTCCCGGTATATGATAGCTATTCCCCCACCACGACCCTTTTCTCGATCTTGTGATAGGATGGCATATCCCTCTGGCACTGCAATGTTCCAATCAGGAGCGGCGGTATTGTCCGTCCACGTTTCCGTCAGGAATAATATGTCTGGGGAGGAAGCCTGAATCATATCCTCCACTTCATATTTGTGTTTTCCCATGGAACGGACATTTAATAAAATACATTCGGCAGTGCCTTGAGTTATCCCATGTTGGTCCTTGATAAGTCCCCCGTTATTGGTAGCCTTTCCCCATGTCTTCCTTCCTCCCAACCTGTCCAAATCCACTGACTCCTTAATCTGCAATTCCCCGGTCCTATTACTCTGATCAGACAGTTTGTTGCTGTCTATCAAAGGGTAGGGGGAGCAGTCGGCGACCTGACGCTCTTGAGTCATCGGAGCTGCTGTACCCAGGGGCCGAGAGGCAGTGTTCCGGGAGACAAGGAGCTGAGCTCGACTATACTTATACAGTAACGAACCCCCAGGGGTCCTGGCCCTCGGCCCGGGCCAGGCGTAGACAGGCGCAGAAAGGCTTGCCTTTGGCGTGCCGGCGGCGCGCCCGCTGCGCGGACGCCTCAGCATGCGTTTAAATGCTGTCGGCCAAGAAAAAAGTAGAGCGCCAACCCCAAGCGCAGTGCGTTCCCGCCTAACTTCCGTGTACCGCTGGGGTCTGGCGAAGAGGTCAGCAAAGCAGGAAAGTCAAGCCAGAAAAATGGAGGTAGCTTAATTAAAATTAAGAGGGCTAGTGGAATACACAGTATTTCTAAAACTGGTGCAAATACGCAAATTTAAAAACAAAGCAGCAAAGTACAATTTCACGGAGCACTCACACACACACAGAGGTACACTGCATCAGCAATACCTCCTATCTGCTAATCAAGGGGAAAACTCCATTGTAATTTAACATACTGGGAAAGACCCCCTTGCCTATAGTTGTACATCAAATTCTAAGACTTCTTCCTTTCTTTTCACATTATCGCCTTGGGCTTTATCCATTTAAAAGTGTCTCAGTTTGGGTATTCTGGTGACCTTACTCCAACGGCATTGAGTTTTTAGCTGTCATCAGAACGCCTCAATGCCAAATTAGGAACATATTATCTACCAGTCCTGTTAGCGCTAGGACAACTGTGTAAGTATTTGCAAGCTCTACACAATCTATAACATTACACAGTTAGCCCATAATCCAAAGTAATTCATCAGTTAGGGGGAGCCAGGCAACCGAATCTCCCCCAATGCATTGCCCATGATCTCACATATGAAATAATAGGTGATGCACTGGATATGCCACAAACATAAATGTCTCCCTCTAATTCGTTTAGACATAATTCTTGCCCAAAGTATGCCAATTACTTTACTCCCTTATGACAATATTAAGTTGGTCGTTAGAGACCAGGATGTAGTGGATGGTCTTCTAGCCCTGAAAGCCCGGTCTTTTCCTCCCCAGGACAATCTTATGCAATTTAAATCGACCCCAGAGCGATGGAAATTCATGCGCTGCTATAGGATGCCCCATACCCAAGGACACAAAGAATCAGGCCATTCTGTAAATCCTGGCAGAGGCGCTCTGAGTGTTACCTCGTGTAGTGTAACAGCTCCACACCAAGACTTCAGTATCTGTGTACAATGCCCTTCTGCAGGTCTTCTATGGGAAGTAAGCCATAACCCCCTTATTCCATCTACTATTACCTGTGCAGAGGGTTTCCTTCCATACCCGCTCCCGATCTGAGTGGGTTGGAAACCATTTCCAAAGCGATTTGGTTGGGAAGATTTCCTAACCGGATCATAATCAGGCCCTAGGGTTTGGAACGCCAGAGGTAGCCCTTAGAAACCTGAAGTCTGACACTAGGGAAGTGATCGTGGTCAGTATGGCTAAATATTTTATTTCCTGTCGTATTTTTTTTTCTTTCTTGCCAAATACTAACATTCAATCTTTTGGATATTTGACAGGGATTTTTAAGGAAACAGTCCACTATAAAAATAGCTTTGTTGGAAGGTTATCGATCTCTTAAATTCCACTGGGATTTAACGAGCTGGCCTTGTGTTGTATTGAAAAAATCACAACTAAATTTTAATAAGATATCTGATGAACTGTTAATCTTGCATGGATCAAATGTTTTTTTAATAATTGATGGTACTTAATTGTTTTAAATCCTGGAATGTCTATTTCATACTATTACATTGAGCTAGTAGT